>NW_028261388.1:50275762-50946262 GCF_051295495.1 Thamnophis sirtalis
TTTTCTAAAGGAAAACAGTCGCAACATTCTGTTACCATAATTTTCATCTATTCTTGAAAAAGTTATGTGACTGAAAAATATGTGACTGAATTAAGACAGCAGTGACATCCCCGAACTATAGTTTTTGATGGAAATATTTGGAACTGTATTTTTTCTCTGTAGGCAAATTTCTAGTAATCAGAACTTATTCCCATTACAATGATTTTTCAGAGAGAGTAGTCTTCCACTTATGGATGATGGCTGGTCCAAAAGCTTTCATGAGATAGTTTCTGCAGGCAGAATTTGCAAAATCTTTTTTACACTTTGAATAGAGAATTCAAAAGGAAGTTGTGATTGAAGGTCACCAGCTTCTGTCTCATTCCAAATAAGCAGCATCCCATATATTTCTAATTTTATACTCAAGAAAGAATGTTCTGTTCTTCATGCTGATCAAGGTACTATACTTAGAGGAAACAATGCTCATTTACAAGCCGGCTTCTGTGAAAGGGGACTTATATTCTAAAACTGCAAGTATACAAACTGTCTGTTTACATTTGTAGTGTCCAAAAAAATTACATTTTCTGTTCACACAACAAATATTCTAAATTGAGGAACACAATTTGGTGACTATTTGCCCCAAAGTGTCCCCAGGAATCTTTACTGATGCCCTACTTCACCTGACATGGCCAAGTTACAGAGTACTGGCACTCATTATATCTGAAAGAATGAAATTTGAGCAAGTTGTAGCAATTTCACCACTGCTTGGTTGCTGCTGCTTCAATGCTGTCAGGCTGCTGTAGTGATGTGGTTTTCAACATTCTGTGACAATTTCCCAGCCACTTGTGCAATCCTTCACTTTTTCCTCCAGCCAGCAGCAACCACTTATCTACCTTCTGGCAATGAGAAGGGAGGAAAGGAAAGGAAAGGGTAGAATAGGAAGAAGGAAGGAAAGAACAGAGGAACAGGGGGGAAGGAACTCCCACACACTCTTCCTGTTCCATGCTATCCTCCATGTTCCTTGTCCAAAATGTACAGAACATCATGCCCATCCCATTCAGCCTCCCCTCCTTGCACTGCCCCTTGTGCTTTCCCCAGCCTGTGCAGCACCTCTTGCGCACCTCCTCAATCCACACCTTTCCTTCTGTGTACCTTTCATGATTTACATCGGAGGTGGGTTGCTCCCCGTTCAGCCCAGTTTGGCCGAACCGGTAGTGGCGGCGGCTGGAGGATCCGCCCAGACGCTTCCACGCATGTGCAGAAGTGTTACGTGCCCGTGCAAGCACAAGCAAACCAGTAGTAAACCTGTTAGCAACCCACCACTGATCTACATGGCACCTTTCCCAACTTGCATTCCGTACATGCTGTCCCCAAGCCAGTCAGCACCTCCCTCACATTCCTGCAACCCTCCCCATGCACCCTTCCTAACTATACTGACCCCTAGTACTTCTCCCTGACCATAGGGGAAGAGTAAAATGTGCTTTTGATTAATTTAAAAGTATACTCTTCATTTTCTGTACACTATTGCCCACCTCTACATTATAGTGACAATGTTTTTTAAGCATTATGCAATCATAGCTATGCTTTTCAATATACAGTATATGTTTAAGTCATAGTTTAATCACACAGTAGAGTTACTATGGTTAAAACCATTTTAAAATGACATTCTAAAATTAGATAAGGTATATGGGGGAAAAACCAGGCCTCATATTCAATTCCTGGAATTAGTTTTATTTTAAATAAACTTGCAAATGCCAATGAGTGATCACATTGGCAATGTTTGTTTTATCCAAGCATGTGGTATCATAGCAGCCTGTCACTCCCACGAAATATTTGTACTGATACTGGAAGATTTTTAAGCTGAGATTGAGCAAGTTAGGTATTCGAAGTTAAAAGATTTAATATAAAATGCCAGGAAACTGTAATCTCTGTAAGACATATTGCAAAAGTGGCAACTAAAGTATTGTATATTGCTGTGCAATACATAACAAGGCATCTTTCAATAGGTCTTAAAATATATTTTTATAGCACACGTTTTAAAAAATCGTGGTGTAGGGTTGATTGCTGATGCCAACAAATATAAATCTTACACATTCATTTCAGAAGAGTAGTGAAATAAAATTTTAAATTAGTAGGTACAGAGTTTCTGGGTGTTGAAAAAAACTGAAACTGGACTGCCATTTTCACAATTTAGTTATATTAAATATGATTTATCCAAATGTAGCAGCATCTTTTATCCCCAATAGTTTTATACATTCATCTAATATTCTAATTAAACAGCAACTGTATTCAAATTTAATTCTAAATTTTGGCATATTCCATGAATTGAACTCTGGCTAGCATAGCAGTTATTCTCATAGGAACTTCATCTAAGTTTGAAATCATACATTTGGGTTCTATGTATGTTTGTAGCATAGGCAAAATTAATCTTGGCAAGAAACAGAGCCTCCTTAGTAATTTGTCAAGACATTTATCTGCAGACAAACAAAACCTCCCTCCCTGTTTCCCCCCACTTCCCAAATCTGCCAGCTATAAGTATTTGTAGTTGTGGCTTAAATGGGCATAAGCCATTTTCATCAATATACCTTCACTGCGGCATATAGGAAAAAGTTTGGAAAGGTCAAAATCAGCACTCTGAATGTGGCTGGGAATTCCTTCTGTTCTGCAGTCAGTTGGAATATAGTTCAGTTTTACTTTGCTTTTTCTTTCATGTTGTTTGAATGATTTATTTATTCAGTTTGTAAGTAATTTAAGAGAAGTAACATTAAAAATGTTTTAAAACTGGAATATGGTATCAATCATTCTTACAGAATTTATTTTGTTTCATTGTAATACTTGTGTTGATTCAATCATACCACAGAAAACGATCTATGTATTCATAATATATCTGCTTTTTATCATGTACTCAGGGCACACTTAACAGGTACCAACTTTATTTTGGTCATACACGTATTATCTTAATCCATCAAATAGACAGAAAAAATAATAGCATAACCGTACTTAAAGTTTACGTTGTTAAAAGCAGTCCAAATTAGTCCATGATCGGTCTTACTGAGTTCAAAGGGACTTTTTTCCAGATAAATGCTTTAAAAACTCTAGTCTTTACAATCAATTCAGTAATTTTTCAAAAATGTTATAAACTATTCATTTTAATTACAGTAATTTCAGAGCCAAATAACTGCATAGAATAGCATCTTTGATTATATTACATAGAGCTGGAAGCTGTATAAGTGAAACAAACCACAATCATACTATTTTATTAAGGGCATCCTCTTTTACACCTGTGCTTCTACAAGCCGGAATGGGATTTTCTTAACAAGGTGAAGTAAGATATGGCAGATTCCTCAGGGATAAAACAAGACTCATCAAATCAGGCTTAAAACCTTAGATAATTGTAGTTTGGTACGCAGCAGCCTATGACTGATCTTAGTTGAATGGAGGAAAGTTCTCTGGCTAAATCTGTAGAAGACTGCTAAGGAAGTTAATGGAAAAATGTTTCCTATTTACTCTTCTTCCAGCAGCCTTTCTCCATATCCCCTAGCATTTCAAAAAGTTTTTTGGGGGTGGCAGTTGATTGTAGGAGAGAGGTGATGGGATTATTTTTTGTTCCTATAAATCATCTTAAGCAATCATATACAATACATCTTACAGCGGTAATTCTGGATTGCCACTTATTTTACAAGACTACATATAGATGTGAAAGAAGACATTATAAATCTTTTCATAGTAAAACAGCACAAAACTCAACATTCAAAATTACATTTCCCTGACAACAGACATTTCTGGTTGACTGTGATGCAATGCTGCTGAGGTGGAGCTGCTTATTTCTTAACACAAGTCGGTTCTCTCTTTCTGAAATAGCCAGGGTATACTTGTTTTTGAATATAAAGAGTACTTACATTTGCAGCTTGTGAGCAGGTTCGCTGTATATATTTCTTCTCTTTGTAGATCTTGTCTTCTAACTGTTGATTTCCCTTCCTTTCTTTTGACAGCCTGGCTAATCCGCAAGACTAAGTGGAATGTGTGGCCTTGCACTTGCTGTTCTTTTATGTTTTCTGGAAACTAGCAGCAGCCCTAGTTGCCATGACAACCAGGACCAATGTTGGAAGCCTTCATTAATAATTAAATAAATCACATACCTGGTTTATTAATCCTTTTTGCATTCCTGGTGGGGGCTTCATGCCATTAGATTTTTTTCTTGGAAATATGAGTACATTTCTAAAGCAACCATGCAGTTTTGAAGTGAAATCCTTGCATTTTCTTAGATGTCTGTGTGGTAAGAGCAGCTCTTTTTCTTACCTGTTCTCTGTCAGACCTACGCTAATGGTATAAAATATGCATAACTTGCTGATTGTGTCATAATGATTGATTCTATTAGTGTTTACTTGAAAAAATGTTCCTACATATCTGGGTTGTGTAAACTTTCATAAACCCATATAGAGGATGTTTTTATTAGCAAAACAGTACAATCCAGATTTGTAATGCACGTATGTTTGTGTCAAAAATTAACTTTTAAAGGTGATTATTTGTGTGTATGTGTGTAAAGGAAGATGTTACTGTATAGTCTTCTTGTGTTATAGCCATGACTATTCAATTCCCTGGATCTTCTTCATGGTTTTTAAAACCAGTTGTTTTAAGCCTTACTTCCACTGAGAACTTAATGTCTGTGCATACTTGGATTTTGCAGCATTTAAAATGGCTGGGGATGTTTTTCAATACCAGAGCTCCCCCTACTGGTAAAAATGCTGACGATTTGAGTCGCTTTAGGAACCTGGGATGGATGGGAAGCCACTTGCTACTATTACCTATGCCACCTAGTTCAAACTAACCATGTTTTTCTTTCTGCAGAGAAGCACTACTGTTTTCAGCAAAAAGTCCCAGTTCTTTGCACTAGATTTTATGATACTGGTACAGATGAAGAGTGTGTACGTGCAAAAGGGAAAGGGAAGGAAATGGCATTTTTCTCCACTTACCCTATTAAACAAAAGAAATTTCTCTAGTGGGGGATAAAACAAATGGAGCTTAATCAATCAGGCATTCATGAAATACTATCTGAGTCTCAAATGATTGTGTCCACAAACACTTAATCAAACTATGCAGACCATGCAGTCATATGACATGTTAAACAGGTTAATTATGATAAGAAGGGTATGCATGTATATGTGGCTTATTGTGTTGTTCAGATTCCAATTAATTAATACAAAATGAAGCCAGACAATGGATTATTTCAGTAATGCCAAACCCATTGATCTAAATCATCCTGCACAATGCAAACATATCACAATGGGTTCTTAAGAACATTCAAATTAAAAACAAGTTGGGATGATAGCATTGAATATTCATGGCAGTCTAGTGTATATTATTTCCCCTTTTAGTGGAAGTAGTCCACTAAAAAAAGGCTGTCCTTCAAAAATCAGTGGAACTTACATTTAATTGTGTTATTTTTTTATCCTGTGTAATCTCTAGACAGGCAACAACTCTTCAAAATCTCAGAATTTCATTTTTAAGGACATTATAGCTGTTCTCATATCACTTGTACACATAAAAACTATCACTCAATGTAATATTAATTGTACTAATTAATGCATATGTTTTGCACAGAAAAATAGTGAAGCATAACAAAGATTAATGCAAAGTTTAATGAAAAAAAGACGAGGGATGACATGGTAGCAGAGTTCAATATCTCAGGGGTTGCCACAAAGAAGCGGAAGTCAAACTAGTCTCCAAAGCACTTGAGGGCAAGATAAGAAGCAATAGATGGAAATTAATCAAAGAACCTAGAACTAAGAAATTTCCTGACAGAACAATTAATCAATGGAAAAACTTGTCTCCCGAAGTTGTGAATGCTCCAACACTGAAAGTTTTAAGGAAGAGATTGGACCACCATTTGTCTGAAATGGTATAGGATTTCCTGCCTGAGCAGGGGGTTGAAAAAGAGGACCTCCAAGGTCCCTTTCTTCTCTTCTCTTCTTTCTCTTCTACTAAATGTTTTTCTCCTATTTTGTAATATAAACTTTATAAATTATGTAAAATATTGCATCCTGGATCCTGTTACTTGAGAATATATTTTAAAAAGCCAAATTGTAATATATTACAAAAGGGAACAAGATAATTTATGTAAAAAGATCAGCAAACAGAAAAATGAGGGATCAATTGGACAAAATTGGTAACTACAGAATCCATGAATGCTTATCTTACAGTATTTATCAAACAAAAGTAGATTGTGGGAAGGAGGCAACTTTCTCCTTTCCTGCAAAATATCTACTTGTTCAAATTCTCTGCTCTAGTCCTTCTCTCACTAAGTTTACTGTGATATTTCAATACTATTATTATGGTTAATTATATAATAATGCAGTAGTATAGAATAGAATAGAATAGAACAGAATAGAATTCTTTATTGGCCAAGTATGATTGGACGCACAAGGAATTTTTCTTTGGTGCATATGCTCTCAGTGTATATAAAAATAGATTCATCAAGAATCATAAGATACAACACTTAATGATAGTCATAGGTTACTAATAAGCAATCAAATCATACTCAGAAATAAATAAAACGATAAATTGTGGAGATACAAGCAACATGGTCATAAGTGGGAAGAGATAGGTACTAGGAAGGATAAGAATAATAGTAATACAGTCTTAGTAAATAATTTGACAATGTTGTGGGAATTAGTTGTTTAGCAGAGTGATGGCATTCGGGGGGAAAACTGTCCTTGTGTCTAGTTGTTCTGGTGTACAGTGCCCTATAGTGTCGTTTTGAGGGTAGAAGTTGAAACAATTTGTGGTAGTAATAATGCAGTAGTCTCTAAATTCCCACTTCAGACTTTTGCAGCTTGTTGCTCATTATATGTATAGAAATAAATTCCTAGGAAGATTGATTTATTGGTCCTAGAATAAATAATTCTTTCCTTATTCCTTTAATATTTTGGATTTACAGTTCCTTTGATTTATCTAGCATGGCGGTATTGATTAACGAAGTATTTATTATTTCTCTCTAGAAGTACAGCATGCAAAAAAATTAGACCAGCTCTAAAGTAGATCACAAGCTGCTCCTCTCTGTACATAGATATGATACTGAATTGCCAGTATAATAAGTATAAAATTATTGTTCATTGGCAATAGGAAAACTGAAGGCATTATCAAAATAATTTCATTAGAGGGCACGCTATAGCTTACTTTGGTTCCTTCGAAGTTTGGTAAGGCTGTTAAGGTAGTTTTGTTTCTAACATTCATACTTTCAAAGGAAAATATTGATAAAAATATACATTATATTTTATATTTCAGCATCATTTTCATCAGTATGTTTTTCATTCTTGGTGCAACAAGTAAATTTACATTTGAATATTTATTCAAATCAATATATTGATCTTTTTGTTAAATTAGTTTTTTCTCCCTTCTTCTAGTTTACTTATTTAATTACCATTTTGTATGTGTGTATTTTTATTTTTATAACCCCTATGGTATTTCTGTTTTATTGATGTTGAAGTTATTTGTATTTCATTATACTTTATAATAAAAAAATAAAAATGATGTTTAGTTGATAAATATTAATGAATAGAATAAACAGATATGGATCCAAACATTTGTGTTAAGCAGATTAGGAATTTACAGTACATTTGTGGTGTATCTACCACATAGAAAACTGAAAATATTTCTTAAAATAATATTGACATGATCTCTGAATGAATGTCATAGTTTTTATTAGAATGAAATACTTTTCCAAAAAAGCAATTCCAATTTTTAAAAACTCAAAATATTTCTGTAAAAAAAATTAATGGTATACATTGGAGCAGTATTATTTTCATTGCTCTCCTTTGATAACTATAGCTTGACAGCAGAAAATTTAAATAAAGTGTCTGCCTAGAATTACAAATTCTTCAACCAGCTTTCTGATTGTTCCATCTCAATGACACTAGTAAAGTAGATCTTATATGCAGCGCCCTGAAGTGGGATATCCTTGTAAGATTGATAAAAGAAGGGTGGATGTGTCAAATGGAATCAAGCTTAAAGAGGCTGAAGATTGTGGCTATTGTCTTCAGCTTCTGCCACTAAATATGGGATTAAAGAGGACGCCACCTCCTGTCCCGTTGGGTCCATTCTGATTGTACATGTTTCAAAAATTATTGACAAGCATGGTTCTGTTTAAAGTCACAGCTGACAGCTAGAGCCAAGGTGGCGCAGTGGTTAAATGCAGCACTGCAGGCTACTGCTAGATCAGCAGGTCAGCGGTTCAAATCTCACCGGCTCAGGGTTGACTCAGCCTTCCATCCTTCCGAGGTGGGTAAAATGAGGACCCAGATTGTTGGGGGCAATATGCTGACTCTCTGTAAACCGCTTAGAGAGGCCTGAAAGGCCTATGAAGCGGTATATAAGTCTACTGCTATTGCTATAAACATCACCAACATCATAAATGGCTTTATAGGGTCACTGCATTTTATTCATTCTTAGTTCATGCTCTGTCATAGCAGTTTTGAAAATCAGATTTTCTTGATATTCAGACGCTTCTATTAAGAAAAATACTTCATTATTATCTTAGAATGTCATCTGAACATACATGCAATACAGTATTTTTTTTAAGTGAGGTTTTATATTTAGAGGAATCACATGGTGTGTATTACTCTTTCTCGGCCTGGTACCTTTCCAAATGCATGTAACATTGTGGAATGGATTAGGTAGAATAAATGGCAGCGTTCCATTCTTTTTAAAAAGTGCAAAAAGCTTATTTTCAATTATTGGTATACACAAATCAAATAGGTAGATATTATATAATTTAAATTGGTTAATTGTTGTTAATTTTGAGCATTTTATCACATATAGTAAATGAATGAAGTGATGAAATAAAAAAATATTTTACTTCATATATTTTTCTTTTAAAAGCATTATTTTCCTTTACCAAGGGATAAATTTGGCATTGGAAAATCCTATTGGAAAATAGGATGAAGGTTCTAGAGAAGCATTTAAGCACATTTTAAATCATTTTGTAGTAAAACACTTTTTATTATGAGTATGTTGTAAATACAATTCTGCTAGTATTGCTCACTTTCCAGTTTATAAGAGAATGACATTACAATCTTTCTGTATGTACTCTCAAGAAAATCCCAGGGTTCAATTAGTTATTCCCCAAATAAATTTACTATACAGCTAGAACTCCACTGAATATAACACAATTACTTTTTGCTGGAACGTGAAAAGGGCTTTTGAATAGCTTTTGCTCAGTACTTTGAATTTCTAATTCAAATGAATAGGGTTTTTTTGCGGGGGCTGGGGGTTGCATAAGGTAATGTTTCATGCTTTTCCTGTTAAGCCACCAAAATAGATTTTTGTTATGATGTATAACAGCACAACTGGGCTCATAAAGTATAGTGCTGGAAATCTCAAAACTCATCTTCCAAAGGCCCTCTTGATCTACATATCATAGTTCACCTTTCTGCCTTGGTAATTACTGTTACTACTACTTATCTTCCAGGAGACCTCAAATTCTGTGTCCCTTTCCCACCATCCTCCAGTTCTGGTCTGTGAGAGACATAGGGTTAGCACTGATGATGTTACCTAGTTTGGTAATGAAACATCTGTTAAAAACAACCAAGCTACCAAAGCACTAAGGTCCCCACAGTTCAACACTAAGCTATAAATAATCTCTTCTAACAGTAGACATAGAGTTCTTAAAACTGACATTACTTTTCTGTGGATCAAAAGATGAAATAATGAAATTTTTATAGTTTAAAAAAAATACTATTGCAAGTATAACTTTCCTGGTCCCATATGTAGAGGTTCAGTCCATATTCCCACCAATCTTTTGGATATAAATTAACCACACAAAGGAACAATTCTTTTAAGGGAAATTAAACTATTATATGTGAAACCAGGGACGTGGTGGCTCAGTGGCTAAGACTCTGAGCTTGTTGATTAGAAGGTCGGCAGTTCAGCGGTTCGAATCCCTAGTGCCACATAATGGAGTGAGCTCCTATTATTTGTCCCAGCTTCTGCCAACCTAGCAGTTCGAAAGCACGTAAAAAAATGCAAGTAGAAAAATAGGGACCACTTTGGTGAGAAGGTAACAGCACTCGGTGCGCCTTTGGCATTTAGTCATGCCGGCCACATGACCATGGAGACATCTTTGGACAGCACGGGCTCTTTGGCTTAGAAACAGAGATGAGTACTGCCCCTAGAGTCAGAAACGATTAGCATGCGTGTGTGTGGTAACCTTTACCTATGTGAAACTAGATTATAAAACTACAGGGAATGATTTTGGCAACCCACAAGATGGTGCTGCTCTACTGTAATTACTGTGCTAGATCTCTTTTTGTTTTTTCAAATTAGATGTCTGCTCACAAACCAGTTTATAAAGAAGAAATAAATAATGCAAAACAGTCTGCATTATATGGAGTAGCCTACTTGTGCAGCATAAAAAGAACAAGTTATAGGAAAGCTTAACAATATGTATGTATGTATGTATGTATGTATGTATGTATGTATGTATGTATGTATGTATGTATGTATGGCTGCTCAATCCCAAATATGTCAACCTCACTGGGCAGCCAGATAGAAAATCAACCTTATCACAATATTACGTCATTCCTGACTTTAAAAATGCTTCAGTCTCTTTTGCCTAGGCAACAGTTCCATTATGTCTCCATCAAGGTAATCTTCTTTACTTTCTATAAGACGACTCTCAGTGGTTTCTACTTTAAAATTTAAAGAAAAAAATAAAGAAAAACTCAGAACAAGCACAATATACATCCCAAAAGAGTGAGGCTGAAGTTAATAAACCAGAGTCTTAAGGAAACTTCCAGTATTCAGTGAGTTTCATGACATCACCAGGACAGAAACCCTTTAAATCTCTGGAAGGACACTGTTCCAGAGAGCAATGGGTACGGCACACTCACCCATCCTGTTTGCATTAGCCTGAGAAGAGCCAATTTAGGAGGATATGAACACATAACTTCAACTAGCCCATCACAGAGTTACCTGTACCTATCATATTTTGTTGCCCTGCATCAAAAATAGTGTTTTTAACCTCTGCCACCGCATGTGGTGCTGTGTCTCATTTCACTGTAGACCAGTGATGGCGAATCCTGCTGCCGAAAAGGTTGTGTGGAAACATTGCGCGAACACACACATCAGGGTTGGGCTCCAGAAAAAACAAACTTCTGTATTCTGGCACGCATGCACACTCAACAATCAGCTGGCCGGTACACATGCGCGCACAGATTTTCGGCACTGCCGCACACACACCTCTGATCGTCACACATGCATGCTCACCAGACACCTGGAAGACAAACAGGCAAGGCTGCACGTGCCGGGCAACATGGCTTCACGTGCCACTTTGGGCACACGTGCCACAGATTCACCATCACGGCTGTAGACAATCACTTTGCTACAATAGCCTAATGGATGCTATTGATGGGCATGCCCCAGACCTTCCATTCATTTACTAGTGCTGTCTATAACAATGCCATCAATCAGTTAAAAAGATGGCCCTTTCAGTATTTATTATTTTCTTTTGAAACTGGTTCCATGGAAATTAGCTAAAAGAGAAACAGGGGTAGGAGGCCAAGGACAGTTTGCATCAGGGAAGGGAAATCTGAGAGAATGAGAAGGCGCAGGATCTTCTGCATGTGTACATCTATGTATGTTTACACTTGTCAAGGCAAGAAACAGCTAGAAAGCAAGAATAGTAGATGAAGGACTTCCTGCAATTTTATTTGGATATTATTAAAACCTGAATATTCACTCTACAAAAGCTTTAAAAGTTATACCTCTGATGATAACACTCAAATGCTATTGACTCCCTTAAGTTTTCCTTCCTGCAAAGGTGGTAAGGGGATATCAAAAATGCTCACATGTTGAATGTGATAGATATTTGATCCCAGAAAGGAATTTGCCTCAAATGCCAAAATACTTCAGCTACATCTCAATCTACATCCCCTACGGTTTTGCTTAAGAGGAATTGGTTGCTCTTTCTCAAGCAGAAACTGTCTTGACACATCCAGTAAGCCAAACAGTTTCTCCTGAGCCTCCTAGCCTGCTCCCTTCAAGTTCAGAAGATGCCACTTTGTGCTTCTTCTCAGGGCCAGTCCTGTCCTTAAACATTGCTAATCATCCCTTCCATTCCAATGATGTGATGGGAATGAGAAAGAAGAAGAAGAAAGTATACTACTTTGCATACTAAGTTCTGGGGCCAGGTGGTGAAAAAAAGACTACTTGGTTTTAAAACTGAAAAAGCTGTGATATTTTATGCATTGCCACATACAGTATATCCCTTTGGCAGAACATGACTTGTCTCTTCTAATAGGGTTTTATACGAAACAGTTGCCTTCCTTTTGCAGCTTTGGGACATTTCCTCCTCCAGAGATGAAAGCTTTCTTCTTTCAGCAGGGGTTTAACAACTGTTTACAAAGCTTTATTTCTGTTTGGTCACAGAGATATAATTAACTCTCTGTTTGCTTTGCTGAGCTAAAAAGAAAAAAGAAGTACCAAGTGTCTCAGTCCACAGGAAAAAATATCCATTCATGTGGATATTTTCTCCAATGCTACACAAATCACTATGGTTGGAATATTTTTTCCTTTTTGACAGTAATTAAAATAGACTGCATCTTACTTAATTTGGAGGTGGGAGAATTGTAAATTCTTTTCATGTATTTCCTAGATAAGGACGAGTTGATGTCCTCAATTTACCAGCTAACTACTTTTGAAGTAGATCCATATGGTTTCTTTAAATTCTTCTTTTAACTCTTAATTTGAGAAATCATGTGCCATTGTATTGGCAGGTCTCTTAAGCGAGGAACAGTGAATTACTAGACCTAGCCTGATGTTAACAGTAATCTATTTAATTACTTTTTTTGCAGTTGAATTACATACACAACAGGAAGTCCCAAATATTCCGTGAGACTTACATCCAATAAACATGTTCCTTCCTGGGTTAGACAAATATTCAAATACAAATGGATCACGTTTTATAGGGATATGTGAAGTAATCTCACCCACTGTATCAATGTTCACAGATTTTTCCAAATAATTCCTACATCTTTTTTCTATTTTCATAAAGATCCTAAAATATTACAATATAGCTGAGTTGTGCCAAAGCATTGTAAATAATGGAGTTTTTGTACAAATGAATCTAGTTATATGTGACTTTGGTATGTAGCAGGTGCTCTGTTGTTTTATAGTACTGTCTGATTTTAGCTATTGTTGATCTTGGAGAAGAATATATTTTCCAGAGAACTGCCCACTGTTGATATAGATATACAAAAACAAAAGTGTGTAGTACACTACAGTAAGGAAAATTGGGCTCACTTGGCTATTGTGGTCTTTTTCTCACTTCAATGATATATCTATACATACCTTTGTCTGTCTGTATATATTTGTTCATTTCAATGTATTGGCTGCCCAACTCCTGTGGATTTCCGATGATGTGTGATGTCTGTACAATATATAAAAGAAAGGAACTCCTGAGAGACAGCACTTTTTTCAGGGTGCTACTTTTCTGTATGTAAGAATATTTAGTATTCTTATTTGTAACTTATTTGTAATTCAATATTGTTTGACCTTGCTACAGTTCTGTTTCCTGGATAATTCTAACCTCTGAAAGTTGATGTCACAAGCATTTTAGTCCTTTTGCCACCCTCCACCATTAAAATAAATTATAAATTAATGTACACTGTAGAGAACCATCATGATGAAGTCACCTGAGTGCCTGTGTGGATGAATAGATATCATTGTCAGTTCTTCCACATGAGGAGAAGATACACTGACAAAAGCAGTCAATGAATAGCATTAGTGTCTTAAGAATCTGGATTTCAAATAGCTCCAAAATTGGATTAAGGAATTTGGGAAGACAAGCAAAAGTCTAACAAATCTACAAACATCAACTAGCTGCCAGATATGAAAATTCCTTAATCTCATAACACAAGGATAGAATGAACCACAGCTTCAGCCAGGAAACTAATAGCATTTTAGTCCAAAACAAATCAAGAAATGCTATGACATTCCTAGAAGCTTCACATTCAACAAATCACCCATCAATGCACACATAGAGATAAGACATATTGACACACCACAAAAGAGACAATTAAAAAAAAACTTAGGAAGGAAACAAAAAGACTAGAACACACCCCCTCCACAGCAGCCAGGTTTCCGAGGAGCAGGGATCAACACCAGACAAAAAGTCAGGTAGAATACAATGCTTACTCTAATCAAGAAACCACCAAACATCAATTGGCAGGACAAACTACTATATATAAACAGGGAGCAAACCCACACTGGTGACACTGATTATGTCACCTAGTCAGATAATGAAATGTCTACAAACAAACAACCAATCTCAGAGATACCAAGAACTCCACAATTAATTTTGCATTACAGAGATAACTGATTATGGCAAACAGAATAATTCATAATAAGGTGTCCATATGTATATGTAACTTCAATTGAGAAAAAGAAGAGTAAATTCATTGCAAGAGTTAAAGTTCCAATAGAAGAGAAAATATGTAGCAATATAGGTGGAATCATTGGTTTTATGGATTAACACCAAGCAAACAATAAGCAGTAAATGATACCTTAATTAAGGAACTTCTAAGGAAAAAACCCGCACACCATCAAAACTGGCAGGGCAAGCTACTGTACATAAACAGGGAACTAACCCCACTCTCAGTAGCACTGATGATGTTATATAGTTGGGTAATTAAACATCTGCATAAAAACAACCAAACATAGAGATCACCAAGGATTCCATTTAATCAAAGTGTTATGCTGGTACAATAACATTTAATAAGTAAAAGAATAATTATTCTGGTTTTGCTAGTGTTCATTATAATGCTGAAATGCATACACAATGTTACTTTCTTTGTATCTTTTATACATGGTTGAATTGATTATTTCTATCTTGGAAACATTCCGCTCTGGCATCATTGACCCCAAGCAGCTAATTGTGCAATTATTTTTCAACTTTGGGGCTAAAGTGTTGCTTGTCCTTTATGCTTGATTGTTGAAACCAATCATTGAACTTCTAGTCACTGTATCCGAATGGAAAAAAAACTTTATATTGTTTATTCTCCCTCATTCTAATGAATTTTATATGGCTCCATGCAACTCAACTGTCTTCCATTTCAAATGCTAGTGGTTTTGCATCTTAAACACTTCTTGGGAAGCGCCTTGACAGTCCTTCCATGTAAGGTGACTTTTCTGTTCCTCAAAGTCAGGGTCAGCATATAGACATAATTGCTCTATAATAGCCAATTAGAGTGTCAAAAGAGTAGCAAGAGAGGAGGTCCTAGAGAGGTATAACTCACCCCTTTGCCAACCCCTTAGCCTGATTTGCTAAATGTTGCCTGCAAGAATTAAAGAGCTAAGGTAAATGCCTTGTTTATTTATAGCAGAACTTTAGATAATACTGTCTTTCCTCTAAGATTCTCTTACCTACCAATCTATTAGACTCTATAAGTGGGATGGTTTGAATGACAATTTAAACTTGGATCAAAGTGTTCAAGTGTTCTATGCAATACAAATATAGGTGTTTTTTTTTCCCTTGGAGAGAGTTCAGCTGCAATATCGGACATGACTGTAATTTATACATGTAACATGAACCACTACAACAGGGATGTCAAACTCAAGACCCCAGGCCCGGATCAGGCCCATGTCATGCTTAGATCTGGTCCATGGGGCCACCCTGGAAACAGAAAAGGACCGGCCCACAGTACCTCTGCCAGTGAAAATGGAACTCCATTTTTGCTGGCAGAAGGTGGCAAGAGGCTGTTGCAGCCAAAAACGGAGCTTGGGAGCCCATTTTCACTGGCAGAGCACTCGGGCCACCACAGGTGCCCCCAACACAAGTGATGTTGAGCTGGCCACGCCCAATTGGCCATGCCCTACCTGGTCCCCTGAGGTCAAACACAACCCTGATTGTGGCCCTCAATGAAATTGAGTTTGACACCCCTGCACTACAACATTTTTTCCTATTTGTCATCTATATATTACTTGGTATTTTTGTGATGACTCCCCCAATGCTTCCCCAGATATCTCTTCAGATGTCAGTTCGGAGGAAGTAGAACCAGTTCCAGGCAAATCAGGAGGGGAGTTGGTCAATGGCTCCAAGCAGCCATCTGAGTGTTATTTGGCTAAAGCAAAGCTGCAGCAGGACAGCTCTGAAGCTTCAAGTGGGGAAAGCATGCAGCTGCAGCTGGTCAGCAATGAGGAAGAAGAATTGCATCCAAGAACATATAGGGCAGACAAAAGGGAAGAGCAGTGAAGGTCAGCCAAATTATCTGTGAGGAGGCAGTCTCACCCTTCTTTATGAGCTGCACAAGAAGTTGGCTATTTAGCACAGCAGACAGATGGAGATGATGCTGGGAACAATGCAATGGTGGGTTCTGGATCCCGTTGTAACTGATACAGGGGCCAACGTCCTCCACATGAACGTGCATGGTGTGTGTGCACACACGTGTAGCACGCACATGCATATTGCCATCCAGTGACGCCTCCGCGAGCCTCCGAGATGCTCCAGCTGCTCGGCGGAGTGCCTCACAGGCGCTGTATGTGCCGTGCATGTGCCCAGAAGTGCAGAAGACTTTAAAGACAGGTAAGGAGCACAGGCAGGCGAGTGGACCCTCCAGAGCATTGTACCAGAACGGTACCCAGTGCTGCGGGCAGGCTCCGGTACACCCATACCGGGGCGTACTGCCTGCAACCCACTACTGGAACAACATGTTTGTTTTCTTGCTGTGTGTTCTTGCCTTGTACCTTGGGGTTGTGTCTTTTCACTTGTTTCCTTTGCCTGTGGATTTGCCTTTGTATTTGAACTTGCCTTTGCTTTGGGAATTTCCTTTGGGAACTTGCTTTGGCCTAGTGGACTAGACTTGCCTTTGCCTTGAGGACTAGTGTTGGCTTCATTTGAGTAGCTGGTGGAACTCATTGGGATTGATCTGATATTGGCATAGGGTCTTGTTGGGGAATACCAATTCAGACTCAGAAGCCTTAATAAAGACTCCTTACACCTGTGGTGTGTGCACATGACTGGAACAGCCCAATTTTGTAGTAATATCATATTTACAGAAATATAATAACTTCCAATTAGAATAGGAATGTACCACATCATTGAATTTAGTATTGTGCTCTCCAGGAGTGCAGTGGCATTCTACATTAATCATTGGAATTTTCCCACCCTTGCCTAGACTAAATCTGAAACTCTGCATGCCAATAGAGACTGTAACATTGCTACAGCCTTTCCCTTTATACTAGAAACATTAGTGGGAATTCTATAGAACAAAATTAGAAACAAGTGAGAGTTCCCCTCACTCCAAAGCAGGTGTATATTGTATATTTTTTGGAGATAGGGAGTGGAGGTTTAAGGAACTCAAGTTCTAAGTCTCACATTTAATGCAGTTATTACACTTCTGAAACTCATGACAGAAATAGTAACCCTGTGTTTTTCAGATATTTTAAACTTCAATGTCCATAGCTGCTAGTGAGCTGGATGAATTGGATGGGGATGTTTGAGTTGAACAAGTAGTACAAAATATCTGGAGAACAACAGGTTGCCAACCTTAAATCACTGAGAAGGATTCTTTCACCGGTATGTTCTAAGGATTAAAAAAGTAATCTGCAATTGCATTTCAGCACAAATAAAATCACCTTATTTCTAAAGTCAGGAAGAATAAATTACCAGTAGGTGCAGATTTCTAAATGCTTCTGCAGTATTTCAATGATGCTCCAAATGAAGCCCAGAAGCACCAGTGGTGCAAGGTAACCAATTTGAAATAGCAAATAGTCACGGTACTAGTATTAGTTACTATATGATCCTTAGAAGTAGAAGTTGTTCAATTTCTTCAATATTTCTCAAAAAAATATTGTTTCTGTGCAAGACATTGCAGCTAAATCCCATAACTATTGACTTGGGAATCATTTCCATTGAATGTAGAGCTTACTTTCAAGATTATATTCTAAAACATATCAGTTAGGATTAGAGTTATTGAAATATGACTACATATTTCAATACATATCAACATTTCATTACATGTTCATACAAAATATGCATAAATGTACAGTATTTGTTATGAATATTTTCAACAATTTGAATTTGAATTTGAATTATTTAATTTGAATAGGTTTATTTATAGGCTGCCCTTTTCCCTGAGGGGACTCAGGGCGGCTAACAACTTATAGGGAGAGGGATACAGACAATAACATATAACATAACATATAATTAAAAAGTAAACAACAATTTTCAAAACTGTTTCCATTTTTGGGATATGGGGTCATTTAAAGGCATTTGAAAGTGATTTAATTGTTAAACTCACTAATGCTTGGCCAAATATGATTATTTCAAGATCACTGAATGAGTGACATTGATTTTGTGATTTATATAAAAAGTTATTCATTCAAATAAGCCAGGAGTGATAGAAAACCTAGAGTTGATGAGAAAACCTGTGGCAGAAAAGAGGATACGAAAAAGCCACACATTGTCAACATTATGCTAATTTTGATCCTTAAATGAAAATGAGAACATTTATAAGGCATAAGCAAATTCATGTTCATGCTGTAGTCCCATATCCACCTACCTAGAAATAGGCCCCATTTAATTCAAAGGATTTTATTTTGGAAGTTGTAAACACAGGTTTCTTGTATTCAGAGTTAAGTATTCCTCAGCAGGAAAGTATAACATTGTCTTTACTCTGTGCCATAACTTACGGTAATCCTGTATATCCACCTATCGTGTTTTAAAATATACTGTAAAATAATTTAGTTTGGGTACAGTCCAATTTTTTTCCTCAAATTGGCATTAGCGTTAAAACTTGTCCTTCATTAATTAATTTTATTAAAACTATGAGTCTTTGAAGGAAATAACTATTTCTTCAGATGAGTAAGGGCATATGTGCTATTGTACCAGTCAGATTTTACCGTGCCTCAATTGGTGACATGTGGAAGGAATTGGCCTTAAGCAAACTCATTTTTGAGTCACTTTATTTTCTTTGTAAACAATTTGAAGGCTCACTCATTTGTACTTACAAATCTTTGGCATTAAGAAATTGGGGTCTCTAAATCCACATGCACACAAGCAGTAACTGTTTTTATGCCAAGCTGTTTGTAAGACTGATTTGACTGCCTAGGCTATTCATTCTTTGTGAGCCATCAGTCTAAAAATGTTAACCTGCATGAGTCTTGGGGTATGGGAGCGCTAAATCTTCCTTCTACAACCGTATAATGAACAGACTGTTTCATTAGGAAGACAATTCACCCTACAAATCCAGCCCAAACAACTTATTTCACAATTTGTGAGCAGAATTAAATTTCGAAGGGTTGTCTGGGAGGGAAGGAGGGACTAGACAGGAGTAGGTGAGTGGCACACAATGCACTGAAAGATCAGCGTATTAGGACAAGTATTTCAGTCAATTTCATCGTCAGCCCTGGGCCTGCATCTTGCAGGACTCGTAGCATGCAGATCAGTGGATTAGGGGGTCCACAGCATCAGGTCAAGTGTCCTGAGGGAAGCTGATAAACACCCCAACCTGACAACAGATTTTTCTTTCTTCCTGCACCACTTGTTAAGTGTTAGAGCAAATCTTTTGAATGGTGCTGAGGTTTACTTAGGGGCCTTTTCTTCGAAGACACTCTATCCAGTTTCAGACGCTTTCTGGAATAAATTTACTCCACATCTTGCACAAACGCACACACCCACCCTCCACCCTCTGCAACCCATTTCATTCCTTCCCTCATCTTAAATATGCTCTTTGTCTCAAGGTGTGTGAACAGGGAAAAAAAGCCTTCTGCTGAGAATGGTTAAGTCCCGATGGATTACAACTTCATAGAATTGAGGCACTTTGAAAATGGAAACAAAGCTATTTTGTTCATTACAACGATTTTCGTCTTTATTTTGAAAGAGTGCCTTAAAATAAATATTAATATATTTCTGCCAGTCTAACAATGTGTTATGCAAAAACAAGTCTTTTTAGAAGATTAAAATAAATCACATTAATGATTTACAAGAATGAACATGACAGCAACCTATCTCATTTTTAAATTCTTACTTCTTTATAAAAACTATTTACTGAGGAAATCAGTTCTGTAATGTTGTTAAAATTCCTATAGATTCTACCAAGGCTTCAAACTCACTGGTAAGTTTGCTGGAAGGCAAATTATATAGAAGCCCAAGTTTCTTTTTCACCTATACATTTTCTGAGTACTTGATTTTTTTTATTCTCCAGCTGAACATTTTATTTTCGAAAGCTAAGTAAAAAAAATAGTTACAAAAATGTGTTTCTCAATTCAGAGGTTTATAACAGGGATCCTCAAACTACAGCCCATGGGCCAGATATGGCCCACCAAAGCCATTCATCTGGCCTGCGGGGGACTATGAGGCTGCCCCACCCACATTGCCCCACCGCCCCCCCTTCGGCTGAGTGCAGAACTTACTTTCACATGCTGCAATTGGAAGGTAAGGCCAATGTTTTTGGACAGCAGAGTGCTTCTGGAGGTGGTGGAGGCCAAAAATAGGGCACGCGGAGGCCAAAAATGGGCCATATTTGGCCAGCAGAGTGCTTCTGGAGGAGAGGGAGACCAAAAACGGTGTGTGCCAAGGCCTCCCAGGACCTCCACACAGCCGGCAGAGTGTTGCAGGAGCCACCTGCTCACCCACCCACAGGCCAGAGTACGTAGTCTTCAAGTTTCAAGTGAAAGAGATGTGTTACTTTTGGGAAGACCAGGGGTTTGCCCTGCCTCAACGCCGGCCAACTGGTCTTCAGTGTGCTGCTCGTCAGCCTCCAGATATCAGAGTACCACCATCCAGCACCAGTTCAGGGGTTCTTTGTGACAGAGAGATGACAGAAATGAATGATATCACATTATATTGAAAATGTATACTGAGAGAAAAATGGGCACAGACCTGTTGGCACTGCTCTTGTCTCGTTGTACTTTAGATATAATCCATGGAAGAAGCTAATCATGCATAAAGGATAGACACAAAAGCTCTATATCCTAGATTTTGAACCTTCACTTTTGCAAGTTCACCATCATACTTACACAGCATATATGTGTAGCCTTTAAAGTTTTTACTAAATGAGAGGCACCAATCAGCACAAATGCTCTTCTCACACTTGATATGTAGACTGATATTTAATCAATTATCGAGGAAGCCGTGGTCCTCTTCTTCATTAAATATATTTAAGAAGCAGTTAGAACACTAAAATTTCTTCATCTTGGATTTCTGAGTTTAGCAGGAGCTGTTGACCTAAATGACCTATTTCATTCATTTCTATGGGTTTTATGATTTGTATACCTGCCATATATCCCTTTCTTGTAATGTTCTTGCACATGGTTTGCACTGCATTGCTGTGACATAGTTTTTGATATGTGGATTGGCTATGTGCCATCAACTCTTCAGCATATGATTATTCTGTTGTTTTTATACATTTTAAAACTGTCAAAACTTCTAGATGTTCCCAGAGAAATAAAGCAACATACTTAATCTGAAAGATTGCTTTCAGACATGCCAGCTATGATTTTATTATCAGTTCCTTCTTGCACTGCAAAGAAATACATTCAGTACCAAGAAGAGTGATATCCAAAATAACTTGATGGCTGTCAAATTGTTTTCTCTTTTTTTCCTTTCTTTCCTTTCTTCTTCTTCTTTTAGGTACAACTGTTTGGTTTGGAAACAGTGTCTCCATGGATTAGAAAAATATGTTCCCTCTAAAATGTACCTATGTAGAGTATTTATCAGCTGAAATCTCATCATTAGGATTACCAGTTATTAAAAATAAAAGCTACAAAATGTACATGCTGGCTGACAGGAATGGTAACATGCAAAAAGGACTGAGGATGTGTGTCCAGAATTACTAAGTGTCAGATAAATAGGCTTAATTTATTTAAACAACTAGATTAAGCAGCATGTTTTCTATCATCTACATTTCTGAATACCTGTAGTATATTTGTAAACATGGCAATCTAACATTTCACGAAGTGGTATATTCAAATTCAAATTAACATAAATGAGGATTTAACAGTCAATTAACCAGTATGAATAACAGCAACTAATTTTTTAAGTAGTAAAGTTGTACAAATTACAGTGCTAATGTCATCAGTGAGAAATAAGATGCTTCGCAGTACCGTGTGTGGTTTTTTCTTTTAAGCTCATGGCTTGAATCTTGGATATAAACGATAAGATACTTGATTACAGTGTGAGCAAAATGGGCAGTCGGAATGGAAAGGGAAAATCTGAGCTAGTTTAAGGGGTGGTGTAAAACTTTTTTTCATGGAGGCCTTCCCCTCTTTTATAAAGCTGATCAATGGGTCTTGGTGCCTATTGAATGCTGTTCCTCTTTCTGAAGGGATTGTTCAGAGGTGTGGCTTATTTCAGGCATTTAATCTCCATTGAATGGAGGCTGTGTTACCCATTTTGTTTTTGGTCCAGGGTTTGTAGGCAGCTGGTCAGTGGAAAGTAACAATGACCCTGAGTGTAAAATACTGTGTGTGTGTGTGTGTGTGTGTGTGTGTGTGTGTGTATGAGAGAGAGGGGGGGAGAGGGAGGGAGGGAGGGAGAGAGAGAGAGAGAGAGAGAGAGAGAGAGGGAGAGAGAGAGAGAGAGAGAGAGAATATGTGCTTGCAGGAGTGCTTGTCTGCAGATGCCTATGTCCCCACCATTGACCTTGGTTATTCCCCTTCACAGCGTGCCTTGTCCATCTCAGCAGGAGCCTAACTTTTCTAACCATTGTCATTGTGAAGTCAGGAAAGGCTACCTGAAGGTTTTTGTCCCAACCTAATAACATTTAGACCCCAAAAGCATAATAACAGGGGGAGGCTGGGGCCATTATGGACAAGGCTGCTAAAAGCAAAACACGACAATAAAACCTTCTAAATTCCTTACTTGGGCTTCAGCCATCATTAGCTTCTCAATACATGCAGGTTCAGGATGGATTCATTTGTTGCAAGCCAGTATGCTTGCAGGCATATGGTGACATGAGTTGCCATTCTTTCAGCTGAGTGCCTGGCCTCTCACATCACTGCTGGGCAAGCGGAAAGTGGCATGTTGTTGACAGTCCCTCACATGAAAAAGTGGGTCAGAAGCATAAGAGGGTACAAGTCAAGCCATCAGATTGTAGATCACATCTTGGGCACTAAAAAGAGGGAATGGTATTAATTACAGTGAATAAAACCAGCACACCAATCAAATTACTGCTCAACTGAAGTAAAAACATGTTGGCTACAGTTATAAAAATAGTTGTTAAGGCTAGAGAAACAGTGCACTATAGGATTAAATTAGGATTGGGACTTTTTGGTAAGATTTTGGATTAGAAACCCACTGCATATCTTTGAGTCTGTTCTCTCTCTCAGTCCGAAATGGAGTTATTCTTATCAGGATAAAATGAAGCTCCCTTTTCCTCTTGGAGGTAATATGGGTAAAAAAAATCAATAATATATTTGTTTTTGTGTTAATAGCAATAGCACTTACACAGCACTTCACAGCGCTTTACAGCCCGCTCTAAGGGGTTTACAAAATCAACATTTTGCCTCCAACAATCTGGGTCCTCATTTTACTGACTTTGTAAGGATGGAAGGCTGAGTCAACCTTGAGCCAGTCAGGATTGAGGGAATCGAACTCCTGGCAATGTGAGCAGAGTTAGCCTGCAATATTACATTCTAACCACTACGCCATCATGGCTTTTAATGCTGCCCTTTCACTACACACAACTTTTAACTTGTATATTAAGAGAAAAGTTTTCATATTACCCATATCAAAAAATCTTTCAAGAGAAAAAAAATACTTTTTAAAAGAAGAACATTGGATGAAAACCTTGGATTTCACCTTATTGAGTTAACAATTCCCTTCAAACCAATTTCAGTAACTCATCAAAATTTAATTATGACACTATGTCTTTGAATTGATGCTATCAACCTTCTTAAAAGGGCCTTTTCCTAATCAGAAATTTTCAAGATTTTATGGGGGATACTGCAAACAAATTGGTACATATATGTCTGGAAGTACTGCATAAAAACATTGCTAATTAATTCTAATGTGGCTTTTTGTGCATCATTATAAAATGAGGCAACATAAGAAATTAATTCATTTTTTTGTTAGCTCCAGATTTATTTCAGCAACATTACGAATTAAATTTACCAATGTACTTATCTATATTCCTAAATTATGCAGGATTGAAAAACATGTGCTCTATCTTCTGTTTGAAATGCTGTAATAAGTATTTTGTTTTTGGGTATGGCAAGCCATCAATTGCTGACGGAACAGGTAGGATTCCAGAGTAATGTAATAATCTCTAACCTGTTGCCACTGCAAGCTCTTTGGAATGGAGAGAATTCAAATAGCCTGGGGGAAGGCAACTTGGAAAAATCAAGCAGGTATGATGCTGCTGCTGTCACTTTGCTTAATACAATGTGGCACATCAGTGGTGTTATCAGGGTGATGCAACTCATCTCATGGCTCTGCTGCTGAATTTTTATGTGCTTAGTCGAGAAAGTGCAGCTGGAAGACTGCAGTCCAATACAGTTATCAAATTGCTGGGCGGCTTCAAGTTTAAAAAAGTGAAAGAAACCTTAGGGTATAATGAAGAAATCTGTCCCTTATGGAATATCTTTTTTTATGCACCACTTACTGTATCATGGGTTGCTATAGAAAATCTACAACTGTGTGAGGTTGATGTGGAACCAAAGAAGTATAGCAACAGGAAGGAGTGAGTTCTAATGAGTTACTTTGATTTGGGTTACAAGATTTTTAGATTTTAGATTTTATAGATTTTATTTAGCATTTATAGGCCGCCCTTTTCCCTGAGGGGACTCAGGGCGGCTTACAATAGTAAGGGAAGGGGAGTGAAAGACAAAATACAGAAAAAAAATGTGAAATAACTAAAAGGTACTAAAACACAACATTCACTCAGCATTCGGGAGGGGCAAGAAAATTTATCCCCAGGCCTGATGGGCTAGCCAGATCTTGAGGGCTGTGCGGAAGGCCTGGACTGTGGTCAGGGTACGAATCTCCACGGGGAGATTGTTCCATAGCGTCGGAGCAGCAACTGAGAAGGCTCTCCTCCGGGTGGTCGCCAGTCGGCACTGACTGGCGGATGGAATACGGAGGAGGCCCGCTCTATGCGATCTGATGGGACGCAGGGAGGTTATTGGCAGGAGGCGGTCTCTCAGATAGTCAGATCCACTACCATGGAGCGCTTTATGGGTGGTAAGTAAGACCTTGAATTGCACCCGGAGATCTACAGGCAGCCAGCGCAGCTCGCGGAGGATAGGTGTTATGTGGGCGAAACTGAGGTGCGCCCACAATCACTCGCGCGGCCGCGTTCTGTACTAGCTGAAGTCTCCGGGTGCTCTTCAAGGGCAGCCCCATGTAGAGCACATTGCAGTATTCCAGCTTAGAGATCACAAGGGCTCGAGTGACTGTCGTGAGAGCCTCCCGATTCAGGTAGGGCCGCAACTGGCGCACCAGGCGAACCTGGGCAAATGCCCCCCTGGTCACAGCTGCTAGATGGTGATCAAAACTCAGCTGTGGATCCAGGAGGACTCCCAAGTTGCGGACCCTATCTGAGGGGTATAAGTTTTGTCCCCCCAGCCTGATTGATGGTACGGTGGTCAAATTATTGGGAGGAAAACACAACAGCCACTCGGTCTTGTCTGGGTTGAGCACCAGTTTGTTTGCTCTCATCCAGTCTTTAACAGCTTCCAGACCCTGGTTCATCACGTCCACCGCTTCATTGAGTTGGCACGGGGCGGACAGATACAATTGTGTATCGTCCGCATATTGGTGATACTTTATCCCGTGCCTCCGAATGATCTCGCCCAGCGGTTTCATGTATATGTTAAATAGGAGGGGGGACAAGACCGACCCCTGTGGCACCCCATATGTTAGGGGCCTCGGGGACGATCTCTGCCCACCCACCAACACCGACTGCGATCTGTCCGAGAGGTAGGAGGAGAACCACTGCAAAACAGTGCCGCCCACTCCCACCTCCCGCAGTCGTCGCAGAAGGATACCATGGTCGATGGTATCGAAAGCCGCTGAGAGGTCGAGGAGAACTAGGATGGACGCAAAGCCTCCATCCCTAGCTCTCCAGAGATCATCGGTCAATGCGACCAAAGCGGTTTCTGTGCTGTAACCTGGTCTGAAGCCGGACTGGAAGGGGTCAAGATAGTTTGCTTCCTCCAAGGTACGCTGAAGCTGGAGGGCAACCACTTTCTCAACAACCTTCCCCACAAAGGGAAGGTTGGAGACTGGACGGTAGTTATTAAGAACAGCTGGATCCAAAGACGGTTTCTTCAGAAGGGGTCTCACCACCGCTGCCTCAAGCTCGGTGGGGAAGTGCCCCTCCCGAAGAGATGCAGCAACAACCGCTTGGATCCAGCCTCGTGTCACCTCACTGCTGTTGGCAACCAGCCAGGAGGGACACGGGTCCAGTACACAAGTGGAGGTACTCACAGCTCGCATAGCCTTGTCCACATCCCCAGAGGCAACTTCCTGAAACTCAACCCAGAGATGGTTTGCCAAGTCTTTCCCCTGTGTCTCAGCTGGCTCTGCAAGAGTGGAGTCCAGGTCCGCTCGAAACCGGGCAACTTTGTCCGCCAAGAACTGAACATACTCCTCAGCCTTACCCTGTAAGGGGTCCCCCGTCTCCCTCCTATTTAGCCATGTTTGCTGAAAGGAATGCTTATTGCATTTGGTATGTTAGAAAGTGTGCCTGAAAAATAAAAGAGGAAACAAAATTAAATTCACTGATATTCCATAAAGCACTGATAGCTATCATGGAGGGAAAGTCAGATTTAGACAAAAGAAAGTGAAGTCTGTCTTTATGGAAGTGGGTAAATTGGTTTTATAAGTCATTTTGACCCTGGTTTTGTTCCTTATGTCTAATTTATAAATAAGAAAGTGAAATGAATAGATTTCATTCCCATTCTCAAGTTTCATCAATCCTATTATCCTCCTATATCTTTTTTTGAAAATGTATTTTCATCATGGTTTCATTAAATATTTTGTATATAATTATTATAAGATGTTTTAGGAAAATTTGTGTCTACTTACTTATAACAAACCATCAAATACTATGCAACAATTACACGCTCTTCACCTGCTAGATGAAATGCCTAATACTATTATGAAAAATGCTGAATTATAATACTACATCCCAGCTACTTACCAGGAAACACTGGAAAGTACTTTCATTATGCATTCATTTCCATTCCTCATGTTATGCATTTTAATCAGGAGGGACCATATGTTCCCATGGATCATTCCCTGATAAGCATTGTAACTTACTACAAAACCGGCTTTGAAATCTTGCACACAAGCCAACACCTCCTACTTGGTATGGTGCCATGTCAACTTGCAACAGGCATAAACTTGCAAAGACAGCCTTTAACAATCCTTACACAGTGAAAAATGGAAAGGTGGCTAAAGAAAATTGACAGGAAACTATCAATAAAAGAAGGAAATCTGTAAGTTCCTCACTTTAGGTACGATTGTAAAGAGATATAATTGGTATAGAACACACAGGATGTTACATCCAGTGGGAATAATTATTTACAATGGATCGATATGGACTTCCTCACACATTTGCTAAGAAATCTGTGATTTAAAGATGATCATGTAGGCATGACATCTTTTGCTTCAGTGAGAAGAAATGTACTAGTTGATTTCCTAGTCTCTCCAACACTTCTGTATAATCTTTTATTCTTATTATGTTGTTAATTTTCAAATAGGGAAGAGATTATTATAAGTAAGTGGCATTTATTATTTTTATATTCGTCCTAAATCAGTTTTTTCCCCTCAGCCTGTTTTAAAACTCCATTTAGATAGTACAATGAAAAGTGAAAATAAGCATCTTGTTTACTTCACATGAAAAAGGCATGAGGCAACTCTACTGAAAGAATTATGAGTTTAAAATGTAAGAAATCTTCTGACTGGTCAAGCACCTGTAGTTCCCCAGATAGTGCTATTTTCAAGTTCTCCATTACTTTCTTCCTCTAAGGACACATACCTGCCACTCAGTATACAAGAAACTGACTCTCTATTTCAATAGGAAGCTTTACAGGAGGAGAGATCATGGCTTTTCACAATTAATGGCTCTCAGCAATTTATTCTGAAATTCTGGGGTACTGAGAGCCTTTTTGGCCTGGAATAAAGTTCCCTGGAATAAAAAAAATGCATTTCTGATTCCAATTATTCTAAATTTAGTAGAGTTAAACTACAAGTTTAGTAGAGCTAAATTACAAAACTGGAGTTAACAGCTTGTTAAAGTTCTACTTAGATGGTGCTACAAAACTAAGATTGGCTTTTGTTGAACTTGTATTTGAAGCTTACTCCCCCTTAAGGGATCCCCATGGAGCTGTCCAGGGTACTGCCTGAATTTCGGCCTTACTATTAACCTCTTTTGCTTTATTGATTTACTTTGCCATTTGTTCCTGTTGTGCCTTTCTGGAAACAGTATTTTGCTTTGCCTGGCTCTCCTTTGCCACAGCTTAATCTCTGAAGTGAATCCCCTACTTTTATTAATGTTCCCAATGGATTTTGAATGGATGAATTCTTAAAAGCATGAATGGAACTAACTCATTATGTATTAAAACTTGTTACCTTTACATATATGTATTTGTTGATGCCTTATTTAAACTTATATTTGTGTTTGTATATATGTGTTTTATTAGTGTTGTGTAACGATGATTGCATGACCTATGTAGATGGTGTATGCTAAGTAAATAAATAATTGAACTGAAAATGAAATAATATCTTCCAAATAGTTTAGAAAAGAACCTTATAAGGAACCCAAAGTTGCGTTCAAAAATAATACGCCTGCATTTCTTTGCCCTTCTTCCCCCAAAATGGAAATAACAGAAAAATAAAAAAGTAAAGACAATGAATTTGCTTTAACTGCAAAAATGTCAGTGAAAGGATGCCAGAAATAAGTTAACTTAAAATTATTAGAGCAATTTCATTGTGTCACATAATGCAACATTATGAGACAAGGAGGGAGAGATAAAGAAGTCAAGGATATCTGTTTTTAGTAGGATTTGAAACATAACAACTAATTCCAGATTTCAATTTAACTTAAAAAATTTAACTTGAATTTACTCTGCTCTGTAAAAATGATGTTTTAGACTATTTAAATTATGTGTATATTAAAATAGTTTGTACTAAAATCTAATATGGTAGTTCTTCTCTAGTTCCGATTTGACTCTGGTATGCTTTCTACTTTCTGTTAGATTTTACTAGCTCATAGAAGTGTACTGTCACTACCAAGTTCATTTCCTATAAATTTGGAGTGCCAGAATAATCTAGATCTATAAATAAATACAGAATAGTTTATTTTCAGTGCTTCTACACAAGCATAAAACTAACATATTTTTCCTTCTGTATATTATATCTAACACACACACACACACAGCAGATGTAGATGGAAATTTCAAAACTTGATATCCATTTCTTCTGGAGCAGGGGCAGGTAGGGCAGAATCCCCTGGTTTTCTACGATTTCTAATCTCTTTGAAGCTCATTGAGGATTTTTTTAAAAATCCTTCTGATTAACAAGATCTCTTTGTTGTGGTATCTGTTTGAGGGGGCAAGAAAGTAAGTTAGGAAAAGTTATCTCAGTGCCTTAACGCTTAAGAAAGCCTCTGTACAAAATAAGATCTTCTGTTAAGACTCTTATTTAAGGAGAAGAATACAAACCACATGTCCCCCTCTTTTTTGTTTGTTTTTCTAAAGCAAATGTGTATGGTATGCCGTTATTGTAGCTTTGGACTTTAAGCCACCCCATCTGGTGGTGTTATCTGCCTATGACAGAAGGTCTACCCCTTGCTGTTAGGAAAAAACAAAAACAAAAAACCCCAAACAAGTATTTTGATTAAACTTGCATGCACTTAAACCATTCCTTTGAACCTTTATAATTTGGCAGCAGGCACACTGACTATGAATGTCTTCATCTGGATTCAACAAGTGGGACAATGCAATGCACTTAAATCCCTTAACTGGAAATTTCTTGCCTTTTATTTGTTTAGCCACAGTAGAGAAAAGACTAGTCACAAAACTTTCCCCTGTGCTTTAGAAGGTTTTTCCTTTGAAGTAGCAACCCACAATAATACTGTAATAGAAGCAAAGCAGCAAAGCCTGTTCTTCTTTCCTGGAACATATTTCTTTCTGGAGACATGCACAGAAACTGCAGGACTAATGCAGGACTTGCAAACCAGCACAGTTTCTCTGCTTGTCTCTGTTTTGTCTGGCAGCCATAATACAGAGATAGCAAAGAGTTAATTTGTGTTTTTTAAACCTCCTTCCCAATATCCTCTCTCATTCCTGCATAAAAACCTCATGTCCAGACATCAAATCAGTAGACCCTGTTGCCTGTCAGAGAATACAATGTCAGGCCATTAGTATGTTAATAAGTCCGGAGGGTGACAGGTGGCCTACTAGACGGCTCAATTAAGCTGCTCATTAAACACACGCTAACGAACAGCCAAGGCAGGGCTTGAACAGCACCATTCTGTAATGACATGATGTCAGAATGAACAAATGAGGAAAAATAACAAAAACATTACAGCAGTGACAGACGCCACTAATAAGGACCCCTTGCACTACATCAGCCTTCAAATCAATGAGCAACAGGGATCAAAAACCTCGACCCAATATTCTCAGGAGACTAAATGCAGCAAGATTTGGGGGTCATTTAAAAAAACTTAGAAATTATAACATATCATAAACTAATTGTTCAACGGGGGGGGAAAGACTAGAGGAAGAGTTCATTTCCTCTTAAATCAATCACCCGAAAGGTGTTGTAGGCTGAGTGGAGACATCATTATTTAATAGGATTCTCAGTAAATTTGGCTAACATCATGTCTTTGGCATCCTTGAATCTTTAGGTAGAACCTATTTGCAATACCTGCTCACACTGTATTTTGCAGATGTCTTACCAATGTAAAGACAAGTAGCTCACTTTAAACTACAGATTTCGGCCTATTATTTTTTTAAAGAGTGGAGGGATGGCTTGTAGCTGAAAAGAGTTCATTGTTAAGTAAGGAGCATCCCATGTAATAAATTCAACAATAGAACTGATTCGCATGTCACAAACTAATAGGCTGATTGACCATTATAGGGTCATGACTTTACCTTTTATACATTGAATTCAGTATTATATTAAGGAAGTGGTTAACACCTCCATAGGTTTTCCTAAAGACTGGACACTAATAATGTGAGATATATATATACCAGAATGTATATATGTATTCTAATTGTTTATGTATTTTAATCATTTACTTGCAATATTATTCCTGTGCAAGGTACTCCTGAAAAATGAAGTGATAAAGGCATTCTTTGATAAAGGCATTCAGATGTGCAAAATGTACCAGAGCTCAAGAGATCATACTTCTCGTTCCAGAGCTAAGGCTTATCTTAGGAGGGAAGTATGTGTTTGTGTTGCAAGGCAGCCATACTGCTAGGCAGTTAATAGGTTCAGACAATGTGCTAAAAATAGCTTAATAATAGTTTATCTAGAACTAGCTGGATTCTAGAATTGACACACTGCAAACTCAAAATCACCCCAGACTGGGTGATTTAGACAAGTTTTTAAATTGCAGGACTGATTATCCTAATCAGCCTTCTCCCTTCACCTTGAATTTTCACAGAACTCTACTTCAGATATATAGTTCAGAACCTTGTCATGTACCAAAAGAAAAGGAGACTAGTATTTACGCACATCAACTGCCTTAGTGAGGAGGGAGGGGAAAGAAGTAATTCTTCTGTTAGGTTACTAATGACTTTTTCAATCCTAGCATTTTTAGGATAGCACATTTTAGCATCTATAGCATTTTAGAAAGAGTACTTCCCTAATTAATCTTTTGCTGATCACTGCTTTCCACATATTCCATCTTACAAGTTGAAAGAAGAAAATTCCTGATAGACAATTTTCTTGTATGAAAAAGATGAATGAATCAATCTCGCCTACTTCCCCCTCTCCTTTGTTCCCAACAGAGAATTCCATTCCATTCATAAAGGATAATTATACCTTGCTATCATTCCCTCCCTTTGCATAACCCCTGTTAGCTTATGTGTGTGATATGCGTGATTACACATATCATTCCTCCAAGCACCAATTTCTCTGCAATGTGGTAAACTTCTTTCCTTAACAGTTGCCAGACTCTAAATTGCAGTTAGTTTTTATTAAAAGCAAAAAAAAACCCATATGGTTAAACAAAATTAAAGGCATGTAATTCCCATGTTGAAAGTTATGCAGTTCAAAACTTCTATATTTGTTTCTATAAACTGTTTATCATTTTTGCTTATCATACACTAATATTGTGGCAACTGTTTTTAAAGTATGATTAACTGTAATTTTTCCCATGTTAGATAAAGGAATACATACCTTCATTTTTCCTAATTCACATTTTAGAATCAGGAATGAGGCAGGATGAGGCAGGATGCAGACTTAGCACATTGATGGATGAAACTATAATTAATGTTAGATTGGCATATTTTAAATATCATGTAAGAACAATAAAAAGTAGTTTAATGCATTATTATGTGGTTAATCTTTGGTGAGATTCACAGCCTTTGGGACTGGTTGGTAGCTCAACAGCTTGAGTCCTAACCAAGGACTTAGGAACTGTTAAGGTAACGTCGGAGGATATAAGCTGTTCCAATTGGGTGGTTTTTTGTAGAATCAGAATGTTCAAGTCTGATGAATTTAAAATTTCCAAATAGCAAGGTAGCCCTTTAGGTATTGCTCCAAGGGCTCCAATTACAATTGGGACAACACACAATTTCTTTTTCCACAGTTGCTCAACTTCAATTTGCAAGTCCCGGTACTTTGTGATTTCTTCTTGCTGTTTATCTTCAATTCGTGCATCTCCAGGTATTGCAATGTCAACGAACCATACTTTTTTCTTTTCAACTATTGTTATGTCAGGTGTGTTGTGGGCCAAGTGTCTGTCAGTCTGAATTCTGAAGTCCCACAAGATCTTGACTTTCTCATTCTCTAAAACCTTCTGAACCTGATGTTCCCAGTCATTTTTGCTGTACTCAAATCCAAATTTTTGGCACAATTTCCAGTGAATGATCTTAGTAATTGTAAGTAGTCAGTTTGTGAAATTTTGCTCCACCCAATGATCAAGTGGTCGACTGTCTCGTCTTTCTCATTACAGAGGTGACATTTGCTGTTGGTCAGAGGTGGGTTCCTACCAGTTCGCACCTATTCGGTACAACCGGTTCGTCAAATCTACCGAACTGGTTAGAAGAGATTCCACCAGTGGACCCGGAAAGCAAGCCACACCCACAGAAGAGGTTCCAAAACTTTTTGAAACCCACCACTGGTCCTTGGATATGATTATTCTACATTATCATGCTCATATTTATAAAACTCAGTGCCTCTGTGAAAGGTAAGGATGACTACTGTGTTTGTGGTGCAATCAGAACATTGCGTGTGTTGAAGTTGTTTTAACGCAAACCAAAGATGCCTTTTAAAAACAAGTTTACATCATATTCTTATGCATGCCAGTGCTGTGTGTAATTTAAGGTGGTTCTGACAAGTGTCGTCGACATCTTCATATCTGGTCACATGGGCGGCAAGCTACTCCCATCCAGTCACATGGGTGGCAAGCCACTCCCACAAAGTAGGCCACACCCACAGAGTAGGTTCGAACAATTTTTGAAACCCACCACTGCTGTTGGTGGTAGCATGTTGAATTTTTGCCTTCATGCAGTTTGCGGCTAAGGCTTGTTCTTGAGCTGCCAAAATAAAGCCTTCTGTTTCTTTTTTCAGTGCTCCAGATCTTCACCAGTTCCAAGTTAGCTTTTGGTCAGCTTTGCCTTCAATATTTTTCAAGTATTGGCTATGCATAGCTTTGTTTTTCCAATTTTTAGCTCGCTTCTCAATTACTTCTTTCTTATATTCAGCTTTTGACTTAGTTGTCTTTAAAAGGCCTCCTTTATTTATTTCCTTAATCATTGGTTCTTCACTTTTCTGGATGTAATCATTCAAGCTGTGTTTTTCTTATTCTTTATTATTATTATTATTATTATTATTATTAGTAGTAGTAGTAGTAGTAGTAGTAGTAGTAGTAGTAGTAGTAGTAATACTCCTCTTTGGAACAGATATGTATTTGTTGATTTTGCCTCCGGTTTTAAATTAGCAATAGCAATAGCAGTTCGACTTATATACCGCTTCATAGGGCTTTCAGCCCTCTCTAAGCGGTTTACAGAGTCAGCATATTGCCCCCAACAACAATCCGGGTTCTCATTTTACCCACCTCGGAAGGATGGAAGGCTGAGTCAACCCTGAGCCGGTGAGATTTGAACAGCTGAACTGCAGAACTGCAGTCAGCTGAAGTAGCCTGCAGTGCTGCATTTAACCACTGCGCCACCTCGGGTCTAATTTCAACAACCTTGGATACTGCACATCTTGGTATGGAGAAATGCCATTTGTTATTCATTAGTTCATCTTCAGGCAGGAAATTTTAATTGGCTGGTCTTGTTTTTATAAGCTTGTTTCATAAAAGTGCCATGCATACAATCATCTGAGCATATTCAAATATTCATATCCCATACTTCTTAATAATCCATATCTCAATGCCAGGTATCTAGATTGAAAAAAGAAGCCTCCAAGGAAGGCAATAGCCAGTATCTCCTGAGCATTGAATACCAGAAGTAATCCATCATATGGAAGAACACTTGAAAAAAATCAAACTTGGAAATGTCCTTTAACATTTGCTGAAATCATAACAAATAGAACCTGCCAATTGGTTGTTTGGTGGCTAGCATCACTGCAGCAGCTGGCAATATTGATGAGTTCTGGAGGTGCTGGGGAAGCTTGTCAGCATGTCTTTTATGATGGAAGTGGCTGCAAAAAAAACACTAAACGGCAATGATGGCAAATCCTTCTTAGTGATAGTGACATTTGGCATCAGTGGATCAATGATTTTTCAAAAATGCTGGCAGGCCATATAAATGTTATGCAGGTCTATGTTGCAAAAGTCTGGATGATCATGAGGACAATATGAACCACACAAATCATTAACTACTTATTGCCATCTACTAGTTGTTCAGTGATTTGCAGTGACTGTATCACTGAATTCAGATATAAGTTTGGAAATGTTTCTTATATTCAGTATACAAACATACACACACACACACACACAGAGCGGGGGAGGGAGGAAGAGGGAGGGAGAGAGAGAGAGAGAGACTTTTCATTTAAATAATCACAAAGGGTATTTTGCTATGTGCTTTACTCTGTTCTATGGTGTTTACTCTTTAACGGAAGTTCATCTATGAGGAGGTTTATTATTTCATTGAAGAACCAATCATCTACAAAAGAGATATGTAATTTAAGGCTTAGGCATTTTGCAGAGACTTTCAAACTTATTAGAGAATACTCATTTTTAATATGACAGAAGAGGAAAACCTACTAACTATCTCATTTCATTTTGCTTAGTCACACCCACTGTATTTTACAGTATAGTTCTCCCACCAATCACTGAAAAGCCAAGCCACCCATTCAGTCTAAAAAAACACTGCATGGCCATAAAGATGACTCTGAAGGCAACCGGATTCTATAGTACACTATAAATAGATCACTTAGATTCCTAATTCATGAAATAGTCTCTTGAAAGATCTGAGACTCTTATTAAATTTAAGTTCAATTAGATGATGATTTAGGGACTGTTTCGAACAACAAATCCCCACAAGTTTGCTTTGCCATTTTAGTTCTATATCTATTAATTAAGCTATTATTGACATAACCCTTAATGGAAAGATTCTAGAATACGGTAAGTTTCTAACTTCACAAAATCTGAGTGTGAAATATCTTTTTCTCTTCAGTAAGCCTCTAACTTATCTACAGAACACACAGAAGTTTTGTTGTTGCTTCTGAAAGGGTTCTGAGAAGGTGTCTCTGTCCTTTGCTTGTATAAGATTTAAGGTAATGTGGGTGATCCATCTGCGTAATGTGGAATGGGAGTATTCCTTCTCAGCTTGTTCCCTTGGAAGATGTACAGACCCAGAAGTAAGTCCAAGATAATAGGAGGGAAATGCAGCCTCCTTCTCTCTCCTCCTCTCTTTTTTAAAAAGTTATTGCTCCAAAAAATGCCATTTTTCTTTTTGATTCTCCATAGTCCTGCCCAAGATTAGGATAGAAAGATACTTTATAAACCCAAACAGTGATAATTAGCTTGGCTGTGCACACCAACAAAGGTTAAAGCAGACCTCTTCAGTTGCTACAGACAAATTAAGGTCTATATATTGTATTTTTGCTTATTTTTCTGATTGGTCAAACAGTCAGTAGGTGGATTTGGCATTCTTGTCCATCTACCAATTGGTTGTTTGATGGTATTAAAGATATTGTTACAGGTTGAAGGTGGTAGCTGTTAGCTGTTCTAAGTATTTTGCAAGTGACTATTTTGCAAATGACTGATGATGATTTTGTCAGTGGTTATGATATTCAAATAGTGGTCCGGATGTTTTGAGATTGCACCAAAACAGTGGTGGGTTGCACACAATACACCCCGGTACGAGTGTACCGGTGCCTGCCGGGGGCACCAAATACCATTCTGGTACGGTGCTCCGGAAGGCCCACCCGCCCTTCCTCCTTACCTGTATTTGAGCTCTTTGGCGCTTCCACACATGTGCACGGAGCATACAGTGTCTCCGCAATGCTCTGCCAAGCAGCTAGAGTGTCACGGAGGTGTCATAAAGGTAAGGACGCATACATGTGTGTGCGTGCGTGTGCACGCGTGCTGTGCGTGTGCATGTGGGAGACGCTGGGCCCCGTTGCACTGTACCGGTTCATCCGGATCCGGAACCCACTACTGCATCAAAACATCTATTAGTATCAGTTCTATCTTTCCTTTCTTTTGCTACTGTCATTCTACACAGTACTTCTATTTGCAGGTCTTTATATTTTGTTATTTTCTCAGTTCTTTCTTTTTATTCTGCTATCTCCAGATATTGCAATGTCCACTATCCAGATTTTGCACTTTATTTATGTAATATTAATAACATTTATTATTCTTATATTTACTTAGAATACTTATATTTTACCCTGAATGTATCAGGGGTGGGCTGCTGGGAGTTCGCAGGGGTTCGGGAGAACCTCTAGCTAAGATTCTGTGCAGTTTGGAGAACCCCCAAATCCCGCTCCTAGCTGGCCCTGCCCACACCACCCCTCCCCTCCCAGGAGTGCACACCCAGCCCATTTTAAATGCAGGGAAGTGCAGGGCATCTCAGGGAGGGCGAAAAACAGGCCTACTAGAAGTTCAGGAAGGCTGGAAATGGGCCCGTTTCCTGTCTTCAGAGCTTGGGGAGGTCATTTTTGCTCTCCCAGAGGCTCAAAGAAAGCCTCCTGAGCCCAGGAAGGCTTTCTCCCACCCCCCTCCATCATGGTGCAGGAGTCCAACTAGGCCATGCCCACCATAACAAAAGCCCACCCAGCAACCGGGCAGAGAACCCCTTGCAAAAATGTTTGAAGCCCATCCCTGATGTATATATATATGTATGTGTGTGTATGTGTATATATACATATCTCAAGGTGATGAACATATTTAATATTCCTGTCTCTAATTTTGCCCACAATAGCAACAGGTTGGCCTGCAAGAGAGTAATTGGCCTAGAATGTATGGTTTTCTGGTTTCTAGGCCAGCACCTTAAACACTACACTATACTGGTTTTCTTATTGTAATTTTATAATAGTTATTTACACTATAGTGTTAAATTAAATGCGCTGAAGGTAAAAAGAGCAGAAGTGAAATTCAACTCAGGATTTCAAAATAAATCAGAACACCTGTTGGGAAAGCAGTGAAGAAATTGGAGAAAATTAACCACAGATTAGGAGTCTTAATGAAAAGATTTGTATTTATCCTCTGTGAAGCAGATACAGGATCATCCAGGGAGACAAGCTGATTGATTTACATTTGAATGAAATGTGGATTTTTTTTAATGAACATGTATGAAGGACACTTTAAAACCAGTAAATAAATTAATTATAGTCCAATCCTATGCATTAATCATAAATAATTTGATGACAGTTGTTCCTAGAACAGTATAGCATGGTAAAATTAGAAAAAGGAAAAGGCTAATGACCTCTTTCTATTTTAGCTTTAAGTGTTGATTATGATGGCCCATTTACTAAAAATGCTAAATGTAATATAGTGTTGTGATTTCTAGTGTCATTTCTTTGTATCATCAATATATGGACACTTTCTATAACATTTTCAAATATGGTATCCCATCATAAAAGAGCATACAGTCAAAACACAACTAACAGTTGCACTTATTTGACTGCAATGAATCCTCGGAAATTATCTCATATGCTTACATTCTGCAGTTTAAGTAGACTCACCAGCAATCTATATTTGTAGAAGCCTCAAGAGAATTCAAAGATGAACCTTGTTAAGGTTCAGTTACTAGGGTCTTTGCAACTAGAAGTTCTATGGCAGGAATCACAAAGACTTTCATAGAATTATGAAAGCATCATAACATTATTCTAGAAACATTACTAAGTCCGTGTCGATTAGATAAATCAGTGTTTCCGGAATTCTGGGAGTTGAAGTCCAGACACCTTCAAGTTGACAAGGTTGAGAAACACTGAAATAAATCATCATTAATTGTATGAAAGTACTGCTCACCCCAATTAAGTTCTGTTTTCCACCAGCACATTACTCCTGAATACCAGGTACAGCTGTCCTTCGCTGTAGCTAAGAACTTCAACAAATTTCTGCCTTTCTATGGTCTTTCTTGGTCTGCAGGTAGAGTTCAGAGAACTGAGTTTCAAAAATCCACCAAATCATTAGATGGCAACAGAGTTATTTGTGCTGCCATTTGGAATTCAGTGGATTTTTGCCCTCCAGAGGCAAGAAAAGTAGCAATAATGAATTTAGATGTTTTGAGGAGGAAATTGTTCTCTACTTCCAATATATAAATGCACCTTATCTCTCCTCCTGTCAGTTGGCAGCAGGCTTCTTAAATATTCTGAAAAATAGTAACATTTCTGGGATAATTAACAAGTGTAAATCAGTTCAGAGAATTTAATTCAAATTATGAAGTATAACAGGAAGTGGGGGAGGCTCTGAGGAATGTGCTATGTTTTGATTGAATTATGTGACAGTTTTAATATTTAGGGCTTTAACTCAGCCAAAGTTTATCATGACTAAGTCTCATCCAAACCAAGGCTCATGGATTGCATGCAAACAATCTCAGGTTCAAACTCTGCCATCTTCAGGTAGTTCTAGAAAATTCATTGTCTGATCATCAGGAGAGACAAACCGCAGTTTGGTGGGCCAGTGCTAGCCTTCTTTATGTAGCAACTACCAAATGCCTAACTAATATAAAACCAATTTGTTTATAACTGATTTAAATCCCAATGTTTTACGTGGGACTTAGGTAGATTTAGGCTTAGCTGGATTAATGCTGAATAAACATAAATGTTAAAATTACCATTTTAAAAAATTTCAAGTATTTTCACTGGGATTGTTTTTATTTATTTATTGGATTTTATCTCACCTTTATTACTTTATATGTAATTCAAGGCAGTGGCCATACATAATACTCCTTCCTCTCCTATTTTTCACAACAGTCCTGTGAGGTGAGTTGGGCTAAGAGAGAATGAAGCTGACTTTCATGCCTAAAGTGGGACTAGAACTGACAATCTCCTGGTCTGGGCCGGAACCACTACACCAAATTGACTTGATTATCTTGAATGATAGGTTTGCATAGAATCCATCCATTCCTGAGAAATCTGAATGCCAATACTTAATACTGCACTATTTGGGCTTATATTGTTAGTGAAGTCTATAAGTATTGCTGAAGAAAATGAAATATAATAATTTAAAACAATGTATTTCAAGTGATAGCAATAAAGCCTGTCTATAGCTTAAACTATACAAAGGAAAAATTACAATACCTGTTTTTTTCCCTTACAAATGTTTATATTTTCATCATATTAGCTGACAGACTCCCTCCTGGTATTTTGATATTCATGTACATATTTCTTTCATGATACTATTTCAAGCTGATAAAGAAGCAGCTGAATACAGCTACCTGACTACTTTCTGAAGCTTTGTGTTTATGCTACTGAAATATCTCTACCTCTATTCTGATGCAAATGTTCATTTTTTTCAATCCAAAACAAAATGTGGGAGGGGGAGGGAGAGCCTTGCAAAAATGGTTGCAAAAAGTAAATATGCTTCCCTCCATTCTTTTTTTAAACTAAAGATATTTAAATTTATTTTTCTTGTTTTATATGCAGCAATGTATTTAGTTGAATTAATTGAGTTTAGAATCTTAAATATTATCTCTGTTTTAATAGTGCATTTATATACTTTTCTACAGCATTTCTGAGCTTAATAAAATATATATAGGTATTTCGGTACCTATTCAAATCAAAGTCATTTTATAGCAATTCAGGGCATATCTACTATAAAGTAAATCTCACCAAACATCATAAGGCTTGTTTCCCATTTATGTATATAGGATTGAAACTTTAAATGTCTGTTTATGCTATTTAATGATTCATCAATTGCTGTTTAATGTAATAGGAAAGAAAGTCCACTACTTTTACTTGAGGGACAATAATTATACAGTGCAATATTGTGTAGTATCTATTTTGGAATGGGTGTCATTGTACTTTTCGATTCTAAATTTTAGAATATACAAAGGTATTTAATTGTATTACTACAAACAAGTAAAGTAAAGAAAATACTACTATGAAAATATTTTCCTCTTCCATCTGCACCAAGTTAACAGCATTTTTACTCTAACCCTCAAATTACGGACCTGAAGAAATGTGTCTCCTGCCAAAACACACCGGGTCTAGGATTAAAAGGGCTCAAACCTACCACCAAGTTCTTAACGCCCTCCCACAATCATTAGACTAAATCCGCCATCATTCCAGATTCATTTTTCCCTTATTCATCTGTCCAACTAATTCCTGCTGCATTCACCAGGCTTACATCTTAATCTTTTCTGTTACATAGAGAATACATAATGAAAAGCTGCATTTTCTGGGTACATGCACACATTTGGAACGGATGAACCATATGTGAAGTGACATACAATACTGAATGGGGACTGAATGGTGTCCAGTGCTAAAAACAGCGCAAGCCCAGGAACAAAAAGCAGTGGAACAAGAGCCTGTGCTGGGCCTGCCTTGCTTAAACACTAGGGGATTCACTACTCAAACATGGGTATAATTTCACTGTTTTCACTCACACAAGCTGTGGGAAAGGAGTCACCATCTGATGTTTGATTGTGCTGGATATGTTTTTGGCAGTGGCCTTATATTCTGTGTTGAAAAAATGTGGGGCCAGGAGGACGGAGAATACAGCTACATTTGCCATTTTGAATGTGGCATCTGGCAAGGAGACACAGTTGAAGAGGTCTTGAAGGTCTGTCACCAGAAAACAGAGACATATTTCTGGATTCATCTAATTGGTTCAGCCACATTCACTTCAGAGGAAAATCTACCATGGAATGGAGGAAAAACAAGCAGTGAGAGACACTTTGCTATTTATTTGCTCCAATTCTAATTCTTTCTCTGGAAAAAATAGTAAAGCTTAAGTAGAAAGAGAAGGATGAAGAAGAAACAGAAGCATGCAATTAGAAGTGTGTGTGTGTTTCTGTGTGTGTGTGCGTTTGTGTATATTTAAAAATGGATGGACTTGCATAATTATAAAACACATCCCATATTGTACCAGACTTGACCTTGGGCAAAAGGTAATAGAAAAAGCATGTCCAGGCAATTACCAGGAATCAACACTGGTTCAAAAAGATGTGCACATGCACACACATGCACAAACACACACATAAAAACAGAGTTGTAGAAGTTGTAGGCTATTTAGCAACTGAATCTGAGAGACCAATGGTCTTTTACCATAAGTGACTTTCAAAAACTTGTTTTCCTCTCAGGCACATTGCCCATTTATAAAATGGGGATATTTATGACTGTGAAACACATTCTATTTTGCATGGTCTGAATTTTAAAAGTTACATGAACAGCAGAAAGAGTATCCCTGAAACCCATTATGAGGTATGCTATTCTGTTTTGAGACTTTATTAATCCACTCAGTACAAGCTGACCCTGGGCATCCCCAAGACTTTCTCAGTGGTCTACAAAATCAAATGTTTAGCCAAATGAAGATAATTCTAAACAATTAAAACAATCTCACTCTTTTCATAATTATTTTTTATTTGTTAAAAATATTTTTATGAAAAAAACACTTTATTCATGTTAATATCCGATGGACTTAAAATTGTTCTCCAAATGTGTCCATTCCAATTTTTAATATAGTCAATATTAATAAATATAACCTATACAAACAAAACCTTTTGGAGATCCTCTGTAATTTTTAAGAGTGGGTAGGGAGTGGGAGAGCAAGAAGTTTAAGAGACAATGAACTAAATAAAAGGAAAAAAGTCTCTTTGTTACAGAAATGTGTACGTGCCTTAAGAATACGCATCAGCAAAACTGAATTCCTGTGTGTTCACAAATAATTCCTACTGAATTTGATCTTTTTTCCCTCCTATATAAGTATGAACATATTTGGAGTAAGCCTGACAGAATTCAGTAAGGTATAGTTCTGAGTAGACATTTAGCTAAATGCTTTGGGGAAGGATGAGGCTTTCAAGCTAAAGATGTCCACAAAGGACTATATGTATCCATTGATGCTTTAGGCATTTCTCTTTTATCACACTGAATGAGCTATCATCAATGCAAGATTTCGAAACAAGAACTGATATTTATTTGGGGAAAGACAAGAGATTTCACTCAGAGTATGTTTGCCACTGCAGATGCACCATTACTTAAATGTATATTGCTGTGTAGAGGAATTTTTTTAAATAAATGCATGAGATTCAAATAATAGCAGTTTTAGAAATAGGGAGCCCTATATCATTATGGAATTAAGGCTATGATGCAAATAGAGGGATGTGAACACAGCTGTGGGGTAAATGGCATATATGCTAATTAAATAATTTGTCACTTGATGTTAAGATAACAACACTGCCTCTTTACATTACAAGCTACCATCTCTAGAATGGCAGGATGGGGTGTTAGCAAAATGGAAGGAACAGATTGCATTGCAATGCAGTCCTAATAGCAATTGTAAATGCTGAATAAAAGCTGCCATATTAAAGAAATTACCATTATTGTTAATATACCTCTGATTCTAAGAACACAAGACTTTGTTTCTCTGAGAATAATTAACTTACATAAGTTTAGAATAAGATTAGGTTGTCTAATCTTATTTGTATGCAGTGAAAGGCCAAAACACATCCTTACCTATAGATACACTGAGGGTGGAGGAAAGAAAGAAGTACCCACAGTAATATTAGACCATTCCATTCCATAGAGGTCTGCAATGGTGGTGGAGCAGAATTTTGCAGCTCTTTGGAAAATTGCAGCTGACCTATTGTCTAAGAGAAGAATATTTTCTTCTCAGATTCTATCATTTCTTTATCTCAAACTAAGCTGTGTAAAAGGGACGGAAGAGTAATATACGGGCAACTGATCTGACTTCTTCTGCCAGGTATGAATTGAGATAAAGGGATATTGGTAACTCTCCCTTCCAGGAGGGTTGATAGCAATATGGGTCAAATATAAAATGTTTCCAAGTTAAATAGTAGCTGAAAGAGGTTCCACACTACTGGATGGAGATGGTGCTGAAATTATTCTTCAGATACATGTTTTAAAAAAACAACTCTTTGAGCTGCAACTATTTTCAAAACCATTCAAGTTATCAGACAGAAATGCAGAAGAAAATGAACTTTAGCTTTCAATTGTGATAATATAAAGTGATATTATATTGATAAAGAGGCAGCCCCAGGAAAATTAATTGAACCCCAAATTTCAAGAAACAAAGATGCATGCCATCCTCAATTTTAAAAAAATGCAAATTAAGAAATTCTAGCCTTAACAATTGCAAACATGCTGGGGACTTTACAAATTTAGACAAAGCTAAATTTATGAGGAAATTTAGCTTTGTCCGAATTTCACAAATAATTCCTACTGAGTTTGATGAAGAGCCAAGCTAACCGGAGATCTGAACAAACAGCGGTAATAAATCAACTTTACCTTTGTTTTTGTGACATGTTTTTCTTAAAAAAAATCATGTTTCCAATATGCATAGACTCTGCAAAATTTAGTTTAATTTGATTTAGTGCTAAAGAAATAGGCATGGGATCAACAATATACTGTATGCCTTTAAATATTTCACAAGACAAAATTACAAATTTACAGATGGAAAAGTTACTATACTTGTCAATTTTGTTTTAAACTGATGTGGCCATTTATGTGAAAGAAAAACATCTATTTTGAAACTGCAATGATTAATCTTCTTTTCTCAGGCCAATGCCATTGACTTTGATGACATTATAGAGTAAATTAGTGGTATATTATAGCTGAAGAAAGGACAGTCAATAAATGTGCTCATTATTTTGAACGCTGTATATGGGTCTGTGTGTATTTATTATCAAATTTCTATACCAGCCATCACACTTGCATGAGTCTTGTAATGTTAGCGTTTGCAAAACTTTAATTTACTATCTGGCATGGTACCTAAATCATCATCTTTTCTTGCCATCTCAGTGAAATCCATTTTTTCTCTCTGCTTAGACTATAATATATAGAACTAATTGCAGTGTTGCACTATAAAAATACTTGGGAGATCAGGAATTTACACTTTTCCTTAGTAATCCATGATGTATTCATTTGCTAGGTTGTATTTCAATTACAGAAAAGATTTTGATTTTCTTACAGACTTTCCATTCATCTCTTGATATTTGATGATTCATATAATTCCCTAAATTTGGAAAGCATCAATATCATATTAAAACAAACTCAGCATATAAACCTTGAAGGGGGAGGGAAGAAGAAATCTAACCTGAAAATGATCCTCAAAAAAAGCAAGGGGGGGAAAGAAATGGCCAAGGAAAAACAAAATATTAAAAAGGGCTTGCACCTCCTGTGTGCCGCAGCACTGCCCACCTCACAGAGTTGCCATTATGGGGAAAAAGAAGGAGGAAGGAGTATGATGTATGTTCACTACTTTGAGTTGCTTATAAAGTTAAAAAAAGGATTTTAAAAAAACTAACAAATAAATAAATATTACAGTATGCAATACTGAAATTTTAGAGAGGAGAAGACATACTTTCTTTGAGTCCCCCCCCCTCTTGTGTGTAGCACTAATATTATACAAAAATTGCTGTATTTAGTAGCCCCCTTTAAAGTGCATCTCCTTTGGGTTTATGCTTTTCCCATTTCTTTCCTTCTCCAGCTTGGTTGTCTTTTTCTTCCAACCACTATCAATAGATGAGACTGCAGGGAGCTGTCCAATGTAAGCAGCTGAGATATGAGTTGTCCCCTTTCGATCTATTCAAGGAATAAGTTTCAGAGGGACTGTGACCGCTGTAAAATCTATCGGTTTTGTTTTCTTCCCTCACCTCTCTTATAATAAATTGATGAGACGTGGAAAATATTCAGATTTGATAAGGTACCGAAGCACAAATATTTTCAAGAGGTAGGACTATTCTTAATGAAGTAAACCAGCAAAGTGTCACAATGACTTCTATGACTTGAACAATAGACTTAGGAGCAAGCTAAGAATATTGTTAAATTACATATGTACTCCCTAATGAAAAGTCTAGTATAGGAAGATTGCCTTCTAATCAACTATCAACTATTGTCTAGATTCAGATCCAAGCACTGCTTTCATGAACCCTATGAATAAAGGTGAGGAACTTTCAGCTATCAGTTGATCCAACCAACCAGTTTATCCCTTTTGACTTCAAACATCATATCACCCCTGAAATCCTGCACTTCTGGGAGCACCTACAAGAAACATTCCTCCAGTAATACCTTGCCCCTTACTCTTTCTTGAAGAAAGCAAGGAATGTTTTCTAAGGGATGTGATTTCTACTCCATGTTCTCCTTTAGGACACAGCAGGGGAATAGAGAAGAACCTGCTTATTTGGATAGATCATGTCACCTATTTCTGCAATATTGACAATTGTGTACTCTCAGGAATTCACAACTGTCTGGAAAGAAATATAAACAAAAATAGAGTTCTGTGCACTCTGCCCAAGTAAAACATGAGGTTACAATTGTCAAACGACTACACTATTATTGCTACTGAACTCTCATGCTTTGATGCAACTTTGAAACCATTTTGCTTGGCCAATGAACAGTAGCCAACTTGTGGAATATCTTGGTCTTGTAAGAAGTTGAACTTTTGCACACACAAAAATCTCATTAGACTTTTTTTGAAAATTTTAACTCTACATCTTTTCTCCATGTTCTTTCTTCATAACAGAAAAACAAAGGCTGACTTTTCAAGAAAAAACAAATCCCTTTTATTTTGGAAACTTTATGATTACATGGTAGCTTGGGGAGAAAAACTATTTAGCAGCTTGTCTTTTGGTCTCATACATGCAGGAGCACCCATTTTGATACATTTTTTTACAATCTTAAAAATGTTCTTATTCTGTTTTCAGGAAAGAAAAACTTAGAAAACTTTAAATACTTAAAGAAAAAATATTTTCAGTATTTTCATATTATTATGGGGAACCATATTATAATTGCATGTTAAGAAAGAATCAGTAAACAAAATAGAGTATAGAAAAAAATATGTGAAGAATAACAATTAGTTTGGTCGTGACAGAAGAAATAAAAGAAACTCAAGACAAAAGAAAAATGGAATTTCAAATATTTTCTTGCATATAGAATTTATTTTACAGAATGATTTGAGCAGGTAGAACTTTATGTGACGTACTCTGTCATAATTTGTATTTATTAATTAAAAGTCAGAGTTGGAAACAATTGGCAGTAAAATTCATTGACAATTTTTAAAATATTTCTTCTTTAATATTATTTACTGTATTTTTAGGACAAGTTTCTCTACTCTGATGCCCTTCAGATTATGATGGATAACAATGGCAAAATTCCCAACAAACCATCAACTCTTTGCTAGGAATTCAGAGTTGTAGTTATACTCAAGAAGACCTCAAATTGGTGAGATTATGGCTTGAAGATTAACAACATCAAGGCATCCAGGAACAACCAAGAGTAGTCTTGCACTGTGAGTGTTTCCAAAGGTTCAGCATTGGAAAGCTTTTGACAATAACATCCACTGATACAGAACACTGACTGGTGTCACAATTTCCTTCTTTTGAGCACCAGAATACTTTGGTTTTTACTCAGGCCTTTTAGGTCACTCGCATTTTTGTATCTCTTAATTTTCAATATGTATTTTTAAAGTTTTATTTTAATCACCTATATTATTCCATATTTGTTTACTATTATGCAATAATTGTTTTGTAAATACCTTTCTCCAAGACATTTTTTAAGCAGGGAACATCTATTTAAATATATCCCAACCAACCAACCAACCAACCAACCAATGAATCAGTTTGATATGTCAACAGATGAGAGCTCTTGTAAGAAATATAATATTTTCAGATATCTAAAAGAAAATATAGTTAAAATTATTAATCAAATATCACCCAAATATCTAACAAAGATGTTGTAGTAGTAGTAGTAGTAGTAGTAGTAGTAGTAGTAGTAGTAGTAGTAGTAGTAATGATGCCATTAAGGCCAAAATCGAAAAATCCTCTGATGATGCCAAATGCAGACTATGCAAAGAAGCTGATGAAACTGTTGATCACATACTCAGCTGCTGTAAAAAAATCGCACAGACTGATTATAAATTGCGGCACAATTCAGTAGCACAAATGATCCATTGGAATTTGTGCAAAAATTATAATATTAAAACAGCAACAAACTGGTGGGAACATCAGCCTGAAAAAGTCACCGAAAATCAGATGGTCAAGATCTTGTGGGATTTTCGCATACAAACAGACAAAATACTGGCGCATAATACACCAGACATCACACTGGTTGAGAAAAATAAGATCACAATCATAGACATCGCAATACCAGGTGATAGCAGGGTCGCTGAGAAGGAACATGAAAAAATTGCAAAATACCAAGACTTAAAAATTGAAACTCAATGAAAATGGCACAAACCAGCAGTGGTAATTCCAGTGGTAATTGGCACACTGGGTGCTATTCCAAAAGCACTGGAATTACATTTAAAACAGTTAAAAATTGACAAAATCACCATCAGTCAAATGCAAAAAGCCGCACTGCTTGGATCTGCACGCATGTTACGAAAATACGTTACAACGTCCTAGGCCCCTGGGTGGGGCCTGACTAGTAACCAATGCCAAATCCGGCGAAACAACTGGCCGCTGTGATACAATTGTATAATAATAATAACTAACTCAAAAACAAAAAGAATCGAAGGATAAGATCATGGAGCATTTTCTGCTTAATGAGGAAAGGCAACGTTTACCATCACTAAAAACTGTGCCTAAGAAACTTAAAGAACATGCATGAGCAACGGCTTAAAAACAACAAAATCATAGATCGGCTAATCAAAAGATATAGATTGGATACAAGAAACGTCAATGAAGCTGTAGAGATTGTAAAACAGCAGATAACAGCAACAGCTAGAAAAATTGAAAGATATGAGGCACGAATCATCCAATATAAACAAAATCAGCAATTTCGATCAGACCAACGGCGTTTTTATCAAAGTCTTAATGTGAATGGTGACACCAAAAGTGAAAAACCAGAAAAGCAGACCACAGTTGAATTCTGGAAAGAATTGTGGGAAAATGCAAAGGACTACAATAAGGAAGCAAAGTGGATACATGACTTTGAGAAAAGCATTGGCAACAAACAAATGCAAGTATTAGAAATAACAACTGAGATGGTCAAAAATCGAGTAAAAAAGGTAAAGAATTGGACATTACCTGGAAAGGACCAATTACATGGTTTCTGGCTCAAATATCTGACCTGTTTACATGCAATATTGGCCAGGCAACTGAATGAAATTTTACAAAAGGGCCAAATTGATGAGTGGTTGACAACTGGAAAAACATACTTGATTCAGAAAGATGCAACTAAAGGAACAACACCTGAAAACTACAGACCAATAACATGCTTGCCAACAACCTTCAAATTACTCACAGGCATTATTGCAGATAACATGATGGATTATTTGGAAACAAACAACATCTTGCCAGTAGAGCAAAAAGGCAACAAAAGAAGGAGCAGGGGCATAAAAGATCAGCTCCTAATTGATAAAATATTAGAAAATTGTAAGAACAGAAAAACGAACTTGAATATGGTTTGGATTGATTACAAAAAGGCATTCGACTCATTGCCACATAGTTGGATCATAAAATGCTTAGAAACAACTGGCATTAGCAAAAATATTACATCCTTTACTGAAAAGGCAATGAAACAATGGAGAACTGAGTTGGCAGTAGGGAATGAGAACTACGGAATGGTTAATATCAAGCGAGGAATTTTCCAGGGTGATTCACTTTCATCTCTTCTCTTCATCATCGCCATGATCCCACTATCAGTAATCTTTAAAAAAATGAAATTAGGCTACCAAACAGCCAAAGAAGCTGAAAAAATTTCGCACTTATTATATATGGATGATTTGAAACTCTATGGAAAGTCAGAAATAGAAATCCAATCAATGACAAACACAGTCCAAGTATTCAGCACCGATATTTCAATGCAGTTTGGCATGGAAAAATGCGCCACTGTATCCATAAAAAGGGGCAAAATCACTACATGTGAGGGAATTGAAATGCCCAATGGCCAACTAATTAAATGCAGCGGAAATGAAGCCTACAAATACTTAGGCATTCTGCAGTTGGATAACATCAAGCATGGAGAAGTAAAAACTATTGTCAGGCGAGAGTATACCAACAGAGTTAGGAAAATTTTGAAATCTAAATTGAATGGTGGAAATACAATCAAGGCCATAAATACCTGGGCAATACCAGTTATAAGATACACAGCTGGTATAGTTAATTGGACACAAGCTGATTTGGACATTTTGGACCGAAAAACCAGAAAACTAATGACAATGCACTACAGTCTACATCCACGTGGTGATACTGATAGATTATACCTGCCCCGAAAATCAGGTGGCAAAGGAGTATTACAAGTGAAGCAAATAGTTGAAGAAGAAAAACATGCACTGGCTGATTATTTAAAAGAAAGTCAAGAACATCTATTAATCGAAGTAAAGAACAAAAATCTATTGAATGTCCAACAGACGAAGCAAGAATACAGAAAAGATGTGATAAAATCAAGAATGGAGAGTTGGCAGAACAAAGCATTGCATGGCCAATTTCTGGAAAAAATAAAAGATAAAGTGGACAGTGAACAAACTTGGTTATGGTTAACAACAGGTACATTAAAGAAAGAAACAGAGTCACTAATCCTGGCTGCGCAAGAACAAGCTATACGCACAAATGCCATTAAGGCCAAAATCGAAAAATCCTCTAATGATGCCAGATGCAGACTTTGCAAAGAAGCTAATGGTGGCTGCTCCGACCCTTTGGAACGAACTCCCCGTGGAGATTCGTACCCTCACCACCCTCCAGACCTTCCGCGTAGCCCTTAAAACCTGGCTGTCCCGACAGGCCTGGGGCTAAAGACTTTAACCCCACTCGAATAGTATGACTGTTGCGCTTTTTAACGATGTATTGTCTTCATGTTTGTAACTTGTTTGTCCTTCCCTCCCCTTGAATTGTGAGCCGCCCTGAGTCCCCTCAGGGAAAAGGGCGGCATACAAATAAAGTAATCTAAAAAAAAAAATCTAAATCTAAATCTAAAATCTGATGAAACTGTTGATCACATACTCAGCTGCTGTAAAAAAAACCGCGCAGACTGACTATAAATTGCAGCACAATTCAGTAGCACAAATGAACCATTGGAATTTGTGCAAAAATTATAATATTTAAACAGCAACAAACTGGTGGGAACATCAGCCTGAAAAAGTCACCAAAAATCAGATGGTCAAGATCCGCAACGGCGGAGTTGTTGTTGTTGTTGTTGTTGTTGTTGTTGTTGTTATTATTATTATTATTATTATTAAAAATTATTAAAAATAAGAAACTTAATGCCCTTCAGATTTTTGAACTTCTATTAGCGAAAGCCAGGATGACCAATCACAAAAGATTATGGGAGCTATAATGCAAAACAACTGCCTATGTAACTATGCCCTGTTTTTCACTAGCTTAACTCAAAATTGCATTTGCCATCTCTCTCATGGTTAGAAACATGGAGCAGTGGCCAAGAATGTCAGAATGTGAGATCTTCAAGGCCATGATTGTATCCCAAGGATAGCTTAGGTTGGAGTGTAGAGAAAGTCCTGTTGTGTGAACAGCACAAAAGCAGTTCTAGTTCATTCTTAACATCACAAACAGCTGCCTAAGTATGACTGGCCAGAGCAACCTCAGAGCGATCCAATAGCTATTCATCTCAGCCAGACTCTAAAAAGAAGGCTTCATTATATTAGGAATGTGAATCTCTGTGGCATCTGCCAAAAAGAGCACATTTCTTCCTCCATCCCCATCCCTAACAAAATATCCCTCCTCACTTCTATAGTTTCTTGTGGGCTCTCAATAGTTGTTTTTCTTCCTTGAAACAGGGCAGTTTCTCTGAACGACTTTTTAAAAAAAGGCCTATTGGTTGAGTGCAGCTGCATCTCAAAGGTACATTGTGGGTGAATTATGAATTTACATGCCTTAACAAATGTGTGGAAACAGGAGGATCTTTTTGCTTTGCCTCCAGAATTGATGTTATTCCTCTGCCAGTGGCACCTAAGGAATGGTTTTGTTCCATTTCCTCTCCTTTATGCAGTCCTATTTATGTTTAGCTCTGGTCTGCTGCCATTGAGCATCATTGTCATTGCAACCAATGTCTCTGGGCTAGCCAAATCCAGCAGCTGTGTGTTTAATGCCTGCCCTTGCTAAGGTTTATTTCCTTGACAACACATACTTGGTGGAAGCAACTTCTCTCCCTCTCTCTCTCTCTCTCTCTCTCTCTCTCTCTCTCTCTCTCTCTCTCTCTGTGTGTGTGTGTGTGTGTGTGTGTGTGTGTGTGTGTGTGTGAATTCTACTTGCAATAGAAATGAAAGCTGCCATTTGGGGCATCAATATTTCTATAAAAATGTAGTATTGATTTTTTTTGAGCTTGGTGAATCCAAACTACCCGCCTCCCTCAAGCTAGTGGTGCCTAAGCCAGCATTTCAAGCAGAATACCTAGGTGGCCCAAAAGGAACCTCTGACCCCTATATCCTGTTCCTTTCTCCATGCTTTGCTGCCAGTTCCCTTGATAAAAGGAGAGAGTGAGAGATAATTAACAAAAAACATGGCCTCTAGACAATGGAACAACTGGCCTTGGCGAGCAAGAAATTTATCCTGGTTTTCTAGGTGAACTTTCTCCCATCAATCTTTCTTTTAACCTCCATGTTAGTGGAAGCAATAGGAACACCCCACTCCCCTCCCCTCAGCAAATGCGCTCTTTTGACTGAAAACAAAAAAAGGGATCAGAGAGCGCTGAGGTAAAATCTGGGTGGTATCGTGCTGCAGCACAATGCTGCCACTGTTCTGTTGGCAATGTCTTGTGTTTTACAACAGGGGAGGGGATTGCGTGAATAGGCTTATGATGTGAAACAATTCTTCCAATTCAGGCCTACAAACTCATCTTCTGTTCCACATGGTTTTTGAACCACAAAAAAATAGGGGAAAGCAAGAAAATGAAGAAACTTTTAAAATCTATTGGGAATAAAAGAATTGCATGTTCACAACAACTTCTTGGGGATGCTTCTCCCAGATGCCTAGCTGAAGATAAAAATCTCATCCTTTTGCTTCTGTAGATATGCAGAGAGTTTGGTCTTGCAGAATCTTGAACTAAAAGATAAAGCACAATAGGCCCTAAATAATAAAATTGCTTGGCTCACTAATTTTTTCCTCTGAGAACTGCTGCAGTGATTATTTTAAAAAAGAAAACCCTTGGCAGTGCTGGCTGGGGAGCACGTGACAGTTGCCTACCCACTTCAGGTCCCCTTAAGAGGGTATTATAAAAAGAGAAAATATTTGTGCTCTGAAGATGACACTCTCCATTTTCTTAATAGCTCTCATCTGGTGCTGATAATCATGCTTATGGCACTCCTGTCACTGGTGTACTGTTTTCCAATTAATGGAGCCTTGGAGAAAGCATCCCTTTTCCTGAAACCAAGACAATTACATTGTATTCACCTACTTGAGATGGGAGAAAGGTGACTATGAGGGCATTGAGCATTGTAAATTACTACTAATACGAGAACAGCAGCAAGCACCCACCCCTCCATAAATCAGGCTTCCATTGGCTTGTAGCACTGAGAAGCTTTGAATGTAAAGTACAGGAACATACTAGATCAGTGACATGTTGGTATTTGCCACCCCAAATTACGACTATAAAAATTGTATTTAAATCATTGAAATATCAAAATGTATTTTAGAAAGTAGCATTTGCCCCTAGCGACCACAACTTTAAACCATAGCTTTAAAAGAATTTTAACAATTTGAAGTGGTATTCCAATATACCAAACCACATTTTTGTATAAACTTTGGTAAACTATGGAGAATAACACTAGCTTTCAAATGTTTGAACTGGACATCAATCCAATAATAAATCTTCACTTAGAAACATGGTTGCATTACCATAATATTTGATGTGAGTTATACTGTGAATTCTCCTTGCCTCTTTCCACCTGCTATATTTAATACATGCTTTATAGATGTTTATAAAGATATTATCGCTATTTATGGAAAAAAGTGACCTTTTCCAAAATGAGATTGACATTAAAATGTTGGAGAAATGAAGGGAAAGTTTCAACCCCCATAGATTTCCTTGATTTTCCCCAACATTTAAATATATTTATTGGTATTCTTAAAAAATAATTCAGTGTGCTATCATAACTAGGGAACTGTCCAACAATGTTTAGACTACAAGCTCAAAAGTTCAGCTTGAAGGCCTGCACTAACTAGGAGCTGTCCAGCAACCACTGTGTTGTAAGAGCTGAGTTGTTACAAAATCAGGTATAGGGACGTTCTCATAGCATTGTTATGCCAGAAATCTTTTGTTTGTGAAGAAACAGTTGTATAATAGACACATACTCCTGCCTTTTTCTTGTATCTCAACAAGTTTTTCATGTATAGATAACATTATTAATGGAGTAGAAGAAAGGAGATTTCAGGCAATTAAGCATATGGCATTGTCTTTTCTGAGCTTCACTGGAGAATTGTTTTCTATCATTGTTCTTATGACTATCATTTCTGTTGTTGATATTGCTTCTTATGGAAGATTGGGAATTAATAAGTGAGTGAGTTTCAGATTAGGTTGTTGCATACTTTGGTATCAAAACCTAGCATGCCATCTGAAGAATTAGTCTCTAGTTATCTCTAAGCATCATTACTTCTCCAGAGTCTTTAATTATTCTACCAGTAGTTTTTTTGAGCCATAGTATTTTTTTATGAGGATATGTCCAACTTTAACCCATTTCTTGAAAATGCTATATCAATCATTACTTTTCTCTGTAACACTACAATAGACAACATAGCTCTTACAACCATTGCAGAATTAGTGACAAATTAAATCAAATATGTTGTGAAAGTCCTTTATTAGAGGAAGGAGGGGATTATTGGTGATATCATGCTCAAAATGCCTCATTGGCTTACATAATGTACCCATGTGCGTAGTGGCTCTCTCTTGAATAGGAGTTATTTTATTCATTTTCTTTCTTTCTATTCATTTTCTGAAGAGTCATCAGTTTTTGTAGATGTTTATATTCTTTTTACTTGTATATGTATAATTTAAAAGCTAACAGGAACCCCACAGATATGGATATTATGTGCTTTTATGGCACACATTATCTGTCATGTATAAAATGGTCATCTCAATTTCTGTAACTGAAGAAGCATTTGTTCTGAGTACTATTTGAATATTTATGCTGCATATTCTATCTTTATTTCATTTGCTTCTTGCCTTAAGATAAACGAGGATCATAAATATCACAATATAAAAGCTTTCCACAATTGTGTGTTATTCAAAAATTTTAGACTACAATTTGTGTATGGCTTAGAATTCTGAGAATTCTAGCCCAACATATCTGAAGAGCACTAGGATGGGGAAGTCCACATTATTAAAAACATTGATATAATTTATTAGCACAATTTAGACTGTCACTCATAACTTGCTATATTCTGATTATTTATTCCTGCTGATTGGAACAATGGAAATCACTTCTGAAATATATTTGGAAACATTAGTGACCAAAATATTCTAAAAACATGGTCCCACCTGTAAGAACATTTTTTGAGTATTTCAGAAGAAGTGTGAGGGTAACTTATTTTGCATTATGTACATAGTGGCCAGATTCCATTTATTGTCAAACTATATTCAAAGGGATTAGGTGTCTTTGGAAGTAATGTGGCAGAGTTCAGAGGGAGGGGGGGGATGCAAAATATTATTGTCCAAAATGTGTGTCAAAGAAGCTTTAAAAGCTACATAAAATGAATTTCAAATACAAAAAGATTTAAAGATTTATGTCAGGAAGTCAAGTCAAAAAGTTTACAAGAGGTCAAGCATTGCTCAAAGAGCTGCCCACAATGTGAAAAAAGCTAAGAGTCAGGAAGTGCTCCAATAAGTGGATCTTTAAGTAGAATAAACTGATTCACTGAGACCAAAAATTCTGCATGTGCCAGCAAAATACATATCTAAAAGGCAATTCTCTCATTAATTTCAGAAGAAGCAGTTCATCGTAAGATATTAAATCTAATATGGGAAAACTCTTACTGATCAAGAAAGATTGTTTCGTATTTTATATCATAATTCTAATAAGTTATTCATAAATATCTTTTTTATTCAACATTAGTTACCCTCAGATAATTTCAGCTTAAAGCATGATAGTAGTTTAGTTTAGTAGTTTAGGATTTTTTAAAAAGTTATTTCAAATATTAACTTTATCAAGAGTACTAGGGGTTCTCATGATTATTGTGGAGATTTACAAGGTTAATTCTTCATGATTTGTGTACAGATAAAAGTAATCTGTCAAAGAATGAAAAAGAAAAACAAATTGAAATAGTCTAAAAAAAAGAGCACCATGCCACTCACAATGATCCAATAAGTTATCAGATTTGGTCAGAGCAGATCCACTGAAATGCAAAGAAGTTGGATTAATCAGAAATAATGTATGCCTTGCACAATAATGTGCCTTCACTAAATATACTCTGAATATGTTTAAGTCTACTTCTCATTCAATATGTTTCAAGATATAAATTGTTTTTCATCAAAGAAAATCTGCTTTTTAAGAAAATACAAAACTTATTCAGGAAAGTTTGATTTTGTTTACTAAAGTCATATTCTGAAACATACTGATCTTTTAAAGCTTACGCTTCCTTCTTTTTGTAACTTCAAATAAAATCTGTTTCTATTTTCTTTTAACAATTGTTGTTTTGCCATGCTAATCTAAGGATTCTCTTGCTGGTTGTTTTAAGTATGCATAAATGAATACTTAGGCCCCATTTGCTATATACAATTGAAATGCTACCCCATCGTCCAGAAGTGTGTATCAATCATTACAATGAAATAGTTAAAGTTGTACACCCTCAATTCTAATTAACATTCACACAATTTATTTTTATCCTTATTTAGTTAGTTCTTAAAGAACACATTTCCAACTTGCCATGGTTCCATGGTGTGAAATCACATAAACAAGACACCAGATCATAAAATATTATGTAGATTCCAAAAACATTTTCTATTTCCATTTTGATGGCCAATCTTTAGTCAAAATTGTCTAGTCAAGAGAGTAGCTTTGGGGCTGAATATGCCAGTTTTTCTGTTTCCTTTGCATGTGCTAGTTACCATTTCTGTGTATTGTCAAAATGATTCTATCCGCAGCATTTTAGCTGGCGGAAATGAATGCCTTTATACATCAGCTACAGGTAGGGCAATCTTCCCACAAGGAGTCTTGAGGCCTGGGAGAGAGTTTACATCTTTACTCTCTCTAATATCACCCTTTTGCAATCAAGACTGGGGGGGGGGACGACTGGAAACTAGATTGATTTCACACCACGGAACAAATTTAGGAATAGCAAGTCACATCTGTGCCATTTTTCTAATCAATTTCAAAGGGCTTGTAGGCTCTTGTTACCATTGTGTGGCTGGTAATTCTATGTCACAACTAATTACTGCCTAATAACTGTTGAAGGGACAAAATCTCCTGTTTGAAAAAAGAAGTCTACTTTATCTGGCATTCAGACCTAATCTGACCCTGAATGGTGGAGATTACATGAGGTAATATAGTGGTTATTTCTACCTGCTGTAGTTCATAAGCTCCATCTCCAGCTGAAGCAGCAGACTCCTTCCCCCTTTACAAAGATTATTTGTCATTAAAATGCTCAGTAGTTTTTCTGCCTTCAAATCTGGTTGTTGCCTACATTTTCCAAAAGGTTTTTGAAGCAAGATTAGCAGGATTAGGAAAGGTTCACATATGTTCAACTTCACTATTGGTATTCAAGACATCACAACTGCCCTACCACCCAGGCAGCTCAAGAGAAATGAGGAAAGAGAGAGAGCGCGAAAAAAAGAAAGAAAGAAAGAAAGAAAGAAAGAGATCAAAGTACACTATCTTACAATTTTGTAGTAACCTAATCATTATGTTTATCAGTAGATTGTGAAATTTAGGTTTGTGCATATAAGTCTCATTATTGTGTGTATAAGAAAATCTATGCATTTGACACTGTTGGATGTTAAACTTTATTTTTTGTTTAGCTTAGTTAACACTTTGCAGGGAATATACATCAGCCTGTCAGATGTTTTAAAAGGGTATATAACACATATATGAAAATATTCTCTTGTTGAGAATATTGGTGTTTTCCCACCTCCACCTCCTGCATTTCTGGCAGTGAAAACTGAAATTAATTCCCCCCGCTTAAATTTAACATAACAGTAAATTCATACAATTCTAAGAATTAGAGTGGACTTCTGTTCATGTCATTATTTTTTTATTATTAAACATTTCTATCATCTATCAAAAACATTTGAGGGGATCAAGGTGTTTTGTATATTTTGAATTGGGACCAGATTAATTATGAGTCTTTAAAAACAATGGAACATAAATGACTTAACCTCAATTGCATTAATTTAAATAGTTATATTTTAAGCATGATTGAACTTGGATATACTGTATTGTTTTACAGATTCTTACAACAAACTAATATTTGAATAAGGCAAAATATATTAGATATTTCTTAGAAGCTATTTAGTACAAATGCTTTTTCAGTGTTCACTTATATTTTAATGTATTCAAAACTACATAACTGCATTTTCTTAACACTATGGATCAAATCAAATGCCTGCCTTCCTCGAATGAGGCAAAGTGGTGATTATTGTGTAGTGATCGGCAGGGTGAATGGGGGCAGTTGCTGAAGGTCATGACACAAATAGTAATACGATAAAGTTCAGGCGAGGTCTCCCATTCTTGAGACTCTCAGGATTCTAGAAAGGTCCATGTGGCAATGTTTAAATTTTAAGAATATTCACAGATTCCATCTCCTTATTTCCATTTTTTTAGATTTATTATTCCATCTCCTTTTGGTTCTGTACAAACAAAAACTGCAGAAACCATCCCCCAAAGGAAGGAAGGAAATTAAATAAATCCCCCACTTTAATTTATCTTCCCTCTAATTTTGAGCATCAGCAGTGTCTTCTGGAAAATGAGAGTTCTAGTTGTCACATATTTATGAGTAACCAGTTCAAGAAAGCTTTGTTTTGTTTTGCTTTTTTATTATGGAAATCCCCTTCTTTCTCTCTCTTTCTTGCATGGCAATTGTTTCTTGAGAAATCTTGGAAACCAGTCTGGATCCTAGAATCAGAATCCTTTGAAATAAATGCTCTGAAGGCCTACTTAGTATAGGAAATTGAACATAAGGCTTTACTTAAAATGCAGCAAGTCTCAGGATCTTGATCTGTACAATCAATTGCACATTTTTGCAAATACATTATCAACTTTTCTGATCTATATTTCAACTTTTTAGTAGCCTTACTCTGAGCAAACTCCCTATAGGAATGTCATACTACTCAAAATCATTTTATTGATCTATCATTCCAACCTTAAAATTCCTGGTAGGCACTTTGGTTTCTTTCTCTCTGCTTTCCAACTCTATTTATCTATTTTATTTATTTAACAGAATAACAGAGTCGGAAGGGACCTTGCAGTCTTCTAGTCTAAGCCCCTGCTCAGGCTTTCCTGAAGCCTGAGGAGGTGGGGGAGGCCATTTTCAACCTCCCTAGGCTTCAGGAAAGCCTCCAGAGCCAGGGGAGGGCAAAACACAGGCCATAGGTTCACCATCATGGCCCTGTATCATTTCAGACAAATGGTTGTCCAATCTCTTCTGAAAAACTTCCATTGTTGGAGCATCCACAATTTCTGAATGCAAGTTGTTTCACTGATTAATTGTTCTGTCAGGAAATTTCTAGGTTGTTTCTCTCCTTGATTAATTTCCATCCATTGCTTCTTGTCTGCCTTCAGATACTTTGGTGAATAGCTTGACTCTCTCTTCTTTGTGGCAATCCCTTAAATATTGGAACACTTAAATATTGGACACGTCACCCCTAATCCTTCTTTTCATTAAATTTGACATATCCCATCCAAGCAACTGTTCATCTTTGTTGCTCTTCTCAAACTCTTTCTAGAGTGTCAACATCTTTTTTTAGATTTGTGGCGACCAAAACTGGATGTAGTATTGGATGTAGTGTGGTCTTACCAAGGTGACTGGATGCATTCTTTTGAGTAAAATAATGATAGTTTTCTATTGAGAAAATATTGGAATTAAATGAATCTGTATTCTCAATTGTCTCAGATCTGTAATCTCAATTGTCTTAAGTGAACAGGATTTCTAAAGGAATTTCTCTTCATGTACTTGCCCAAGTGAGAAACTAGTTGTTTTTTTTAAGAACATAAATTGAAATTTTTATTTAAATTACACTGGCCTACAAAATGTACATGGTGTGTGACATATTATACCCCTTAATCAATGTTGTTGAAATGAAGATTAAATATGTATGGGTTGAAATATGTTGAAAAAGGATAAGAAATTTAAAAATCACATCTTAAGAAATGCTTTATTGCGGGTTTGGAAAAAATATCAACATAAATTAAATGATAAAGTGCCCATGTGGGCAATTCCTAGACATGCAATTGAAAATATGAATGTAGAACAAAAACACGATAGAACCACCTATAGACAACTTCTTATCTCAGAAAGAGGGGTGATGCAACTAAAATCTTTAGAGATACTTAAAGAAGAGAAGGTAGTTCAAACGTGGTTTCAGTATGGTCAACTACAGGCTAGGTGGAAAACAGATCAAAAAATTGGCTTTGTAAAAGTTGAGGATAATTTGTTTAAACAAATAAGAGATCAAAGCTCAATGCATATAAAGAGGATATATAATGTACTAATACAGATGGATTCTGAAACGGAACTGATTAAGGATTGTATGATAAAATGGGCTCAGAATATCGAGGAACCAATAATGCTTGAAACATGGGAAAGAATCTGGGTAAGAAATGTGAAATTTACACAAGCACAAAACTTGAGAGAAAATTTTTATAAGATGTTTTATAGATGGCACCTAGATCCTAAAAAGCTTGCCTCTATGTATCCAAATGTTCAACCTAAATGTTGGAGATGTGGTTCTTGTGATGCTACATATTTTCATATATGGTGGACATGTCATAATGTCAAGGCATTTTGGATAAAAATATGGTGGATCCTGCAAAACATCTTTAAAAGAAGGATAAAATTTACCCCCCAGTTGTTTTTACTGGGTATATGTATTGACTTTACAGCAGCAGAGACTAATTTGGTTCTGTATTTAATAACGGCAGCAAGACTCTTGGTGGCGCAGTATTGGAAGAAGAAAGATTTACCTACAATTCAAGAATGGACTTTGAAAGTTATGAACTTAGCCGAAATGGCCAAAATCTCAGCATATCTCAAAGAACATTCAAACGAGAGATATAAACGAGACTGGAAAAAATGGATGGATTACATAAAAAGTAAATATGGGACTAAGAAACTCCAGATAGCTTATGCTTAGTATCAGTAACAATTTAAATTGTTTAAAATTTGGGTAACAGTAAGAAGCTGAGTTCAATGTAGAGATATTTTAGACTGTGATTGTCCAAAAGTTATACCACGTATGGTCTTTGGGAAGTCGGGGGGAGGGAAGGGAGGTGGGGATTTAGGGGGAGGGGGGAGGGGGGAGGGGGGAAATACAATATGTGTTAAATTCCATGATTGTATTTGTATACTGTGGCTTTTCAATGTTAGTGCGAAAATAGAACAAACCGAATATAGTGGAAGGTAATAGATACCGAAGGAAAGAGTCGAGTGAAAGAAGAAGGAGGGTGGAGAGGGTGAGAGAGAGGAGGAGGAGAAGGGAGGGAGGGAATGGATTAGAGGGAGTGATAGGGTTAGGGTTAGAAAGAAGGGGAGGGGAAGTAGGCGTAGAGGGGTGTGTGAGAAGGAAGAATGAAAGTTGGAGGGGGTTGAAAGAGGGTGTATGGCGGGCCAAGGTGGTATACTGGGTTTGTATTGTAGAGGGCATTTTCTATATAAGTGAGGGCCGTGTTTATTATTCAATGTTATATGCCCTGATTAAGCACAGTGAATATGTGATTGTATAGAATGAAAACATAATAAAAAATATATATATAAAAAATAGAAATATGTTGAAAAAGTCAAAATTCAATAAGGCATACATTACTTTTTTTAAAAAATGTTTCTTCCAAGTAGCCGATAGCATTGCCTAAGAATGTCTGTTAGATTATCAACTGAGGAAATTGCCTTACAAACAGCAATCTCTATTTTGACTGGCAGACACTTTTTACGTCTTTTTTTCTTCTGATCAACCCACAACTGATCTTCTTTTAAAACTGTATGTATCAGGATTTAGACACAAGTCTCCTCATTTAAGAAATGTGTTCTACCATAGAGCAATGCTATCTTTTGAGAAAGGAGAATCCATGTTCTAGAAGCAAATAACATGGGGACCCCAGATCTGCTTGACTGCAGCATTAGAAAGATATTAAATGTATGTGATCAATGAGCCATGGTGGCACAGTGGTTAGAATGCAATATTGCAGGCTAATTCTGCTGACTGCCAGCAGTTCTATTCTCACCGGCTCAAGGTTGACTCAGACTTCCATCCTTCTGAGGTTGGTAAAATAAGGAGCCAGATTGTTGGGGTCAATATGCTGACTCTATAAACCACTTAGAGGGTGCTGTAAAGCACTGTGAGGTCTATAGATCTAAGTGCTATTGTTACTGTTAAGTGCAATCACATATACTGTACAAACCAATTTGTACAGAAGTATGCTGCTCCTTAGCATAGACGTTTTATGTGGTTATTATATAGGATCTTCCATGAATTCCTCAAGCTCCTCGCCTTCCCTCTGCTCATGATTGGAAAATCTGAACTGAGGAGACACTATTTGGCAGCCCTCAAGGATGGGATTTGTCTCTTCTCAGTATGTCCTGATTTTTGGGATTTTTGTTTGTGTGTTTGGTTTTTTGTGCATTCTTTTCACTGACACAAACAGAAGAGAAAATTAAATTGCAGCTTCAATGCTTGTTTTCAATAGGTTGTTTGCCTTCTGGGAAACAATTCTTTCTTCGTTAGAAAGTCCTTCCACTTGTGACAATTAAGCTGAACTAGTAGGTTTTTCCAGCAATGGGCTCTTGTGGAGTTGTGTGGGGAAGAGCACCAGCAGTCTGCCAAAGGCCAAAACAAACAAGTTGTTGGACTACAGCCTCCCTGGGTTTCTAGTCTCCCTAAATTAAATGTTCCCAAATACTTAAACTTTCCTCTTAGGCCCCTGACAGAACATTGCTTTTTTTCAACTTTTGTTTGCTTTGAATTTTATAATCTTGAAATAGAATAATAAAGACATTTTCCAAAGGTGGCTATTTAGTAATTTGAGTGGGCACTGAATAATTATCCTACATGTTCATTTGATTGGATGAAAGATAATTTGTTTTGAAATTTGCTTTTAAAGGGGCATGTAACTATGTTGAAATAGTGTCATTTGGGTGGATCATGTACTTCTTATACTTTCTTCATTATGAGGCGACCAAGAGGTGTATAAGAATGTCCTTATTTCATTGGATAATTGATCAGCATCCTCCTTGGCTTACTATTCAATAAAATCCCAAAAGAAGACTCAACAGTGATGTAAAGTTACAGAAAAGTAACTAGCAATAGTAATAGCACCCTACACATTCCCAACTATAAAATAAATCCAAAACGCTCCACCAAGAGAAACTTAAAAGAGTTAACTCAAACCGGTAATAATAAAACTTGATAATTAATGTAGAACATAAAAGGTATTTTTACAGCTGAAAGGAAAAATGAAAACCAAATGTCATCATAGCATTAATAATTTCTAGAAAACATAATAAAAATACTGATCCCTTTTTCCCCCCTAAACATATAAATACACACCTCAATCACACCCACAAAAGTTCAGTTGCCTTTTGGTTATTTGGATGCAAAATACATGTTGTGAGGTTGTATGGTGATGGACAAAGGGGAAATATTATGTTCTAATATAAAAATAACAAATCATTCATGAACTAGAGGAAAAATATATGCAATATATGCAAGTGGAGATAGTGCCTAAGTTGGAATTTTGCAAACAGATAAATTCTAAAAGATTCAATAGTGCAACAAAGCTGTAAAGAATATATATGAAGCATATGGTGGTAGTTCATCATGCGAAATATAATTAGATTTTTCAGGTATTTGTACTGCTCACTGTCTGTTATAAACAAGAGGCAGAAATATCAACGTTATACAACTCCCCCCTAAAACAAGGCATGCCAAACGTAATCAGGATTATGTCTGAATACACATGCACAAGTTTGTACTGTTTAAGTCTTAAACTATTTGTGTGACATTTTGATAAACAAATGCATAGATCTGATATCATTTCCATATTCCTCCTTTAAAGTCTGAATGTCTCTGACTTAATCCAAGTTCCTTGGCATTTATTTTTGTTTGTTACACTAATAAGTGAGATTATGAGAATTCTAATGAAGGCTTCCAGTGGAAAAAAACCTCTGTGATTAAATGCCATAATAACAGTTGCATGCATTTATGTAGCTGATTATCATAATCTATTTAGCCCAAGTAAACATACAAACAGAAGGAGAAAAGCAAGCACGTTGACACTTCAGCTAAAGGAGAATTCGAAATGAGGCAACAGAAACAATGTAAATATGTAAATGTCTTCGGGTATTCTTTTTCTCTTCCCTCATCTCACCCTTTACTTGCTAATGAGGCATCTCTCCTCCAGCATATGTGGTCCCCTTTGCTTGGGCCGAGGTGTGCTGTGGGCCATCTGCTGAAGCCAATATCCAGAATGATGCCACCCAGAAAGCCCGAGATATATTTGCAGCAACCTTTGACATTATGGGATATAGGCAAAGACAACAATGATGGCCTTTGAGATGTTCATTTTCAAACCTTAGTTCAGCTGTTACTCTATCAATGCATTCAGTGTCACCTTGGCCCACACTCAAGACTCCAAATACCACTACTTTCCCCCTTAAACCATTAACAGGTTTTTAAAAAATCATGATTAGGTTGTACTATGGAACTTTTGTTTTGAGATGTATGAGAAAGACAAGCTAAATAGTTCCTCTATGTAAGTGGTGAGCCTCTTATTTGCAATCTGAGGCTGTGGTCTCCACAAGCATGACCAATATACAACAGATTGTGATAGCTGAAACTGTGTTCAGGCCACTAGTGATGACCAGGCTAAGAAAATGGTGGTAAAGAGATTGACTTCCGTTCATGTCTTTCTATGACTGTTGATCACTGTAACAAGGCAAATCTGTTTGAACTAGTAAACATCTACAACTTTAGGGGAAAAATAAGATAAAACCAATATAGAAGAAAAATTCCTGTAGAATTGAGGGTTTCCACATTCTATAAAATAAAATAGATTTGGAATTAACTTTAGTAAATAAGACTGAATAAGATTGAATAAATAAATTCAAATCTAAATAAATTGTAAATCAGAATTATCTGTAAACATGTCAATATAATCAAAATACAGCACTTGTTTAATTCCATTCGCTGCAGTGCTTTGGACCCTGGACGAGTGGGGGTGCTCACAGTGTGTAAGAAGGCCCTCTGCTCCCCTCAACTGCCCCGGACTTTTTGGACCTTCCCAGACTTATAGGAGAGGGAGATACGAGATATCCCCCTGTACGCCTCCTTTGGACCATTGTTGGGTTTCAGTCACTTTAACCATCTTGAACGTTAAGAGCCATTTGCACTACTTGAACTTGCACCTTTTTTAACAGCTGTGCAATCTTCCTTTCCCCTCTTTTTCTCTCTCTCTCTTTTCTCTCTCTTTTGTATGGGATATGCATGGGATATGCATGTGATTGAGTGAATGATCCCACTTTTATTAACCTATTATTGTTGTATTTTTGTGTGTTTTAATTATTACGTGGGGACTGTTTGGGTGAACGAATGAGTGTGTTTGATTTGGAGGACCTGCCGAGGAACGCGGGGGTCATTGGGGTGGTTGGGGGAATTGCGGACACGGGAGTGGGCTGGAGCATTACGGTCGTAACAGGGAGGGGCAGATATGGCGGGGACTTTAGGGCTGGCCATTACCGGGGAAGGAGGGCTTGCTACGTTACAGAGATCCCTCCTTCCAGCCCTATGAGTCCCACTCCAAGGCCAGATGGCGCGAGTAATCAGGACCCTGGTCTCAGGCTGTTGTCGCTAAATGCCAGGTCTGTAGTTCATAAGGCTCCCCTCATCCGGGACTTAATTGTAGACAAGAGGGCAGACTTGGCATGTATTACTGAAACCTGGCTGGGCCCGGAGGGAGGAGTCCCCCTCGTAGAGATGTGCCCAGAGGGTTTTCAGGTGCTCCATCAGCCGAGAGCTAAGAGAAGGGGTGGGGGTGTGGCCATTGTTATCCGAGAGTCTCTAGTACCTCGTAGGATCCCTGCTCCGGAGCTTGTCGGGTGTGAGTCCCTGCTGGTGAAGTTGGACCTCAAGGGTCAAGTGGGCTTGCTGTTAACGTACCTGCCTCCCAACAGTGTTGCAGCAGCCCTCCCCTCGCTCCTCGAGTCGGTAGCCGAGCTGGCAATTGAGTTCCCCAGGCTCATGGTTCTGGGGGATTTCAATTTGCCTTCGCTCGGTGAACACTCTGATGGAGCACAGGAGTTCATGGCTTCCATGACAGCCAAGTAATTCGGGGCCCAACCCACTCGGCGGGTCACATGCTCGACCTCGTATTTCTCTCAGAGCAGGGGACTTGTGATCTTGGTCTGAGGGGTAGTGAGATCGTACCCCTGTCGTGGTCAGACCACTACCTACTGAGGCTTGACTTTCGGAGACCAAACCCCCACTGTAGGGAGGAGGAACCGACCAGTTGGTTCCGCCCCAGGCGACTTATGGACCCTTTGGGGTTCCAAACGGAACTTGGGGTTATTCCTGATACCCTCGCCCGCAGTTCGGTGGAGACTCTGGTTGCTGCTTGGAACTCGGCAGCGACGGAGTCTCTTAACCGGATTGCGCCTCTACGGCCGCTCCGAGGCAGTGGATCCAGGAGGGCTCCTTGGTTTACTGAGGAACTCCGGGAGATGAAGCGCTGAAAGAGACGCCTAGAGCACCATTGGAGAGCCAGTAAATCCGAATCGAACCGAGCACTTTTAACATCCTGCATCAGAGAGTACATCCGGGCAATCAGGACGTCAAAAAGAACTTACATTGCCACTCTGATTGCTTCCGCCGAGTCGCACCCAGCCGCCCTGTTCAGGATAACCCGTTCCCTCCTAAATAGGAGGGATATGGGTGATCCTTTGGAGGGCAGGGCTGAGGACTACGTCCAGTTCCTCGCGGATAAAGTTGCTCGGTTTCGGGCGGACCTGGACTCCAATCCTGCAGAACCAGCCGAGGCACTAAGGGATAATCTGGTAGGTCATCGCTGGATTGATTTTCAAGCTGTTGCCCCTGAGGACATGGACAAGGCTATGAGAGCTGTAGGTGCCTCCACATGCGTGCTGGACCCGTGCCCCTCCTGGCTGGTTGTTAACAGCAGGGAGGTGACACGGGGCTGGATCCAGGCGGTTGTTGCCGCCTCCCTGCAGGAGGGGGTCTTTCCCCCCGCTTTAAAGGCGGCGGTGGTGAGACCCCTCCTGAAGAAACCATCCTTGGATCCAGCCGTTCTAAACAACTATCGTCCAGTCTCCAACCTCCCCTTTGTGGGGAAGGTTGTTGAGAAGGTGGTGGCCTTTCAGCTCCAGCGGTCCTTGGAGGAAGCCAGTTATCTTGATCCATTCCAGTCTGGCTTCAGACCTGGCTACAGCACAGAAACCGCTTTGGTCGCGTTGACCGATGATCTCTGGAGAGCCAGGGATGGAGGCCACGCCTCCATCCTGGTGCTCCTTGACCTCTCTGCGGCTTTCGATACCATCGACCATGGTATCCTTCTGCGACGACTGCGGGAGGTGGGGGTGGGAGGCACTGTTTTACGGTGGTTCTCCTCTTACCTCTCGGACAGGTCGCAGTCGGTGTTAGTCGGAGGGCAGAGATCGACCCCTAGGCCCCTAACATATGGGGTGCCGCAGGGTTCGGTCCTGTCCCCCCTTCTTTTCAATATCTACATGAAACCGCTGGGTGAGATCATCCGACGGCACGGGATAAAATACCACCAGTATGCGGACGATACACAGTTGTATCTGTCCGCCCCGTGCCAACTCAATGAAGCGATGGACATGATGAGCCAGGGCCTTGAGGCTGTTAGAGACTGGATGGGGGTTAACAAGCTTGTGCTCAATCCAGATAAGACCGAGTGGCTGTTGTGCTTCCCTCCCACTAATTGGCCAAGTGTTCCATCTCTCAGGCTGGGGGGTCAAATACTACGCCCCTCAGACAGGGTCCGCAACTTGGGAGTCCTCCTGGACCCACAGCTGACCTTTGAACACTATTTGTCAGCTGTGACCAGGGGGGCATTTGCCCAGGTTCGCCTGGTGCACCAGTTGCGTCCCTACCTGAACTGGGAGGCTCTCACAACAGTCACTCGTGCCCTTGTGACCTCTAGGCTGGAGTACTGCAATGTACTCTACATGGGGCTGCCCTTGAAGAGTATTCGGCGACTTCAGCTAGTCCAGAATGCGGCCGCGCGAGCGATCGTGGGTGCACCTTGTTTCACCCACGTAACACCTATCCTCCGCGAGCTGCACTGGCTGCCTGTTGATCTCCGGGTGCGCTTCAAGGTGCTAGTTGTCACCTACAAAGCCCTTCATGGTATTGGATCTGGGTACTTGAGAGACCGCCTACTGCCAATTACCTCCACTAGGCCGATAAGATCCCATAGATTAGGCCTCCTCCGAATTCCATTAGCTGGTCAATGTCGACTGGCAACTACCCGGAGGAGAGCCTTCTCGGTGGCTGCTCCTACCCTATGGAACGAACTCCCCGTGGAGATTCGTACCCACACCACCCTCCAGACCTTCCGCGTAGCCCTTAAAACCTGGCTGTCCCGACAGGCCTGGGACTAAAGACTTCAACCCCCACCCGAATAGTATGACTGTTGTGCTTTTTTAACGATGTATTGTCTTCATGTGTATAACTTGTTTTGTCCTTCCCTCCCCCTGAACTGTGAGCCACCCTGAGTCCCCCCAGGGAAAAGGGCGGCATACAAATAAAGTTAAATCCAAATCCAAATCCAATATAAATATAATGCTAGATTAGAATAAAGGATAGATGTGATTATGTATCCTTTATTGAACACTACTTAGAAACCACTCCAATCTGAGCAACTCTGATGCTTTTATCTAACATAGTATACCACAAACCATTTAGTGTTTTACAATAATTTTTTTTAAAAGTCAAGACATTTATAAAAATTAAAATAACAATGAAAACCAAGAAAATTCAAACTATACATTCATTAAAGCGGGCATTTCTCATTTACAGTTTCTCATTTTCAGAGGAGTGTCTCTAATTCTTGGGTACCACAAGTGGATCATACCAGATCTTGGGAGGTGCGAATGGTAATATTAGTAACTACAATCCAAGGAATAGATTGTGAGGATGAAGAGGAATATAATATTTGGTGGATTGGGCTTTGTTGTGTACCCTTTAATTTCCCTCCTTCTCCCCAAAATGGAAGCAGTATAAAGAAAGAGGGGAAGGGGAATTGATTTGAATAACAGCCTATTAATTGAGCATTGTTGTAGGGTGCCCAGTACCTATGTTACATTAGTTTTTTCAACCTGATACATTTCAGATACATTGATTGCAACTCCTAATTCCTTTAGTTATGTGGGAATGACTGAAGATTTAGAACAGCATGCCTGGAAGTCCTCAGGATGGCAAAGGCTGCCTTCTTTTGTGGGGGAAAAACATGTTTGTTCTTGCAACATACAAAGATCTGACTGACCCAAAACATTTTTGTTTCCTCCAATGGACATGATGATGTTCATTTGTTCCACATATGAAAGCTACCTAGGTTAGATTAATTTGTGTATTTTATACCTTGTTAAATTATCATAACATCTGCCATACTTATGCGTAAAAGGCTGACTAAAGAGCAAAAAACAGGTTATGTGGTCCATCCCCACCCTTTAGTAGAAGAGAGGAATATGATATTTTGCCAATGGAAAGCACTCTTGCAGATACTTAGTGCAATGGGCAGTCACTTGAAGAACTTTCTCCAGTTTCTCTATTCACTCAACTTGGTTTAGTGAATAGATAAACCGGTTTCTGCTTTGAAAGTTGTCAGTTTTAATCTTGTGGCAACTGATTATTTCCCCCAAGTCCCATGACATATTTAGCCATGTGCCTTCGGAATCATCATAAGAACTAACATTCAACATCAGATTTGTTAAATTGCAAATATAAAATTAGCTTTGAGATATTAAAGGAACAAATACAGTATACTGGAATAAGATAAATCCAAAGCAATTTTAATCTGAATCTGATAGCTACAGGGTTGGACTAGAAGACCTCCAAGGTTCCTCCCAACTCTGTTATTCTGTTATTCTTGAATGGTTTCTCAAGAGGGGAATTCCCAATTATTTTGATGATGAAACTGATACATACCTATACATTTCATGACTCTAGCCTTGAATACTGTTTGCTTCTTCTTTCTCTTAAAAGCAGAAATATTAAAGTTGGTTTGATGAGTTCTACTGAATAAGAATTCCATAGCATTCAGTTATTGCTTGGAAAATGCCAGGTGTTCATGTCCTCCTTCCTTACATGTTCCACACAACCATAGTCCACTTTTATTTCACTTTTTGTGATGCTGATTCCAACTGAGGAGAAAACCAACAGCCTTACATTTGTACTTGTTTGTGTTTATCAGAACAAATGGAAACATTTGTATTACACATTTATAATACGGGTAACTCTCCATAGAAAATACAGACACAAACACAAAACATTTTTCACAATGTATCTGAAATCTATTCAGCTCAAACTTAGCAGACTTAATTCCTTAATCACAAAATATTCCCATGGACACAGTAAAAAAAAACTTTTTAAGAAGTCATACAGTTAAGTCTCAACTCATCCTCCTCTCATGAATGAAATAACCTTCAATTGTTATTAAGACTACATATATAAAAGTAGGCCTTTCCTCCTTAAGCCAATACTATTGGTTACCCAACTTCAAGGTATGTAAAACCTGTAGCGCTTTGGCGCCCATGATCTTGGAGGGGTTAATGATTATGTATGTTGAAATTACCAGTCATCCAATACATGATCTGGGGAAAAATAGAGGGAATATTTGGGCAATTCTGTTTTAACACTGAAATATTCCCAGTGGAAATCATTAATTTTAGCAATAGCAGATACTTTTTCATTGTCCAGGAAATAACCAATTATGTAGAACTAGACTTTTGTTACTTCTTTGCCAGGCTCCCTATATTTCTCAGTTTCAGTCACACTCCTACTGTCCTTTACAATGAAGTAGGAATTGTGGTTGCCCAGGAATTATTCATCTTTATGGACCCAGATAGTTGCTTGATATGTGATCTGATGTGGGACAAAGCTAATTGTAGATGATACTTACAGCAGTCCTGTGTTAATTAATTTACATGCTTGATACGGTCCTATTTTTTTATACTTTATACTTTACACTTTAGAAAGAAAGAGCACTGTAAAGAATTCAGTTTTTAAAAAGATTCTAGCAATGCAAAGATGTAATGTGAATAATTTCACATAGGTAACCAAGTGTGGGATTGCCCAATATTTATTTTGGGATGCACACTTCCCCTACCCCATTTTATGTATCTGTCGTTTTCAGGATCAAAACAGGCTAATGAACACTATGCCTAACTGAAGCAATTGTTGAAGAGGTTTGTTGTGAATCTCAAATGAAAATCATAGAAGATATGTAATCATATAGAGTCTGCTTGGGTATAGGGAATCAGGCTGTAAAGATCTAGCTCCATGATGGCGAACCTATGGCACACGTGCCACAAGTGGCACGCGGAAGTCTCTCAGCCCACCTGAGCTCCACCAAGCATGTGCTGCTGGATCTCTGCAGAGCACTATACAAGCCATCAATATACATCCAACAGGAACAGGAAGTGCCTCACAGGAGCAGAGAGAGGTAAATCCTAGAGAGGCAGGAAATGCATCATTAAACAATGGAGATGAATGCTAGAGAGGAATAAAGTTTCATACAAGGCCGACATAACTCCTGTAACAGCGTAGGCATGTGCAGGGGGGCTCATTTTTGATCCCAGGAGGCTGCAGGGAGGCCTGCTAGTCCAAAAATGGGTGCAGGGGGCAGGGTAATTTAATTTAATTTAATTTATTAGATTTATAGGCCGCCCAATCCCGGAGGACTCCAGACGGCTTACACAGAACAAAGAAAACAAACAAAATAAAAATAAAAAATTTAAAATTCTCCAACACGCATACATTCTGATTGGGGCTGGACCCTACATAATAAGGTCAACAGCCCCAGGCTTGCCGGAACAGCCAGGTCTTAACAGCTTTTCTGAAGGCCATGAGCGTGGGTGAGGTCCGGACCTCTGGGGGTAGCTGATTCCACAGGGTCGGAGCAGCCACAGAGAAGGCTCTCCTCCGAGGCCCCGCCAGCCGACACTGTCCGGCTGACGGCGTCCTAAGGAGGCCCACCCTGTGGGATCTTATCGGCTGTTGGGAGGTATGTAGCAGTAGGCGGTCTCGCAAATACGCTGGTCCTGAGCCATGTAGGGCTTTAAAAGTAATGACCAACACCTTGAATTGCGGGTAGGTGGGAGAGGGAGCGCCCATTGTATTATGGGTGTAGGCACATGCACATGTGCTGTTGTGCGCTTTTGGCACGCGAGAAAAAAAAGGTTAGCCATCACTGATCTAGCTACTCCTCAATCCCTATAAGTGACTGATAGATCCAGTAATGTTATGGATATTCAAAGAAACTACTGTATAAGGCACACAGGAGGTGCTCAGGATTTTGCTGTTCCATTGGCTGAGCTTGCTGCTGCTTCTGAGCACAGAAGATTTGCAATTTCTGTAAGTCTGGGAAGAGATTGAGATACCAGCTGCTACTTTATTGCTCCCCAAGAAATGGGAATAAAACAGCCAGAGGAATCCCCATGCTCTCTGGAGGTGAAAAGATAAGCTACAAGGGCAATGCCTCATAACTCTTAAAGGACAAAGAGAATTTGACAGCTTAACAGAGCCCCTTAATAAGGTGAGGGTCTTTGGAAGAGCGGGACATGCACCCACACAGGCTTCCCTCCAGCTCAGGATGGCATGGTCTCTTCTGCTATTTCTCCTGATGTTCTATGGTCTCTATTGCATTCCTGCCTCTTCTTTTTAAGGAGTGGGCTAGCAATTTAACAATAAGGAATGCCTTCAACTAGCAAGAAAGTGTCAGTCATACTCTATCCTCAGATTTGTCTTTCCGAGGGGAAGTTCAGGACATCATCTTATCCAGCAGGTTCCCAGGACAACTCTCATCAAATCCCAGTGATTTGATGACTATTTAAAAATAACACGTTGACGACTATAAAAATTAAAGAAGAAAAAAAGAAATCCAAACCCTGGGGAACACTGAACAGGGAGGAGACTCTCTCCTTTGCTGAACCAGTGAACAATGAAGCAGCACTCTTCCTCCCTCCCCAGGGGGCTTTTTAGAACAGAGGTCTCCAACCTTGGCAACTTTAAGACTTGTGGACTTTAACTCTCAGAATTCCTCAGCCAGCAAAGCTAAAGTCCACAAGTCTTAAAGTTCTCAAGGTTGGAGACCTCTGTTCCAGATTTGGGGGGGGGGGTGTCTTTCTCTGGCTACCAGGCAACGAGGCAGAGAGGAAGCGAGCGGCTTTGGCAAAGCCCCGGTGGACAAAGCAAAAGGCCTAGCCAAAGTCGGGCGACAGAGCCAGACTCCTCAGATCCTGCCGAACAAGGTACAGCACCTCCTCTGTAGAGTCAGTCTCCCACACCCCGCCTCTCCCCCCGGCCGCACTGAATTGCAACCGCTATGGCCAACGCTCCCCCTTCCCTGCACTGTGGATGGACGGGGAAGGCTGCGGGAACCCCCAAACCCGCCGCGCATCAAAAGGACCCGTCTGAAAGAAGCAGGTTGGAACCTGCGGATCGGTAGCCAGAAGCGAACGCAGCTAAGCCACCAGCAGCCCCTTCCTAAATCCATCCCCCTGAAGCCCGGACACGTCTATTGCTATTCAGACGACAATTCTGGGATTCGTGCAAAAAGGAGAACCGGGCCTCTCTTTGCCTCCGTCTCAGCATCTTTCTGGAGACGCTGCCCTCTTCCCCGACGCCTCCTTCATTCAATCTCCCCGCCGCGCCTGAACCCCACGGGGGATGCTGACCCTCAACAGATGCCGGAAGGGAAGGGCGAGAAACCAGGATCAAGCGCTTCCCTCGGGAAAGAGACGTCCCTTAAAGAGAGGAGGAGCAGGAGGGGGGGGGAAGGTGCGGGTGTTGGGCTGCGCAGAGCCCCTGGGCCAGCAGGAGCCCGACGGTGGTCATTGCGGTCGGCAGGCTTCCTAACTTCAACCCCAAACGGAATGCCACTGTCCTCCCTCTGCTGAAGTGGAGTAGCCTTCCTCCCTTACACCGTCCTGTTCATCATTTCTGTGTGAAGGGATTTCCCCAAACAGAGATTTCCGTGAGCCGATCTGTGCCCTCCTAGCTAGGGGCTCCAGAGTGGCAAAAATATCATTGGGATGTGAGGTCTGAATTCCCCATAACTGACCACTGATCATGTTTCTTTTAAAAGAAAAAGGCGTTAAATCGGTGGTGAAATTCATTATTTTTTTTTACTACCGGTCCTGTGGGTGTAGCTTGTTGGGCGTGGCAGACGGATACTGCAAAATCTCCATTCCCTCCCCACTCTGGGGCCAGTCAGAGATGGTATTTGCCGGTTCTCCGGACTACTCAGAATTTCCGCTACTGGTTCTCCAGAACCTGTTAGAACCTGCTGAATTTCATCCCTGCATTAAATTCATTGAAATGAAGAATTCAAGCATTATGCAAAATTACGATTTATTTAACTATGATTGATTAAACAGTCATCATTATAAAAGGGAACTAGTTTGTGGACATTTTAATTATAGGACAGTTAGCTTCACAAAGCCTCAAACCTTCCCTTCCTTTTTGACAGGGATTTGGATCCTTGAAGTGTCTATGGTAGGCAGCAATGTAGCCAGGGCTTCTTTTAGCGCCTAGTTTTGGGGTCTAAATTAGTTTTTTTCAGTCATGGTGTAGTTAAAAACATTGGTGTCCCAAAGATGCTTTTTCAAGAAGCAACTGGATTTTCTTTGAAAATGTGCTATTGCTCCCCCCCCCCCTGCTTAATTTCAATCATGAAAAATTAAGATTGCCTTAGTGCAGTGTTTCTTCAAGTTGCCAAGGTTGAGAAACACTGCCTTAGTGGGAACTAGCATTGCATGTCTACTCAGAAGCAAGTAAGCCTCAGAACTGCTTTGCAATTGACTCGTTCAACGTCACAGTTCTGTGATTTTCTAGAAAGTCCCACCTATCCAGGTAGTAATCAGCTGGCTTTACTTAGCTGCCAAGATCAGGCAAGGTTATCCAGGGGTTGCCATCTCCTATGACAAGACTCCATCTGGGGGAAAAAGTATTATAGTTGCCCATATACTCTTGTATCCCTATTAAAGAATACCTTCCTTAAGTCAACAAGATTTATAAAGTCACAAACTTTGGAATATCTAAGGCAGTGTTTCTCAACCTTGGCCACTTGAAGATGTCCGGACTTCAACTCCTAGAATTCCCCAGCCAGCATTCGCATTCGCTGGCTGGGGAATTCTGGGAGTTGAAGTCTGGACATCTTCGAGTGGCCAAGGTTGAGAAACACTGATCTAAGGAATCTTCAGCAGGCAAGCTGGCTGAAAGTCTATGTGATTCAGTTTCAGGTAGAATAAAAAAGACACTCTAGGCATGATAAGTGGTTTGTTTGTTTATTTATTAAATTTGTATATCAGTGGGGCTGCTGGGATACAAATTAAATGAATATTTTTTGTAGTATAGAAATAATGTTAAATTACATTACAACCTTGGGAAGAATTAAGAAAAAGTAGCTGACACTCCATTTTTACAGTAAAAAAACATTTACAATAAAAAAGGAGGATTTTATAAGACCCTTATAAGAGTGTTTTATTTCGTTTCAGTACAAACTCTGCATTTGTTCACCTAAAATCTGCCCTCTATATTTTTTTTATCTACAGGAGTTCTGGGTATTCCATAAAATACGACTTTTGATTTTTAACAACTGGGTGCCTCTCAGAGGGACTATGTATGCACAAAGAAGGTGTTGCTCATAACATCCTCTTCATTTCAAATGTATGCTGATGTGATCTGAGATAGAAATCTCTGTGAAATCTTAATTTCTGTTTTAGATTGATTAGGAGCAAGTTTGATGTAGTGACTAATGCCCCAGGCTGAATTCTAGTCCCACTTTAGGTACAAAGCCAGCTGTGTGACCTTGGAACAATCCTTCTATTCCCACCCTAGGAAGCAGGCAATGGCAAACCTCTTCCAAAATATATTGTCAAGAAAATGTGATCAGGAAAAAGATACTGGATTGAGTATGAGACAGTTCAGTGAAAATATGGGCTTTATACTTGTGCTGTGTTTATACTGCATAGATCTGCCCACCATATCTCAAGAAGGATATTGTAGAATTAGGAATCAATCAGAAAAGGAACAACTTGATTAAGAGGGCAAGGCACTTACAGCCTCTAGTGAGGAACAGTTACAAGGAAAAAAAGCTAGTGGGAAGGAAGGAATTTATGACTATGGTATTACTGTAATATAGTCTATTACAGTATTTATTTACGTATTTAAAAGAGGTGCAGGTTGTAATGAAAAAGACAAGAATTTTTTTCTGCTTCCCACAGCAATTAAGAAATGAACATAAACAGTGATTTGCAGTTTATGGAATATGCTAGAGGTCAGGTATTTGGGCAATTTTACCAGAAAGTAAGACAGACAGAAAATCAGGCTGTTGCTAATGGTTGTCATAGTCATATATTAATTTCAGGGTTTGCAGCAACAAGCCTCCTTATTCAGTTGTCAATGAACATGAGAATGGTGTTTTTTCCCCTTTGTGGGCTTCCCATAGTCAATGGCTGGCCATTGCAAGGAAAAGATTGGTCGATCTTTACGTGGCCTTGTATTTTTACGAATAAAATAGGGAAGTTACCAGGTTGCATAATTTCACTGGATTCCTCTAGTGAGTGTATCTTAATGCTTCAGTCCTACAATAGACACGTATGGTAGGGCCAATACGTGTCTATAGAATTTAGGGAGGAACTGAAGAATGTGAGAGAGAAAGGATTGGGTAAAACGATTCATAATCCAGTTAAACAAAGACCAGGATCTAAAGCCATGTAATCTCAATTCTGCTGTATAATGGGTTTTTACGGTGTCCTGAGGACAGCCTGATTCAGATGCAAAATTAAGCCTGGGAGAGCCTCTGGGCTCCGACCTTTTAAGAGAAAAAGCTCGCCTTTCAGCAGCTCCTTCCCATCCAGAGCGAAGGTGTGAGAGGAGGTTGGCTGAGATGCAAGGCTTTTTTACCTGGCATAAACCTCATTACCCATGGGACTTAATAGGAATTTAAATCGTTTATCTGAAAAGTCACGCGAGGCAACCTCACCATGTGGCTAAAGTGCTCCGCGTTGGCAGAGTCCTGCCCATTGACTGAGCGGCGCCCTCGAGGATCTCCGTAGAACCGTTTTGGGATTTTGTTTGTCCGCCGCCATAGTTTTAAGCCCCTTTTCTCCAACTACTTTGGCTCAAAGTTCTTGGCGAGAGCTGGTAAGGAGGGGGGAGAATCTCCTCCCTTCCACCGCTTGCCAACGAGAGTCCAGGATATGCCTGTTACCTCCACATTCTAGTCTAATTGTCCCATCATGGATCATCATAAGAACCGTTAAAAAAAAATAAACATTCTTCGCGCCTCACTTCAAACTGTTGGGGGGGGGGGGCAGATATTTAAGCAAATTGCTGGGAGTTCCCGAGCCAGCTGGAAAAAAGCCGGTAGAGTGCTGTAACAAAAAAGAAAGACAGGCTTTGGGCGAGCCGAGCACCACAATTTGTTCAAAAGAGAGCGAACACTGCCCAGTAACTTGTCTCTGCTCTTCGGTCCCAAGGCCGCCCACCAGGGAAGGAATTTATTTCGCCTCGGCAGCAAGTTGCAGAAAGCCAATTTTCCAGGCTCAACGCATCGGAAGAAACAGACCACCGTGCCTGGATTCCCATTAAGCGCGCCGAAATCTCTCTGCCAGCGGCGAAATCTGAAGGGCTGGCCAAAGCGCTTCGCGGCTTAGCGCATTTTGTCCAAATCAGAAGTTCCAGCTTTAAGGCGATGTTCTCAAGTTTGGGCGGTCTGAAATTGATTTAAATCGTTTCAAACAGCTCGCGAGGACCTTCTTCCTAATGACTAATGGCCTAATTCCCAATTGCCTTTAATGGAAACCTTAACAGACTCTAAAAAAAATCCGCGATACGATACGATTCGTTTTTAAGATTAAGTCTTTGAGAAAGACTGACTGCGAGGGACAACTTTTCATAGTTCGGGATCCTTTTAAAGGCATTAAAACTGGAAGGATTTTTCGATTCCTGATGGTAGAAACGTTGCAGTTTTCCACGCTTCTTCTCTCTCTATACTTAAATAGCTGGTCTCCTTAGACTAGATTTCTTTAACTCTTTCCTTTTTCTTTCCTTTTTTCCCCTTTCCTTTTCCTAGTTTGGCCAGAGCAGCAAAGGAAAGTTGCACCGCCTGTTTTCTTAGGCAACTCCTATTCATTGCCGACAGAATGGGGGGTGGGGGCGCCGGGTGGGCAGGGTGTCCTTTGAGCATAGAAGAAGTTACATCTCTCTGTGTCTGCAAGAGATATGGATGGGTCTCCAGGGCAAAGGGGGCTCACCCGGGCCGGAGATAAGTGGCTCACTAAGTGCGGGATAGTGTCGCATTGTGGCCCGTGAGTGTTTACATTGGGCGGGCGGGGAGAGGGGCGGGCTTGAAGTCCCAAAGTGGCTGAGAAACCTATTCAAATTCTCCAGCCCAAGTGGAGAGCCAGGCTCCGTCCTGCTCCCCAAATGTTATTGTTTTGTCAGGTCCGAGGCGGTGTTTGGACTCCTCTTTCCCCCACCAGCTGTTGCGGGTGCTGTCATTGCAGCATTTTATTCGAGAAGCCACAAAACTCTCCTTCTGTCTCCGGGCCCCGATCTTGTTCCCTATTGGCTGGGAGGCGATGAAGGCGTGTGTCCGAACCCGTTTCATTGAGCGGAATTCGGCGGCGTGACGTCAGTCTGCCGCCCCTACACCCCCAGCCCCCAGCCGCGCAGCAGTTCGCTCATTGGTGCAGCCGCCCGTCCAGGACAATATTCATTGTCCTTTAAGCGGCTCGGCTGAGAAACGTGGCTATAAAAACGCGCGCCGGAGGCGGAAAGGTGCTTCTTATTAACAGTATTTGGGGGCAGCCCGCAGCTCAGCTGGAGCGGATCCGGCTGGCCAGGGAGACCCGCTCCGAACTGTAAGTCTTCCGTCCCATTCATTTGCCGGCTGGTTCACTTTCGTGCTGCACACTCAAAACTCATCCCCAGGCAGGCTGCGCAGATTAGCCGATCGCCGTATCAGGCGGGAGCCGTGGGTGATTAGATTTTTCTCTCTCGCCAGGCTTCCTTTTGGCGCTCGGAAGACCTCTCCCTCTGGAGAACCTGTTCCCCAAGAAATATTATGGACCCTGTAGTTCCGGCACCACTTAATTTTATTTAGGGGATTGAGAAAAACAAGTGTCAAAGTAGAACTAATACAACGAGGAAATATTTATCTTGTTCTAGTGGACTCTTTGGAGAAGAAATTTTCCTTGGTATGGAGAAGGTTTTCTTTGCAGCCGCCTGGCATAGAGTTATTTCGGACTAGAGACGAGTAGAGAGGGCGCCAGCGTAGTTGGCTGAGGAACGCTTCCCAGTGATAAAACTTCTCTAGAAAGCCCTGCGGTTTATTTGGGTAGGGTTTTTTTTAAAAAAAAATACTTTGATGCAATCTGTTAAAGTAGGTGATCTTAAATCAATGGAAAGAATAGAAAGCAAATTTAAATGGGACATAAATGCAGTTCAAGTAGAAAAGTCCACAACACTTTTGGCCAATCATGTAAAAAAAAAAAACTTGTCAAAAGTTTGTTTTCAGGTTGCCCGTTTAACATCTAATTTCGGGTAAGGGTGGAGCTCTGGTGTTTGGCGGGAGAAAGGCAAAGCAAGGCCGTTTTTTTTTTTTTAAAGTTTCTGCTGGCGCGAAGGGAGAAAGCAAGGAGGTATGCTGAGATTTCAAATAGATAGGAATCGTGTGGTCCTCAAAGCAATTGAACCGTTTCTTGGAACCATACATTAAACTACAGCAGAGTCACCACAGCGGCCCCGTTTCTCGATTTTAATTTTTTTTTTAATGCTGGAAATGGGGCGGTGGGGGGGGAGCAGGTTATTTTCGTGGATATTTATCTTTAATGATTTAGGCAAACAGATCTGAGACCAGAGAAGAGGAATGGGTCATTTTTCAGGCTTACAAATAAATAATGGTGTATTTTTAATTTTAAAAAATGGTTTAGCCAACATATTGGCCACAAGCCAACTAAATTAAATAGGAACTCTTAACCCACCCACCCCTTGAGGTCCCGGGGCTTTAACTTTCCGTTATTCAGACGTGCCCCACATTTTCAGTATCGGCACCTGGCTTTATCCGCGTTTGCCGGCAAGCGCGCGCGAATCTGGGCTGACCTCTTCGAGCCCCGGTTCGGGGCTTCACCGACGCCCGACCCTCGGCTGAAAGCCCCGACCGCCATCCTTGGAAATCTTTGCCGGCAATCGACTGGGCTGCTCCGTTGCCTGACGCCGCTTGTCTCTCTCTTTCCTCCACAGGCGGCCGGGGCGGCGGGCCAGCATGGACTCGGACGCGAGCCTGGTGTCGAGCCGCCCTTCGTCTCCGGAGCCCGATGAGCTCTTCGTGTCGGCCAGGAGCAAGAGCGGCGGGGGCTTCTCGGCGGGCGGCGCCGTATCCAGTTCGACTCCCAGCGATTCCCCCGCCGAGCTCAGCGCAGAGCTGCGCAGCGCCATGAGTGCCGCCGGGGTGGTGGTGGTGGACAAGCTGGCCTTCAAGTCGCCCTCGTCTTCCTCGTCCTCCTCTTCCTCTTCCTCGTCCTCGGCGTCCAAGAAGGACAAAAAGCAAATGACGGAGCCGGAGCTGCAGCAGCTGCGCCTGAAGATCAACAGCCGGGAGCGCAAGCGGATGCACGACCTCAACATCGCCATGGACGGGCTGCGGGAGGTCATGCCCTACGCGCACGGCCCTTCGGTGCGCAAGCTCTCCAAGATCGCCACCCTCTTGCTGGCCCGCAACTACATCCTGATGCTCACCAACTCACTGGAGGAGATGAAGCGCCTGCTCAGCGAGATCTACGGCGGCCACCACGCCACAGGCTTTCACCCTGCCGCCGCCGCTTGCTCGGGGAGCCTGGTGGGCCACGCCGCGCCTCTGCCCGCTCACCCGGCTTCCCACGCCGTGCACCACCCCATCTTGCCCCCCGCCGCCGTCTCCAGCGCTTCCCTGCCCGGCTCCGCGGGGCTGTCGGCCGTCAGCTCCATCCGACCCTCGCATGGCTTGCTCAAGTCTCCGCCAAGCGCTGCGGCCGCCGCCGCAGCTGCCGCAGCTGCCGCCGCCGCCGCCGCGGCTCCTCTAAGCAGCGGCTTCCAGCACTGGGGCGGGATGCCGTGTCCCTGCAGCATGTGCCAGGTGCCGGCCCCGTCGCACCACCACGTCTCCGGGCTGAACGCGCCCAATCTGCCCAGATTGACCGGCGACGCCAAATAAAAGGCGGCGCGGCGGGAAGGAGGGAGGGGAGGGCAGGCAACCGGGAGCGGGGATGACGCCTTGGGGGGGAGGAAATCGCCCGCCAGGACTTGCGCACGTCCACCAGCCCAAGGTAGGTTTCCTCCAGGACTTTCCAAGAGAGCGAATCCAAAGCCCCGGATGCTACAGGCCGTCCTTCGCGGAACTGCGCTGCCGCCTTCGCTCCCCTGCCAGCCCCAGTTTGGGTGGAAACGCTGCAGGCACCGCTGTTGGAAGTGAGAAGTCGGGTTTCTTTTCTTTCTCTTTGTAAAGGCTGGAAGGACGCAGGCCTGGGTTAGGCAGCCGCCTTCAAAGATAGGCACCCAAACGCCCATCGTTTCTTGCCACCTTGAAATTTATTTTTGTTTTCTTTTAAAAAGTAGATGGGGAGGATTTGCAGGCCGACTTAATTGTTTGATCTACAATTTCGCTAAAACTGGGAAACCTTTTGGGGCCGGAGATCGCGCGGAGGGAAATCGCCTAGCTTTCTCTCTGGGTGTCCCTGAGTGAGTGGAACTTGTAACAATATAAACGTAGCACTGGTTCGAGAGTCTTATGTGGAAATATACTCCACTGATTTCAGAGTATAATTGGCTTTTAGCCTAAACACAATGTAGATTTGTAAGGCTTTCAGGAACAAAATGATCCTGTTACTCTACTCAGAAGAAAGCGTCTTGGGCGCGATCCAATCAAAGTTAAGCAGTTTTAAGCCCCAAGATCTTCCATCTTGACTTTGGAAAGTTTATTCCAAAGGGAGTCAGACGCTGGGTAGATGGTCGCAGGCGTTGCCTAGAAGCTCTGGCTGGATGGAGCCCAAGGCCTTTAGTGTTGTATTTGGAGCAGCAAACACGAGGAAACCAAGATAAAGCGGAGTCCCCGCATCTGGGGTTGCCTCCGAGGGTTAAGGGTGGCATTCCTCGATCCATTCTCCGGGCAGGAGCAAAGGGGGGGGGGGTCCTTTAGAGTTTCCTGAGTGTGTGGGCCTATGGATCTTTTTCCCCCTTCCCCTTTTAGAAGCCACAACACTTCCTTTTCTTGCTCGAGCATAAAGGTTAAAAGAAAAAAGGGGAGGGGGAGGGAGACATTAAGATTGGCTTGTGCTGTTATATTTAAACCCCCCTCCCGCCCTTCAGGGCTTGTTTCTGAATAAGGTCTCCCTCTCCCCTTCTTAGCTCTGTCACCTTCGAGAGATTTTTTAATCACCTGTTTATTTTTATATATATCTATAAAATAAAGAAATGGAAAAGTTCCTAAATAATATTTATTATTTGGTTGCAAAAAAAAGTGACCCGCTGTTCACATTTTTAAAATAATGAGAATAATTAAAAGAAAGAGAGATAGAAGAAGGACGTCTGTTGTGTTGTCCCTTCATTTCCGTTGAAGTGCTCTTGTCTTCAGAAATATGGGCTCAGGCTCTCGCAGCATAGCGCAGCCCACTAACTCCTTCGGCTCAGCAGTTGGGTGGTACTTGACTGATGCTCCTTCAACAATTGAGAGTCTTAATGTACCCTTTGCCTCCAAAAGATCACTACGGTAGAAAAACTCGCTGCCAAATAAAGACGGATCAACGCCAGCTGCAAGAACTAACAGGCCACATAGACCTAAAATCAAAAGGACACAAGCCGAGTCCAAAGTTGAGGGCATACTATTACTCTTCCCATGTGGCCTCAGAAGGCCGGTTGAGATTGCTCACTGGTGTGTTATGGCCACTGATTCGAAGGCTTGAATGGGCAACACTTTTATTTCGCCACGATCCTAGGCGCCTCATGGGCTGCCTCTTCCCGCCTCTGGCAACCCCCACCCACCCCATAATGATACTCGGGTTGCCTGTGTTACAGATGAGTTAATATTCAATCAGTCGAATTGCCACCCGAATTGTTCTAGGGGAGAGATTGCGAAATGACACCCCCCCCCAGGGGGGAGAATGGAGGTTCTAATTTCATGTCACCTGTTTTCTAACCAAACGGGCTCTTTCATTGAGTGAGGGCATTCATTTGCTCTGGAAATATGATCAAAATGTAATGTGAACACATTTTCTACCTACACCTCTTCCGGAAAGGAGTTTCCAGCTGGAATCCAGAATTCGGCAGGACTTTTGCCCAACCCAACAACGGGATGCAGCGGATGGAAAGTTGCCACACTTTCCAAAGGTTGGGCGAGGTTAACCAGTGAGGGGGCGGGGCAGGGTTTTTCTGCCCTCACCATAATCTTGCTCAGCCTGGTTCTCGGCCAGGCTGAAAAGCACCTTTTGACGTCCTCAGAATGCTCCTACTAGGCGGGAGGCAAGGGATTTTAGAATAGAATAGAATAGAACAAAACAGAACATAAAAAGACAAAATACATTCAAGATACATTTTATTTTATATTTTTTAATTAAGAGTTTTGAAAAATGTTAAAAGCTAACAGAACGAAAAAGAGAACAGAAATAGAAAGAATGAAAAAGAAAGTAGCTTCTAATCTTTTAGTTTTGCGGTAAATATAAGTACAACTACAAAATTACCTTTTCCTCAATGGTTACAATTTGCTTTTTATAATAGTTAAAGCCACAAATAATTTGATCATTTTCTTCTGTTCCATGAAAAAGTCTATAAGGGATTTCCAGTTCAGCAATAAACATATATGTTGTCTTTTTTTTTCTAATCTTGGTGGCCTGTTTGGCTATCTCTGCAACTTCCACCATCTTTTCCAACTATTCCATTACCAGAAGATAGCGCTAAGTATTCCCACGTTTGAGTATATAATAATCTCATTACAGTTATCATACATAAAAACAAAGTTTTATGACTTTTATTCCAACTCTCTGTCCATCAATTCCAAAAGAAAAGTCTCTGGTTTCAATTGTATATTAGCTTTTAAGATCTTCTGTATTAATGACTATATCTGCATCCAAAACTTTCTGGTTTTTTTATATGCCCACCAAACATGATAAAATGCACCTATTGCCCACATTTCCAACATAATTTAGAAGTGCCTGTTTACATGCTAGACAAATGCTGTAGTGACATATATCATAAGAACATCATTTGACAAAAAGGGAAAAGTTTTTAAATTCATCTCTTGGAATGATTTTGCCTTGTTTTTCTTCTGCAGTTTTCTTGGCAAAATCTCAGTATGATTTCCCACTGCTGCTTCCTAGGGCTGAGAGAGAGGTGCTGGCCCAAGGTCATCTTTTGTGCCTAAGGCAGAGCTAGAACCCACACAGTCTCTAGACCAAATTGGCTGCCTCTTGGAACTGCCCCCTCTCAAAGTAAGCCTTCATAGGTTTATAGCTAGAATCATATCTGGACAAGTTTTAGGTAAACCTATTCCAATCCACCCAAGACCACCCAAAGTTTGGAGGCTCCCTGCTCACCCACAAAATTCACTAGAGGCCTGTCACGGTTTTCCTCTTTCAACCTCTGAGGATTGTTGTGAGATAAAAGGAAAAAAGATCCCGTCTGTCTTGCATTCCTGGGAGATAAAAAAAAATCTAGGGGAGGGGGGGATGGAGCCGAAAGAGGCTAAGACGCACAAGAAGGAATGAACCTGGGGAGAAAGTGGTGGAGAGAATGTGCAATCCAGCCCATGAGAGACAGATCTGGTTCAACTATTAATATAAATTAGAATACATTAATATAAATCAGAGTACAAACTACTCTAACTTTCAAAGAGGTTTGTATTTGACTGACCACCTGTTCATCATTATTCACTGCTTCCACCATTGAGCTAGTTCTTTAACATTTTTGTTTTTGTTTTGAGAGAGAAAATAAGGAAATCACCTCCCTGGTATGAAAAGAATGCAAGCTCTCCAAGCTCTCCCTAACTTCCAAGTGACCCTTGCATGAAAGAGGCAGAGAAGAGGAAAGAAAAGATATTTTTATCAAAGTGTCTCTTATTATCAAAAATAAAATGATTATCTGATTTCTGGGATCTCTGAGCATGAAAGTCAAAGTCAGGTAGGCAGGCAGGCAGGCTCGAACATCTGTTATTTCAGAAATCAGATCCCGCAGATCAAGTAGCCGGGTGCTCAATTGTCGGAGCTTTAATCCCGAGAGGTGAACTAATGGGGCCCGCTGCCTCCAACCTGCTAAACGGAAAGACTCATTAGATCTACGGCCGTAGACCTCTGCCAAGTTCTCACCATCTTGCATCGGAGAGGGAAGCTGCGCTCTCTTCGTTCAACGCGTCCCGGAGACCAACTCCAAATTCCCTGCTTATAGGCAATTCAAGATAGAAATCCCTTCCTTTAGAACTGTGTTTCTCAACCTTGGCAGCTTTAAATCCTGTGGACTTCAACTCCCAGAATTCCCCAGCCAGGTGGCTGGGGTATTCTGGGAGTTGAAGTCCACAGGACTTAAAGTCACCATGGTTGAGAAACACTGCTTTAGGAGAAATATTTTTGTACCGGAAGTAGTAGATGGACCACGGTTCCCGGATGGTGTAGATTATGACCTTCAGTGCATTCCTATCTCAAACTAATAGGAATCGTTTTGCACGCAGTTTATCCCGTTTTCCAAAGGAATTTTCTATTCTCGGGATTATTCCATCTTGCAGGGTATTAAAGCCAACCTACACTCATACACGCACCCCCTTTTTTCAGTAAAGTAGGGATCCTCACGTTTGCAGGACGACCACCCTGCGACTAAAGCCATATCCTCAACCTCATACATTCCTCTGGGGCGTCGGGGGGGGGCTCATTCCAGCAAAAAGCGCCCCTCTGGAGTTTGTTCTCGGCCTTTCTTTCCATACTGGGGTGCGTGGGGAGCACCTGTCGCTTGGAACAGGAGCATCGCCACATAAGTGTATATGCACTTGGAGTAGGATTTTCTTTTAGTGTAGGCAAGCCAACATAGATGCCTATGTGTTAAAGGAATGTGGGGAGGTTCACTAGAAAAGGCAGGCCGCCGAAACCCGCCAAAAGACTAGGCAGAAGTTGGGAGAGTCCTGGTCTTCCAGAGAATGGGAGATGAAAGAAGGAGAAGCTGCCTGCTCAAGTCTCGAATAGTCCACACAGGACACAGGTAGATTCCCTCCCGGGTGAGATTTCAGCCCGGCTCTTTTTTTTTTTTAAACTACCTTTTGTTCCAAAAGGCATCAGTTTGCGACATCCTGTTTTTTTTCTCGGAAAAATAAGGAACACAGACTCTTCTGATCAAAGCTTGTAAAAAATACGATTTCCCCTTAATCCAAAATAACCACGAAATAATACAATTGCCTTGTAAGCCGAGCCTCTGGCTTGTGACCTCTTTCGTATGTGGAGCTAACCTGACCCTTGATTTACCAACCGCTTCTTAGGAAGCGCGATTTGACACCGATTTAGAATGAACCAGACCTTTTTGCGCTTCCACTGAATGTGGTGAGGATCAGGGCAATCACTGGTTACAAGTTTTGGTATGGAATGAGTCCTGAACCTCTCGGAGGAAAAGCAGCCTCAGGTTCAGGGGTGTCCGAAGGGGGAGGTCAAAGTCAAGGTCCTTGTATTGACACTTCTGCTTTTTATGAGCATCGCCATCTTGACTGTTTTGACTCCTTCCTTGCTGAGCTAGAGCAAGGGTGGAGAGCCATTTATGGCCCTTTCATGACTTGTGGACTTCAACTCCCATAATTCCTGAGACAGCATGGGAGCTGAAGTCCCCAAGTCATCAAAGGGCCACTGTTCCCTACCTCTGATCTACAGCCTTGAGGGTTTGGGTTGTTTTTTAAACCTCTGTTAGCGCGGCGACTATTAGCGAGAGGAAAGGTTTCTGCCTTGGCCGTACAACTAACGCAAGTGATCGTCCAGGGTCGGCATATCTTGCAAGGCCATTGGCCCCCGGGCTTCTTCACTTCTGCAAACTTCGCCTCTCCATCTTGGGGGAAATGATGGGAAGAGAGGCAGAGGCCATTTTGGCCTCAGTTTAGAAAGATAGTTACTGAGTTAAAAAAATATACTGGATGGATCTCACAATGCAATGAACTTTAAACGAATCAAACGACCAGACTTCACACAATAAGGTAACCTGCCGAAGCGCAAAATAGAGAAAACCATCCCTGAACAGGAATCGCACACATCAACTAACGACGTGGCAGTTAGATCTAGCCGCTAAATTAATCATGCCGTGTGAACACGGTCCGAGGATGGGTTGTGATGATTTGTGATTTCCAAGGAAGGAATCAGGGACATCCCTTCTGTCAATGCTGCCCGTTACAGGTGTTGGAGTAAGTAAGCGCCCCGTCGTCCCCCAATTGTTGGGCTGCCAGAAGAGGCAGGTTTACGGAACGCTTGCGGACTCTTGAGAGTAAACCCTACTTGGAGTAGCCTTGCGTACTTTTTGCCGCTAACGCTGGTGCGCCGTTCTCCGCATTCTTCTTACTCCAAGGAAAGTCATCCGGCCGAATTTATCGCTCCTTATGTCCAAGTAAACGGGACCGACTGAGACTGGATCCCCGGCTCAATTATTTGGTTGTCCCAAAGGTGCTTTTTCAGGAGGCAACGGACTTTCTTGTTTTTTCTTTTGAAGATGCTTCGCTTCTCATCCCAAAAGCTTCTTCAGCTCTGACAGGATTCCCCACTATCCTGCCAGAGCTGAAGAAGCTTTTGGGATGAGAAGCGAAACGTCTTCAAAAGGAAAAAAAAACCCAAGAAAGTCTAGTTGCTTCCTGAAAATGCACTTTTGCTCCCACGGGCGGGTATATTCAGACAGTCAAAAACTCCAGGTGTACTCCAGGCATTTCCGAGGACGCGGTCGTTGGAAGCGTGGAGAAGTCTCACCTCCCTTTCTCCGGGTCAAAATTATAGAAAGAAATGTTTTTTTCAATAGTAATATTTGAGTCTTTCCCTATTCTCCAGGCCTAAATTGGCAAGTAAGCATCAGGAGAACGGATCGAGGTTTGCCTCCAAAGCGAGGATTCAGTGCAACGGGCCGATCGCTCAAGTTTGGATTCCCGGTTCAAAAAGCTTGCCAAGCTCCGGGGTTTTGAGCCGGCCTTGGGCCAGCTACGAAGAAGCAAATGCTGGCGTGAAAAGAACAGCGCTGCGGCTGCTTTCAGAAAGATTAAAAACAATACCGCGAGTACCAGGCATTAAGATAAATATCGCGGTGTGGAGTATGATATTCACTTTGGCCCCATCAACAAACCACATGATAACGGAATGTGGCGACCTGGTATAGAACCCGGAAAGACACAGCCTAGGTTGGCAGTATTCCTGGGCAATAAAGGCTGGTGTTACTCCTAGTGCCCTTAAAACTCTTCTGTCTTTTGAGATGATTTTTATTGATTTACCCATTGTTTTAATTCTAAGTGTTCTGATCATATAGCCCAGCCATGTAGATTTCACCTGCCAGAGGCATTTTACTGTGCTCCTCTAAGTTCTGTTTTAAAAGGCAGACTTATTGACTTCAATAGCCCTTGTTCTCATGCATTGGCATGAACATTTTTTCTTCATATTTTGACAAACCAGGGAGATAGAATGAGAATTCTCAATTGAAACTTATTTTCCAAGAGGACCTCCGCATGATTTCCTTCATGTTTCCCCCTCTTGTAAACTGAGGCCTCACAATGCACAGCATCCTAATCTGATTTGTCTGGCTTTGACTAAGACACCTGTGCTCAGCCTGACAATGTGAGAGCCCAGTTTTGTCAAAAGTGACTGGAATTTGCATGGGGAGAACTTTCTATAATGCTTCTGATGAGGGAACCAAAAGATTTCTGTCTATTCCATTTGAAACTGTAAAGAGGAAGTTTTTCATCAGTGGGGTTGCAACAAATGGAGCTCAGTCCACCATAGGCCATAAGGCAAGGATTAGAACTGATCCTGAGAGTTACCAGGCTGATGCTGGGTTTTGCAATACCCATACAATACCCAGATTTAATGCCAAAAATTTTCTTTTTCTGAAGGTACCAGTCATATCTGTCTGCAACTCTTAAAGCATCTGTCTTCCTGGGATGATGCTTCATTTGTTTTGAAACACCTTTTGGCATTGAACCTGAAGACCCACAGATCCCTATTTAAGGTGTGGCAAACAGGTGCTATAATCCTCCTGTAGTGAACTTGGAAGCATTTATTGTGTGTGCACACACCGAGAGACAAGATGATATATATACTGTACAGTTGCTGACGACACTAGTTCAAAAAGTGCAGAGAGTAGGGGAAAAGGGAAGCTTTTTATTCCAAGCAAGGGGGTTTGTTCTGATTGACCCAGGGAACATTTTAATTCAGTGGAATTAATATTTTTTCCAGATAATGTATAGTTGGAAGAAAATATCATTAAAATGCTTCTTAGTTGAGTGAGAAGGTTGTGTGTCTGTGCACATCTTATTTAGTTTTTATTTCATTTCTGTAACGTCAGCAATTATAGTTTTATTCCAAATGATGTGCATATATATATATAGTACCTGCCCTGAGACCAGCCTTTTATGCATCTAAACAAGTGCAGCCCACAAGATCAGTGCCATAATAAATAAGATCATTTTTTTAAAATGCAGCAAAATTCTGCTGCTTTTGCAATATGATTACCTTTCGGGAAGTATCATTTACCAATGTTATCATCACTCTGTTGTTCCCATATGTTTGCCAGTTGGTTCTACCCAAGGAAGCCCCCAGAGGATCCTGTTTATTATATTTTTGGTAGCTATTGTACTTCAATCCAATCAGTTCATCTGAAATTGCAGGATTTGAGGTAATGGGGATTTTCTGTATGCTTCACATTTCACCAAGTCACTTTTATTTCAGATTTTCTGGATGTGATTAGGAGGCTTAGACAAGCTTTTTTGAGGCTACACTGATGATAAACACATAAACATATTCTATAAACATATATATAGCAGGATGCTGTTAACTTGTAATAATTATGCTCTTGGCATCTTTAATCCTAAATAAAAATAATAATGCTTCCATTTAAATCCCAGTAAATGCAAGATTTCAATAATAGTCTTGTTTTGAAAAATGAACTCTCTTCAAGGATGGTGGTGATGACTTCTTTAGCTAAAGGGAAATGTTAAGATTTTTATATGTGAGTGAGTTAACAGAGCAGAATGTTTAAAGAGTGATGAGTTTCACTTTACTTGATGTACATAAGCAGAGAGTGGACAGCCATGCAAAAGTTCTGTTTCTCGTGTAAAGGTTAAAAGTTCCAAAAAACTAAAATAATTATGGGCTCTTGTTAAAAGTAAATCAGCTTCACTTAATGATACTTGAAGTAGTGACATTTCCAGACCCCTTAGTTAATTGATTTTTGGAATCTGTTTAAAAAGTTCCAGTTTTTAGTTAACAGTTTAAAGGGGTCTTGGTTACGGCAGTGAATGTCATTACAACTCCATGATGCAAGTGAATGAGGTCAGAAGAAAGAAAAACTAACTTTCCTAAACTATGGGGGAATTCCAAGGGCTACAAAATGGAATTGGGCAGGTAGATTCGGCAGAGCAGATTCTGCAGGAAACTTAATTGGCACTAAAAAGACACGATGTAGTTGTTATCTAAATTAGATACAACCAATACAGATGTATCTTCCCCCACCACCCATCTTCCTGGTGTCTCTTGGAAAATCCATTCCCGCTATCATCAAATGTGTTTTAAAGCAGTTATAAATATTGTACGTTTTATTCCATTAAGCCTGGAACAATAAAAGCTGAGAAGCAACTTGGAAAAATATAACAAGCCCTTCCTACAGACTGGCTCAGCCAGCAACATAACATCCCTGATATTCTGATCAATGAACAAGAAGTACAGCTCTCTTTGCACAGGAGAGTTATTTAAGTTAACTGGAGGAAGAGAGAGGGAAGGAGGGAGGGAGGTACTTCTGGATCAAGTCTGCTATAGGCACTTGGCACAGAATAGTATTCTGTAATAATATTGCAGAGGAGGGTGTTCAGGGGGGAATGCAATCCAGCCTTTAACAGATGATCACAAGGCCTGGTCCATGGAGGGAATGATATTGCAGGGTTTCTGGTTTCACAGCAGTGAGTTTATAAAGATGTCTCAAGCCATAGGAAATGTAGCTGCCAGTGTCATAAGTGTGTCCATTCAGGCATAGAGCTGCATAACTTCTTAGTGATTGTGCAATCGCAATTTGGATAACATTGTAAAAATGTTTTTAGGGATTCTTTGCTAATCAGGATAGCTCATTTGCTTCAATCTAAATAAACTTTGGGACATATAAAATGTAAAAACATGAGCCCCGACAATTGGGTCACCTACCAGTGCACTAGTAATGCATTGGTGTACCAATGATGTTACCAAGTTTGGGTAATGAAATGTTTTCAAGAAAACAACCAAACTCAGAGACCATCAAGGACCCCTCACCTACTACTATCCAGTCCCATTAACTTCTAATTCTAGAACTAAAGTTACACAGTTACTTATTGGTTGGGTTCACGCAACACACTGGGCATTAAACCTGGGCTAACCAAATACATTTGTTATGTTCAGAGCCACATACTATGCCTAAATAAACTATAGTATGGCTTAACATGATTGCCAGGTTTATAAGACATGCTAAGACAAAATGTGGGAATCTACAACACTACTCTGTCTGATTTTAACCTGGCCTAACATGTTGCATATGTCTCAGAAACATACAAGTTTGGGAAATTGAACCTTTAAAAATGGGATTGTTAGCAATAGTAATGCTGCCAAAATATATCCATATCTTTATCTAACCAAAAGCTTTCTGGAATATACAAAGGTCAAAGAAGCATACAAAGAAGCATACTGCATTGACTTCTCAAGCAGAGAGAACCTTTTCAAAAAGGTAATTCCACCAAGTTTGGACCTCTGCTGAGAAAGTCCTGTTCATTCATGTGATGATTTAATCTTCCCCAAAAAGAGTGTGAATCCTGACGGGATATCAGATCTTGTCAGCAAGAATGTGGATGAGCGCTCTTTGCTGCTATCTATTGGTTGTTCATGTTTAGGCAGCCTAGTTTGGGTAGCCCTACTTTTCATGACTGCTGAGAGTCCCTTGGACTGCAAGGCAATCAAACCAGTCAGTTCTAGAGGAGGTCAACCCTGACTGTTCTTTAGAAGGCCAGATCCTGAAGATGAAACTCAAGTACTTTGGTCTCCTAATGAGAAGGAATGACTCACTGGAGAAGAGCCTAATGCTGGGAAAGATTGAGGACAAAAGAAGAAGGGGACGACAGAGAATGTGGTGGCTGGATGGAGTCACTGAAGAGGTCAGCATGAACTTAAATGTCTGAAGAGTGGTAGAGGACAGTAAGGCTTGGAGGAACGTTGCCCATGAGGCTGCGATGGGTCAGACATGACTTCGCGACTAACAACAACCACTTTTCATGAAGAACTTTAGTACCGTATGCACAGAAAAGAGTCCTCAGAAAGAAGTCAATCCTTGAGATGCTTCACAATGATCCAGCTCTTTATGCTGTTACATGCTCTCCCAGGTTTGGCTTATGATCATTTTACTCACACTCTCACAGTCCTGGTCAACAGCTGGGAAATAATTTGGGAAATAACACTCTTTTTATTTATTTTTATTTTAATTGAACAAAAACACAAAAAAGAATCATCCTTCATTATATCTTGTAGAAAGCGTGTCAATTGGTTACAGATAACTTTCGTGCATTTCTTCCACAGTCATTACTTATAGTTCATATTAGATTATACACTTTAAGTCAAAAATCTTTGTATATCTTACTATCAATATACCACAATTTTCATTTGATTACAATTATTTGAACATGCTTTTACCTCAAATCATTCATACTTAAAGACACAACCACATAATGGCATTCATCAGCTATTTCAAAAAAATCCTCCAATAACATTACATCTTTATAGCATCTTTTAAGTAAAAGTCAATTAATAAAGTTTCTAAGCCTTTCCCCCCTTTTTTCCCAACTCACTGACTAAAATTTATATCCAAGTTACTTTAGCCAATACCATAGCATGTATATATTGTTAAACAATGTCCATTAACATTTCCTTGTTGTTATTATAATTGGCTTAAAATCATTTACTATTTATGCCCCATCTCCTCTCATCAGGGCTTCCACCCTCCCCCCCAAAACCTTACACCTTTATAAGAAGATCTAAATGAAAATTTGTTAATAAAATTTATAGGTCTTTTTCCCAAGTCACAATTTACAATTTATATCCAAATTTCTTTTACTAAATTGTCAATACATGTATATATCATTAAGCTATATCCATTATCATTTCATTATTATTATTTATAGTTAATTAATTGTTAGTGAGCAAACATTTAATAACAATCTAAAACAATCTAGGAGTTAAAAATTCCTACTTATTAATCACCAATAATTAAAAAAACTATTTTTATTACCAACTTTCATTGTCAACCTGTATCTTTCCAGTAACAAAACAGTCTTATCTCTCTTGCCAATTGTGGAGTCAGTCTTCTTTTTATCTCATTTATAAGGTTTTTATAGGCTTCTCTCTGCACTTCGTTGCTTGAAGGGTCTCTAAGATAATCTCCTTGCCCAGCAGTTGCTACTAAAGTTAACTTGTTTTTGTTTGTCAATCTTGCTTCTGAAAAAAATTCTTTTCTTATGTCTATCATCATTAGTATTTTTTTTTCTTCTGTGTCCTGGAATCTGGGGTAGAGCTCCAATTTGTTGAATTCCCTTTTCCATATTCCCTTCTTTCCATTTTCACCCACATTTGCTCCATTAATAAATTCATCTGTTGTCTTATCTTTATCTTCTATATCTTCATTCTCCACTTTAATTTTTGGGGCTCTAACCCCATCATCTTTTGCTGTGAGGAAGACTAGTCTTTCCAACTTCTTCTCAATTCTCCCATATCCTTCCAATAGATTTTGAATTCCAGCCAAGATATTTTGGAATCTTAAGGTTTCCTCATCTAAGTATTGATTCATGTTTCCAAAACAGAAGAGAGAAAGAAAAAGGAAAAAAAAACTAATAATGACTGCAACTCTAGTCTTCCAGGCCTCTCTTACTTTTATTTTAAATTGACTTGAATACAAGTTCTTTTATACTCTTCAAAGGGGAAGGGTTCTGTTCTCCTTCCTTCCTTCCTCCCTCCCTCCCTCCCTTTCTTTCTTTCCCTGCCAAAATAATTCTCAGAGGCACCTGTGAAAACAGTTCGTGCCCTTGGTTTTTTATCAGTTTCTGTAAACAACTTGCAAACCCTTCAGCTGCAAAGTTAGTGAAGTCAAGTAAGAAGAGAGATACTTGTTTCAAAAAAACTCCAAGTCGCAGTTAATATTCACCTTCTGTAGGAAACAAAGTTCTTTAGATTTCTTTTAGTGTGGTTTAATAACAAGTAATAGGAAGAATTGTTAAAATAAAAAGGAAGGTTTTAATCCAGAAGTCAAAAAATAAAGCAGCAAGAAGCAGCAGAAGAAAAAATCAATCCATTCACTTTAAGAGGAGAGATGAAGAATGTTACGAGCATTTCAATCCACAAAAAATAGTTAGAAAGCAAAGGAAAAAAAACCTTTCCACAGTGATCCCATTAGAATTATTTTCGCCGCTCCGTTCTTTTGTTTAAGGATCTAATTTGGCTTTAAAGAAACATTTCTTTGGGCAGTCTTTAGCAAAATAGAAAAAATACCTCACTAGATGGACTCACTTTCTCTTTTCACTTCCTTCCTTCCGGAATGTTCCAATTTCATCAGCCTAGGAGCTACCTGTTTACCGTGGGCTTGAAGCACTTCCCTTGGGTCTATCAGGGATTTTGCGATATCCCTGAGACCAGCAAGGCTTTGTCTTCCTGATCACCATCTCTATGGGATGGTTTAGGTCTCAATGGACCCCCAAGCAGCAAAAGTATCAACCGCAGTCTCAGAGTATCGAGACTGCACATTGTAACATCGCGACGTGACTCCTCCCTCTGGGAAATAACACTCTTAAATCACTTTCAGATGAATACTGAGTCACAAAAGGTTTTTTTACAATACATAGAGAGGTAGTGAATTTGATGTGTCAGCAAAAATTTACTGGTTACAATGTACATTTGCTCTTTCCCATATGCACACACTTTCACTCATCCATACTTACTTACGTCCTTCTCATTTTGGTTGCCAGGCATTAGTCAGAGAGATGGAAGTCACTAAGTCTGGATTCAAAGACAACTCAAAGAGTGGGTGGACTTCAGGGTCCTTTCAATCCCCCAAATTTTTACTTTATTGATTCACAAGACTGACAGCTACTCTTGCCTTGCTGGTTTTCAAGTCTGGTAGCGGTTGATGGGACTTGTGGGGACGGATTCCATGTGCTGAAGCCCAACTTCTTTTGTCTCATTCAGGTGACATTTTTTCTTTGTATCCTTAATGACTTGACTCCTTCTTAACTCCCCAAAGGATCTTGTAGACAAATTTCCTGGCTTTCATCCACCCTGCTTATTTGCCTGCTTCATCTTAGGTATGGCAGTTTCAGCCTAGTCACACAACAACTTACATGGACCTTTAGGTCATGAAGTATGGTCCAAAACTGAAGACATTTATCTGCCTATATGAGGGTAAAAGAAACTTGTATTACTTGCAGCTTGAATGGCATCATAAATGCTAAATATTCCTGAATCTTCCCAAAAGAGTACTTGATTGCATATACTTCATCTATAATTATTCTCCAAAGAAGAAATGACATTGAAAACAAGTAAAACAGATCTTTCCAGCTTCTCATTCAAATTCTCAACCACTTCTGTCTTTTTGTCTGGCTTAAGCTTCAACTCCTAAATTGATAAAGCTGATCCTTTGAAGAGCCTTATCTGAACTGCATTGTCCAATAAGGCTGAATTTCATGTCAACAGTTAACCTTCATTTGATATCCAGACAGTATAATAAGATGGCAGAAACCATGTGTCAAATATTATCTAAAGTTAATAGAAACAGATTTAAACTCAATAGAGATTCAACTCACTCAGTAGAGAAATAAATCTATGTTCTATTTTTATTTTTAGTTAAAATTCATGATGAGTTACAATTTTATGTTAGGCTTATTGTAAGAAGAAAATACTTAACTAGAGAGTTTTATATAATTATGAACTGATTACAATAATAGGAATCACTATGCAAATAAAATATTTAAAATAAAAATAATTATCCATTTTATAAGGTTTTTTTAATAAACCTGCTTTTAAACTGTATTATGATTATCTCTAAAATGTTATTTTTATGCAATTCTCATTTAACACCCTACAAACATTTCTACTTCTTTTAACTGCCCTCATTCTTAATCTACCTGTTGTGTTTTATTGCTGATTGATAACCTTTCCTCTTCATTTGGCCATAATTCTCCAGCTGGCCAAACATGACACCTGTCCAAGAATTCTCATTCATAGTCTCTAGAGCAACCTTCACCAAGCTGTGTCCCTCTGGTTGCTTTAAAATGCAATTCCATTCAACCCAAGCCAGCCAAATCAATCATTATGGATGCAAGGAACTGTCTTTTAGACATTTCCCCCAGATTTTTGGGGAACTGTTCTTTTTCTTTTTCAAATCTTTGCTACACTGCCTGCAGCATAAGGAAGATTTGTAGGCAATGATAGTAGAGAATATATAGTGCAGTTAATTTACAGCTCTCTGTCTGAAGAGCAAGGAAACCTCCTAATTAAGGCATAGAAATTGGCCAGCTTATACTTCTCTCTCTTTTATTGTTCTTTCTACTGATTAGCTCCTGTTCTGTCCTTTGGGACAGAAATATGTTTATCATGTTACCGTGTTTTCTGTGTTTTTAGTTAGATCACACTGACAGATAATGTAGAATCAGATTATGAACTAGCATTTATGTAGGACAACTCTTATATTTGGAGTTTCAGCGCTGGATCACTTCAAGGATGTGGAATCTACATATTTTTAATTGCAATTAATTACAGTTCCTAGCATCATTGAACATGCTGGATGCTGGTGGTAGCATTTAGACTACCATAGAATTAGAAAACTACTGCTTCTGCCTCTTAGCAGCTGATCCCAGTTCAGGTTAATTGCCTACAACTCATCTTCTTTCTAAATTAATTCATTGTAGTTAGTTAACCAGACTTTGCTAGTAGTCAGAAGTTCCTACCGGGATACCACACACACTTTGCTTCTGTTGGAGTAGGGATAATGGAGATTCTTATCTGAGAGCAAACAAGGAACCTGGAGAGAAGGAGGGTTATTTAAATTCACCAATTACTTTGAATGATTTACAGGGCAAGACTTTTGAGTGGGTATCTTTCTTCTACAGCAAGATTATTTATGGGCACTTAAAGACATCTACCTTGGCATCTCTACCCAAATAAAAGAAACAGTAAACCATTCATCCATTTTATAAAAGCTCAAGTTCCTTAACACACACACACACATACACTTTTCACAGGATTATAATCTGAAGACGTGCTATAAGATTGTGTTCATGACATAAATATTTAAAATGAACATTGAAACAATAACTTTCACTAAAGGGAAATAGTAATCTGGAGAGTGTATGATTAGAGTCTTTTAGCTACAATGGATAATGATGGCTAACTATACAGACAACAAAGCATCTCACTCCAAGCCTTTAAAAGCAAAACCTTTCCTATTTTGTCAATAAGTATATTGAAGCTGATTAATCAAACCACTATTTTTATAGTTATAGATGTGAAGATTTATTGAGCCACATTGTTTTATATTATTTATTAGTACTGGTATTTATTGGAAGCAAAGTTATTTCCATCATTTTATTTCTGTCCATGACTTGCTCTTGAAAAAGGTTCTTTTGCTCGCCTCTTCTCCCATCTTTGTCTCTCTACTTGGGTTTAATCTTTAGAAGTTTTGTCCTATTTATTTTCACTTTTGGAAATGTCTCAACAAACTTAATTTCCCATCAGCTTTTTTCTTTTTGAGTTGGTAGGTCAGAACTGGCCATATGCATTTGAAGGGGCTTTCTAGATGGGCCACCCAGTTCCATTGTTCTTTCTCCTGTATGTTCTTATGCCAGCAGGGAGCCTTTGGAGAGAGCTCTAAGGCAAGAGACTCAGACTGTTCTGCTAGCAGATCTTGGCTGCCCAGCCACCATCAATCATAGTATTTCCCCTGCCAAACCAATACAATTGGATCAGGCCCAGTGCACAAGAGGGCTTCCTGGAAGTAAGAAGTGTGCCTTTGGGTTTTAATATATTCCCCGAGTTGATCCCCTTAGAAGAGAAGGCCATCCATCAATGTCACCAGCTTGGAGATTGATTACAGTGCCGGATTGTATGGGATTAGACAAATAAAAAAACAATTGTTACATTATTTTCAGTAAAATATGCGTCTTTAACTGAAAATAATGATAGCTAGTCTTTTGAGCTTATATATGTCTTAGTAATCTGGAAAACAATAGGCTATCAACCTGTTGCATAAATACTATTTAGTGTGATCTGTTATCATTCCTAATGTTAAATTGATCATTGATTGACTAAATATCAAAATAGATATTGGTGCTGAATATATCTCTTCAATCAAAAGACATTTATAGACTTGCCTTCTGAATGTATCAATGTGATATAAAAATCAAATCAGATTTATCTCCTATTACATTCTACAGTTTAAGTACTAATTTCCAGAATTTGTTCTATGAATTCATCAATAATTCATATCAGTAAGTTTGTTTATTCAATTTGAATTATGTCACTGATCACTTTCGAAGTCCTGACTTTAATTATAAAAGCATTGAATAAATTATGTATAGTTTTGAAGAGAGAGGGTAGGAATGATTTTGATTAATGAAAGCTAAATACAAATCCTAGAGTTGTTTATCTAAGACCCAGCTGGTATAAATATGCATATTAAGGCTACCTCTCGAGACCCTAAATTCACATATTGTACACTTTCTTGAGATCTGAGTGCAATGACTGAAAAAGAGGGATTGCTCATTCACATCATAAACTCCTACCATAGCAAAGGCAATTTCATGTCAATATCATTAAGAAAAAACTGAATATGTAACTGCTGCTATCATAATAGCTTTATGTGTATCTATATTCCAGTGACACTTCAAACATTATGAACAATTTTAGTCACCTCGTCTAAAAACATATTTTCTCTAGCAACTGTCCTATCATAAAATAATATATGGGGTTTGAGGATCCTCAACAGTGAAAAAAAGATAGAACATGGTAGGTTTTTCTAGAAGTATGAATAGTGTGGAGAAAATCATTGTCATTTTCCCATCTTGGATATTAACTTGCTGAGCACCATGTAATGGAAAGCATAGCTGAGCAAGTCCTGCAAAAACTCCCAGTGCGCTTGAAACATGCTACAGAATTGCAGCAAAGCCCAAGGGATCCATGACTGGCAATTCAATCTTGAAAACCTCAGATATCTTGTCTTAAATTATATGGGAAACAGTCTTCTTTCCTGATGATTGTGCCCTGCATCCCTGCACCAGTTCAAATGTAATGTCAGGATATATCTCTGTCAAATTATTGAATTCATCATTTTCATATCTCCTGCATTACAGAATTTATTATTTTGCAGCAATACAGAAAATGTTGCTCAGCATTGCAAGGAAAATTGTACAGTCAAACTTCAATTTTCCAAAGTACAATTCAATTAATAGAATCAATAGACCAATCAATGGAATTAATAGAAAAAAGTTTTACTTCACAGTCCAAACAACAATCCAAGAGCAGATTGAAAAGTTGTTATAATTTGATCATTTGCATTGATTTGTGTAAATAGTGACATACATTCAGACATTCAGATGACCCATTTCTCTCAAATGATTAATTAAATCAACTGTACATGGAAACTTTTGAACATGTGATTCGTTCTTTGCGTAACTCCCCAAATACTGGCATCATAAGTTATTATTTCAAAAGCAACCTACACCAAACACAATGTACTTTATAAAAGTTGTATATTCCAGTTTATGAAGCAATAAATGAGTTAACCTTTAGAGTGCCATAAGATACTGCGATGTTTTTGTCATTTCCCTCTTTTTCTGCAATAGAGAAGGCCAACCTGTTCGCTCAGGACCATTGTTGGCTGTTAGCTTAATGTTACAAGATATTTAGTTTTGAAAAACCATTTGAAGGAATATTAAATGAGGAACCAGAAAGAGAAAAAAAGATGGTTTAGGGAAGGGAGAACAATGAAGAGTTTTGAGAGGTTGTAAATGTGGCAGTTTTATTTTTTAGAAAGACTAATGTGTTTTTTCCACTGGAAAAATAAAGGGGAAAAAATAGGAGGCCCTGGCACTTTTGGTTCTGGATGTGCTCAATATTTTCCGAAATCCCACCCATCCTCTATAGTTTACTCCAGTAGGAATGAAACAGTGAGCAAGCAAGAAAAGTCACCATTTCTTGGGCCCACAGCCTTCAGCACCATCTCTCCTAAGTGCCAGGGAAGCGATTTGAATCTGCAGAGAATCTGTAGAGAAAGAAGCCAGTAGAAATCCTCTTTCAGTTCAGAAACACTCAGAGTGAAGAAGAAGTCTTCTGTCTGCCAAAGGCAGATCTGGGTTCAGTTGCATATATTTATGCCATTAATCTGATTCTCATGACACAAAGAATAAAGAAATGAGTGAGTATAGTTTCTTAACCCTAATAATCAAAAGCAGTACAGACAATTAATAACTCAGCATAGCTGAGGGATCTTTTTTACATTCATGTGTGCATTTATTCATGAGTGTTTTGAGAATATATTGTCTGAGATCCATAGAGAGCCCATTTAATTTGGTGGTGGTGGTGGTGGTGGTGGTTCAGTGACTAAAGAATGACAATGTCTTATTTGAAACTGCCCTGGGCAACAACCTATTATTGTGTGATTTAATTGAATATGCTACATGGCAGGGCAAGGGACATATGTCTCTGCAGACTAACAGACATCGAGGTCTGCCACATGCTTCTGCAGGCCTGAATTAAAGCGGGCAACGAATGTTCTTTCTCCCAAGAACGGATGGCCCCAAGCAGCTTGAGCACAGTCCAGCAGCATTCATTGATTAGTTACGGTTTATTAACAGCCCATACATTTCTCATCTGCTCCTGGGGATTTGTTAAGGGTGTCACCTGCAACTGTGAGAAATAATTTTCAAGAACACCAGTGATGTCAAGAAGTATTTCCCCCTCTTTACTTTTCTTGGATTCAACTAGAGCAAGTGATGCTAGAGCACTTATAGAGAGCAATTCTTTAAGCTGTGTTTTCTCTCTTTTGTTTTAAAAATAAAAGTTCACCCTGAAGAATTTTGAGCCACTTTGCTAACAGGAAACTGTAAGTATACAGATATCCAAGGGCAGCTTCAATCTACTTGCCTTTACTTTAGATATAAAACCAGATTATTTAATACTGTGGATGATCAGAAGTGTTTTTTGTGCTGAAAAGCATGGCCCTCTCCTCTGGTCACTAGCTAGTTTCCATCAGAGCCATTTCTCTCCCTGTGTTTGCTATCTCCATTAGCACTTTATGTTTACCCATTGGTCTCTTCTTGGCATCAGTTTCTCTTCATACTCCCAACAGGCTAGAGAAGAGAAAGTAGACCTCCATGATGTCATTTGCAAAAGAAAAAGGACATGTTTATATTTGCCTGTTTCCCTGCATTTGCCAGTTTCACTGTTTCCCCTTTCCCTGCCTCATTCATTTTGAAATTAGTTAATTAGTAAAGTCACAGGAAAAGATCAAGAAAAGAACTTGGCCATGGGTTAAATCACACAGTTGTTTTAATATGCTCTCCGCCTTTCTGTGAAGTGGTGCAAAATATGCTGATATAACATGCTCTTCCAACAACCAATTTCTAATCAGGCTCAGTAAAAAGCTGGATGAATGGCACTGCTCTTTATACTTTTAAGGAGAAACAAGTTAAGGGCTAGTCCTGTGACACCACTGCCCCTCTCGTGAGTGTTCATTCTCACATTTTTTAATCAGGAAACCACCCCCCCCCACCAATTGTCTTCCTTGATGCCATGGTGGGATGGATTGAGTGACAAGAGCTTATCAGAGACTTGGCCCTCTTCCTTTACCAGAAGTTGTGACACAGATCTGTTCACAGTTAATCAAATTGAAAGAAAATACATGCCACATACCTGCTTTAAAGTTGCCCAAAAGAGAGTGCTAAGATGTTCTGTGATGGTAGGATTCTCACTTGGAGTGGTTGTAAACTTGGTTCTAGCTTATTCAGAAGAGCAAGAGACACACATCTCAAAGGATCCTCAGGTTAATAGGTCAGGGATGCAATGAGGGGACATGGAATAAAGTTGGAGGGAACCCAAAGAGATTGCCAGCTGAGCTGCTCTCCCACTTCATTGCACAGCTGAATACTCTTTTTGACAGATTGCTGGAAAGTTTAAGAGCAAGGCCACTAAGGTTTCTTGCCACAATTGTTCCCATTGCCCTACAAGCAACTACAGTAGCAATAGAAACTACCTGCATGGCCATCTTGCCACAGTATTTATAGCTATCTTGCTGCTGTGAGAGACAGCAAGCAAGGAAAAGATGGTCCAGTTTCTAGAGGGTAGACAAACAGCACCCAAAATAAATTAGAAACAGTCAAAGGAATGCTCCTTCATTGACAGCAGTAACAGGTAACATGAACTTCTCTACCTTGTAAAATTGACCTGTGAGAGAGTTGATTTTGAAAAAGATTTTGTGTTATGTGGTTTAATTTTCTAAAGGCATAGGTTAATGGTCTTTCTAGTGCTAGAAAGAAGTCTAGTGCTACTTCACAAAAGCAGTGAATATTGTTCATGGGGAGCCTGCCTTAGACTTGACAGTGCTTCAGAAAGTGCCAATCAGCCATTACATGAGCAACTGTTTGCAGAAGCCAGATATCATGTCAGTCCAACCACATGGACCCCAATGGCCATGGAAGGCAACACTCAACAGCTAAGTGGGAGAGTGCTAGTGCACTGGAGCCAAATTGACCAATGGAAGCTGGCCAGATCTTTTTTCATTTTTTTTTTCATTTTCACTTTATTTGTATGCCGCCCTTTTCCCTGGGGGGACTCAGGGCGGCTCACAGTTCAAAAACGGGGGGGGAAGGACAAACAATTTACAACATGGAGACACTACATCATTTAAGAACACAACAGTCATACAATTCGAGTGGGGTTAGAATCGTTAACCCCAGGCCAGCCGGGACAGCCAGATTTTAAGGGCGGTGCGGAAGGACTGGAGGGTGGTGAGGGTCCGAATCTCCACGGGGAGTTCGTTCCAGAGGGTCGGAGCAGCCACCGAGAAGGCTCTCCTCCGGGTAGTTGCCAGTCTACACTGGCTGGCTGATGGAATTCGGAGGAGGCCTAATCTATGCGATCTTATCGGTCTAGTGGAGGTAATTGGCAGTAGGCCAATTACCTATCTTGGCTCCTGATTATTATCTTGGCTCCTGATCATGTCACCATCATTGCTGAAACAGCAGAAATTATGCATAGAACAAGATTTATGTTAGAAGATAGAAAATATTACTTTGATGCTGGAGCAACTAAATGCCAAGTTTAGTTTCTCCATTATTACTATGTGGTAGGAATAGAACAGGAAGGGTCTTATGATGTGTCCTTGATAATGATGAGGTAGCTTCAGCTGTAGTTAGGGAAATGTATGAACAATATGTTGCACACTCACAAAGCAGGGCTTTGACTGTGACTCAGAAGAGATAAAATAGAGGCAGATGGGAACTTGCAACAAGCAACAGCATATTGTTTATACTAATTCAAGGATGGTGGACAGCATTTTAATTCCATGGTAGGAAAGGGCTAGAAGTTTTAATTTAAATAAAGTATGGTCTTAATATCTTAAGTAAGAGATTTTGAAAAACAATAACAAGAAATTCTTGTGAATATTGAATATACATATAATTTTGCACAATATATGAATTCATCGGATCCAGAAGCCTTACAGCTTCTGAAACTATGAAGTAGTTCATTTTGAAAAGTTTTGGGTAAGACCTACTTTACCTGAGATTATTAAGACTAAATCAGAGAGGAAAACTTGATTCTCTGTCTCCCCACTCACGACAGCTATTTTCTTTGAAACTGACACCCCACCCTCTTCCCAAAAAAGTGGAACGCAGGTGCGTGCGTACGTGCACCAGAGCACTGGAACCTGGAAGAGAGCAGCTAGTTCCATCGTGCGCACATGCACTCCGGCCAGTTGGTCTTCGCGCAACAGAATCCGGAAGAGCAGCTGCCGATGGTGCGCCTGCCCACAGAGAGGGCTGTGTGCGCCACCTCTGGCACGCATCCCACAGGTTCGTCATCACGGTCCTAGGATGTTCTAAGGAAAGAAAAACAGGAATTCAGAAAGAGCCTAATTTGATCTCAGGTGGATTTTGTATGGGAATCAAAAGGGTTGGGTACCTGAAATGACAACTCTGAAAAATGTCCAATATTTTTGTAATACCACAGATACGTATTATCTTCTTCAATATAAGATTCTGTATACTGATCCATCTACACATCACTTTTGTCCATATGGGAACTGGAGCTGATTTTAAAGCAGGATTTCTCTCATCTGCAGCACAACTAAAACCTTGCTTCATTGTTGTAATGTAGTAATAATAACAGAAGCAACGCCCCCAGGAAAGGATGAGGAGATGATGTATGCTCATCAAACATCTGGATGAAAAGACTTGGTAGAACATGGCTGGCCATGAATTCCTGAACAATCATCTGTGCACTTTGGAAAAAACCAACATTTCTTTTTAACAACTTCACCAATTGTCAGCTGACAATCCTTCTTGCATCCCAGGGTACCTCACCTCCTATTAAGAATTATTAATAGTAATGTGGATGGAGAAAGAGAGCTAGGGCAAAAACAGTTTCAACTTGGAACAGAGAGGAAGGAGAGACAGGTTTCTAGCAGAGCTCTTCTAAGTTTCTGTTACTAGAAGGCTAACAAAACTGACTTGCATCTGGGTATGGGTTCCTGGACCATTTGCACCTGCCATCAGTCCTCAGATGTAAATACCGAAGATAATAAACACATGAATAAATACAGCTTTATACCGGGACTGGGTGTGGCCAGAGTGTTGGACACTCCTATTGTTATACCAACAATAGAACCCCTGGTTGCTTTTGTTCCAAATCTTAGATAGTTAAAGTCATATCAAAGCACTGAGGATGTCTGGAAAGCTTGTCGATGCCATATCCCAGGGATGTCAAACTTGAAGCCTGCAGGTTGGATGCAACACACACTGGCTACACACAATGCCTGGTTTAGCGAAGGAGGGAAAGTCATGATACATCACATGACAATGCCGTGATGATGTGAGTTTGACACCCATGCCATATTCCAACGGAGATGTCTATGGGAATAGGATCATACAAAATGGTGATTATGACCACAAGATTGAAAACTACCCCTGTTTTAGGTGCAACAATGATACACATCACACCCATACGCTAGAAAGAGACAGGGCTTTGACTCAGTAGTCATAATCGCCTTGGTTTTCTGGACCCCTCTCCAACTCCTTTAACTCCCAAAGAGTGGCAAATTCAAATATTAATCTCCATTTGTAAAGTATGTTTACAGCTAAAACAAGATATTGCTAATAAAATGTCTATTTAAAAAAACCAAGATATTTACAAAAACCCAAATTACTTACAATGGTAATTAAAGATATACTCCAAAGTGGTTAACTCTCTTCTGACTAATCAGCCATCTATAAATTAGACTTCAAAGTACAGATAAGGAGGCCAAAATGTCAAAGTAATACTTTTAACTTAATAGCACTAAGCACCATTTAACAAACTGCCAAAGATCAGCTTACTAAAGTCCAGCTTAGCAGACTAGTAGTAAAAATATTTTTCCAGTGGAGAAGGGTCCCCAACAGTGTCTTCGATCCCTGTTGGCTAACAGATAAATCCCTGATGTTCTAAATTCATTCATCTATGTTCTCCAACAACAGCTCCTCAGAGTTCAGTCTAACTGGGAATCATGACATCTTGCCTTCTTCCTTACGTTTATGCATAGAGTGAAGCAATGGTGGGATTCAAACAATTTAACAATCATTAAGGTTCTCTGCCTTAATGATTTCTTCCAACAACCAGTTCACCAAACTGCTCAGAAAGTTAACAACCGGTTCTCCTGAAGTGGTGCGAACTAGCTGAATCCCACCACTGGAGTCAGGGGCATGTTTAGGGTCAGGTCCATAAGATCAGGATGGCAGCCTTGATGGTGTGACCTTTATGAGCTTGTGTTCTGACCTAGGCTTCCCAAGATCATGAAGCAAACTCCTTGTCCCGACAAAAACCCTTTTATTAATTTAATGTGAACTCTGCTCATTAACATCCAACGGTCTTTCGAGGGAGGATTTATAGTCACAGACCTTATCTGGCTTGGAGAGCTGACAGGCCGATATCTGCAAAACTTGGCAAGGAGTCTCAGAGGGTCACAAACCAATTAAGCAAATTAATTGTCTCCTGCAAACTCCACTCCCCTTTCGCTCCTCTTTTATTTCCTCTGGGAGGGGCCATTCATCATCCACCTGTGGCCTTACTCCCAAGTCAATATGTGTTCTTTAGCTATCCCCTTCATCTGGCAACTCTGTGCATGCGCACACTGGGAACAGGCTCCAGCTGTTCGTCTGCCTCACTGATGTTTGACTCTGAAGGTAGCTGATAACTGGCAAACGGTTCTGGCCCCCTCTCTGCCTCTGACACAGAGCCCTCATCAGAACCTTCCCCAGACTCCAGAACTGGCCCATATTCCTCCCCAACCTCCTCACTGTCTGAATCTGGCAGGCCACAATACATTGCATGAGCAGAATTTCAGTCATACTGCCACAACTGCCCATCATCTTGATTTCTTTGACAATACCCTATAGGCACCCTTACGTGGAGTGCTGAATCCCAGGGACCCCAAATGTGGTTTGATATTGAGGTTTGGGCTGGAATCCTAAAGAGAAGTCCTTGATAGAAGCATCTACAAAAGAGAGCAGGGTTGGTGTCAGCCCCACTAAGTAGACCAGACCAGGAAATGAACCCCACAGGAAGGTTAAACTACTTTTACTGCAATTGCTATAGTAACAGAATCTTGCAAGCCTGATGTGCTCTACCACCTCCACCTCCTTTTTTTATGTTTCAGGAAATGGGGGGGGGGACATCTGCCTGAGCTGCTTCTGAATATTATTATTCTGGCTTTACAAAATATTTGGGCCCTTTTGCCTAGGTAACAGTTCTGCATATCTCTTGGAAGAAAATTTCTTTACTCTCTACAGTTAGCCAGTTAGTGTTCAAGTCATCTTATATGGTCTTTCAAAATGTTTTGTGCCACTGCAGACTCTAACATTATGGGATCTGGAATGACAGTCTGTTTGCATCCAAGGTGGGGATTTCAAGCTAGGCCTCAGCTCACATTTTTCTAATAATGGGGTAGAATAACCCTTAGTCTACTGGTGAAAAATTTGGGTACTCTCTTCCCCCTAGCAGATTTTACTACAATCTGAACCTCCTTTTTCATTGGCTTGGTTGACAGGGCGGCCTGGAGTTATAATCCGGGAACATCTGGAATGCTGCAGGTCCCCTATTTCTATTTCCCACAGACTGATCCTGGGGCAGCCAGGGAGAAATGCAGATTTGGTATTAACTTTTCTGCAGCCAATTGTGCACTCCCTCTCTGTCCGGTTCCCTTAATGGGGTTTTATGCAGAAGGGCAGCAGGCATGGCTGCTGCCTAAATAGATAAGAAGACTGAGCCAGCCGCAGTAAAGGAATGAGGCAAATGACAAACAGTATCCTCTTTATCCGCTATCTCCCGTCTGTTTCCAATAAAGAGATTGCTGCTTGGATCTATAAAGCTTCTCCTGTCTTTGCAGGTGTCGTAGGAACTTGGCCCTGGCTTTGCAGCAAGACACATTTATTAACATTGATCATTCATTTCCTTCCAAGAGCAAAGAATGGTCATTTTGCATCAAGCTGTCCCTGCCGTCTCTTGCAGTTCCCTTTGCCAGTACATTTGGCCAGTTGTTCTCTTTCAGCCTTGCTCTTCCTGTTGCATTCTGACCATTCAATGAAGAAAGAGTAAAACCGGATGGCTGGATTTAGTGCAGGGAAATTACTTCAGAGCAATCTTTGTTTTTCCCTTTCATTCCTTGGAACACACACTTGGCCAGGCGTCCCAGTGAACGGGTTTGTTTGAACGTTTGGAACATCCCAGAAGCAAGCAGAATCACTCGCCTCTTTTGACGACTCCTGAGACTTTTGCCAGGGTGTTGTTGCAACAAAAACAAAATATAAAAGGACACCCCCACCCCCAGAAAAACAGCCCTGACTATGCCATTGGCCATTGTGCTATAAATCAGTTAGCGCCTTCTAAGCAAACTGTCTCTTTTATTGCATCAGAGAAAGCTTGCACAGGAATTGGCTTAAACTACTAACTACAGAATGGCTTAAAGGGTTTAAGTTGAGGTTTTGTCTTTTTTTAAAACTTCCAAAGAAATTCACTCTTTGAAATAAGTTTTAGAGATCTGTGGATGCAATTTCACAGCACACTGAATCACATTGTTTTAAGACTGTTTAACTGCCCTACACACAAGAATACTTTAAAGCCTATTCCAAAATTTAAAATCAATGTTGATGGCCTATTTTAAACTCATTTACAAAGTAAAAGAAGAGACTTCTCTCTCTCTCCTTACACACACACACACACACACACACACACACAAACAGGGGGGGCATTTTTTCTCTGTCAACAGACTGTAATTTTCTTCTCATTGGAAAAAATAGATCTAGCCAGAAGATACAGAAATGAAAGCATTTAATTTTAAAACTAGAAAATTTGCCATGTTTCAATATATTGTTCTTTTACTTAATTGCAGTAAGCAGCTATCCATTTTTGATAAATGTATGTTTATAAAATGTGATTTTTAGTATATTTTAATGTTTTTGTTTAAAGTCATTGAATAAATTTCTGTAGGTTGCCCCCCCCCCTCCATACTCTGTATTGCAGCTAGATTATTGTGCTTTCATATACTGTATATCTAACAGCTGGTCATTTCACTATGAATTCACTTAAAATAGCAGCAGATAATAATGTATACCAATAATCCGCTATTGGATGTATACAATCCTGATTAAAATTTAGGTACAAACTGGACAGGGAAAACCCCTATGATTTCCTCTCCCTGGATTTTAGTCTAGAGGAAAATAAGCTACTGCAATATCTTGTATTCTCACATGACTTGTTAAAAACAAAAAGAATAGGAGCAAACAGGCATACTAGTGATCCATGGGGTGATAGTGAACAGGCCATTTTGGCAGTTCCTATCAACATCTTTAGGGTGATAATGTCAAAAAGAACTGTAAGAAACTGCAATAGTCTCTTTCCCAACTGGAGGAATGGATTTCAAATGGCAAATGCACTTTAGTATCAAGTGATAGTGCTGACACAAAACATCTGGATTATGTAATGAGATAAATTAATTAATGAGATTTGAGATAGTATGGACTTACTATGGAGTTTGAAGTCATGTGAGTAGTTCAGTAAAAATGTCAATTGAGCCTACAACTGCTTTTAATAAAAAGGCATATTCCATGCTTGAAATCATTAGGAAGAAAACTGAAAACTGAATTGCTAAAATAGTGTTGTTCATATATCACACCATTGTCCATACATCACATGGTGTATTAGGCATATTATATTGTTCAAGATTATGCAATGATTGCAACAAAAATGATTATGGAGCTACAGCAGTTCCCATATAAAGGTTAAAGCAACAGTATTCTTTAATTTGGAATGAAAGTTATAGAAGAGGCAATATAAAATAAAGGCACATAAAATCATGAATGGCATATATTTATCAGTCATTTATTTGCCACCCACCTTATGGTTCAGGTGACACAAGATAGAGACAGAAAAATCTTCCTCCCTCTCTCAATGTTAGAGCTCAAGGTCATCACTGAAAATTAATGGTGGACAGAAGGAAATAGTTTCCATACAGCATATAGTTGAAATGGTAGCAGGTGTGCAAATAGTTGATTTGGGTGATTTTAAAAGGGCACTTAACAGTTTTATAGAAGATCAGGCTACAAGTAACTACTTCTTTGATGGCTGTTAGGGGGTTACTGCTAAGTGGTCCACCTCTTAGATATTCTCAGGTACATCTATTCATTACTGTTTGACAACAAATGCTGAATTATATGGCCTAACATCTCATCCAGGAGGTTTCTACTGATTATTCCTAGTTTTGACTGCGATCAACTGTGAAGGACTGGGACTCAAGAAGCAAGGATATAAACATGGAGTGAAGCCAGAGAGAACTGGATATTTCTGAATTCTAATTATGAAGGTTAAGAGAAGGAAAAATATAGGAATATAATAGCCTTACACTTTGCTTGCTATGCCATTGTATTGTCCACTGCTGAAAAGCAGTAGGCTTGGGTAGACATATATCTTGGTTGGTAGACTCATCTCTGTCAGTATTGTATCAGACACAAATGGGACATAAAATATCTAGAACTTTTATCCATAACTGTCTTCTCTACACGGGATTCTGGATGCAAAACAAAACACAGGGCAGAAGAAATTGAAAGCTGACAGACATTAATCCAGAGAAGTGCATAAGAGTATGTGTGAACCTATCTTTGAGGTCCCAAAAGTGCTTTTTCAAGAGGCAACTGCACTTTCTGGTTTTCTTTGAACATGTTTTGCTTCTCATCTAAGAAGCTTCTTCAGCTCTGACTGGATGGTGGGGAATGGAAGGATTCTTGGATGAGAAGCGAAACATCTTCAAAGAAAAAACATAAACTCCAGTTGCTTCTTGAAAAAAGCACCTTTGGGACAATCATGACCTGGATGACTGAGAATGTCCATAGACATCTATCTCTGGGATGCACATGAGCTTGGCCCTATTTTATTTTAAAATTGCCATCTGAAATGCCTGTTTATAAATTCTGCACCTGTAAAAAGAGGCATTAATAATGTCAACAATAATTAGAAAACAGAGGTGAAGGGCGGGTTTTCTGTAAGTTTGGGCTAAGCTACCAGAAGACTCAAAACTGAAAAACTGGAGCACCAGACTTCACAATAAAGGTCTTGTCCTACCGCAACGGTTTCCCTAAGCATCTGGTGGCAGCCAATGAGCGCCTCTTTTCCTCCAGATCTGCACTCCCATTGGCTGCAGCCTGTCATTCCTTCGCTCGAATACAGGGTTGGAGTTAGAGGATCTGCGCTCAATAATCCATTTCCTCACATCTCGGCGCTAATCGCAGCAGGGAGATTAAAATAGTAACTGATCGGTCGATCCTTATCCCCCTTTTGAAACCGTTCTTCGAGCGCCGACCCCCATTTCCCTGCCGCCTTTTCTTCCCACGAGCTTTTTAAGGCGATGACAGCCCGTTGCCCGCTCTGAAGAGCCCGCAAGGCCATCATGTTGAGGCAACACTTTTCGTACGAGCTGGTTCGCTACACGCAGGCCCCTCCCGCCTTGCTTCCCAAACAAGCGGAGGAGAGCAGGCCGGACTTCGCGGCGGAGCAGCTCCAGACGCGACCCGGGACTGGGACCAGCCGGGCGGGCGGTGGCAAGAGCGAGCAGCAACAGCTGCGGAGAAAGATCAACAGCCGCGAACGGAAGCGGATGCAGGACCTCAACTTGGCCATGGACGCGCTGCGAGAGGTGATCCTGCCTTATTCGACGGCTCATTGCCAGAGCTCGCCGGGGCGGAAGCTCTCCAAGATCGCCACGCTGCTCTTGGCTCGGAATTACATTCTTTTGTTGGGCAGCTCCTTGCAAGAGCTCCGGAGAATCATAGGGGAGATTAGCGGCTCCTCGGGTCCCAGGCTGCTGCTGGCTGGACTGCCTCTCTTCGCCGCCGCCGTCGCCCCGGGCCCGGTGCTGCTAACGCCGAGCCCGGTCAGTCACCATCACCTGCACCACCACCACCACCACCCGGAGAGGCTGCGACCGGCCAACAAATACCTCTCGGCGGCCCTGGAGGAGCAGCAGTGCGGCCAAGGGCGCGTACCCGATGGGGCGACCCTTTGCTCCTGCGCCGCTTGCAAATTCCCTCACTTGTTTCCTTCCGCCTTCGGGGTGGCCGCTGTGCAGGCGCAGTTTTCCAAATGAGCCTGGCCCTCCTGAGCTGAGGAGGGATGGAAATGGAGGGGGCCCCGCAGGCTGCAATCGAAGCGGGTGGGAGGACGGGGCCCGGAGGGCTCAAGGCTCCTCGCGGCTTCTCCTATTTGTATTATTCGGTCTGGATGGAGCGACAGCTGGGGGCAGAGAGACGAAAATGTTTTAAGACCCTGAAAAGGACAGTTTTGCACGTTTTCTTCTCAAATCGGTTACACGATCACTGGGACGAAAGTCTGATTTTGGCCCTCGGGTACGAATGTGAAAGAGAGGGGGAGAATGGGACAATTATATTAAATAGGTCCAAATAACTAGTCCAACTATAACCCAAGGTGGCCGTGTGATGAATACAGATTTGCACAGGATATGAAATCAGTATAAGCCTGTTAAGATCTATAAAAGATTTCATGGAAGACCAGAAGGGAAGAAACTTTCCTCTGCTTGGTGCAAAATCCAAATGACAAATGGCCTCCAGCCTCTGACTGAGCACATCCACCAAAGGAGAGTCACAGCCCATGGCATTTGGTTCCATTGTCAAACTGCTTTATCAATTGGAATAACCTCCTGTAATTGGACATCTTATTCTATGTCCCACATTCTGGGATGCAGAGAACAAGTCTTTCTTCTATAGGAGCCATTTTCAGGCACTTGAAAAGTATGATTCTAACCATCCTCATTATTTCTGGTCTTAAACATTCCCAATTTCTTGTAAGGCAACCAGGATTCACACTACAGTAGTGACTTTTGGCATCTAAAACAGCAAGGAGAGAAGTTTTCAAACACTTCAGTCATGGCTTGGTGACATTCAGAAATGCCATAAGATTCTAGTTGAGGTCCTGGCTAAATATTCAGTGTTTGGATAATCTTGGTAAGGTTTTATACTGGGCACCTGTTCCAATTTTTCAGATTCCCTCTTAAGTGGCAGCGCCCAGAAACTCATGATACTAAGAATGTAATATAACTCTCTACTTCTGGGATTTGAAAAATATACTAAGCTGTATTTGCCTTTTCAGCAACTATGTCAACTGATTCATATTTAGGAACTGATTCCCCCATTCGATATCTTGTATTTGATTTCTTTTTCTACATGAAGAACTTTCTCTATTAAATTTCATTCTTTTTTTCAGTCAATATATCTAAATTATCTTGATTTTTTCTGTCTATTAATATATTAGCTATTGTATTCCGTTTTGTATAATCTGCAAACCTGTTAAGCACTTGCTTCCACCAATTTATCCACATTAATGAAAATAATGAATCAAGCCTAGCCCTGTGATACTTAACTGCAATTCAATTAGTATTCTTTGAGCAGAGTTTTCAAGCCGGCTATGGATCCCCTTAACAGATATACCAGCCAACCATTATTTAACTAATCAAAATGTCATGTAATATTTTTTTTTAATTTAGTTGCTCCTAAATGCAGTGGAATTTTCTTTCAAACAAGATGTATAAGATCACATTTGTGTCCCTAATTTCCAAGGTGTGCTCAGGCTTTCCCCCCATGAAATCAGTGAAACTTAACTCTGCTTAAGTCCTACTTGTTCCATTGTTCAGTACAATAACTAGTCTCTCTTCTATTGATGAAAGTCTTTGCAATTCCGAGACTGACATTTGTATTTTTATTGGCTACTTATATTAGTTGTAGATTGTCTATCAGTCACAATCCACAGCTATTGCATTGCGAAAATAATACTTAATAATTTTTGGTTTTCAAAAATTACATAAAACAACATGTCTCTGCTTATGGAGAAGTTAAATCCTATAGATCAGTTCATTTTATGTACTAATATCCCAGTGTAATGGATTGATTTTGTTTAAACTAGTTTAAATACAGCGTTATTCACATACTTTTGTTCAATGCCAGCAGCTGAATTATCTATATAGCAATCACATAATATTAAGAGTTTCAATCAGAAGCACACCTATTAGGAAATAAGATCCACTGAATTACTGGGCCTTACTTTTAAGGAAACAGGAACAGAATTTATCAGAGCACTTCTAAATTGCATTGAGAGAAGACATGAATGTACTGACTTCACAACTTTGAGTGGAATGCTTGTAGGCTTCTTACCAATATTGTGGTCATCAATTTGCATGCACAGTACTCTGATGCATTATTATTGTCTTAATGTAATGGATTAATCTAAAATTATTTTAATATTTTTTCTGTAACAGCAAAAATGAAGATACCTCTATAGCAATGCCAAGAATACCAACTTAAACTTCTCAATAAGATATAAGAATATTGCACCATATCTCAAAACTGTATAGTCAGAAAATCACACTGGATATCTGAAGAACTGCTGGTGCTTAGATTTACAAGGTAATACAGAACAAAATTAATCAAACATTTTTAGGATAGACTATATTAAAAGCAGGATGTGGGTGCTATAAAGCACAGTTTTGCTACAGAATACATCCCATTCACTCCGATGTAGTTACAACAGCACTGAACGAAGGGACTTATGACTGGTCCCTGACTTTACAGCTTTTGCAGTGGCTTCATGGTTGCGTGATCAAAATTCGGGTGCTTGTTACCCCATTCATGTTTACGATGGTAGATGCACTCCAACTCCCCCCTCTCTATTTCCCCCCATCTATGCCCTGTGACACCCTGCATTCTATGGCCCCTGCTGCCCTAGCGGACGTTCACCATATTCTTCCTCCTGCTGCTGACCATATATGCCTGGCTTGGCCCCTTACAAAGCAGCTGCTGGCCACATGAGACTTCCTTCCTCATGCCATGCATGGTTTTTTCATAAGATCTGGAGAAGATGGCTTCACAGCTGCCTTGGGAAGGGTCAGAGCAGGCACACCTCAGTGAAGAGAAGCAAGAAGATAGTGGAATTCAGCTGAGGCCACAGGAGTCTCAGAGTTGAGGGTGGCAAGGGTGACTGGCTGGGACTGGACTGGGGCAGTTGAGGTTTGAAGACTTGAATTGGGGTGGGTCCTCAACTATTGACCAATGGAATTTGATTAATAACAATGGCGAGTGGTGGAATCACCACTGCTAAGAGATGCGGTTACATGACATCGAACTTTATGAATGTATCACTTAAGTGATGAAAGTTTTGATCCCAGTCGTGGTTGTAAGTCAAGGATTGCCTGTAGAAAGTTTATTTCTTAATTCCACAATTAATTTCAGAAAAATGGGGGTGGGGAAACTACCCATCAGATGAAATAAAACTCTGGAATGCTCATGCATGAGACATGTTTATCTTATTTATAAAAGTGACTCTGGGGATGTACAACAAAGCTAAAATCACTTATAAAAATATTTAAAAATATAGAAAACAAAACAAAAGAAATAACAGATGAAAGGATGTCAATAATAATGAAGTCACAGCACAAATTCACTCCTTTAAAATATTTAACATTTAAAAACATGGTTTGAATAAACTTTTTAAAATCCTTGTGGATTTTAAACTTTTTTTAAAAAAATGGTTTCCTCTGTTCAATAGCTTTTACAGTACAAAAACTAGCCAAGAATCAGAAATGTCAGAAGCTGCCTTATACTGAGTCAGAGAATTGGTTCAACTTGCCTGATGTTGCTGATATTATTTGGCAATGACTGTCTAGCTTTGGAAACCAAAGTTTAAGCCTTACCTGGAGATCTCAGATATTTAAGTTGTTACTATTAAGCTCATAACTCTTCCTTGAGATTCTCTGCATCTGAAAGGATTCTAAAAATATAGAAATAACTAAAATGTTGATGATTATAAACTGAATTTAAGGGCAAGTTTTATAGCTGCTCTTTGTGATCTGGATTACAGGGAGAACTACCTTTGTTTGAATGGAGCTATAGAGTGCCAAGTGATACGGTGTCTGAGTTGCTAAGACACTGAGCTTGTTGATCAGAAAGGTCGGGAGTTCAGCGGTTTGAATCCCTAGTGCCACATAATGGAGTGAGCTCCCGTTACTTGTTCCAGGTTCTGCCAACCTAGCAGTTCGAAAGCACATAAAAATGCAAGTAGAAAAATATGTAGTAAAGTAACAGCGTTCCGTGCACCTTCGGCACTTAGTCATGCGGCCACATGACCACAGAGATGTCTTTGGACAGTGCTGGCTCTTTTGCTTTGAAACAGAGATGAGCACCACCCCCTAGAGTCGAGAACAACTAGCACATATGTGCGAGAGGAACCTTTATCTTTACCTTATAGAGTCCATGTTGCTTATGCAACGCTATAATATTTTTATTTCCTGCTCCTGAGAGTTGATGCAGGCACTGATAAGGTAGAACATCATTTGCACATAAAGATCGATTAACTTCCTGGGAAGAGATTAGGGAAAAATGTCTGCAGCTTTATTAATTTACAGCACTTCTTTACATTATGAGTAATCCGGGTGGATATCTGCATAGGGAATTGTTCCATGAGTGGATTGTTCACATTCTATCAGGAGCAGATTTCAAGTATCTACTTTGTAGTTTTGTTTTGTTCTCTTTTGTTTTAACTAGACCTTTTCACATCTGCCACTTCTCCATTGAATCTACATAAACAAGAGTATAGAAGACAGAATCAGAAGTCATACTAGCAGACTTCCACTAGTATATAGAATCCTCTTTCCCCCTTTTGCAACCCAACCAGCTGTAGAATCTTCTAAAGGAGAAAGAGGTACAAAGGGGAACAGATCTGTTTCTCCTCGTAAGCAATCAGTAACATGGCTTCTATGGACATCTACACAATTAGAATTAAATTCTAAGACCAGGAATTTGGTGTGTTGTTATTAGAGTAATAATTCCTTGCAGTCAAGCTCAACTTCCGATAACCACCCTGGCACTCTCCACCCTCCATGCAATTGTATTGACAATAATATGAAGGTAGGTTGCCACTGCTTTCTTTTGGGAATTTCTTTTTAATTTGCAGTTCAACTTTCAGCTCTGAAATTTCCAAATATGACCAATGGCCAACCATACTTAGTTTTTTGAATATCAGCCACAGTTAACTAATAGTTACCGTACCTAGCAGGCTTTCTATTTTCGTGTTGGGTCAGAGTCTAGTTTTGTTCCAGGCAAATATTCAGTCCTGGTTATATCTTCTCTTAATTTTTAGCAGTATAATTTAAGAAGTGGAAGATTATTGTTGAACAAGTCAAAGTAATAAAAAAAGCTTTGCTCGTCTATCACAGATAATTCTGAGTTCTGCCAGTAGATTGCAATCTACTTTCAGCTTACTTTAATTAATTTATGCCAAGAGTGTGTGTTCCATTTTAATAAATATTTAATAATATTCTATGCAACAGAATAGGCACAAGTGTGACTATACTTCTGAAAGAAATCAAATTAATCATGATTAATTGAAAATTACACACACATACAACGCAAATATTTATATCCTGGCTGAAATTACTACATGTGGTTCCAACTAAGTTTTTTTCCTCATTTGATTTGAAATTTTACATGTATCCCCCCCCCCAACCCTGGAAGTATAAAAATAGTTACATCAGCATCAATTTGTTTTATAATACAGTCAACCTCACTTTGATTTATATTTCAAATACTTTTGACATATAGAAAACAGAATTTGAAATGGTCCAAATCAAAATCAGATGGGTAAATATACCCCTAGCTATCAATTTTGTTCCAGAGAATATTTTTTAGAGCTGCCCTCTGAATTCAGAGAAATCCTCCTCCTCCTCTTTTATGAAATGGAAGCTAAATGGCTGCAAAAGAAATGATTCTTTAATTGTAGTACTTTGGAGTATGCATCTCTTGCAGTATTTGCAAGTGTATTTTCTGAACCACTGTGCAGTTAACCACTGGGATTAACTTACATCAATATTAATTAATGGATGGATGAAAATATTGGGTAGAATATTTACTAGAAAAAGAACACTGGAATTACTACTGAGAAATGTCTATAGAAGCTTTGAATTGTATTGTAAGGAACATAAGAAGAGGTCTAATATATAGCCAGGGGTCCAGCTAGTTAAACTAAACTAGTTTAGTTTAACATAAATTTGGGAAGCTCAGACTTCTGGGCAGGATGGGCCTCTTTCTAATATTGCTTTTCTTCAATATTTTAAGGCATGATGCTTAAATTTATGAGGTGATAAATAACAATAAATAACAATTTTCCTCAGTCTGAGATGGATTATGCCAAATGGAAAATGCACACAGTAAAGAGTTGAGATACAATTTTGCTTTGAGCTTCATTAAAAATGCATTTCATGGTAACACGTAGTGGAATTCTTCACACTCTCAGTTCAAAATCTCAACTCCAAGGAAAGTTAGAGAAACTTCACAACTGTAAGATCAATGATTGAACATCAAGACAAACTACTGATCCAGCTGTGGTAATGAAATTTTAAGTGGAAAGTCATCAGGTGGAAGACCACAGATTTGCACATGAAATAGACATTTGTGTTTTGTTCTATTTTTTAAAAAAATATCAGGTTCTTGAGTAGAAAAGTACCTTTAGTTGATAGTCAAGCTAACTTGTGGTGCTAATAGATTCTGATGGTTAAGAAGGGGGTGGAGGGGCAGTGCAGAATTTAATTTAACAACTTACAATACATCCACATGCCCAGAAAATGTGGACAGCTTGATAGGGTTCACTGAGCCAAAGAAGTAAGACCAAAACAGTGCATTAATGTATAGGGGAAGAATAGTTGCAATCAGTTCTCTTGTGAATTGAACAGAGAACTTGGAGATGAAGCAATTATCAGCCATCGGGGATTAATAGTAAAGTCTGAATGCCAAGCTGTATATGTTAGGGGCAGAATATGTTTCCTATAGAAAACAACAAAGAGCGTTTCTTACTATTAAGTGAGATTAAATGTAATGGCCTGATTTAATCACAAAGGCAGAATTAAATTCAGATGGCAACTTCAAAGTGGACACATGCACACAAGCTACTGCATACATTTACATATAGCTGGCATAGCTTGGCTTGCATCACAATAGGATAAAGTTTCTTTGGCCACTTAAACAATTTTCCATTCTTTGCTTTTCATTAAAATTCATTGTATTTATCTCTAAATTGCTTTTAGTTAATAAGATGGAGCTAAGAGTTATAGTTATTCATGGAAGTCCATGCATAATTCTTTCAAGTAAATTTTTAATTCCATTAAGTTTTTTAAGCAAAGGAGTCAAGAATAGAATAGCTATAATCAGTTAGCTACAAAAAGCTACCAAAAGCTGCTGTAATAAATTATACATCTATTCTTGACTTCCCCCCCTCCACAAAATATCAATATTGCTAATTATAGGAGTTCAGTCCATGAATGCACCTTCTTTTAATCCTAAGAGAACCACCCATGCTGTAATTAATGCCAAATGAACACTAGGTTATTTGGGGGAGGGGGTGTTAATCAGCCTTCTCTAACTGGAGAAACCTCAGATGTTTTGGGCTAAGATTTCAATTATTTCCAGCCAGCATGGCTGATGATTAGGGTTGTAATCCTACATATCAAACCGGGGACAGTTGGTTTCTAATTAATAAAAAAAGCCATTATCTTTTTTTCTCCAATATATATTTGAACTTTGAAAGTTTGTTGTTCCACACAAACTTGTATGCTTTGATAAACAGTTTCATACAAGCAGGAGTTGGAGAACATAAACCAAGCTCTTTTCCTTTAAGTAAATTAAAGGAAAAGAGTAATAAAAAATAGAAATTTTGGCTACTTCTTAATAAACATAGAATGCATGCTTTGCATTGCCACCAAAATATACAAAAATGCAATCCAATACATTTGTTCATGAATTGGCTGAGTTGTTTGGTTAATAGCTCATTATCAATGAAATACACTCCTGAAACAAAGTTTATGTGGCACACATTCAAATGAATAACAGCTTGTTCTGAAAGGTATTTTAAAGGAAGAAATGTCTTCCTTTACCTCCCTTCTCACCACTATTAAAGGATAATAATAATAAAAGCACAAAAGACCTGCAAATAGAAGTAGAACAATTATGGCAAAAGAAAGCTAAGATAGTACCAGCAGTAATAGATAACTTGCATGTAATCCCAAAACATTTGGAGCACCACTTGAACATCACTGGCATTGACAAAATCACCATCAGTCAATTGCAAACGGCAATTTTATTTTGAACAGTTTATATCCTGAAACAACGCATTTAATACCCTCAATTTCTGCCTATCTGAGGTCCTTTGGAAGGACTCAATAGGTGAATAAACATTCCAAATACAATCTAAACATCTGACTGTGTGTCTAACCATAATAATAAGGTGAATAAAAATGCCAAATCCAGTCTAAACATCTGGCTGCCTGTACAATCAACCCGAATAATAATTTAGTTCCACTGAGAATTGACTAATTACTGGTGAAGGAAGTTTAGAAACCATGATGCCATTAGTAGAACTTCCAATGGAAGGCAATCCTGGCCAAGGTGCATACAATGAAAGAAAAAAAAAGGTGCAGTTTCTGTCTAATCATCAATGGCAGAGACCAAGGCCCATTTCAAAGCATAATTTCACATACTATGTTTAAATACTGTCTACGCATTGAATATTATGGCTGCAACACTATTTATACTTGTTCTCTTTTTAATTCTTTTTTAAATTTTGTTTGTACAAACTTCACATCTTTGCAAAACATTTACATAATTTTATATATTTGTGTACTTACATTATTTCATACTTTTTTCATTCTATATATAATATTCTATATATTCTATGTATAACAGTTTTTACTACATTTAAGTCGTTTTTTATAATATTTATTTGATATAGTCTATCTTATATTTCTATTTTTTAATCATTTTCCGGTTTTGTAGTTGTCTATTGATTTATCGATCTTTCTTCCTTTTTTTTTTTTTTGCTTTCCTGCTTTCCCCCCTCTTTTCTCTAGCCAATTGCACAATAAATCCCATACGGAGTAGCATTCAGATTCTTCTTTCTCTTAGTTCTTTCATGAGCCTATCCATCTTTGCACATTCCAATACTTTTTATAATTACATTTTCTTCTGTTGGTGTATAATTATTTTTCCAGTTTTGTGTGTATGTAATTCTTGCTGCCGTAATTATGTGTAGAATTAAGTATCCAATATTTTTTTCATAATTTCCTTTTATAATTCCTAACAAAAATAATTCAGGTTTTAGTACAGTTTGGTGTGTAGTAATCTCCTCTAGCCAATCTTTTATTTTTTTCCAATACTTTTTCACAGATGTACACATCCACGACACATACGGTAGTATGTTCCATGTTGTTGGTTGCATTTCCAACAGATAGGTGAACACTCCAGGAACATTTTCACAATTCTCGCTGGTGGAAGGTGCCATCTGTAGAACATCTTGTACATGTTCTCTCTATATGCCATTGCCATCGTTAATTTGTAATTTATTTCCCAAATTTTTCCCATTCCGCCAATTCTATACTATACCCAAAATTTATCGCCCATGTTATCATCGTTTCTTTCACAGTTTCTTCTTCCATTTTGATTTTTAATAAATAGTGATATATTTTTTAATCAATTTTTCTTCAGTTCCCTGTAGAATTTTATCCAGCTCTTGTGGCTCAAAAGTAAATATCAATGGACTCAAAAGGCCTCAATGTGCACATGTACCATTCTGTTTGAAATTTGGAAAATTGCTTTAAAAAAATCTATATATCAGTAGAGGTCTGCCAATAATTTAGCAAAGGAAAAGTTATTAGTAAATGTTTATCTTCTCAGTTTATACTTCTGGAGACAGTTCATCCATTATGAAATATATATTATACATTCCTAATTTATCAGTAATTGGATTAATGATGCTTATTAAGTTTCATCATACATTATGTTTTATTGTGTAAGTTAACAATAAAGCTCAGATTTAAGAAAACATTTTAAATAACCTCCACTTTGGAATGATGTATAGTGATAAGAGCATAACTTTTCCACCAGTTTTAACAAGTAGATCTCAGTTTTCTACCAACAATAACAGAGATCCCACAAATAGCAAATAAATCCATACCTGTCTAAGAACAGCTTATATCAAAAGGTGGAGATTTGCTCCATGCAGAACATCTACTGTAGTATGTTTGTTGCAGTAGGAATATGAATGTCTTTACCTTCCTTCTGTACACAGTTGCACAGCTGCTTAGGATTCTGTACATTAAAAAAAGCAGCAACCAGTTTCATCATGTTATCACTGTGTAATCTTGCTTGCAGGAAGGACAACACACAGTTTTGTATAGTATCCTATTCTAAACAGTAGCAGTATTATGGTGTTAGCTTTCCTGGACTAAGGCCCCTTCAGTAGATATATGGAGTCTCATCTTGAAAAAGAAGTCTACTGCTATTGCTATAGAAATAACTCTGATTCTTGATGTGGGATAGTAAAAAATGAGATTAGTAGAAAATATGTGCACAGGATATACTATCACTGATAACTACCTTAGCATTCCTACATAGATTCATACACACTTCCACTAAAGTTCTCCCCTCAGTATTGAGCCTTTGATAGTATATGCCATGCAAGGCAATTGATAACTAACAGCCTCTGAAAGATTTAAAAATGTGAATGGAGTCTTTTCCCTCAAATAATTACTTGCCTTCCACACTTTGAGAACAATAAGAGCTATCAACAAGAAAGAAATTAGCCCACAGTACAAATGGCTACAGATGTCACTTCTGAAAATCACTGATAATTTCAAGATTAAAATGCCCTTCAGTCAAGCACAACTCTCAGTGACATGCATGGCACATTCATATGGTTTCCTTCACAACAATTTTTCATTTCATTTATTTCATTTATTTGGGATTTATAGGCCGCCCTTTTCCCTGAGGGGACTCAGGGCGGCTTACATTCACAGGGAAAGGGGGGTGCAATACATAGACATAAACAATATGTGAATAAAATAAACAGTAAAAACACAACTTTCATTCAACACTCAACACTCGGGTGGGGCGAATTAGAAACTTATCCCCAGGCCTGACGGGATAGCCAGGTCTTAAGGGCTGTGCGGAAGGTCTGGACGGTGGCGAGGGTGCGAATCTCGACGGGGAGGTCGTTCCACAGGGTCGGAGCTGCTACTGAAAAGGCTCTCCTCCGCGTAGTCGCCAGTCGGCATTGACTGGCGGATGGGATTCGGAGGAGGCCCAATCTGTGCGATCTAATTGGTCGGAGGGAGGTAATCGGCAGGAGGCGGTCTCTCAAGTACTCAGATCCACTACCATGGAGGGCTTTATAGGTGGTAAGTAATACCCTGAAGCGCACCCGGAGATCAACAGGTAGCCAGTGCAGCTCGCGGAGGATAGGTGTTATGTGGGCGAACCGCGGTGCGCCCACTATCACTCGCGCGGCTGCATTCTGGACTAACTGCAGTCGCCGAATGCACTTCAGGGGCAGCCCCATGTAGAGCACGTTGCAGTATTCCAGCCTAGAGATCACAAGGGCTCGAGTGACTGTTGCGAGGGCCTCCCGGTTCAGGTAGGGTCGCAACTGGCGGACCAGGCGAACCTGGGCAAATGCCCCCCTGGTCACAGCCGACAAATGATGGTCGAAAGTCAGCTGTGGGTCCAGGAGGACTCCCAAGTTGCGAACCCTATCTGAGGGGTGTAAAATTTGACCCCCCAACCTGAGCGATGGAACACTGGCCAAATTGTTGGGAGGGAAACACAACAGCCACTCGGTCTTGTCTGGGTTGAGTACCAGTTTGTTAGCACTCATCCAGTTCTTAACGGCCTCAAGACCCCGGTTCATCACGTCCACCGCTTCATTGAGTTGGCACGGGGCGGACAGATACAATTGAGTATCGTCCGCGTATTGATGGTATTTTATCCCGTGCCTCCGAATGATCTCGCCCAGTGGTTTCATGTATATGTTAAATAGTAGGGGGGATAAGACCGAACCCTGCGGCACCCCATATGTTAGGGGCCTCAGGGATGATCTCTGCCCCCCGACCAACACCGACTGCGACCTGTCCGAGAGGTAGGAGGAGAACCACTGCAACACAGTGCCTCCCACCCCCACCTCCCGCAGTCGTCGCAGAAGGATACCATGGTCGATGCTATCGAAAGCCGCCGAGAGGTCAAGGAGAACCAGGATGGACGCATGGCCTCCATCTCTGGCCCTCCAGAAATCATCGGTCAATGCGACCAAATCGGTTTCTGTGCTGTAACCAGGTCTGAAGCCGGACTGGAAGGGGTCAAGGTAGCTAGGACCGTTGAAGCTGGAAGGCTACCACCTTCTCGACAACCTTCCCAACAAAGGGGAGGTTGGAGACTGGACGGTAATTGTTAAAAACGGCTGGATCCAAGGATGGTTTCTTCAGGAGGGGTCTCACCACCGCCGTTTTAAGCGTGGTGGGGAAGTGCCCCTCCCGAAGGGAGGCGGTCACGACCGCCTGGATCCAGCCGTGTATCACCTCGCTGCTGTTGGCAACCAGCCAGGAGGGACACGGGTCCAGTATACAGGTGGAGGCACTCACAGCTCGTATGGCCTTGTCCACATCCCCAGAGGCAACATCCTGAAACTCATCCCAGAGATGGTTTGCCAAGTAATCCCCCTGTGTCTCGGCTGGGTCTGCAGAGGTGGAGTCCAAGTCCGACCGAAACCGAGCAACTTTGTCCGCTAAGAACTGGGCATACTCCTCAGGCTTACCCTGTAAGGGGTCCCCCACATCCCTCCTATATAAGAAAGAGGTGTGAAAGTGCCTTTTTCCAGAATGTCTTTTCTACTTCTCTTTCTACGTTATAGTTCTGAGATTTCCTTATGGTTTCATGATCAAGTACTAACCAGATTCAACCTTTCTTGAATTTCACCAGGACCAACTAAGATGGTGGTGAGGGGCTAGGGTCCTGCATCATTTAACACTTTTTGTTCTATCTAAACAAGACATCTCTCTCTGCCTCACTCACTCACTCACTCACTCTCTGTCTCTCAATTATGTCTTCTACTCATCTTTAGTTTCTTATGACACCCCTGATGTTTCTTTTTTTGTTTTTTCTTATGGAAGGGGAGAGGGGAGGCCCTGTATTTATATCTATCCGTGGGAGTGATTAGTTCTTGTGTGAGAGTACTTATCTGCAGCTTGGAGGTTAAGGTCTGACATCTTTCCCTAAGTTGAGGAGGGAATCCTTCTGGACACAGCATAACACCTTGTCATCTGCTTCCTTGCTGGGTGGATACTTTTAAAAAAAAAAAACTTACTTATAGATTTGAGAAATCAAAACCATCACCCATGTCCTGTTGTATGGTGATTTTTTATAGGGATGTAATGGACTCAGTTGTTTCACTTATCAGGCAATAACATCCTGCATGGTATATACAAAGGTGGTATCCATACAGAGTTTTTATTTTCTGTTTTCAATAAAAATATCATCAGTACCGTAGCCAAACTTTCTGAGGCAGTAATGGAAACATGCCATTAAACACTATATCTCTGTTTACTGGGAGGCGTTATTTCCATTCCCTCCTCAGAAAGGCATTGGCTGGGTCCAACCATACTGGAAAATGTTCATAGCATGTGTCTCTCCCCGATCATATCTATCTGGAAGGGTATAATTTTTTTTAAAAACTATGCTTTTATATATTACAGTGCATAAATAATAAATCACAATAAAGTGTTTTGGGTTTATCGGTAATTAATGTATATTATTTCATAGGCAATTATATGTCATATTTGCATCAATTTCTATCTCTCTATCATCTCTATCTCTAATCTCTTGACCTGGTCCTAGCCTCTTTTAATGTTGCTTTTGGCAAATGTATATATGTACACATGCATGTGAAATATATCATGTGTACATATTATTTACGTGGAAATTTTCTAAAATTGGTTTCAACCAGGTTTGATAAGGTTAGTAATGTGGAATATTCAATTTATAATTGTATTCTTCTTACATTTTGTGAGGGATTGTCAAGTTCAGGGTCATCATTTTTTCAGGTAATATGGTGGAATTTGAAATAAATTTAAATGGCAGATTTGAATTCTGAGAGTTAAAAATATTTGCAGTTTTTCACTTCAGCTGTTGTATCTTTTTTTAAAAAATTAGAAAGATGCATTTCTAAGTTTTTTAAATGTTTATCTTTATGATAAGGCCTAAACATAGCCATTCTGAACATATACAATGTCTTCAACTTCACATTATGAGCCAGTTTAGTTCTAGTTCAATCCGTAGGTATGGACAAATGACTATGAGTTAGCCAGAACCATCTGGATTTCTGTAAGTTTGATTTCTGATATTTTTTTCTTTTATTTGCCTGATTAACATAAAGATCTAACTCAATAATGATTAAATCTCAAGGGGTTCATATTTTAAATTTCACAATATGCTTGACTAAGGTGACCAGATTTTCAGATTGGTAAAGAGGGACACCTTTGACCGGGGGTCACTTTTTTCAATGCCATTGTAACTTTGGTCACTATACCACCTTTCTGGCCACAGTTCTTAAGTGAATAACTGCAGCTGATAAGTTAGTAACATAAGTGAATCTGGTTTCCCCATTTGACTTTGCCAAAAGGTGATTATATGACCCCAGGACACTGAAACCATTATAAATACGAGTCTATTGCCAAACATCAAAATTTTGATCACGTGACCATGAGGATGCTGCAACAGTCTCTAAGTGTGAAAATGGTTGCTAAGTGTGAAAAATGGTCATCAGTCACTTTTTTCAATGCCATTGTAACTTTGGTTACTAAGCCCCTTATACCACCTTTCTAGCCACAGTTCTTAAGTGAATAACTGCAACTGGTATTTTGTATTTTGGATAGAATCTTTTTTTAAATAGCCTAAGACAATTTAAAAAAAGAATCCACACAGAATTTTTAAAAATCCTATGCACAATAAATAAAATATTATTTTAAAATACATTAAAAAAATAAAAGAAAAAAACCTAGCTCACTTACCAGCAGGCTTGCACTCCAAGTAAACCCAGAATGATGTAGATGTTAATACAAAGAACTGAGCAAATTGAAATGGTGAAATTAGTCAGGGAAATATTTTTCAAAGAAACTTTGCCACCATTTTTCGCATACGAGCAGACCTCCAACCTCCGTGCCCCTCCGGAAAATCCAGGAAATAACACTTGCGACCTCTCTAGCCAAGTGTTTCCTGGAGCTCTATGGTACTTGGTCATTTTTTCTTATAAAATGAGGTAAAAGGGGTACGGGGAGGGGTCCGTTTTGTTGCTTTAACGTTTTAATATCTTCAATGAAAGTACTGAGACAGAGAGAGGGATTAGACAGGGTGTCTTTTGTCTTGCCCCGGTTAGGATTTCTTAAGCAAATCCACTGGGCTTTCAACACGAAGCCAGAAAATCAGGACTTTTTAAAAACGGCCCGGGACACAGGACAAACGGGACGAACTCCCCATGGAGATCCGGATCCTCACCACCCTCCAGACCTTCCACGCCACCCTTAAAATCTGGCTATCCCGGCTGGCCTGGGATTAAAGACTCTAACCCCTTCTCGAATTGTATGACTGTTGAGTTCTTAAATGATGTAGTGCCTTTATGTTGTAAATTGTTTGTCCTTCCCCCCCCCTTTGAACTGTGAGCCGCCCTGAGTCCCCCCAGGGAAAAGGGCGGCATACAAATAAAGTGAAACTAAACTAAACTAAACTAAACAAATTGTTATAAAGTGTGATTGTCCCGTTGAAATCGGGACATCTGGTCACCTTATGCTTGACTTAGGTACTTCCTGGTTTCTTCCCATTCAGTGAACTGTATTCCAAAGTAGAAGAGCTGTCTTTAATAACCCTGCCCAAAGGCTCTCACGTGAAAAAACAAGACGGTCAATTTTAAAGAACAAAAGATTGAAGTTGTAGTGTGACAAAGTCACTAAACACTTTTGACTGTTATTCTGGAATAGGACACTGAAGAGAGGACCAGTTAAGAAGAAACACAGAATATGGAACAAGGTCTTAGCCATCCTCCTGTGGATTAAAAAAATAATAATTCTTGAATTGTCCTTCCAAGCAAAATTAAACTTTGGGTATCCAGTGGAAATGATGCAAAGAGCATTGGCTAAATTGCTTGTCTTGGCTATCATCTTCCAGCAGATTTTCATATATATATTTTTTAGTTTTTCAGGAATCACACCAGAATCATGCATTGTTTCTTTTTATTTATTACATTACCTAATTACATTACTAGTATTGATTTTTTTTCAAGTTCAGTTTTTTCTGTAGAGCTGGAAAAATTTACTAACAATATGGGACTCCAGTCAACTAATCTTCTGCACAACTATTATTTATTTTAATCTTTTTATTATTTCTTTTTGGCCATGAAACTTAAAGAGCATTTGACTCAGATCATTTTGAGATTTTCTTTGTGCCCGGGATAAGTTTTATTGTTTTATAGCAAGTCCTAAAGGAAAACTTTTTGACTCACGGGATAATATGTTTGCAAGTCCACTCAGTCCACAATTGCTAAATGAAATGACTGTTGAGAAATGGTAAAAAAGCAAGAAATGATAAGGAATGACAAGGAAATATAAAGTAAAAAATATTACAGCTTAACTGCTGCAGACAGCTGTAGATCCCAGCTGATCACATTTTAACAATTTAATTTAATTTTAATAATACACAGTTCAAGGACAAATAGTCCATACAAAGCACATTGGGATCTCCTCAAATCATATTGTATTGTCTCCAAACTTGGCTAAACTTCAAAGAATTTTAGGGGATTTAAGAGGCCCTGAGGTGAATTCATTCCAACCATTACTATGCATGGGACAATCTACGCTAGAGGTACCATGCATACTAATAAGGTTTTGGAGTTAGACTGGTTGTTAATTTAACTAGAAATCATACTGGTGCAGTAGGTAGATAGTTCAACCATTCACCATTTCCCCAGTCTGAGTTGCTCTTTTGGTTGCTTTCAGTCATTGGCAAAGAAAGAGCTATACCTTTCAAGGCAAGTTCAGGGATTGGTTTCCTGATCCAATCTCCCAAGATATGGGGGCAATTGCTGCTGTTCCTTGAAGTGGATGGCCCAACTGTTTCTGCCTGTTTCAGTAGGAAGAGGTTACCAGATCTCACCATTCTGCCCAAGGTTGCTTGTAGAATCTGATATTTAGGATGGATGTTTTAATTATGGTACTATTTCAATTTTATCTTAGGTTTTATTAACGTGTTGTTGTTGTTTTATAGGTAAACTGCCTTTTGAGATTTTCCTGCTTAAAGTCAGCTTAGAAACGTAGTCATAATTATGGAATAAATGTATGTGAAAGTTATGAAGCCTGTGCAGGTTTTGAAAATGGTTTAGGAGAGAAGGACTTCAGAGCCTCAGGCAAACCTGAAAAAATAAAACCAGTGTTTCAGGGGTAGATTTACCAATGTCTCAAACAATGGTGGCATTTTCTTTGAGGCTCATGTGAAGTCAGGAAAAAGATGTGTGTTTTTTAATGTATAGCAGAGAGGTACGGTACCTATGCACGTGCAACATCCTGAGCAATTCTTCTGAATCCTTTTTAATGCCTGCAGAGCCACAGAGGCATGATTTGTGGGGGAGAGGAGAGAATCCGGCTGAAGACAAAACTAAAATTTCACTCTCCCAACATAAGCTCTGGACCTACAGTTTGATCTAGGAGTGCTTTCAAGTTCTTTGCTCTTTCTTAATCTCAATGATAAAGCTTGTATCTTTCCCAGCAAAGTATGGGCTAAGGGTCTATGTGTGATGTGCATGGTTCTATATGCATGTGGGCTGTACACCCATCTTTCTAAATTCATTGCTTATCTGGGATGATTGTATTAGAACTAAGCAATAGAAGCCGACCAGAAAATCCTTAGTTTCTACTGCTTTTAGCTTTCCCTAAAATGGTGGATTAGCATTAAGGAAAGTGGCATTTGGCCTGCCTGAAAGCTGGAATCAGAAGAGCAAGCTATGATTTCTGTGATTCTGGCCTTTTGTTAACCCCGAATAACTTTAAAAAAAATCTGTTACAAAGCATTTCTACAAGAGTGTTGAAATCTTATATTTTGTAAGATCTATTCTTAAAAATAGATAATGGTCAATGGACTTGATTTAAATGAAAAAAGAATATAAGGCTGTTATTAACAACTGTCTTGTAAAACAACTGCAACAACAGAGGAGACTCCGATTCATGAATGGTCACTAACACAAAAGCAGCACTTTCCTTCCCATCTGGCTTTGTTTTCGCAAATGCAGTCTATGAAACATCTTGATGGCTTTTCTGTCCCCATAGGTGGTTTCTGGTCAGTTGCCAAATGTGTCAGGCAGAACCATTTGGGTCTGAGAAGGTTCTGAACTTCCCCAGGCTTGGCTCCATATGCACAGCTCTGCAGAAATCCCTTGCCCTCTTCAGGACTGCTGTGAATCAAACTGATTGTTATTCAGGTGGGATGGCCCGGCCATGAACTGCACTAATATAAAAAAAAAACAAAAAAACTGCCCCCAAATACTGAGACTTGCATCCTGATGAAAGCCTTCCTCTGACCTCTGTTCACCAGCCCCTTCCAATGGAAGGGATTCAGGTTATTCCCCTTCTGGATTTCTGCACCTTCCACAGTTACCAGACATCTCTGTAAAGCCAATCACCAACTAACTCCTCCCCTTGCCTTGTGCTGGGTAGTAAGGTCAATGGTGCTCAACAATTCAACGTGGGAAGTCTTGCTGAGGAAGTACCCAGCCATAAATTTCACCCAACAAGAGCCCCCTATCAAGTTGGCCTTGTTCAAGACACTCCCAGATATTAATCACAATAAAGTCTATGGTTTTTGTACTGTTGGGCAGAAAGACTGAAATGCTTGCAGGATGAAAAAGGAGGGATTGCTCATTTCTTACTATTTTATTATTAATTGGCTGAAGGAGGAAGCGGCAATTCTAGCAGTTTTATTGTGAACCACCTAACATGAGAAACTGGGATGTATTGAATGGGCACTTTTCACTTGGGTGACTACAATTGTGCTGATTAATAAGGGAAATGTTTCTTAACAATGTATCTAAGGAGTAGGATCTTCTGTGAGATCTTTAAATATTTAGAACCACCTCATCAGGGATGGCTGATATCAGTATGTTGACTTTAGGTTCCAAATTTATTTATACTTTAAAAACACTCATTGATTCTAGTTTAAGTCAATAATAAGATCTATTGATTTCAGTGGTGTTTTTTTTTTACTATGATGAGGTCAGGATCCAGATCTAATTTAATGCACCAATCTTAATTTCATTCTCTCCCTTTATAAATAATCCTAATATTCAGAAACTTAGGCACGTACATATTTGTTTACATATATATTGAAAACTGCCTTCTCAGATGTATTGTCCTATAAAAACACTTCAGTATCAAGCGAAGAGATGAAATATAATTCTTGTTTGCTATGAAGATCTATGTTTTACATTTACATCCCTCCAGATCTTTCTAATGATACCCCAAAAATCATTTAGCTAGATTTGCCAAGTGTAAGGAATGCTAGAAATATGAATTTGGCAATATTTGAGGGCTGCAGACTCCTTGACCCATCATTTTAATCATGTAATTGGTATATAGACATGGTGGGAGCAAAAAGATTTTCAAAGATAGAAAGGTATGGAGAAATAGAATGGATTGTATTGTTGTAAATTAGATTTAGCTGTATTTCCTTTCCTTTCCTTCTTTTTTTTTGCCTTTAAATTTCTTGACCTTGCTATTTATTTCGAACCTCCTTTCTGCACTTTGCATAATGTTATTCAGCCCCCAAAGGAAAAGCCTGATATGTGCCTATATGTTTGCATGTATGCTGCTTTACTATAAGTCTGTCAATCATTTTTATTTCAATTGCCATCAGTATGAAGAATGGATGAGGCAATATGTGCTATGTACATAAATGGCACATCACTTGGAATAGTGTCCTTTCATACTTGAGTTCCAGAATTTATTCCTTCAAAAGAAATTCAAATCTCTCTACAAATGTTACTTTTTATTTGTTATTCCTTCTCATCTTGGTGGTTATTGCAGCGCTGTGGGGTGTCTATCCATGTGGATGCTTATCTCTCCCTATAACCCTGGATGTGAATCTGGGCAATGCAATAAATGACACATCCATTCCCAACTTCCAAATGTTTTTATGAGTATCAGGAGCAAATATCTCACACTGCGATTTCTCAGGCTGTATGTGGTTCAAGGAGAATGAAGAGAATTAAAACCCTTTCCAGTTTCAAAGCACTGAACAATCTGTTTGGTCCCCCTGTGCAGTTCAAAATGAATGGAGAATGGCTGAGAGAAGGAGGAGGGAGGGAGGGAGGGAGAGTGTCCGTGCTGTGTACTGACAAAGATTTTGTAATTCTCAGGATCACTTTAATTCCAGTTGTTAAGACATAGGTTGTTGCGAGCTCTTGATTGTGTTTGGTGTGATGTACAAAACAATATGTCTTGATCATCTGAATAGCAAGCTGGTGAAAGAATATTCTTGGCAGCACTATAAAGCAAAGCTTTCCTTTCGTTAACCAGTTAAGAAATGTGGGTTAATGCAGCCCACCCTTTTTACCTCCATAGCTCTGTGTTTTTCTGAGGTTGGCAGTAACTGACACTTTTTCTTTTGCTTAATTAAGTTGTTCAGAAGAAGGCTGGTCAAACAGTTGCATCTACGTGGGGAGTCTCGAAATGAACAGAAAGCAGTGGGCGTTGCCAACATAAAAAGGGGGATTCTGTTATTGTTTGGGTGTAGACGGGTCATTTTTTCAAAGTTATTGCTGCCTGAGTGACCTCAATTCTTCTTCAGCAGTAGCAGCAGCAATGAAAGCTCATTCAGCAGCTTAAATGCAACTACCTTAGGCTTCACAATGTGTTGGGGGGTAGGAAAGAGTGAGAGAGCCAGCATTAAGTAACAATTTCTATATCTACACACACACACACACACACACACTTCCCTGAGTGAACTCTCATAAACAATGTTCATCATTACAAAGTGATTCAGCTCCAGTCGGAAAAGTGAACTGTCCACGTTAATTTATATGTATGTATGTATGTATGTATGTATGTATGTATGTGTATATGTGTACACCATGTATTGTTAGTACTCAATACACTGACACCTGAAATAACTTAAGCTGAAATTATGCAATATTCAGAGATTCTATTTTCTGTATATTATGAGTTTCAATTGATCTTTTTGTTTCTGCAGTCAAAGCAGCAAACTGGCGGCCACATTTAATGGACGTGTGTGCGGCTGTGTATCCCTGCTTGTGCATGTGCATTCTTTCAAGATTTCCTTTGTCCTGGGTTGCTTCTCAAGAGTCTTTTCTGTCTCAATGGCCTTGTTCAAATTCTGCTGGGCTACTTGTTTGCATGAGGTTAACATCTGTTTGTCAGTGACCCTACAGCTCAGCTAGGATGATTGTAGCAAAGAGCTGCATTGCTGAATTTATTGTTTTTATTATTGGTTCCATCCAAACACTAAATAATAGTAATCACACGCCTAGAACATCTGTTTGCCCAAGTATTCTCAAGCTGTGACTCTTGATTTGCCTTGGAAGTCATCAAAAACATTCTTAGTCTCCCAAAACCCTTATGAAGAACAACATGGTAAACAGAGGCAGGTGGGAGATACGTGGCAGGAGCTAAAACCTGTAAAGAACCTGAAGAAATGACAAGTGAGGAGTCAGTGGCACCAATAAAAGCTCTATGTGTGAATCACACATTCCTTTGTTGGGTGCTGTAGATAATATACTACAAAACAGCCTGATGGAGTGAGACTGAACAGATGGGAGTCCTGAAAAGTGGAAAGATGCCATTAGTAGCATTTGTGGGTCTCTGTTCTAGACTGTTTTAAGGAATTTCTCTTCCTTACTCTCTAAATTACAGACTGATGCTTTTTAAAATTGAATTTAGATACCAACTCCATCACCCCTCCATTTTGAGATTCAATGTCTTACGGTTATCCTGAAGGGCAGAATAGCACCATTATGATGTCCAGTTGAATGCTTAATATTGGGGCACTATTTAAGTTTACAATTCTGTACAATTAGTTTAGTGTTTATTGGCCCAGTACTTAACTGGAAACTAATAAGCACTTTAATATTGTCAACAAACAGTTAAAAATGTAATCATCTTGTAGTTCCATAGTTTATCTAGTTCAGCCTAAAGACTGTCCTTCTGGGATAGCTAATGCAAATCGGATGCAGATTTTAGGTTTGTTCGTGCAGTATCTTAAAAGCTTCTATGTTCCAGATGCTCAATTTGTTCAAACAATCTCACTCATTTTGTAAAGAGTCAAGGAAGTAGATGCCTTTAATTCCAGATAAACAAATGGCCTTCTTTGATGTGAGCACACCAACCAAAAGAAAAGAAAAGAAATAAAGACCCATGAAGGTTGGAAGAAGTTATTTCAGTATTGGTGGCACTTGAAATTCCATGTGGATCTTTGGGGTTCATCAGGACAAAAGTACTTTTTTTTTTGTTCCATCTTCTGCTGATAAATTCACAATAAAACTGAGAGACATGAAGTAAGATTTTATTTTTTTAAAGTGTCTTCTATAAGATATTTCATAGGACTGGTAATGGTCACTTTTTTGCAGGTGTTATCCAGTGCCCCTGTATTTACATATATTTGCATACTGTCAAACAACCAGCTGACATGATCTCTGAGAAGGTCTGGACTGAGCCCAAAGCTGTCACGATTTTCCCTTTGCCAGTCAAGGTTAGTTTTGGATGCAATTAAAGAGAGAAAAGAGGAACTTTTGACATTGCAAAGAAAGTCACAGATGGGATAAGGCAGACAGAAGTGGGGGAAAGCCCATGGAGTTGCTTATTGAAAAATAATTCATCTGTCAGAAATTATTGTACAAGAAAGTTAACATTAAGAACTCAATTTCATTGAAAGGGAAAAATAATCTCCATGATCCAATAATTGAAGATAAATTATACATAATGTAAGGAGATAAAGGAAAGAATTGTACTTTACTGATCCAGAACACACTCATTTATTTTCACATGATACTCCTTTAACTTCGCTCCTTGTAGAAATTGGGTATGTTTTGGAAGGCATTTATTTTGTGCTTCTTGAGCACAATGAGATTTTGAAGGTCATGCCATTTGATGTGAAAATCATCTCTTATAATACAGTATAGGGTTATAGAATTGCAAAGTTATGGAAATAAAAATAAATTTGGACATCCTCTAATCTAGTTCAGGAACAATAGCACAGCATATAGTTTTTTGCTTAAAAACATTCAGTGAAGAACTTACTTATGCTGTCCAACAGCTTTTACCAATAGGATATATCTCATAACCAGTACATTTCCAATCACAAAGCGCTATCTTTGAAATCCATTTAAAATAATACCTACATTAAAAATCACTGCTCAAGTGCTAACTGGGAAGAATAAAAATAAACATATTTAGCGCTTAAACAATTATATTACTTCTTGATCCTTTTTGTGCAAAATTGAAAGTGCTGGAACTGTCAGGTGCAAGTAACCAGGAACATGAGTTAATTTCAAAGCTCTAAAAGTTTATTATATCTACATATACATAAAAATCTGATCCTCTAATGGTCAAGCCAAATCGGCACTGGAAGTTTGAAATTTGGGGGGTGGATGGACTTGGGTCTCTCGTGGGAGCGCAATGACTCCAAACTGAAGACGTATTTGACCCCGCCCTTGGGGTTAGCTTGCTCATCTCCTATAGGAACTTGACTTTGAAATACTGGAGCCCAGGTTCCTAAAGGATAATTTTCTCTAGCACAAGATTGCTCATTTAATCAGACCTCCTCTTTTCCATAACATCTTGCTTCAGAGAGTTCAAACACATAGCAAGTGGGAATTTATAATAAATAGCAAGTTTGGGGCTTTATAAGAATTTCTCTTTACATGGGGGTGCTAAAGTTGCCCTATCAGCTGTTAAGCTTCAGCTTTATTTTCCTAAGCTTTCCATGTTTCAATAATCTATGACAAAAATACTTGAACTGCTGCTTTCACTTTCCTATTGATCTGGTCTTGTTTGGCTGGTTTCATTCATTTCTAAGCTTTTGATCTAATAGTTATTTTTAATTGATGTCTTACACAGCATAGAAAAGCTTTAGGTTGAGTTTTAGAAAACCTCAGACAAGATATAAATTCATTAAAGAACCATATAATTGAGAATCTGTACCAGACATCTGAGATATATTTGGGGAATGAGGAATGCTGAATATTGATATTTGATTTGCTTGGCTGGCAACTGGATGTTTTGTGCTTCCCGTAATGCTGCCCAAGTGCTTGCTCCCACTCTTTTGAGAGGTACATCACTTGCACTGTATAACATGATATCAGGAAGAACCAGATGGGTAAATATCTTCTACCAAGAATTAAGATTTTGTGGTTTTCTCAGGACATCTTTGACTGTCTGTCCTGTTTATTGCTGCAGGGATTTGTAGTTTGACATCTCATTTTCCACTCCTGCTTTGTCTGTGCTCAGACTGGTGGAAAGGTCGTGGCAGCATCCGTGGTAGAAGTTAAGGATTTCAAAGATGTATCGAGTAGGTGGCTTGGTAATTTTTTGGTAATAATGTGGAGGATTAAATGGGGACGTGTTATAAATGTCAAAATCTGTGGCCCACCCTTGGTTGTTTTGCATATTCTTACCAAGACACAAAATATAATAGTTTGTGTTGAAACAGTGATGGGTACTACAGTTTCATGAACGAGAAACAATCAGTTCTGTTGATCCCCCAACAATGAAGAGACTGTTCAGTTCTGGACTGCAAATGACTGAGCCATCTGGCCCATATCGTCACAGTAAAACATTGTCCGTGCCACAAAAATGATTGCATCCACAGGACAAACTAATGTGACCTCCAAAGAAAGGCTTCCTCTGAAGCTATGATATCATACTGTATAGGAGACACCAGCACAATTGAATCTGGTCACCCAGGGTGCAAGTGAGATCGGACTATTGAAATCAAATTTTATAGGAGACTTTTTGTCCTCTGTGGCAAATCATCCAGGTCCGACGACAGCATTGAAACATCTTTTCTTATTCACTCTTAAGGCAACAGTACACTTCTGTTGTGCATTGGCAGACGTCTTTAGCTTGAGCTCAGTCCAGGAAGTACACATCTCTTTGCAGAATTAGCACCTGCAAGTTTTTCTCACCACAATGTTTCACTGATGGTTCACCACCTGCACCCGTCTTTTTTCTTGCCCTTCCATAAACAAGCAGCTCTTTCTCCTCATGCCAACTGGAATGTCCAAAGTCTGCCACAGCCTTACAAATAGTCCCTTAGCTTAAGAAGTCACTCATAATGATCTTCCACCTGAATGGCTGTTTCATGAATATGGGAAAGGGAGAGTGCTAACCAAAGAAAGGACCCATCTCAAGGAAAGAAAAATAACTTTCTTTTTAAAAAGGTTGATTTATTTTTACAAGGTTTGATCTGTGGCAGTTTTGAAAGAAAAAAAATAGCAAAGAAGAAAAATACAGTCTAATTAAAAGATGAATGTATTTAAGGAAGGCCATGCCACTGATATGAAACTGGACCAATATAGAGGAGGCAGTTTGGTTAATCATTTGAACTAAACAAAATGTTCTTTGATGACACAAAATTCTTGCTCTTCTGGATGTCTATTGGACCCAAGGTATCCATGTATCTGGAGTTACTGTAAAAATGTTTGGTAAGTATTGTTTCTTGTCATCAGCATAGAGGACCTTACTAGTATTAAACCTGGGCTACATTAATTTTCACAGCTCACTATGATATAATTACTTTTCTCTTCTCTAATAACATTCATTTGATCCTTTCCTTTCCTTTTAAGAAAAGTATTGATCATCCTCACCAGTGTAACCTGCCTTCCATATTTAGAGGTTAATTAATTCTATTGAATATTTCAGTAGGAGATTTTTTACCAATTTGTTATAGGATTCCCTGGAACCATTTAGTCTTGGTTCCAACATCTATTTCAAATAACTGGTTTAGGATGGTAACTAGTTTTGGGGTCTGAGCAGCAGCAGTTGTATTTTTATGAGGAGAAGAAAAGGGGAAATACCTTTGGATAGGACTTACTCCAACAATGGGTTTCTGGTTATTTTTTTTAAAGTAATGCTTAATGATATTACTCATAGTGTGGAACTAGCAACCTCTTATACTGAAGAGTGGGGAAATCAATTACTACAGTTCAATGTACCTGCATGAATTTCCTTTTAGGCATTTTCTAAAATATTCCACTCAAGAAAAAACACAAGTTCACGATTAGTTAATAGCGACTAGTTTGCCTTTTTTTAACTGGATTTCTGGTCTTTAAGAAATCAAACTTCAGGATGCTATTAAACTCTGTGTTTCATTCTTCAATTAGCGTTTACCTGAAACCATTAACCAGTCTCTGTGTTATGTTAGATCTATTGCAGTATAGACTGCCTGGCAAGATATATCAACATCATTTAGTCAAAGTTATGCTTACTGCCTGAGACCTGGTACCATCAGCACTTATGAAGCTTTCGCATGTACCCGGGGTGGGATTCCCATTAACATCTTTAAAAGGAAAGAAAGTAAAAATGGGATATTTTTGGTTGATGGAGGATTATTTTAATAGAAGAAATAAAATACGAAGTAACAAACTGTTAAAGATGAGCAGGTGTGCAACCAAGGAGCCAAATTGGAAATAGAAATGAGAAAAAAGAGAACAACATTAAATAAAAACTTAAGGAACCATGCAAACAATTAAGCATCTATTCGGCTCTCTCTCTTTGTCCCTCTTCATCCAATCTAGTATGTATGTATGTATGTATGTATGTATGTATGTATGTATGTATGTATGTATGTATGTATGTATCTATCTATCTATGTATCTATCTATCTATCTATCTATCTATCTATCTATCTATCTATCTATCTATCTATCACTATCTATCTATCTTGCCTGGAGGAACAGATCCTTGAAGATCTGGAACATGCCAACACAGCTAGGGCTAATGAATCTCAGGAAGTAAAAGGCTGCGAAGAACCTTTCACCAGCAACAGTGAGAGTAGCCATCACTGGCTATTTGCTTGACAGTCATCATCATCATCATCATCATCAGCAGCAGCAGCAGCCATTCAGTCGTGTCTGACACTCAGCCACTCTATGGCTCAGCACTCCACACGCCCCTCTATCTCACACTGCCTCCTTCAGCACTGACATGGTCATCCTGTTGTCATCCTTTGTAGTGGGTATTAGGGTGGCCCCTTCTCCTTTTTCTGATGATCACTCCCAGCATGATTGACTTTTCAAGTGAGTCAGCTCTCATGACATGACCAAAGTATGGTATGACAGCCTCCATTTTGTGAATTTGGCTTCAAGTGATACAGTGAGCGTCAACCTATGATTTCTTTGTTATTTTTGCAGTCCATGGGATGTGTAATAGTTGTCTCCAGCACCACAGTTCAGAGGAATCCACCCTAACCCTAATCCCTCTTCCTTTTCCAGAGTTCAAATTTCACAGCCATAAGAAGCAATTTGAAAAATTATTGTGTTATCTAATCAGCATTTGGTTGTGATGTCTTTTCTCTTATAGATGTTATTCATGCCAGACATTGCAGTTCTTCCAAGTACTATACTCCTTCTATTTTCAGGTCTGTAATCATTACTTTTGTTGATTTTAGAGCCCAGGAAGATTAATTCCTTTACTATTTTGATGGTCTCATTGTCGATCTGTCAGCAGTTCTGTTCTCTGCAGTTGTCATTATCTTTGTTTTCTTGATGTTAAGTCCAAATTTTTCACTTTCATCTTTGACTCTGAGGGCTAACCACTCCAGATCCTCCTTGCTTTCCATGAGCAATATTGTATCATCTGCATATTGGAGATTGTTGATATTCCTACCACCAATTTTAACCCCAATGCTAGATTCCTCCAAATGTGTACATGTCATTGTGTAGAGATCAAACATGTCTACATAAGAATGTTTTTGCAAGTTGATTGCTTTCCCAAAAAATGTGTTGAGAGTAGGAGAATTAGATGGGGAAAACAGGAATTATTTTGTTGAACAAAACATCAGTCGTATATGGAAAATCTCAAAGTAGCATGGAAGTTTTCATTTTCAAATCTTTATAGGCAAAACAAGATATTTTTGCTTTCAGTTGATAGAGGACAAAATATTTTCCTGGTAAAAAAATAGCATTTTTATTTTTCTAATATCTTCATAGCTTGCTTGCTTTCCTTCAAATTTTCATGCTTATTATCAAAATAAAATGCCACCTTGCTTGCCTCTTCATATATCCATTTAATATGTTCTGTCCTGGCAGGCAACTTCTGCTTTCAAATGACTGTCTGACAGCTTCTATTCATTTTCAAAGTAGCTCACTACAGTTGGAATAATTATCTTTCAATTCCTGCTTTCTGGCATCTTTCAATCATTTGAAGAGATCTGGTCAACCCCATAGGAAGCAGCTGGATTTTTACCCTAAGGGGGGACAACCCCCACACCCAGACAAACATGCCAAAGAAGGATTCCTGTCCCAAATCTGAAACAACCAAGTGCTCTGCAGGTGGTGAATTTATAGTCCCATTTTAATGAGCCTTCCTTTAAAAGAAAGAAAAAAAGAAAAAAAGAAAGAAAGAAAGAAAGAAAGAAAGAAAGAAAGAAAGAAGCAATTCATAAAATGATTGTAAGTTTAATTTGCATTGCCAGCCAGAAATTCTTAACTTCATATAAGCTTGATTTACTTTTTCCCCTCCCCAACATATAGATGGAGCATCCATTCCATCCATATAGCATTATTCCTAAATTACTGAAAATAAAAGATAGTCACAGTATATAGAATTTAAAATTGTGGTGTAATATATATGTGGCATATCCTAGAATTGCATAGATTGATTCAGGAGAGGAATTAATATGCAAAATGATTCTCTCTGAATGACCACATAGAAAGGAGATGTGTGCACAATTAACGGAGAGTGACTCTGGTTCAGAGGCCGGGTGCTCAGTGTTTCTACCTGATATCCAGAGATAGGACAAGGGAACTGAACCCTTCCAAAAAGCTGAACCTTCTACGTCATCCAATGCTCAGCACATGCAGGACACACTGGCCCTTCCATTTGGTCCTGCATAGAGTCCTTTTCTTGTGGGGAGGGGGAGAATCTTCACGGCTGCTTCTGCCCAGAGGAAATACTATATGCTACAATGCATATCATTTCATCCTCTGTGCAGGGAGGAAAGTGAATATCCAGCTGGACAAAGTGAGAAGCCAGAACCCCTGCCTACCTTTCAAGAAACGCTTTTGTCTGCACACAGCAAAGCACAGAGTGCTGACCCTTTGACTTACGGTATAGGGACAAAAGCCATCTGTGAAGGGCCAAGAAAGGAGCGAGCCTTCTCTGCAACACCCTCCATAGTACTGCTCTGACCACCATGTGCCTTGCCCCATCTGGAAATGTACAGCACACACACACACAAACCCTTTGCAGGCACGCCAGTTCCCCTTAATAGGGATGGGAATTTGAGGATGGACACTTGAGGAGGAACTCATATGGTGCATCCCACATCATTCTAGGCTTGTCTGCTCCTTAGTCATTCTGAATATCTAACTAGCATTTGCCTCTGGTATTAGCAAGAGGCCAGATGAAACTCTGGGGATTTTAAAATGGGAGATTATAACTGCTTTTTGCCAGGTCACAAGTCCCAGGTAAAATCAAAGTCAATTGGCCACTTAGTATAAGACAAACTATTATTTATAATAAATATTTAAACAAATGAACTCCTTCCGTTCCCTCTGTATTTCTTCATGCCAAATCTCTCCCTCCTAAAATGTCTTACCTGAAGGAAATAAAGAACTAAAAGTGATTACATGTACTTGTTTAACTCTAGCTTATAGTGAACACATCTAATTAGTTGATGATTGTCGAACTACATCAACTTACAATGAAATAGTTAGATTTGAGAACAACTCGCTCAATATAAATTGTAGTATTGTGTCTGTGTCTGTGTCTTTGTGAATCAGCAGCCCCCAACAACTATTGGTCCTTATGTTACTGACTGATTAACAGTGCCCCTTACTGGTCAGAGAACCAAAGGGTTTAAAAAATGCACGGTTTCTCTTGACCTCAGTCACTAATTTTCTAAAATTCCTTTTCTCGCAGGAACTCCCCCAAGTTCATTTTGAATGTAAGGCAGAATACTAAACCTCAAATAGGCCCTCGAAGGTATCATTCTTTTGTAACTCTAGATTTTAAGGCAGCATTTTTCAAATTGGGTGAGTAACCACAGAAAATTTCTTTCATTGTGGGGAAATGCTGTGATGCATAAATATTACACAAACTCAAAAATGCACCCAGTTTACCAGATTCTTTTACAAAATAGCTGTGGTAGATTGCTTCAAATAAAATATCTCAGATTTAAAATTTCTAGTTTTAAATCTAGAGAATTCCTACAATTAAAATTACATTTAGATATGTTAATTCCCAATAAAGTAACATTACACAAAAAATAAATGGGGGTAAAATCTCATAGCTAGGATGGGACAGGAATAGAGGGGAAAGTTGCAACCTCCAGACACAGATCCTATCAGTTAATTTGGGTTAGCGGTGATTAATAGCAGTCTATAAAGCATCTGGCCTTCTTGCCAAGTAATCCTAAATAGAAATGGGCTGTTGTGTAGTAAATTATTTACCACTACCAGTTCAGAAGATATGTAGGAGTGAGGCCAGATTTTTGGAATTGTTGGAGACAGGAAGAGAATTTTGATCCAACAAATCAATGCACTGGATATCAGTTTTTTGGAATGTCCCCCACATGCCCCACTTTTGAACCCATCATTGGAGAAAACACCACTGACAGAAGGTCTACATACATATGGCAATTGATTGAAATATCAAGATGCCACTGTGGACAAAGAGTCTGCCAATGGAGAGGCACTTCTACCCCATTCTATCACTCTCAAATTACCACCAGTGGGAATTACCAATGCCACATCTCTTCAAGTGGGTATGAATCTGCTGTTTGTATACTTCACCAAGAATGTAAGATTCACTCTCATACTTTCTCCCCACCCACCCACCACTCACCCCAAGCAGAAGTATATAAATAATAAAGAGCCTCTTTGTTTTAGGGTTGTTGTTTTTTTAATTCTCAGAGAAAATGTCTTTGCTACATTCGACCAAAAGCCATTCTAGTTCAGTATTCTGTATCCACAGAGGCTGGTCAGATGCCTCTGAGAAACTCACAGCAGGCCTTGAGAAGTATTGAGAAGCAGACTGTTTTCTTTGAAGGCCAGGTTGTCATAAGGTAGAGTGGGGCAGTTGCCTGAGATTTTGGAAACTAGAAACAAGAACAAGGGGTGCAATGTAAATACCCCATTACCTTAAAATTGTGCATCTCATCTCTGGTGTTAATGTCTGATCATCTTCTGTGCATAATAGAGATGGGTTCCATCTTTTCCTTGGGTAGCAAACTGGAGTCTGTGATGCATAAATATCATCAGTTAGCAAACTGTTAAGGATCAATTAAATCTAGGCTAATTGTTTTCCTCTGCCTGCATCTTCAATTCCATTTCTGTCTTGGAGCTTCTTAAATTTTTCCTGCCAGAAATTTTTTTTTAACATGCTATTGCAGTTTGCCAAAGATGACTGATGGTACTTCAAACAACAGCATTCTTTAGAGAGGAAAATCCTGGCCTGCTGATCTTTGGCCTTGTTTACACTGAATCTTTGCCCAGATTTCAGCCATCTGTGGCCAGCAGCCAATGCAGCTGTGGCTAAGCAAACCTCCATTAGGTCAGGCAACAGAAGCTTCAGTTGGCACCAGTGGAACTGCCCTCTCTCCCTTTTGAGTCCAACCAGTTTGTGATTCATGTCAGGGACACTCTGTGAAATATGAAATGTTAAGGTCCATAGATCAATGGTTCCCAAACTTGGCAACTTTAAGACTTGTGGACTTCAACTCCCAGAATTCTCCAGCCAGCAGAGCAGAGCTGGCTGGAGAATTCTGGGAGTTGAAGTCCACAAGTCTTAAAGTTGCCAAGTTTGGGAACCACTGCCATAGATCAAGGGGAATTGATTTAAAATTAAATGTGATTCAGTAGGAAGTGAGGAAACATTGTTTCTATAGTATATGGAATTTTAAAGACCTTCAGAAATGAGGCCACAACCACTATTTGACAGAAGTGTCAGAACTCAATAAACAGAAATGTGAAACATGCAAAAATAAAAATGCTCTGAGACAGGTGAACATATAGAGCAGTGGTTCTCAACCTGTGGGTGGGGACCCCTTTGGGGGTCGAACGACCCTTTCACAGGGGTCGCCTAAGATTATTGGAAAACATATATTTTTGATGGTCTTAGGAACCGAAACACCAATTTTATGGTTGTGGGTCACCACAACATGAGGAACTGTATTAAAGGATCAGGGCATTGGGAAGGTTGAGAACCACTGATATAGAGCTTGAAACACCACCATATTTGTGTATTTTATACCTGCTGAGCCATTTTATTTTTTTCACTTCTTGGCAAAACTTTGTTTTGTTACTTATCAGTTATTATTTTTATCAGATTTATCACAACTTTTGGTAAGCTTATTAAAAATGTTGAATGAAGATACATTTAATTGATAGTTCTATTATAGTATGCTGATCAATTAGAGATACCTCTCTAGCCATTGGCAATCTATAATAAGCAATCACCATAAATTTAAACGAATCATATTACTGACTTGATTAAATGGAAAAGGTAAAAACTCCTGCTGCAGACAAAAACAAAATATCTTTTGCTGGTATATTTGAACTGTTTCCATTTCCCCCCTCTAACAAAATATTCATCAATTCAATTGTTCCAAGTTCTGAACTATTTTTGCACAGTCTCCTCTATATGTGAGACTTACACCAATTGCTCAGTTTACTGCCCACCCTGAAAAGTCCCTGACTGTATTTGTTTTGCAAATGTATTTGATGAACAAACATCTCGAATGCAACACTGATTAACTTAAACGCTACCACCAAGGCTGTTTGAGCACAGAAAAGTAAACATAATATTTAGTTCTGATATTCACTGCAGTAGGTTATTTTTATGAAGTTGGGTGTTTTTATTTTAATCTAGAATATGCCATCAAGCTGGTATGAATTCATGGACATTAACTAAGTAAGTTGATCTGTCCCTATCTGTCTGTTTCAGTTTTCTAGTGGTGCTAAAACAGGCTATTATCTGAAGGCACACAGGCTGATATGATCCAGCATAGTTTTACATAATTGGATGAGGATGTTTATAAAACAATGCAGAACTCTTGAGAATACAAGACAGATCTGCAGAGCAAAGCCAGAGCCCATCAAAACACAAAACTATTAGAAGGAATTGGATCGGAAAGTGCTCAAAGAAGCCTTAGTCAGGGCAATTACAAAGAGGAAGAATTATATTACTATTGCTATTATTACTGTTATTATTATGCCTCATTTTGGCTCCATATTCCTCCATTCTGTGTGATAAGCTGTTGCACAAATAATTGTTAGCTTCCAGAATAACAAGGGGATCCAGCTTGCTATCTGTGGTTAAAGCTGCTCCTTAGAGAATATGAAACCTCTGGTGAAAAAAAGAGGTGACTAGGTACTGAAAATAAGCTGAAATGTAAATGTGTACTCCTCCCTTACAACATGCCTAATTACCCATAAATGTCATTAAGTCAAGAAATCTTTTCCACCAAATTAACTTCAACTTGTCTCATCTAATTAGCTGGAGCTGCTGAAAGGTAATAACTTCCTAATTCATGTTTTTAGAAAACACATTTAATGGTTGACTTTTGTTAACTGCTATCCTGAACCAGGTATTGCAGCTGTCAAAACTGAGCATTATCACAGTAATTAGAAACAATACCTCTGTACTGTTTCAGACAAACATAATTTGACAGCTCAATTGCTGGCAAGGAACTTTTTATGGACATTTCCAGTTGATTGGGGCTTTTTAAAAGTTCTGAATAGATTAGAATGGGCGTGATTTTACTTTTTCTCTTATGCCATTATGGATTTCCATTGGTTGCAGAAGCAACCTGTACCTAGTTAAGGATATTTTTCCATAAAACTTGTAGATCTTGTAAATCTTGTAAAGATCTTGTAAATATTACACTGTTATAGACCAAATCAGCTTTCTTCTTGGTGCCTTCTAGCTGAATTAGTAGCATGATTCTAGTATTACCAATTTGAATTGTCTTTTTGAAAATGAGCGCCCAAGATCTGTGAAAGAAATCAGTTGGGGAGGGCTGGGCTGGGCTAAGTTAAACTCTTGTCCCTTATTCAAGATTCCTCTGTCTTAGAATTACTTTTTTAATAACAGCATAAAAGAGAGGCAGACTGTGTAGCACCATGGATTAGGATTGGGAACATGCAGAAATAGAAGCAGGGCATATATTTGCAACTCCACAAAACAGCCATGGCCTTTCCCTCTGTCACCTGTATTCCAAAATATTTTTGAAGACAGCATCCAAAATAGTACTAATTATACATCAGGAAGCCAGATTGAGATTCATGAACTAAAATGATTCAGATGGATGAGAGGAGGTAGGATGAAATCTCTGTGGATGTATGAAATTATTCTCGTATCTCTGATATTTTCCATTCAGGATTATTTCCATTTTGGAGCTTGGTTTAAGAGATCATTTCCAAAGAAAAATCTGCAAGTAAAGATCAATAACCTCCTACTCCCACTCCCACTGGTCCTTATTTTCCACCTTTAGACACCCTCTCATCCTATGTAGTTGGACAATACTTCAAACTTTTTATGAACTGCAGGGAAACCAGGCAAACGATAAAAGAAAAGAAGCAGATAAATTTTACATTGTTAGATTTTTTTAAAAAAGAAAAATAATCAGAATACACATTAATTGGAATAAAGAATATTATGGATGCTATATGTTTACACACTAGACAACTAAAATGTAGAATATACTTCTACATAATTCATGATAGAGTAATATTTTTGGACCAATTAACATGCCAGATAATAGTAAAGAAAGATTGATTTTCAATTTTTTTTCCATTAGGTTGAATCAAGGGGATGGATTGGTGACAGTTGGCATTTGAAATCATACATTACACACACACACACAACACACAAACACCCAGTATTTGTTTTCCAGGATGTACATCTCATCAAATGCTGACAGACACTGAATAGGTAACAATGAAAAAAAAACACAATAAAATGCAGCGCAAGAAACACGTAAATGAGTGTCCAAGGAATGATTAAGGGCCAAAAGCACATTCAAACACAATGGGTTTATTTGCTGAAGACAAGCAAACAGTCTTTATTATTACCAAAATAACAATTTATTTGACTCCTAGCCCAAAAGGAACTTGAAAGAGTATTTTCATTGTACTGCTAATACCTGTTGACCACTTTCTCTCCTTTTCAACTTCCAGTCCTCTGTTGCTGTCAGAGACACATGGTTTTTGCTCATCTGGGCTGGCCTAGCCTCATTAGGAAGGGATTTTGTGCATGTTAGTTAATTGAGTCTCATCCTCACCACCTGCCACTCGCAAGTCTCATCTGCACACTAACTGCCTCTAATTGTCATCATACGGCTGGCTCATGGCAACAACTTGAGAACAGATCCCTAGCAGTACGTGTGCCGTAGGGCTCTGCAATCTTCCAGGGACCAACAGTGTGGTGAGGAACAGTAACTGTAACAATTTGTCAAGGGACCAGATGTTTTGAGTGGAAACTCGGGCACCTGTGCACAAACATCAGGCACCAAGGCTTCAATGTTTAGTGTCAGGCCAGATCTTAATGGAGAAGTTTAGTATTATTAAAGCTTGCCAAAACTAAGTGAACAGATCATGCAGACCCTCCTGTGCTCTTTTTCTGATAATGTGGATCTAAAGAGGGGGGAAACTACAATGATTTCTATATAAATGAACTTCTACCATTCAACTGCAGGAGTTCAAAAATTCAAGGGGGAGGGGCTCATCGCCCATCAATAACGCTATCCAGAAATGTGCTTCTGAAGAACACTCTGGAAAGAAAATACATTGCTGGGGGGGGGGGGAGATTACGTGAATTAAAGCCAGAGCGACACTCACCTTTACTGCCTCTGTTGTGAGGTTTTGGGATTTTTAATGACATATAAAACATGGCAACTTTTCAGATTTTTGGAGTTCAACTCCCAGAATTCTCTAATCATCATGCTTTTATTTTTCACATCTGGAGAGAAATGACTGCTCTAGACTTTTTTTGGGAATGAACTAACAGACTTTGGTCATAGTTTATCATTCATTTTATCTTTCTGTTTCACACAATAACTATTCAAAACTTACTTTCTAGCAGTACCTCCACTTTTTTTCTTAGCTTTATGCAACAGTTTCCCCAGCTAGCATGTTGAGAGTGGCTGTCCATTACATCTGGAGGGTGTTGGGTCAGAGAATATTGGCTCAATGGATTTTCTTTCATTGTCTTGAAACTCAAATCCCTCCAATCCCGAAGGATTAGTCATGCATTATTCTTCTCTCTGTTATTCCTATGGGCTTCATTCTCATTAGGTTACTTCATCAGTTGCACATAATTGGGAAAATACTCTAATATAACGGGAAGGGGGGGAGGACAAAATGAATTCTAAAAAATATAGATTTCACTGCATGCACAATTAAAAAGTTGATGTTTGGGAAAGGGGCAAAAGCTCAGAGGGAGAGTATCTTCAAAATTGTATATGTGTGTATGTAAATGAAATATTTTCATATTTGACTATTCTATTTTTGTTTTACTTATGGTATTTAATTTATATAGCCAACTGTCTCACATAAATAACTTCAGGTGGCTTACAGGATTAAAACATATAAACTCACCAAACATCACCCCCTAGTGCCCAAGGATAAACAATGACCACACTCACCATCAATAGTAGCAGAGGTCATTTACTCACCTGACACAAATGCCTGGAGAATCAGCCTTGTCTTCAATGTCTTGCAAAAGCCTAATAGGGTTTGGGTCATCCAAATTATCAGGGGGATGCTTTTCCATAGGGCAAATGCTGCCACTAAGGGACATGACTTTGGGGTTGGGACCAACAAGATGATTTGTTGGATAGAAGGACCCCTTTCTTCTAGATCTGGTGGGGTGAGCAGAAACAATAGGAAAAAGGTGGCTCTGCAACTATCTTGGCCCTATGCCATGGAAGGCTTTATAGCACCTTGAATTGCATCTCAAAGCCTATAGAGAGCAAGCGTGGCTTGTGGAATAGCAATATTGCCTAAGCATAATTCAAAATTCCAAAAACTGTCTGCACCACTACATTCTGGACCAATGTCACTTCCAAATGCTCTTCAAGGCCAGTTCCATGTACAGTACATTAGAGTAAACCAAAGGATGTGGAGAAGACATGCGCCCCTCCCCCTCTGGCCATGGCTACCTGTAGCTCTTTAAATAGGAAATGAGAGCCCAGGAGGACCTCCCCACAAATGCACACCAACTGTGAAATGCATCCCCATCTAGAGTTAAATATGGAGCCAGAGGATGTTAAAATCCACAGCAACTGCCACTTGCCAGGTTTGAGCTGAAGCCTGTTCTCCCCCAACCAGACCCTCCAAGCCTCTGGGAAAGGACTTTGGATCAGTCATTCTCTCTCAGCCCCAGGAAGCAGGCAATGGCAAATCACTTCTGAAACTGTTGCCCAAAAAACTGCAGCGATTAGTCCATGCAGTTGCCAAGAGTCAAGACAAACTCAAAGGAACATGCAGGTAAACAAAAATTAATTGGTTAATTAATTACATTGGAAGCTACTGTAGAAGTTTTTAAACTTCATTGTGGGCCATTTTTATCAATTGCAGTCTAACACGAATCTTTATTACTTCAACCACTTACCCAATAAAAACTTGTTTTTATAGATCCAGCTCTGAAGAAGCAGCTGCAGATTTTCATATATAATAGTTCAAAAATGTCTGTAACTGATCCCTTGGCAAACAGAAACAAAATCTTTGAAAAGAAAATGATCTATAGAAAGTATACTCTTTAAGTTTAGGAAAGTTCCTTTATTCATTGCATTTATTTTCCTTGATCTCTTTCTTAGAACATTCTTTTATTTTCCTTGAGTAGATGTGCATGTTTGCCCTGTTGCTTAAAGATTACCATGATAAAGAAAATTAAAACTTCATTATCACAAACTATAAAGTCATGTATAGAACTCACAGTGTTGTACCATTATGTACATAATCCATATTGTACCCAATGCAAGCCCCAAAAATTCAAATTTAAGTTAATCCTGTTCATCTTCAAAAAAAGTAAAGTAAAGTAAAGTTTGGATTTTAGCCAAGCATAAATAAAATGTAAAATGTTAGCACTGCTGCCCAGGGCTTGAAACATGAAGAAGTTTCAAGTATAATTATGTAAAGTTTACTTTACTTACTAAGCAATATTATAAAGCAAATTAACAGAGAAACGTATCTATATTATATTTCTGTTCAACATTATGATAGTCATAGATGAAAACTAGATTTTTTTGTGATACACTTAGCCCATTTCAAAACTTATTTTACAAAAGCATTGGAAAATCTGAAATAGAAAATCTGAAAATCTGAACTTGAAAGGTCTGAAATAGGATAAAGTTAATTATTTTAAATTTAAGTACAATTCTTGAATGTTTATTCCCACTTGGTTTTAATGGACAATATTTTAACTAGCTGAAAATTCTTCTTCTAAATATAATCCTATTAAATGGCTTTATCTTACCATTTTCTGTCACTGTAATTTCCTAACAGTAATGATGTTCAAGGCACAATTTTTGTTCAACTCTAAAATAGATCAAATGAGGCAATTCTATTCTAAAAACATAAAACAATTGTGTGTCAAATAATAAGCTCACTGTGCTCTTTTATATCCCTTATCCTGAGGACTTGAGGCTTGGGGTTTGCTATTCCAGAGATATGACAGATTTTTAAAAGAAAGCAATGAGAATGGCAGTTTGACAGTCTCAGTTAAAATGGGTCCTTCATGTGACCTGGGTTTGGACGCTGATGCTCTCTATCCTTTAACAGCTGAAGCTGCATCTGCCACATTTTGTGGTCCCGCCACTTCATGCTGTGCAGCCAGCTGCTTCTGTTTATGCTAGACTCCTTGCAGCCTTCTGGCTGGGCTATAACATACTACAGTTGATATTCCATCACTGGCCATCTTCATTTCCCCAACCCCATAGAGAAAATGCTATCGGGATAGCTTGAGTGTGGTACACAGAATCAGGTTATCCCTGCAACTGACTCCTCTGTCAAGCTGGAAATTTGGATTTCAAAAATGCAAAGAAGAAAAATGTTACTTTATAATAGTAACTGTTTATTTAAGATAGAAAGCACCTTCTCTGTGACCCTCCCGTGTTTAGTTTGTATCTTATTTCCTATATTAGATAGCAACCTTCTACAATGAAATCCTATTCATCTACATACATTTTGATTGTTTTTAAGAGAAAAGAAGGTGAGAGGGGAGCTAAAATATTTAAGCCAGTGTTCTGCCAAACAAATGTCTTTCAAAGTTATTAAATTTAAATTTATTTATCCCAAACCCAAATAACCCTGCCGAACCTAGATCATGCAAGCTGTTGACAAATATATACCATCTGAAAGGCACCAAATTGTATGATTTAAACCTTATTGGGAAAACTAATATTCCTTTAATAAAATTTGCTTTGTCTTAATGTTTCTTATAGCAAGAAAAATAAAATAAAATACATGTGGTCTTAAGCAGAAAACAGGTTTGGAGGCATATTTCTTGAATACTCCTTTATGAATTTCAGTGTTCTTAAATATAGTGACTATTATCTTTGTGTATGTGAATATAGATAAAAATTCTGCAGAAGAAAACAATTACAACATTGGGTATAATCTACCAGGATAGTTTCCTGGACAAGCCCCATTAAATTTAATTAATTTCAGTGGGGCTTGTGAAGGAAAAACTTTTGGTGGATTGTGCTCATTGCTATTTTTTTTATTTTATTGCTAGAACTTTTTAGCCATTAAAGACACTTTTATTTTGAAGTTTTATAAATCTCAACATTATCTATCATAGTGTCTTGGAATGGAAAGTGTTTGATAGTACTTTTAAAAATGAAAATGGCTGTTTGGCAGCTTGATCAAAGTTTGATTTTTCACCAACTCTCTGAATGACCAAACTGACAAATTGCCAGATGTTCTTACATTTGTGAGGGATTGTGGCAGGAGGATAGCAAATATTCTTTGTTCCAAACAGCATGGATCTTTAATTTGGATATATTTTTTCTGAAAATATTCCTAAGAAATATAAAGAGAATATTCAAATTAACACCTAGCAACAAAATAGGTTGGGAGTTTTTCTTAACTACTTTAGGGATATTTTTCAGAGTCTTTCAGAATATGTTTAAAATAAAAGGAACAATGTACTTTTAAAGGCCAATGAGGGTGCATGCTAAGGATAAGAATCCAATCTAGTATTTCCCTCATATGTTGGACTACAATTTTCATAATTTATGGCCAGCCAAGGCAATTATATCTTAGATCATTTATTGATTTATAAATAGATAAGAGTATATCCCACTAAATGTCTAAGTGAGAGGTCTAGGATGCATAGATGGCAGCCATCACAGAATTGTAAGTAATGCCAGGTTGGCTCTGATTTTCAACAATGTGCTGCTGATACCACCAAACTACAGTTATGAGAAACAAATGAGCTATTCCCGTGAGCAACAAAGAAGTCTTGTTTTTATACCATGCTAAACTAAGTCTGAAATAGGTTTAATGAGTAGTGGGAATATCAAAAGGGGATCAATTGACCTAGTCAGATAATTTTTGAGTTTAGCATGAAAAGCCTAAATTTGAACAAAACAGATCCAGTCACAAATAAAATTCAACAGTTGTAGAAATACATAAGCCTGTCAATTAACCCATTTTGCATGCATAGTCTTCAAGAAAAAGAGCTGAAGAGAAGGAAGAAATTCTCTAATGCAGAACTAAATGCTAAGGCTAGAATCTGCAGAAACTCCCAACACCAACTGGCCAAGGTATGTCATTTTCCACTTTCCTGGTCAATAAGGAAGAACCTGGTGGAAGAGTTCATGTGGTCCTAGGTCTTCCTGGAGAATGTGGTGAAGATGTATTCCCAGTGCTGGAGCTTTTCCCAGTCAATAGAGCCGCCCAGAGTCCCTAGGGAGTGGGCGGCATACAAATTTTATTAAAGTTGCAAAGTCAATATGATGGGGAAATGTTCCACAACTGGAACATTTGGACCCTTCCACAACTGGAATAGAGGTAACATAGAAATGTTCATTCCTTCTCATTAGAAAAGAATAAAATAGCCCAAATGAGTGAATCAATGGGGAGTGTACCACACATGAGTTTTTTGTGTGCGGTGCAGAACAACTCCCAATATATATCTATCCTCAAAAACCAACTTTTTCTGGCCTCATATTACAAAACTGTCTCCTCACGTCACTGAAAGGTCAAGGGTGGCATTTGGCTCAAAAATGTTGGTGCACTGTGTCTTTTATGAATACTGGACATGTTGAACAAAGCTGGCATTAGTTAAATATGCAATTATTACAATAATTCACAAACATTTCCATGATGGATCTCCCAGGCTGGTTAATAGTACAAGTGTATGCATCTCTACTTAAAAAATAAGTCCAGCTGAGCCAGTGGTATTTACTGCCAGCATGGTCAGCCATAAACTCCCTCCAAAGGAAATCATGGAAAGCAACCATTGAAAATAACTTTCAAAATAGAAAAGGAGATTGCTAAATAAATAAATAATTGAACACTGAATTTCACACCAAATGGCCTCTTACAAATACAGTAGGCTTCTTGAAATTGCAACCATACCAATCTGCCTTGCTAGATGAGTCTGGTCACCATCTCACAACTGTTTTCAGCATTCCTGGAAAACATTCTTGTCAGCCCCTGTCCAGAAATAACTGGTGAATTAATTAATCATAGATTGCTAAATGAACATGCATTCATATGGTGAACTTGGAAGATTAAATAGACTCCAATTGCCTTTGGAGAGCCATATTTTTCACAGAAGTAAACAAATAAAATTTGAAGGCATGAACAGAAGCTGGCAGTAATCTAGTATCTTACACGATAATTTTCTATGCTATTTTGTTCCAATTTATTGGCTATATATTCTTCTGTATATCAAACATTTGCTCAGCTAGAGCAGAATGTGGATAAAGTGATCAAAATATACCTAGGAACAGATGGTGCTTGCTAGGCAACTGGTCTTAATTAACTTAAAAAACAACTTGAAGGCCTTAAATGGAGGAATGCTATCGGGATCTTATCTCAGGGGAAATGGCTTCAAGCTGAACTGTTAGATATTCAGCCAATTAGATCTCTATGCCCCCCCTCTTTCTGTGTGTGTGGGGCATGAATATACATATATATGTGTCTATGTGTGTATCAGCACCTAGAATAGCTGACCTTCACTGATCTTGAAAGATAGCCTTTGTATGGGAGGCTACCTAGGGTTGTAGGCTAAATTGGGAAGTAAAACAAAACTCCTACAAGGCAATAGTAAAATCTTTCTGTATTGTTACCAAAGTAAATTATCTGGGCAAATCATTTTGACTGGGGGAAAAAAAGACCAACTAGTCATGTTTGAAGCTGACTGGTTATTATAAATGAAATGTGATAGCAAGTTCATATCAAAATTTGTTTGCTTAAATAGTTCTAGATGGTTCACATGAGAATACCAAGCTTTAATGTAGATGAAGAAGGAGGGAGCAGAGTTTATCACAACATATGTTTATTGTAATCCTGTATCAGCAGCCACTGTATAGTTGTTAAAGAACAGACTACAATATATAAATCCATTCAATGCCCTATCAAACACATTTATATTTTTAGATAATTTTGATGCAATTATCACTATTTCTGGGTCATACATAAAGCACCGAAGCCTTCAAATCCTATGGGAGAATTCAGATAAGATACCTACAGATTGTGATGGGGGCAGGAAGTCAATCGTTGCAGCACCATGGAGAGTTCCAAATAAGCAATATATTCTAATACAGAACTACACTCAGGGATTCCTGTCCCTTCCTCCACACCTTTCCATCCTGGAATAGATGAAAATTTGCTTTGAACCAAGTGCACCTCCTCTTCTCATATAATTCCTTCCATATGTTGATATAATCTGGAGAGCCATACCTTCAGGGGGAGTAGAAATTCTTCAGAAGGAACAGATTCAGTCCCAAATTTCTAGTTCAAACCACCTCTCCCATCCACCTATCCAATAGGTTCATATATAGTCCTGGCATGCTCGGTAACAGGACAGTCATACTTAATTCACATTTTCACATGTAACTTTAGTCTACACAGCATTACTGCCAGTGCACCAGATAAATTCAATTTTATCTGCTTCAGAGTTAAAATTCAGGAGCTTCTCATTGTGACATCTCTTGTAAAATTGCTTGGACTTATTTTATATTGAATATCCCATTCAATTAATACTCCAGGAATTCTCCAAAACTGAGAATCTGACAGAAATTTTCACCCCATGGAGTTTCAGGTGAATGGAATTCCTCAGATATATCAGGATATTCTACGGTGAGATGACTTTGGGATAGTAACATAAAGTAAAAGCTATCCTGGATTTCTAAAACAGACATTACCAATATGATACTAACCAGGGGGGAATTGAATATCAGCTCCCATTATCTATTCTATAACAGTTGATCATGAAACCCAACACAGCTGCATAGCTACAGGGTAAAGAATACTTTGGTAAAGGAATTACTACCAGAGACCAGAGATATAGTTCTGTGACCCTTGTTTCCCCATAAATCCCTGCTCAGGAACCAAAACAGCAGTGGGTGTACTGTTTGGAGGTAGAATATTCTCCTGCAATCCAAGGCTTCCCTTTTGCCTACTTCATTCTACAGGGCTAAAGCAGGTAGAAGTGTTCCCAGCTACAGGATCTGCATTAATGTTCTAGGAAAAGAAGTTCAGCCTCTACTGTTTTCCTCCTAAACCCTTTAGTTTCATCTGATTAGCTCTTGCTTCTGCAGGTACAGATCCCAAGTATCATGGTTGGGCACACTAATCCCTTGGGTGGCTTGCACATCATCCTCCCTTTTCAGGCCTGTCACCATTTTTCTTTTTTCCTTTTCTCAGTCTTTCATAGGAAAATACTGCAGAATTTTCAGTAGAGAGAAGTGGGTCTGCAGGCAACTGAAGAACCCTTGTTTGCACCTGGAGATGATACTGTCTGAAATAGATTCCAAAAAGATTGGACAAAACAAACTGAATTCATTTTTCAGGATTTTGTCTAGAGTGAACATAGCAAACTCAGCAGAGCTGGCCAGTAATTTTCTAGCTCCATGTCTGATACTTGAAATGATAGAGGCAGTGGTGAAATTCATTTTTTTTTACTACCGGTTCTGTGGGCATGGCTTGGTGGGCGTGGCAGGGGAAGGATACTGCAAAATCTCCATTCCCACCCCATTCTGGGGCCAGCCAGAGGTGGTATTTGCCGGTTCTCCAAACTACTCAAAATTTCCGCTACCGGTTCTCCTGAACTTGCCAGAACCTGCTGAACTTCACCCCTGGATGGAGGCATTTCCTCACAAAAACAGCAACAATTTTGCACGACAGCATTTTATGATATAGTGGTAGTATGGCAAATATGAACAATTTTTTTAAAGGGATACATACTACAAGGCAGCTCTATATCGGTTATGCTTTAGTTTAGTTGCTTATATACCTATTTCATTCTGTAACCACACAGTCTAAGATCACCATAAACTGCTTATTTATTCCTTAATTTTTCAAAGGATCATAACATCATAATACTTTTTCAAACAATATCACTAAGTAGTAATATTATATGTAATTTTTATATATAGTATCATTCCCCTCCAACAGTTACTTCTATTTTTTGGCAGTCGGGGGACTATCTTCTTGATCACCGCATAGCCTGGGGGCTGACTAGACTTGATGGAATTTGAAGTCCAATATAACTGGCAGGTACAGAGCTGAGAAAAGTACAATTAATATGATAATGCTTGATGACTCTGCCTGCTACAGTCCTTCCAAGGATGGCTATTAAATACTTTCAAATAATGACTGTCTCTACTTTTTAAGATTACATGGTGGATCAGTTAGGGCAATTCACTTCCACAATTATCTCAGCTGCTTTTAGTTAAATACTTTATTTAACCAATGTAAATCTAATGTCAACACTTTGTAATTTGAGTTATGAAGGAAAAGCAAGAGATGCGTGCTTTGTAACAAATGCTAAGTTGTATGCAAATCAGCATCTAATTGTATAGTACTCCCCTGTGGTTCTCTGCTTGCTGTAACTTTACAGATGTTCCCAAATTGCTTCATGGATTATATAAAGAAAAGACAATAATTAAGAATCGTCTTGTTTAAGGTCCACATGAACAATTAGTCCTTGCCAGTTTATAGCCTTCAATCAAGCAGAGATTTTATATACATCTGCTTCTTTAGCATCATCCTTCAAAGAGAAACAACAGGATTCTTGTTTGCTATTTCTTTTCAGAATTAAGAAACACTTGTTTCTTTTGTTCACAATACAATAATTTTATAGTTGGAGAGCTGGTAGTTAGCTCTGCCATTTCTTTGCAGCCACGATGGCCATGTATTGCCTGAGAAGCTGGGCAGGCCAGGATATGTCCATTATTCTACAACGAATGAACATAATACTTGCATAGGGCATGAACAATAGGATCTAGACAACTTCAGTTCTAACTATAAAGTCCTTTTAGTAAGATAATCAGTACATTCATTTACTACCTGTAATTAACACAAGGTTCACTCCATTTTATAGACAATAACGAATTCTGTCTGCCTCTTGATATCCACAGGAAGCTACAAAGAATAAAAGTGAATGCTATAATTGAGAAATACAACTTGGATTTATTCGATATAAATATAAATATTTTAAAAAGTTATTTAAATAATAATAGATAATAATAAATTGGATTCTGGGTCCAATTCAAAGTGTTGGTTATCACCTTTAAAGCCCTTTATGGCATGGGTCCAGACTATATGAGGAACTGTGTCACCCCAATGGGCCATCTCACTTATTCCAACAGAGGAGTCTGCTCCAGATACTGTTAGCCAAGGAATTTTGGTTGGCAGGGTCCATGAGAAGAGCCTTTTCTGGCATAGTTCCCCCGCCTTTTTGGAACATTGTGACCAATCTCTTGGCCTTCTGAAAGGGCTTAAAAATCTGATTCTCCCAACTGACTTGGGGCCCCAAATAGGGTGTTCCACTCTAAAGGTGGTTAGTAGATTAGGAGATTTCACCTCCACCCCATTTACGTCTTGATCTCTTTTTATCCAGATTTTTTTTTGTCCAGGTTTCTCTTTTTACCTCTGTGTGTGTATGTGTGTGTGTGTGTGTGTGTGTTAATTTTAATATTTTAATTCTTAATACTGAACATTTTTAAAGTTTTTAATGTTCTCATTGTTTTATATTATGCTTTTATGGGATTGTAAGCCACCCAGAGTCACTTGACAATGAGATGGATGGCATATAAATTTAATATAAATAAATAAATAAATAAAACTTAGGACAATATTAACAAAATGAAAGCAAAACAAGAGGAAGTAAAATCTATTTTTGCTTTTTTTAATCCTGCACAACAGTGGTGCCATGTAAGATAATCGGCCGCATTCTAGATCTGACTTCCCTATTCTAGTTTTTTCTTATAATTTTCCTGTGGCTTATGAGAGTTAAAGTCCAACACAACTGAAGGGCTCCAGGATAAAGAAGGCTCTTTCTGAGGATCAGTTTAATTGAGAACATCTAAAATATATATGCCAGATGTTTAGCAAAATTTCACACTTCTCAAGCCAAAACAAATTGATGCCTGGAAATGTGTCTAAATCTTCAATGAGCAAGAAATGTGTCATTGAGAAAATGGTGTGAATACTAGATTACTTTGCTGGATAAAATATATAACGCTTCTACCACTGGCACATGTATTTGCTTTGTAATATCATAAAAATAATTACAATCTATGTATTTGATTTGGAGTAATTTTCATGCTATTAATGTATGCAAATATCATTGTATATTGTGAATACTTAAGCATATAAGTATTCATATATTTCGCTGCTGTTTATTTTTCTTTCTAAAAATTGGACCAAACTACCTATTTGCATTTTTTTTCTTCTGAAAAAACCTGGGGAAAGTTTCTTATGCAACCTAGCACTTTTATAGTTAATAAGAAGTAGTGTTAATATGAGAAACATCTTCTTTATTCCATGTAGAACTGCAACTTGCTCCAGACATGTTTCATGGGAACTGTATGATGGCTTTGCAGCAGCTCAGAAACTGCTGCAAATCTGTTCAGCCTTGCAGTTACCCATTTCTGATTCTGTGCCAATTTATTTAAAAGCAAAGCAAGGGATTTTTTTTTTTTTTTTTTTGCTTTTGCAATGCTGAAGAACTTGCACGTGGGCTCTTTCCTCATCAAATTGACCTGCCTCCTGGACTCACAACAGCCATTGTTCATGCTCTCTTCCTCATCCCCACAGAGCTTCAAAATCCAATTTCTGATGTCAAACTTCCCAGACTAGATCAGGATGCATAAATGGCAACTATTCTGATGGTTTGGTCAATGGTGGAATTCAATTTTTTTTACTATTGGTTCTGTGAGCGTGGCTTGGTGGGCATGGCATGGCTTGGTGGGCGTGGCAGGGGAAGAATACTGTAAAATCCCTATTTCCTCCCAATCAGCTAAGACTCAGGAGACAGAGAATAGATGGGAGCGGGGCCAGTCAGAGATGGTATTTACCAGTTCTCCGAACTACTCACAATTTCCACCACCAGTTCTCCAGAATTGGTCAGAACTTGCTGAATGTTTAGTTCAGCGTTTTAGGCAGACTTCGCAAAAAATCTCATGGACACAGCTCAGCTGGAGCTTTGTCGTAGACAAGATTTAAGACATGCACTGATGGCCCACTGAATAAGTATGAAGGGCCGATTTGAAGGAAACAACTTCTAAAGAGAAAATCTCAGTCTCCTAAATGCAACAACTGTGCTGTAAAGACCTGTCATTATGTTATCAATTAAATTCAAGTAATGTAAATGATTGATTCATATAAAACATTGGTTACATTGTAAAAGTAATAAACTGAAATAATTTGTTTATACTCTACTGCCTAGCCAATTGATTGGTCTGCTTTGCTAAGTATTTTGCATATATTCAGTGGATCAAAAGGATCAATCAATTTGTTAGACAATAGGACAAATAAACAATATATTTCAGCTGAAAAACAATGCAGAAAAAAATCACAAAGCTGAGAAAGTTGGTAATATATTTTGAGAAAAAATATTTTTTCAAATATCCATGTTTTGTTTTTATTTCCTAAGTAACGTTCGGTTAAATAGGGTTACAAATATTGTCTTTTAGCTTTTAATAATTCAGTGCCCCATGGTCAAATTCCAGCAAGGTTGCTGAGACATTTCAAGTGGTAGAATCAAGTATCCAGGTTTGATATAAACAACTGTTAAAAATTAAAGTAATTACTTTAAAACACTGTACTATTTTTTCTAAGCTAATTAGGCAATCTGCCAGGTGTTTGGTACTAAGACAGCAATGCTTTAATTGGAGCAGTATTAATCAAAAGTGGAAATCTAGCAATAATTAACTATCTATCATTACCATAATTACCATTCCCTTTATTATGTGAGATTCACAAATTACATAAAGTATCACAATAACTCTTGTTAATTATTATTTCCCAACAAAATTACAAATTAGTTTTTAAAGAACATGAAAATTGATAGTGTGAAATATTCCATGTAATGTGAACAACATATGTGATTCAAAGGTTAGGGATTAAAAAGCATATAGCATTCACCTGTATTATAAAACAAAATAAAATGAAGAAAAATATATTCTGCTATTTCATCCAAAATGGAAAAAAAGGAATATTACTTATTCCCCTTTCTCACCTGAAATACACAAACATAGATTATGTAAGGGGTTCTCAAACATTTTGGTCTCTACATTTTTAAACATCATTAAGGACCTCAAAGTGTTTTGATTTATGTGAGTTATATCCATCAATATTTGCTATATTAAAATTTTAAACTGAGATTTTAAAATATTTATTTATTTGACTTCACAGACACCCCCTCCCCACTGAAGGGGAACTTGAGGCCTTTGAGAACTGCTGGATTATGTATATAATCTAATCAAAGTTAAGTACATTTCAATCTGATTGTTTTCAGTTGAAAAATTCTGCATATACAGTACCTAGGTCCTTCATACAGAAATCAATACAGTTGAAAAGCACTGCACTGTTTCAATTTCAAGTCCAGGCTGACAAATATTTCTTCAAAATTTTATCAGGGTCCAATGTTTTTATTACCCATATTCTAATGGTAGTGATATTATATTGTATGTTGTGCTATTAGTAATATCTCTGGTTAGTTTAACATTTAGTTTAGCATTATATTTTTTTCTGTATGTTTGAACTCTTCTCTTTTAGATTTGTATAACAAAAGCAAAGAAAAACAATTTTCCGGGGGGTTGAAAATTATATTATCATGTGGAACAACTGTGATCAGCTTTTGCCACTTGAGCTGTAAATTACGTTCTTATAATATTAACAATGATTTTCAGGATGCTATTAAGTGATTACTCATTATAACAGGGCAGTCTAACTGGGGGGAACCAGAAAAAACTAGATTCTTTCAACCAAAGCATCCTTTACCCAGAACGTTCTTACCTGAGCTCTGAAAAGTTATTTTCTTCAAGGAACTGAAACAACTTAACCTGAACTGAGCTGCACATTTATAGATCTGTTCAGACACCATGTACATAGAAGAACTCTTGCTACAGATGCCCAAATGCCATCTTGGGTGTTACTGAATGATGGCCTTCTGAAACTAAATCCTATGTATGCATAACAAAGGGCGATTGGTCAGCAGAACTTAGATTTCCCCATCTATATTAAAAAAAAGATAAACACTGATTACACATTCAGATATACACATACACATATACACACTTTTACATAATATAGAAAAATGATATACCCATATTTTTCGGAGTATAAGACGCACCGGAGTATAAGATGCACCAAGGTTTTGAAGAGGCAAATTAAAAAAAACGTAGGTAGGTATATAGAGGAATAGAGAGGGGGAGAAAGAGAAATACAGTAGGGAGGGAGGGAGAGAGAGAGAGTAGGTAGGTGGTAGGTAGATAGAGGGGGGAGAGAGAGAAATACGGTAAGTAGGTAGGGAGAGAGAGAGAGTAGGTAGATGTTTCCAGGTGTATTTATCCATGTGCTGGAGAAGGAAATCACTGACAATCTGCAGCACCTAAGACTTTGTTTCTCCTGGCACAGCACTTGATCAATGTAATTCTCATCAATCAGTTAAAGAGCTTTCCTAAAGGAAAAAAAGTTTTTGCACTTTGCAAACCTCCCAAAAATGGCCCGTTTTTCACGAAAACGGGCCCATTTTTTTTTAAAGGCAGAAATAGCCTTGGAGGGGGGGCTTGCAGAGAGTTCCTGGGGGAGCAAAAACGAACAAAAAATGGCCCATTTTTCACAAAAATGGGCCAGTTTTCCATCAAAAAAATTGCATGCATAGTCTAATGGAGACTTATAGAGTGCTGCTGGGGGCTGGGGGGGCAAAAAACAGCCCATTTTTTTGCTCATTTCTGCCTCCCCAGCCCCCAGGAGCTCTCTGAAAGCCTCCATAAGGGTATGCATGGCCATTTTGGTGAAGGGGGCAGGGCTTCGGGAGGAAAAACTGCTGTATTCGGTGTATAAGATGCACCGATTTTCAGCCTCTTTTTTGAGGAAAGAAGCTCCATCTTATAATCTGAAAAATATGGTAATGTAGATTTAATAACAATATATATAATAAAAAATAACAATACAATGTAGAACAGAATATGTACAGTACAGTAGCGGCTAGATAGTGTAGTAGTTAGAATGCCACTTTTGATCCAGGACATCAAGGTTCAAATCATGGCTGGTGTTTATTTTACTTGTAGCAAAGACCCCATAATGTTTTACCTGTCTACCTCAGAATGTGAGAGGTAGCATGAACTAGAAGAGTCGTGCCTGCTTAGACATTGCCCAGATTAACAAGATCCATGTCAGATGTTCAATCTGATGATAAGTGAGCTAGTGGAACAAACCATACATGGATGTTTGTTTGTTTGTTTGTTTGTGTATTTATTTATTTATTTATTAAGTAGATTTATAGGCCGCCCGATCCCGGAGGACTCCGGGTGGCTTACAAAACAGGAAGAATAATTAATAGAAATAAAAAGAACAATTTAAAAAACATCACCCATGCACCCAATCTGATTGGGGCTGGACCTCAGAAACGAGGTTAACAGCCCCAGGCCTGCTGGAATAGCCAGGTTTTAACAGCTTTTCGGAAGGCCATGAGAGTGGGCAAGGTCCGGCTCTCTGGGGGTAGTTCATTCCAGAGGGTCGGAGCAGCCACAGAGAAGGCCCTCCTCCGGGGAGCCGCCAGCCGACACTGTCTGGCTGACGGCATCTGAAGGAGGCCCACCCTGTGGGATCTCACCGGCCGTTGGGAGGTATGTGGCAGTAGGCGGTCTCGCAGGTATCCTGGTCCTGAGCCATGTAGGGCTTTAAAGGTAATAACCAGCACCTTGAATTGCGTCCGGAGACCAATAGGAAGCCAGTGCAGCTTGTGGAGGATAGCTGTAACGTGGGTGTATCTTGGTACACTCAATATCGCTCGCGCGGCTGCGTTCTGGACTAGTTGCAGTCTCTGAACGCTTTTCAGGGGCAGCCCCATGTAGAGCGCATTACTGTAGTCCAGTCTTGAGGTGACAAGGGCGTGAGTGACCGTTTGAAGTGCCTCCCGATCCAAATAGGGGCGCAACTGATGCACCAGGCGAACCTGGGCAAAGGCCCCCCCTGGTCACAGCCGACAGATGGTGTTCCAATGTCAGCTGCGGATCCAGGAGGACTCCCAAGTTGTGGACCCTCTCTGAGGGGTGTAAATTCTCACCCACCAGGATTAAGGATGGACTATATGGACTGTCCTTCGGGGGCAGCATCCACAGCCACTCGGTCTTGTCAGGATTGAGTGCAATTTTGTTTACTCCCATCCAGATCCTGACAACTTCCAGGCATCGGCACATCACGTCCGCCGCTACACTGAGCTGGCATGGGGCGGAGAGATACAATTGCATATCGTCCGCATATTGATGGTATTTAACCCCGTGCTGTCGAATGATCTCACCCAGCGGCTTCATGTAGATGTTAAATAGGAGGGGGGACAAGACCAAATCCTGTGGCACACCACATTTAAGGGGCCTAGGGGTCGACCTTTGCCCTCCGACCAACACCGACTGCGACCTGTCAGAGAGGTAAGAGGAGAACCACCGTAAAACGGTGCCTCCCACTCCCACTTCTTCCAGCCGTCGCAGAAGGATACCATGGTCAATGGTATCGAAGGCCGCTGAGAGGTCAAGGAGCACTAGGATAGAGGAGTGTCCCCTATCCCTGGCCCGCCAGAGATCATCAGTCAGTGTGACCAAAGCGGTTTCAGTGCTGTACCCAGGCCTGAAACCAGACTGAAAGGAATCTAGGTAATCTGCTTCATTCAAGGTCCATCAGAGTTGAAGCGCCACCACCTTCTCGACAACCTTCCCCAAAAAAGGAAGGTTGCAGACAGGACGGTAGTTCTTAAGAATAGCTGGGTCCAGAAAATGCTTCTTGAGGAGGGGTCTTACCACCGCTTCCTTCTAAGGCTGCAGGAAAGATCCCTCCTGTAAAGATGCGTTCGTAATCATCTGGAGCCAGCCTCGTGTTACCTCCCTGCTGGTCAAGACCAGCCAGCAGGGGCACGGGTCCAGTAAACAGGTGGAGGCACTCATCGCTCCCATGGCCTTGTCCACTTCCTCAGAAGTGACAAACTCGAACTCATTCCAGGAAATCTGATCAAGACCTTTCCTCGGCATCTCCGCTGGCACTGCCCAAGTGGAGTCCAGGTCTGCCCGAATCTGAGTGATTTTGTCCGACAGAAACTAACGAACTCCTCAGCCCTTCCCTGTAGGGGTTCCCCCGCATCCTCACCTTTCAAGAGGGAGTGGGTTATCCTAAACAGGGCGGCTGGGCAAGATTCTGCGGACGCAATAAGAGCGGAAAAATGTGCATATTTTGCCGCCCGTATCGCCACTAAATAAGTCCTAATGAAGGCTCTTAATAGTGTTCAGTCAGATTCAGAGTTACTAGCTCTCCAGCGTCGCTCTAGGCGTCTCTTTTCATCTCCCGGAGTTCCTCGGTAAATCAAGGTGCCCTCCTGGATCCACTGCCACGGAAAGGCCACAAAGGCGCAATCCGATCCAGTGCCTCAGCATAGAAGGAAAGGGGAGTGGTTGTTGTAGGAGATAGCAGTTCGTATTTCTGAAAATTTTGCTTATTGTGTTTCATGTCACAAAGACTGCTTACCAAAACTTAATTTGCCGACTTTCGGCTGGGAGCTCACGGTCTTGTAATTATCGCAAGGAACTGATAAGGTCTGTACTGCACTTAATTCCTTGAAGGACAATTGCCTGACTTTGCGGTGGGTGAATGCAATCAATTCACAAGAGATAAATGACCAGGAATCTATTTCTTGCTTCTGCTAAGGCTGGGTCAGAACAATAAGATGGCAAAGAAGCGAACCAGACACACTGGGGCGAGAGGGGAGGTGGTGTTGAATTTTAATTAGCCAACCATCTCCAGGATGAAGCTCCCCCATTGGCTCCCCAAGCCATCTTTCAAAATGTCAGGAGAGTGGAAGCCTCAAGGAGTAAGGTATTCCACAGAGAAGGACCCATAGCAGAGAAGGCTCTTCTCAGCAGCAGACATGGGAGGAAGCTCAAACAGAGGAAGAACCGTGGCAAGGTAAGACCCTACATGGAACATACCATCAATAAATAGCTGAAGTGGCAGACATTGGGAAATCCTACCAATGGATGGAAAGAGCTGGACTAAAAGACAGCACAGAGACGCTGATTAAAGCAGCACAAGAAGAGGCACTAAGCACCAGATCCATAGAAGCAGAGGTCTATGACATCAGACAGGATCCTAGGTGCAGAGGCTTCAGAAACAGTGCAACATATAGTGGCAGGGTGTAAGATGCAGGCAGGGCTAGCATACACTGAATGGTACAACCAAGTATCTGTAACTAACCTTCCTAAGTCCAGATGCGAGATCCCAAAGACGTTTATGGAGAATAAGAAAGTTAGGATCCTATGGGACTTCCAGATCCAAATATATGGGCAGGTAGCAGCCAATCAATCAGGCATTGGGGTAGTGTATTAAGAAATTCCAGAGTAATAGTCAATTTAATGTATGTAAGAATTACACTCCTTATAAAGAATAAACTCTAAAAAAACAGTTCTCAGAATTTGTTTCTTAACATGCAGTGTACCTGAAGTTCCTTCCAATTCTACAATAGACAGAAAAGCCTGGTTTCTAAAGGATGGTGGTGGTGGTAGTATATGAAATATTTCTCTATTGATTGTAACATAAGAGTAGAATGTACATAGCTTAGCCCGAGGGAATTAAAAGTATAGTGTTGTAGTGTAGCATATTGTACACAAAACTCAATATAATCCCTGAACATATCTAGGGCTTTTCAGTCAGTTTTTCTGTAATAAAACTATACCACCATCTGGTGGCCAGAAAGTACTTAGACATCATAGCTAAATGTCTGGACTTTTGCTTGAAGACGTTTCACTTCTCAACCAAGAACCTTCTTCAGTTTCGAAGGAAGAAACTTGGATGACCAGCAAAACATCTTCAAGAAAAAAAAAGACAGTCCATTTGCCTTTTAAAAAGCACCTTTGGGATTTCTTAGACATCAATTGGGAATCAAAACTTAACAAGTTATTTTGGTCAAACGCCAACATACAGAACTCATCACTGCAGCTTTTTGGTTCAGAGGATGGTGCTGACAATGGCAAGATTTTGAATGAAGACAAAACATGGGAGGGAAACACATTTAGCCAGTTCTTTTAAGGATTGTCTCCAGCCTGATTGTCAGATATGGAAGAGAAAACGTTTTATGTTGTGTTCTTAAACAATGAAATACGATTTTTGGAACTTTGATAGGCTTCCCTATCCTACCCTATAAGAACTGTTATCTTGACTCTTTAATGTGATTTCTGTTTTTCATTGCATTAATGTCTACCAATATATTTACTACTAACTGTCACAGAAAGGAGGCCCCTAGATGACATTGACTAATCTTACTTTAATTCTCTTCATAGCATGTACTGTAATGTATATACAGTTTGCATGTATTTGGGGTAGTGTATTTGTGATCTTAAACAGAAAGGTTTTACAAATCTATTAATAATGAATCCATGAGCATTCCCCCTTCACCGAGGAGCTCCGGGAGAAGAAGCGCCGGAGGAGACGCCTAGAGCACTTGTGGAGGTCCGATAAGTCCGAGTCGAACCGAGCACTATTAACAACTTGCACCAAGGATTACATCAGGGCACTTAGGGCAGCAAAAAGATCTCATATTGCCACATTGGTTGCGTCCGCTGAGTCCCGCCCAGCCGCCCTGTTTAGGATAACCCGTTCCCTCCTAAATAGGAGGGATACGGGGGAACCCTTGCAGGGTAGAGCTGAGGATTATGCCCAATTCTTAGCGGACAAAGTTGCTCGGTTTCGGTCGGACTTGGACTCCACCGCTGCAGATCCAGCCGGGACACAAGAGGATCACTTGGCAAACCATCTTTGGGTTGAGTTTCAGGATGTTGCCTCTGGGGATGTGGACAAGGCCATTCGAGCTGTGAGTGCCTCCACCTGTATTCTGGACCCGTGTCCCTCCTGGCTGGTTGCCAACAGCAGTGAGGTGACACGTGGCTGGATCCAGGCGGTCGTAACCGCCTCCCTTCGGGAGGGGCACTTCCCCGCCGCACTTAAAACGGCAATGGTGAGACCCCTCCTGAAGAAACCATCCTTGGATCCAGCCATTTTAAATAACTACCGTCCTGTCTCCAACCTTCCCTTTGTTGGGAAGGTTGTTGAGAAGGTGGTGGCCTTCCAGCTTCAACGGGCCTTGGATGAAGCTAGCTACCTTGATCCCTTCCAGTCTGGCTTCAGACCCGGTTACAGCACAGAAACCGCTTTGGTCGCATTGACCGATGATCTCTGGAGGGCCAGAGATGGAGGCCATGCGTCCATCCTGGTTCTCCTTGACCTCTCGGCGGCTTTCGATACCATCGACCATGGCATCCTTCTGCGACGACTGCGGGAGGTGGGGGTGGGAGGCACTGTTTTGCAGTGGTTCTCCTCCTACCTCTCGGACAGGTCGCAGTCGGTGTTGGTGGGGGGGCAGAAATCGTCCCTGAGGCCCCTAAAACATGGGGTGCCGCAGGGTTCGGTCTTATCCCCCCTACTATTTAACATATACATGAAACCGCTGGGCGAGATCATTCGGAGGCACGGGATAAAATGCCATCAATATGCGGACGATATGCAATTGTATCTGTCCGCCCCGTGCCAACTCAATGAAGCGGTGGACGTGATGAACCAGGGTCTGGAGGCCGTTAAGAACTGGATGAGCGCTAACAAACTGGTACTCAACCCGGACAAGACCGAGTGGCTGTTGTGTTTCCTTCCCAACAATTTGGCTAATGTTCCATCTATCAGGCTGGGGGGTCAAATTTTATACCCCTCAGATAGGGTTCGTAACTTAGGAGTCCTCCTGGATCCACAGCTGACTCTCGATCATCATCTGTCGGCTATGACCAGGGGGGCATTTGCCCAGGTTCGCCTGGTCCGCCAGTTATGACCCTACCTGAATCAGGAGGCTCTCACAACAGTCACTCGAGCCCTTGTGATCTCTAGGCTGGAATACTGCAATGTGCTCTACATGGGGCTGCCCTTGAAGTGCATCCGGCGACTGCAGTTAGTTCAGAATGCGGCCGCGCGAGTGATAGTGGGCGCACCACGGTTCGCCCACATAACACCCATCCTCCGCGAGCTGCACTGGCTACCTGTTGAGCCCTTCATGGTAGTGGATCTGAGTACTTGAGAGACCGCCTTCTGCCGACTACCTCCCTCCGACCGATAAGATCGCACAGACTGGGCCTCCTCCGAATCCCATCCGCCAGTCAATGTCGACTGGCGACTACACGGAGGAGAGCCTTTTCTGTTGCAGCTCCGACCCTGTGGAATGATCTCCCCGTCGAGATACGCACCCTCACCACCGTCCAGGCCTTCCGCGCAGCCCTCAAGACCTGGCTCTCCCAACAGGCCTGGGGATAAGTCTCTAATTTGCCCCACCCGAGTGTTGAATGTTGAATGCAAGTTGTGTTTTTATTACTTTATTTTGTTCACATATTGTTTATTTTGAATTGGACCCCCTCCCTAATGATTGTAAGCCGCCCTGAGTCCCCTCAGGGAAAAGGGCGGCCTATAAATCTTAATAAAATACTCAAAAAAATTACTCAAAAAATACTCCTTTTCCATAAGCAAATTTGGGCAGCCTCCCATCTGAAGTCCAAATGGCCCTGACTCTACTGGCTAACCCTAATCCCTCAGGTTTTATTCCCAGGATGTTAGTTGACTGAAGAGTTTATTATTTTATTGTTCTTTTACTATTTTATATGCTTTTATTTTTATGGTTTATTAGTCATCCAAAGTAATATGACTTAGCTGGGCAGCCATGTAAATTTGCAGTGCAAGCAAACAATTAAACTTGCATTGGCATGGTTTTACACTACGGGAATGATGACAGTTGTGAACCAACAAATTCATCCAGCTAGCCTTTCAGAGTCACTTTGGATAGTGAGATGGACAGTATATAAAATGTATAAGGTAAGTAAAAAAAAAAAAAAGCAAGACTGCCCTCAAAGTTTGTCTACTATTTAACCTGACTCTCCAAAAAATTTAATACACATTTATTACAAAATGTAACTGAGTTATGGAACTACAGTCTTATTTTGTGGTATATTAATTTACATGGATATAAAACTTGGCTCCCATTTCTTAATCGCTTTCAAATTTATTTATTTGTTACTTTTGAAATATTAAGAACCTGGCAAGTTTGATGACATTCACTGGGGGGGTTTCCTTCAATCCTTAATGAAAGAAGTTTTTAGCTATACATTTAAAGAGTAAATTTGGGGAATAAATGGGAAAAGGATGATTAGAGTATTGTTTCTGTAAAGATATAAACAGATTAAGGATCATGATGGATCAGAAATAGGATTTTGATATTAATTGAAAGAATCTTCCCCTTAGGAAATAGTTGGTGCTTTAAATTCTGAAAAATACTACTGTATGTGGTAGGATGGGATTTTGAAAGTTGGACACAAGCCAGAACCAGAGGGAAGTAAAAATTAAAAGAGAAGAATGCTTATTCAATTTATGAACACAAGATGGAGGAAAGTACCTTAACACTGGATGTGCTGAAGGATATTTGTGAACCATTTTTAAAAATTATCTGTTCTTTCTTTGTTATTTCCTTTAACCTCTACTTTTATTTTTATATTATTTTTCTTTCTTTCTTTTCTTTTTTATACTTTTATTTTATAGTTTGGACAACTATATTTGTATAATTCTACTGTATTTTATCTATATACTTGTAATACTCAGTAAAATGATTTTTAAATCTATTTTTATTTTCTGATGGCACCACACTTCCTTGGTTATTGCTGTTTTCTTAGCTTTTCTTTTCATAGCTGGCTGGGGAATTCTGCGAGTTGAAGTCCACAGGATTTAAAATCGCCAAGGTTGAGAAACACTTTCCTCCATCTTGTCCTAATTGTTGTTTGGGTTTTTCTTTTGTCCCCATCACTCCCTACCTCATTGTTTGAATTGTTTTCTTGGGATTTGATTCCCAAGCAATTGTTTCGAGCAGTCAAAACTCTTTGATCGTGAAGGAAGAAAGCAGGCATGGCAAACACTGAGAGAGAGGGAGGGAGGGCTGCGGTTAACTCACACCACCCTTCCTTCTTTCCTAAGCCAAAGCAGCGCTTCTTCGCCGCCCCGAAGCCAGGCCCCCGCAGCTGAGATGCGGCGGCCAGCGGCATCCCCGCCCTTCCCACTCGAGTTTGCTTTCATTTTCGGAATCGCGGGCCCATCGAGTTGGCTTCACCGAGCGGCTTCGTTGCTTTTGCTCCGACGGAATCTGAGGCGGAGAAAAGAACCGCTCCTTCGGCAGGTGAGCCCGGCACGGGGTCAATTACTGTACGTTCTCCAGGGAGCGGGGAGGGAGCGAAGGCAGGAGTTTCGGGCGCAAAGCGCTGACCTGGCGGCGGAGGCAGCCGAAGTCTTCGGCCTTTGCACCCAGACGCAAGGGTGCTTCTTCGGCGAGAACCAGGCCTGGCACAAGCCGGCTGTGCCCGCCCCTCGTAGAGACCGGAGCCGGGCGTTTCCTCTGTGCCGCTTTCCAAGACTGGCACAGAAGAAAACGAGGCCGGGCTTGGTGCGGAAGCGGGAAGAAACGGGCGAAAGTGCGCCGCCGCGTTTGGCTCGCTTCCTTTCCTGTGGCGCGTAGCGGCGGCCCGAGGGACTGGGGGAGACCACCCCGTGGTTGCGCTAGTCCCCGCGCGCATCTTCGGCCCTCAAAACGGCCCCGCGCTTCCCTCGGCCGCAGAGCGGCAGCGACCGAAGGATTTGCCCCAGCAGCCTGTTGAAAGGGAGGCGGCGCTGCAGAGGAAGCGGGTGGAGGCCGGAAGGCTGCCGCACTCTCAGCGTCGGCTGCAGAGGACGGCCACAAGACGGCAAGAGACAGGAAAAATCAAACCCGTCTTAGCCTTAAGCGTTGATGTAATTCGCCGGATCTCGCCCCTTAAAAGCTGCACGCGCACGCGCACACCTCGGGCAAGGACGCACCACAATAGCTCTGCGCCTTCAAACAGAGCTGCTTTATGATGACTATCGCAGGTGGACCTCGACCTACAACAGTTCATTTAGTGACCTTTTAAAGTTACAAGGCACTGAAAACAGGGACTTAACCCATTTTTCATAGTTCCAATCACTGAAGCACCCCCATGCTCGTGCCATCAAACTTCAGATGTTTGGCAACTGACTCATACTTATGACCTTTGTTGCAGTGGTGGGTTGCAGGCGGTACGCCCCGGTACAGGCATACCGGAGCCAGCCCGGAGCATCGGATAGGGTTCCAGTGTGGTGCTCCGGAAGGCCCACCTGCACCCCAGAGCGCCTTACCGGTGTTTAAAGGCTTCTGCACAGGCGCATGGCATGTACAGCGCCTGCGCAGTGTTTCACGGAACAGCTGGAGCGTCGTGGAGGCGCTAATACGCATGCGTGTGCTGTGTGCGTCCATGAGGAAGCCGCCAGCCCCATTCCAACCGTACCGTTTGGAACGGGATTTGCAACCCACCACTGCATTGTTGTGTCCCAAGGTCATGTGTCCACCTTTTTGCAATCTAATGATAAACAAAGTCAATAGGGAAGCTAAATTCACTTAACAACCGAGGCAAGAAAGGTCATAAAATGGGGCAAAAACTCACTTAACAAATGTCTCACTTGACAACAGATATTTTGGGCTCAATTGTGGTTGCAAACTATCTGTACGGGACTTTATGACAACCAATGCAGGGATGGGGGAATGGTTGCTGAAAGGTTTGCCTTTTGCCCCAGAAAGGTCCATTGAAGAAGGCAGATTTTGCTTACAGAATTAGAAGAAAACCTATTGTTTATTTGTAAGAGGAATTCAGATTCTGCAACTCTAGCAAATAGTCTTACATTTTTGCTGGACACTAATTATCAGAGCTTTAATTCCTGTTATGGAGGTTCTTAACAGAAAGTATGGTTAAAATATCAACACCAGCTTTTTAAAATAAATGTGAGGACAGCAATAATACTTGCTTGTTCATTCAGAAAGTACTATTTCTTTCTAGATTAACACAATGCACAGATGGCATGGCCTTTTAAAAAAGAGGAAGGCAATGCAGATTTGAAATAGTTTACACTCGAGTGTGGTTTTGCCATCTGGTTTCAGTACCAGTCACTTCTCATTTTTCTGAGAATCAAATAGTTGTTTTTAAAAGTTTGTGTGCTTGAGTCTGAAACTTCACCTAAAATGCTTTCTAAGGCAGCCTTTTTTGGAGATCTATTTAAAGTTAAAGTTTATGTGTCTTTACATGTGTAGGGGATAAAGCATATATATCATGTGTCCTGTTGTCACTTTCTGGAATTAATGTTATGTCCATCTGCTGTCATTGTCAATGTTTATGACTATATCTTCTAAGAAGCAGCAAAACAAAAATATTAGCTGTTTCAGGGCTGAAAATATCTCATCCCAAATATCCCATTTTAATCTCAGTGGAGCTGTTCCAGTATCACCAAAGTATTCTAACCTGCGGAGAGACCAATGATGGCTAACCCTTTTCCCATCACGTGCCAAAAGTGGGGGGAGCGCGGTGAGGTCATCCATAGCATGCCCCCACCCATAATTCTATGCACGTGATCCCCCAGCATGCATGCGAACCACCCCGGCTCTTCCCCCACTTTTGACACATGATGGACCCATTTTTCGCTCTCCCCAGGCTCCAGAGGCTTTCTAGGAGCCTGGGAAGGGTGAAAATGGCCTCCCCCCCCCCCTAGAGGCTCTACAGAGGCATGCGAAAAATGGCCCTATGGGCAAACCAGAAGTCCATTCAGGAGCCTCCGGAGGGCGAAAAACGGCTGAAAATAAAGACTGAAGTCAGCTGGCCAGCACACGCATGCACACTGGAGCTGAAAGGGCAACGCCTCCTATGCCCTAACAAATGGCTCTGTGTGCCACCTGTGGCATGCGCTTCACCGACAAAAGGGCGAACGACAAAACCGCGCCTGACTAAACCGCAGTGACAAAACCGCGAGTTCTAAAGCGCTCTGATGAATGAGCGCTGAATCGCGCCGACAACAGCACGGCGACAGAAGCGTGCTGTAAAACTAAACCTAACCCTAAACGTAACGCTAGCCCTTACCCTAAACCTAATCCTAAACCTAACCCTAAACCTAACCCTTACTTTAACTTACATTGGCTTTCTGTCGCCGCGCTGTTGTCGCTGTGGTGATGACATCGCGGTTTTAGCGACGCGGTTTTGTCAGCACGCTTTTGTCGTGCGTGCTTTTGTTGGGTCTCGGTGGCATGCATGCCATAGGTTCGCGATCACGAAGATAGATCATTCTGATCTTACCAGAAGTTTTCTCATCTCTAAACATTTTGTACATTTCTAGTAAACATTTCAGCAAATGACAAGTGGTATAACTTGTAACGTAACAAGACAGAGCATTCTTGGGTGGTTGAGCATGAAAGCCTACACTTCATTACTATTGGAAGTCCTTGCTCATAGCTGTTGACTGTTGCATTCCCAGTTTTTAAACATCTTTGCATTTTTAAATTACTGTTATTCATGTTTTTGTCATTCATTTTTTCTTCATCTGAGCTATGAAGACAGGAATTGTATGTCAGTCAGAATAAGTTCAAATCAGAATGTCTTATAAGAATTGAAAAATAAACTGACAAACTAACATTGACAACACAGGTTTGTAACTGCTTCTAAAGTTAGAAAAACTGAACATTTACCTTTCAAGACTTAATCTGAGTGGGTTCCTGGTTTGATTTTAAAAGTCCCTCTTTGAGGGAGATGGGCAGTTTAGAAATGTGAAAAATAAATAAATAATGAAGTTGTACACTTTTGCGACATTGAAATCAGAGTAACTCTTTATTGTGACTACTATTTATTTCAGTCAAAGCCAAGCTTGTCTTCTTTATCTTCCTTCTATGTAATTTTGCATATAAATTACTCTAAATGAGAGAAATCAGTATCTGTATTTTTGTACATAAAATATGTACAGCCATCAGCAATTGTCTGAGTAAGAATTTCAGGGGTGGGGAAAGGAAGTTGATTTGGCTTCCTCTGTCTTTTAAGTGCTCTGGTGCATTCTGGAAGCTATGGTTGAACAAACGGATTGCAGTTGAATTGCTGTACCTCTGCTTGAATACTAAGTAACACTGGGTGGTGAGCTTTAAAAGTACTTAGAAATGTAATTGTTTTAACTGGAACGAAGAAATATCATATTTTTGAAGTTTCAATTAAACTCTTGTGCTATAAATTGCACTTTAGGCAGCTAGAAAAAATGTTGATTTCACAAATTTAAGAAGGAGCTCTTAAATACAATCAGACTTCAACCTTGGAGTGTTACATTGAGTTATATTGCATTGTATCCTTTGGCAAAGGCTTCAGTGAACAGAAGCTGTTTGTCTCTGTGTGTGTACATGCACATACATTGTTTCTATTAGTATGAAATCTCACAGTGTTCTAGAGGTTCTCCAGCTCTTTGGAGCAGACTTGAATAGCAGAGGCCTGCAGAGAGAAGAGAGATAACAGAAAATCATTTTCCTCTCCCACTTAAAAATATCTTACATCAAAAAGCCTTATTTGAATAGGAGGATATAGCAAAGCTTTAACATTACAATACATTAAAGGGCCATGTTTGTTATTATTTGAACACTGTTTCATTTGGTCCATTGCAGATGCACAACTAACATCAACACTTACATTCTAGGATGTGTTTTTAAACTACAATGGCATTTTCCATGAAACCACTGAATTTCTGCAAACTTGGTAAGTTAAATTTAATTAGAGATAATGTAGGGTGGGGGTTTTTTTTGGCTGCCAGTTCCTTCTTTGTCATGTGTTAACATTGTGGGAGGAAATTTGTCCCGGAAATTGTATGATCACTTCCTTCCATGTGTCTAAAACAAATTGTTTATTCGAAACATATTATTGATAAATGGTCTTCAAGGTGATACATTGAAACAACAGCAATAGCAGTCCTACCTAATTTGGAGAGTAAACTCATGCACAATTTATTTTTAAGGTTTTTAATTAATTTTGAAAAATAATAATTTGTTGTTCTTTCATTTAGCATTTGTCTTATTTGAACTTCTTTCCTAAAACATGTGTAATATTAGGGTTTTTAAAAAGAAACATATTTTGTATTCAGAATAGAAATATGTGTTATTACTATTTATAATTCTAAGCTGTTCTCTTGAAACTCATATTTGTAATAGTGTCTTCTAATATATAGACTTCTCTCCAAATATAAAATCACCTGGGCAGCAGATTTAATCTACAACACTTAAGGCTGGCCTGGTCACATAAGCACCTCTCCAGAATGCAGATGAGGGAATGTAATGAAGTTTCGTTCGTTTCTCTTGCAAAGAATGAAATGATGTATTTGCCATTATCATTCAACTCCAGCCTATTCTTATGTTGTTGCTGCCTAATATAGATCTCTGTTTTCTTTAGCTGGCCAATTTTTTAGCTTCACATCTTGGATGATGAAGCCGGGAATACATACTTTCAGGATACACTATGTTCTGTATATTAAATATCTAGTGATTGTACAAAAGAGGCTTAAGTGATAATTTTTAATTATTCTATGAAGGCTTGTTTTTCTTTTGCAAAACTTTCCAGTTGAACTAATACATTGTACTAAGCCAGAACCTATGTTTATCATGGTTTATTGAAAAAGCTATGGCTATGTAGCTAGGTTCTAATGCCAAAGCCCCAAAATTAATTGCCCACAAACCACAGTGGCTGGATTCATAGATACTGAAGTAAAACCACTGATGGCTTTTTACAATATGTGTCTTTCTATCCTATAGCTTTTGCATCTGCCCCTCTTTGATCTTAACATCATTCTATTTTTTATCTCTTCCTGTTTGTGGATATTTGGTCAAAAGATAGCTTTTACAAATGAATAATATTACTTTGTAATCCCATAAGTCTTCCAACATAAAAGAAATAGTCTACAATTAATTATAAAAAAGGAAAAGCAAACTTTAGGGTTTTTTTTGTGGTGAGAGAAAGCCAAATGCCTGATTGTTATACAAGTACTCCTCAGCTTACAACCATAATGGAGCCTGCCTATCATGTTCATAAGTCCGGATGGTCATAAAATGGGTTGGCCATGTGTCCAATCCAATTTTAAGATATTTCTGTTGGAGTCATTAAGCAAATCAAAGATTCACCATGACTATTGTTTTGCAAAAAAAACCAACAAATGCTGGGTTTTGGCAAAACTATCATAAAATGCAGTCATGTGACTCTGGGATGTTGCAGATGGACATAAATGCAGCCCAGATTGGGTGTGTCCAACATTTACTTACCTTACCAGGGGTGTATAACTAAGAATTTCCAATTGTGGTTGTGAGTATTCCCTAGGTAGGTCCATCGTAGCTTTGAACGGTCACTAAGTAAGTCAAAGATTAACTATCAAACAAAAACCAAAAATGTACTCAAGTAGAGTGTGGTCCAGCTTCAGTTAAACATTAGAGAAAAGTTGAAAATTGCATAAATACTATAAAATCTATATACACCACCATACATTTGCCATTGCCCTAAAAATACCACTTACAAGTATAAAATCCTTTACCTATCCTTATTCCACCTGACATTACTAATAAAATATAGCTGGGCAATCCTGCCATTTAATTTTACAGGCTGCCAATCAATGTAACTGATATGGCACCAGTGGCTGCAGGGCTTCTATCAGGTCATAGATCTTCTCAAATGGAGGTTCTTAAATTGTACTCTGAAAATGGATTTTTGTGGAGTGAATATGTTTTAAAGGTTCATTAAAATTTCACCATTAAAAAAGTACTTCTATTTATTTTATATCTGCCTTTGGACTTAGTTACATCAGATTTGGCCATTTTAGAATAGATGCGTTTCCATCAACAGAAACAAACCTTACTAACAGTCCGACTGTTTCCAGCATGAAGTGAGCAATATAATATTAATATTTGAAAATATGTTAAGATCATTTTTTAAGAAAGTAATAAATGGCAGTATTGCATTAGAGGAAAGTGGTTATTGTCAGATTGAACAAAGCAGCCTTCTACAAACTGGTATTTATGTTGGTTGAAGTACAAGAAGATTGTTTGTTCAATTAATCAATTTATATGAGTGCCTAACAGAAAAATTATGACACTATGTGGCTAACATCAGGTTAAAAAGAAACAAAAAATAACTTAACTAGACAAACAAAAATGACAATAAAAATATAGTACATTTGAGGCCAGCCACAACCATAATATTAACCATTACAAAATGGTCTCCTCTAATTCCCTGATTCAATGTCTGGGGGAAGAGCCAGGCTTTATAGAAGGCTGTTTGGCTCATGGCTGTCTGAATCTCAGGGGATATGTTGTTCCATAGGACAGGCACTGTAACAGAATGCAAGGTGCCCAAATCCCATGAAATGACATTGTTTCATAGAGGAGACAGGATGAACATGCCCACCCTGTTTGGTCTGCTGAAATAATCAGAGCCAGGTAGTTCAACAAAGAACCTTTTTTCCATGAAAGGCTTCATAGATGATAACTTTCACCTTGAATTACACCCAGAAACCTAATTTAGCCGGTGCAACTCATAAAATAATGGTGTTACATGGCTCTCTGTGGTTCAGCTATAATTATTCACATCACTGAATTGTGAACCACTTGAAGTTTCCTAATGGTCTACAAGGGAAACCCTATGTAGAACACCTTGCAATACCACAAACAAGAGGTGATTACAAACAGGGCCTTCCAGTTCAGGAATGGAAACAACCGGCACATAGGATTTGGTCCTCTTGGCCACTGCAGGTACCTGCTATTCAAACAGTTGCTGAGGGTAAAGATACAGATGGTATTCAGCAGGTCTGACCAGTTCTAGTGAACAGGTAGTGGAAATTTTGAATAGTTCGGAGAACCGGTAAATACAACCTCTGACTGACATCTATTCTCTGCCTCCCGAGTCCCAGCTGATCGGGAGGGAATGGGGATTTTGCAGTAACCTTCCTCTGCAATGACCACCAAGCTTGGGTTGAGAGGACAAACAGTAAATGAAACCAAAGGATTTTGAGTACATTTTATCATGGAAAACCTTGGAAAGAAATAGGGATAATACACCTGTAACCATACTTGAAGAAAATTGAATGCCCAAAGCTGCTTATAAATTGTTTTCTGACATGAAGCTACTCAGTAGCAAAATACCCACCCACTCTAGTCTGGAAGAAAGTCATGAATCTCTGATGCTAAATTCTATTTTATATTAACTTTCCAACCATTTACTTATATATGATCAAATGATTGTAGCATTTTTCCTAATATTTGTTTTGTTTAATTTACAGCATACATCAGTGCAATAACTTTGAGTTTTAGCAACTTTCTTGGTAAGTATTTTTCATATACTATAGAGACCTTGCTAGAGATGAGCTCTTATTGATAGCAACATCCCTGTAAGTGACATAAATCCAGTCCATCGATCTATCTAATGTTATGCCAAAGCATGATTAAGTGTGAGATATCTAAAGATCAAGCAAGCATCTGTTTCACACACATTCCCTACTTTATTTTATTCCTTTCTTGCGTAGCTGGGATGAGAATTTTGGAAGTGTTTATTTTTAGGTGATTTTTTAAAGACTGCTGATGTTAAAATGAGCCCACTTTATAATAGATTATAAAGCTGTGTTACTTAAATTAACCAAATCTAATACAACTATAATGTCATGATTGCATATAACAATCTAGTTTTAAAGAAAAATGCCGATGGGGAGGAGGGAACACACAAAGCTGATGCTTAATTGAACCCTTCAGCTTGGCCTTGTCTGGGATTTCTGTTCCATTCATTAAAAGTACATCAAATTCATCACCGTCCGTCACCAACAAAAAGTGGAGGCTACAAAGTTAATTACCAGCCTCCAGCATCATCCTTATCTCCAAGGGTTCCTTGGTCCCCATATCAGGCGATAGGTATTCTTAGAAAATAAACATGCTGATTGATTGCAATCTAATGCTTGAGTTAAATTATATCCACAAAAAAAAAGAAATGGTATATAAGTACATTAAACATGACTAGGAGCATGGGTAGGAGAAAGCACCCATAATTTGCATTATGGCCAATGGAACATTTTGCAACTATTTATATCCATTATTGACTCAGTCGGTGTTCTTGATCACAGAAACCCAGGGAAATCTCATTCTCTTTGAAACCAGTTATGTCCTGTGCTGATTTCTCCTATTTTCCAAAATGTTTTTCTGTACTATTTGGATGATAGCTCTTATGCCCTCCTCTTTCTTTTTCCACCTTTCCTTTTTGCATGTTTTTGCATGCTTCTTGCTTTAAATATATATAATGGTGGCAAACAATCTGCTTGATGCATAAAGTAAGGGACACATTTTGGATATGCTGGTAGAAACATCAAATTGTAAAGGAGAACAGCAGGAATAAAAGTCTAGGCTTAAGCTATGAGAAAAATAGACATGGCATGCAGTGGTGGGATTCAAAAACATTTACTGCTGGTTCTGCGGGCGTGGTGTGGCTTGGTAGGCGTGGCTTGGTGGGCGTGGCAGGGGAAGGATACTGTAAAATCCCTATTCCCTCCTGATCAGCTGGAACTCGGGAGGCAGATAATAGATGGGGGTGGGGCCAGTCAGAGGTGTTATTTATCAGTTCTCCAAACTACTCAAAATTTCCGCTACCGGTTCTACTGGTCAGAACCTGCTGAATACCATCTCTGATGACATATCCTAGTACAGTGTGCTTGATGCATACGAATTTACAGCGAAAGGTTTTTTCCCCCCACCAGAAACATCTGAATCATCACTTATACTGAATATGAAAGCAGAGGATTTTGAGTACATTCTATCATGGAAAGCTGGAAATAGTTCAAGAATTCCAGTATGCTACACAGTGATATACTGGTATAATATGAAAAGGTTTCTATCTGTTTTCTTTATACATATTGATATTTACATTTTGTAACTGTTTACAAGTAATCATGATGGACAAAGTATTATTTTAACACAGGTACTTAGATATTGCTTCAAGAAAAATAAAAATAATGCAAAAGTTTAAAGGTCAGTAGATTTATTTGGTACATCTTTGTGGATTGGACATAATTTGATTGAATGCATGGGATATTATTTCTTATAAATACCTAGTAAAGTTGGGAGTGATTATCATTTTGTGAATAGAGGCCACCCTTAATATTTTAGGAGTCACAAAGACTACAGAGCATGGGTTGATAATGCAAAATAACCAGACTATGACATACATTTGAATGGCTCCAGAGTTTTCTGTATTTTCATGAATTTAAGGTAGAATTTAAAGAGGGTTCTTTCTTTAATTCTATAAAGCACATTATTGGGAATACAATTCAGTATTATCATTTTCCAGTCTGAAAATGATAGAAAACTCTGAAATTTTTTCAGCAAATGGAGTCAGAAAGGATCTTGGGTACTGCATATACTTGGAGTGTAGATTTAATCCTATCCTATATGAACCTAAAACCAATTGAAACTCTTGAGGCAATATAGCACTGTCTCAATCCTTGATGTATTCAGGAGGTCAAAGGAAAGTAAGTGACAAAAAGTGCATTATGGGATAATTGATGCAAACCTTTGACTATAGTATATACTTGCATCCAACACGGAACACAAGCATGTCTGTTTTGTGAATATTTTTATCATCACAATTTTACTAGGTGCCTATAAATAAAAGAACTGTTATATTCAATTGAAGTATATTTGCAAAAACCTACATAAAATTAAATAAAATAAACAAGTCAATTATTACTGTCAATGGCAGTAATTAGCACTTTTTCCTATATGATGGAGATAAACCTAGAGCAAAATGGCTGCATTTATTGAATGGATGGTACATTTGACAGAAAATGGAAGGGAAATTTTTTTGCTTTGTTTTCTTTAGTGATTTTGATTGCAATTTACATACCATGGAAACAAAGTCGAAATCAGCAGTAAAAAGCCAGGAACAAGTTAATTCTTACAACTCCAGGCAAGTAAAATACTCTTGAGAAGTTGATGCTCCTATTTATATTTGTCCCTTTTCGTTTATTTCAAGATGATCCACTGTATAATTTTTGTCTTCCTGCTTTCTGTGTTTTGAAAGACAAGTATTTTATATTAATACACAATAGGCCAATGAATGACAGTTTAAAGATTATAATGTGTCTTAACATTTCTACAATATTTGCTTTGGAGTGAATTTGAGGCTTAGAATTAAATCAGGAGCATATATAATACAGATCCTAAACTAAGCTTGGAAACCCAGGTTTGTGTCCACAGATGACCATGGAAATTCATGGCTGATTTAGAGCCAATCCTCTCTTTTAACAAACTTCCTGAGAGACTTCAGTGTAAGAACAAAATAATAGGAGACTCCCATGTGTATCATTCTGAGTTGGCAGAATACAAATATAATAATAAAAATAAAAATAAAATCAAAGATGGTGGATAGAAAAATATAGGCCAAAAAAATCATTACGTATTGTTCGGTTCTACTTGGGAAGATCAGTCTTCCCTATTTTTCTGCTTTAGTATGAATTGTTATGTTTGGGGTTTTAGACATGTAGTGGAATACGTATAGGCTGTTCCTGAATTTAAATGGTTCATCCTTAATTTTAAACCATAGCTTATGTCAAGTTACAATTGATTTAATATCATATCATCCATAATGGATGGGTTCACAGTCATGCTAAGTACCAACCAAAGAAACTATGCTTAGATTAAGACAGTGTATTAACCCAATCATTGATTAGGGTAACAGTGATCCCCAAAATAAAACCAGTTCTAAATGAATTCAGTAAATTCATTTGTATGTATGTATGTATTTTATTATTTGTATGCCGCCCTTCTCCGGGAGGACTCAGGGCGGCGAACAATTCAAGGGGGGAAAAAAGGGGAAACATAAAAGACAAAATACAAATAATAAAAGTAAACAACAGTTGCACAACCATACATGTCGAGAGGGGAGGGAACTCATCACCCCCAGGCCTGCCGGCAAAGCCAGGTTTTGACGGCTTTTCGGAAGGCCTGGAGAGAGGTGAGGGTCCGAATCCCTGCGGGGAGTTCATTCCAGAGGGCCGGAGCTGCCACAGAGAAGGCCCTCCCCCGGGTAATAGCCAGGTGGCATTGGCTGGTAGATGGCACCCGGAGGAGGCCAACCCTGTGAGATCTAATGGGTCTGTGGGAGGTAATTGGCAGCAGGCGGTCTCTCAAGTACCCAGATTTAAAAATTGTTGTGCTTTACTCAGTATTCAGAGGAAGAAGCCTCTGGGAATGGATCTGTTTCCTAGGATATCTCCTTGTCTTGCCTTGCCTTGCTTCGATATCTGATGCCCCCTGCATGTACACGCAACTCCCAGAAGGAGTGTACCAGTTTGAGAAAAACTATCTTAGGTTATAGAACTCTAGGAAAGATTCTCAGAAGAGTCTGATGTCTTTATAGACAATAGAAAATGGAATGATTTGTGGTTCTTTCTTTTTGATACTTGCATCTCTATCACAGATGTTCTCTTCCTCCCCCGCCCCCAGGTCTCCGGAAAGCCAAGATTCAGACCATCATGTTTTGGGACCAGGGCAGTTTGCTGCTTGCCCACCAATGAAGCAGGTTCTAAGGTAGAAGATATAAATAATTTTTTAGCAGAAACCCAGTAAAGACATCTGAGGTTTTAAATGACCTTAAATGTTTTTATTGAAATCAAGAAAAATTCTGACACTGTCAAAAAGTTTGAAAAAATACTGACTTGCTAACTCTAACCACCCAAATACCACCACCACACATTATAAGTTCCAATGAACTTTAAGTGAACAAAAATTGATATACCTCCTGTATAGTACATAAACATGACATCTTTTTGTAAATTGTAATGCATATTTATTATTTATGTGCATGTGTTTAAAATTTTAAAATAAGAAAACAATAAATATAGCAGGTTTAGACAACTTTCTAGTCAATATTTTGTAATATCTCCTTTCCAATGGTTCCTATAATTAATTAAGAAAAACTTTTGAAGCCCTCTCCCATTCTTGCTGTCAGAGTTTTTCTAGCACAGAAATATTCTTGCATGATTCATCTGGAGGTGTATTTCAGACTGTCTTCTTGTTTTTACATGTGTATATGTACATGCTTCCCAGATGTCACATTTTTAAAAATATCATAGAAAGGATAAAAATGTTATCAAATTCTGCAATATTATGACTCTTAAGTGATAAATGAATATGTGTGATACTCCACCAAATAAAACTAAATAGTACGTAATGTCAAAGAAACAAACTAAACTGTTGCATTTCATTGATATTTTGATAAATAGTTAAGCACAGGGGTTGAATCATCTCTTGGAATTTTCTCTGGGTTTTGCTCCCCATTTTCTCTGCAGAAACCTCCTGTAGGCTCATCCAGACCAAATATAAATGAGTTGGACAGAACACCTGTTATGCCTCAGCATCTTAAAAAAGTCAATTGCTCTTTAAATTGATACCAATCTTCCAGAAGTCATGACCTATACTTTGGTCACACCTGGTTAAGGAAAAAAATAGTTGGAATAGAAAGGAAAATGAAAACGGGGGATAAAAATGGATGCCCTTTGAGCTGAAGGGAACTAATCAGTGGTGGGTTACCATTTTTTTCCCTACTAGTTCTGGCACAGTCACGCTTGCTGCTTCTGCACATGAGCAGAAGCCTCCAGGCGGGTGGGCGGAGCTTCCTACCGCTGCTACTACCGGTTCACCCAATCCGGGCTGAACCGGGAGCAACCCACTTCTGGAACCAATTACTAGCTCTGGAAGAAAGAAAAGAGAGATGAATAACAGTTAAACTTCCAGTCTAATTTTCTAAAGCAACTGTGCTTTCCAGGAGCAATGCAGAATATTTGCACCTCTTGCTCATTTCTTTGTTTTTAATAGCATCTGTTATTCTTACCAGTGAATGTAAGTGGATCTTCTTAAAGATACAGTACATACAAGGAGATCAGGAATATATTTGAGCAAGGAAGATTCTGCCAGGAAGAATGGGAAAAGAAAAGAATCTAAAAGTGAGAACATAAACTTTCTCAGTTGTAAGAAACAACAAAGTTGTTATTTCTGCCAAAGAAAGTGTTACAAAATTGGAAGGGTCTTCAGACTTCTGTAGCTGCCATATTTACTGCTTTATCACTGAATCTGTGTACATAAGCAATAAAAGTGCATTGAAATTTGCAGAAAAAAACCATATATAACTATACACCATGCAGATATTTCATCAACTATGAATTCATTGAAATATACAGTTTTACCTGGGTACCTAATCTTGCATAGACAACTTCATATACATCTCATCTGGGTCTAACATTTTTGGGCAATTATCATATATTTCTTTGGAATCACTGTTTTCTTACTGAAAAATACTGTATTCTTTCTTGTTTTTATATAGTGATATAAAATCAATGCAGCCCAGGAATGTACTAATCGATGCAGTCCAGGGATGTACTAATATTGCAAGACCATTCTGTAATCTAACAAATGAATTTGCAGATGTTTGCCGTAGAACGGCATATATTGTAGTACAGCAATACACTAGCAATGGAACAAATTATTCAGATATTATACCATTCAATCCATTTTCTAACCGTAAGTAATTTCTTTCTTCCTTTTGTTTGAAACGTATTAATTTTCACTATCTCAAATCAGGTCATTTTTCCTTCCTTTGTTCATTTGGCAAGCGAGTTGGCCTTGATGACTTTTATATCCAGTTATACTATACATTTAAAGACAATTTTAAAAACTAGCCTAGAAATTAAGAGTAGCACAAAGAATCAGATTCTGTATTCAGAGCTGACTTTCAGAATCAAAATTAACATTGATGATTAAAGCAAACCAATAATAAAAAATTAAAGTATGTATCTTTCTATTGAAAATATTATTTATAATAATACATTAGGTTTGATTAAAAATCCTACATAATTTCCAAGATACTTAGGTATATTTTAGAGTCTATTACATTTTCTAAGATTAAAATAATCTGGACTGCCAGCAAATAGTATTGATAATTTCTTTTATTTATGTTTTAATCAGGATGCTTCAGGCCACCTCAGTTTAATATTTCTGTTTGTCAAAACTGTGTAAATGTCACAGTGAAACTTCCACCTCTGTTACTTAAAATTTATCAAAAACTTGATTATCTAATCATAGTGGAAACAGCTGATCTCAAGGAAAATGTAAGTAATTGATTATTAAGGTCTTAAAAATATCAAAAAGAATTCACTTTATAACTAAGAAATGTGCTAGGTTTTTTGCTTTTACAATATTATATCTCTCAGCTTCAGATGTGTTGAGCTCACATCATTTTCAGCCATTGTGACATTGTTTTTTTCCAGTTCAGTGTTTATATTCATTGGTTCTAAATGGAATGATGGAATCCAGATGGGCAAGTTTGTTTGTATGGGTTCAGAGTGCAGCTGAACTTGATGGGTTCAGTTGTTAAGACTAATATAGAAAATCAATGGCCATACTAGCATACAAACCCACACAATTAAACTAACACAATATCAAAAAGCATTTTAGTATATAGACATTGAAATGTCATCCAATTCAGAAACACAAATTACAAAAATAAAACTATTGTTGATATTGCTGTTATGATTGTTGTAGTTATAAATAGTGATATAGTAATGGTACTGTATTTAAACGATTTCACAAAATATTTCATTATTCCTCTAACCTCCATATAGAAAATGACATTCTTAAATAAAAAGTATAGTGGTACTTCGGTACTCATTGTTAATTAGTTCCAGGAGGCACAATAAGTACCAAAAACGATGAGTACCAAAAAGATTTTCCCCATAAGGAATAAGGTAGTGAATCACAAGGCTGCCAAGAATTTTTAGCTTGTGTATTGAGTACTAAACAAACGATGCATATCAGGACAAAACTTTTGTATCAAGTGAGTTGAGTACCAGTTTGATGAGTTTCAAAGCAGTTGAGTTACTGCTTTGAATTATGGTTGATGTACCACTGTAAGTGTAGCCATGCCGTGATTCTGGGTTAAAGTAGAATTTTACCAATTCACATCATTTAGCTTTATCCTTTCAGTGCATTTTAAAACAATTCACCTTCTTTTTTTGTCTTTTACAGCGTGTTGCTAATTCAACCAAACAGGATAATTTCTTCACTATTCTGGAAGATTTGCATGCAAATAAAAATTATTGCATTGCTGTTCAGGTGTCTACAGGTCATAATCGCCAGTGCACTCCCACCATTCCAAAATGTATTATGCTTGAGTCCAATAATCGAGAAGGTACATTGAATTATGAAATAAGGAAATGGGATGGGTCAGAACCTGTTTATTTTGTGACTAAAAGACTAAACATTTGTTTAGCATTTCAGTATCTTTTACATGATTACCCTATTTTTCGGACTATAAGACACACCAGGCTATGAGACACAACTAAATTTACAAGAGGAAAACAAGAACAAAATAGTTTTTGGCCTCTGTGCATCGCGTTTTCACCCGCCTCAGCCCCCAGAAGCACTACAGTACTCTGCACATCCTGTTTTTGCCAAAAATGGGATGCATGGAACACTACAGAGTGCTTCTGCAGGCTGCGGAGGGCAAAAATGGGACACATAGAGGGCTTGGGAACCCAAAAGTGCACCTGTTTTTGGCAAAAATGGGACATGCAGAGCACTGGAGAGTGCTTCTGGGGGATGAGGGTAAAAACACAATGCGCAGAGGATTTGGGAGGCCAAAAACACCCATATTCGGTCTATAAGACGTACCTAAATTTTCACCCACTTTTAGGGTGGGGAAGGTGAGTCTTATACTCCAAAAATACAGTATATTATAGTTCTTTGTCTTCCTGACAAAACCAAGTAGTTTTGAAATAATGTGCAAATGCATTGTTGCTTAATGAAATATATTTTTAATCTGCAGATTATATTATGCTTTCAATCTTGGCTCCATTAATACTAGTGGTAGTGGTAATCATTTCAGCTTTCCTGTATAAGGCTGGTTTTATTTTCTTTAAAAGGAGCACATCATCAAATGTCTTGGTAAGTAGTGTGGCAAAATATTTTCAACTTAATGTTTGTATGTGTTGGGGCAGTTCAACCAAAGGTAGTGAAAAGGATTCCCAGAAGAAGCTACATGTCCCTTAACTCCATTGAATATTCCCTGTATTCCTTCTGTTCTGCATAGACTTGGGGTGATGTACTGTAGCTTCTTCATTAGTTTAAAGACTATTTCTAGCCTAATGGCTGTGAGACTGTTTTTCATTTTAGTCTCATATATTTACATATTCAGTTAATGTGCCAAAAGAAACAGCACTCTTAGTTTGGCTGTATTGCCAAACTTGCAGGACTTGACATACAAGTGGATTTGAGCTTACAATCAGGAACCTGCACAAGATTTAAGAAGGCTTTTTTACAGTATATAACTTTTAGAGTTAATTTTGGAAACAAGATTAATTCATTGTAAACAGCCCTCCGGTAATCCAACAGAAGCTTGTTTTAAAATAGACAGATTATGTTGCTGAGGCTAAATGAATTCCCACTAATTATTATGTGCTGCCTCTGGCAACAGATATGGTGAAACACCTACATCAGACATGAGGAAATGTTTTCTGTTCAAGGGGATCCTTTGAACAGGATTTGAAGCAGATTACATTAGGGTGGAGTTTGACAGTAACTTTAGCAGTGAAACAGAATTGAAAGTCCTGCCCTCTGATAGTCATCCATCTCTCTGTGCCAGAGAACACAAGGTACGCCTGAATGAAAAGTTGCATCTGTCACATGCTTTCTTTCATTTATGAACAATAATCAAACAAGGCTATAAAAATCATTTCTGCCTTCCTACTGGGAATATAAAACCCCATTGAACTCTAGCACGTGCAACCTCATAACTTTATTAACGGAAGTAAATGCTGAGAGCTTTTATGTCCATTTGTTTAAAGCATATTTTTCCCCACTAGGGAAGAGGGGAAATAAAAATCTGTACCTAGTTACCTACAAGGGAACTTGGGGCAGAATTAAAAAAAGAATAAAACATTTGACATTTCCAGAAAGGAAAGTTTAATAAAGCCCCAGCATTAAAGATACAGAAAAGCAAAGAAATATTATTAGTGAAATGGTATATAGATGTTTCAGGCATTTTTTTTATCACACATCAATACTGTTTTGACGACATCTGTGAATGTGCATGCCAACATTTATTTATTTCCCCCCCTAGAACATCAATCGTGACTTGGCTTATTCAGTCTTTGAATCAAATCCTGAAGAAATTTGTGAGGTCCAGGTCCAGGAAAGTGAAGCGCAACAACACAGTGATGATGAGAACAGTGAAAGCGATGTTGAGAGCAATTTGGATACTGAATGTGACTTCTTTAATCAGATTACACCATTCTCTCAGGTGGAGAACACTCAGAAGTTGTTCACAGGTTGCTCAGCTACTAAAAATGAAGTAACCAGAACTTTAGCACAAAGGAATCAGGATGATATTGACAAAAGCAGCCCAATTACCCCATTATATCCTTCTGAAGTGAACTCTGGCCATGTAGCAGAATCAGAACGTACAGACTGCTTAAATGTAAACTTAAATTCTGTGATGCTAGGAATATCAGATAAAAACCTGGATTTTTCTACAATTGACCATGAAGACTTGAATGAATCTTGTATTTTGGATGCATTTGAACCAAACCATTTCACTGAAATGCCAGATAATCAGAGCTTTGATGTTCAAAATCTATGTTCATGGGAAAATCGTAGTGTCTCTGGGGAAAGTGAATCATCGTATTCAGAAACAGAATGCACCAGTGGATACATGAAAAGATGAATCCATGAAAAGTGACACAGCTTCCACTGTTCCTCCCTTTGAAAGGCACTTTTGGGGAGCAGTAATTCAGACCAGACAAACATTAAGCTCTTTCTTCCATTTCTTCATTCCAAGTTAACCCTAAAAGGATCATGAGATTCAGTTACACAAAAACAGTGTTGGCACTTTACTATCTGAATTTATATTGCATGAAGAACTTGGTTCCTATGGATACCAAAATATAATGTAATTACATAGTTTTTTGTACAGAGCTGGAGCTACAGTTTATACTGATATTGTGATTGGCAGACATTTTTTCAAAGTTGTGTGTCCTGCCTTCTCCAAATTAATGTCTTCATGATGTGCTCTAGCTGGGCATTCTAGAATCTGCACCTCCGGCATATCAAGAAGCAATCAGGTCTGGACTTTACTTCTCCTTCATACATCTAATGCATATATTTGTCCTGCTGTTTTAGAAATCTAAAAATTAACTGCTTTTTCTTGTCTTGTATTTATTATTTTGTTTTTAACAACCTTAAACTTAGTACATGACTTTATTGCAGGGCAATTTACTTTCCTGTGATTCACTTAAAAACTGTGGCAAGAAAGGTTGCAAAATAGGGCAAATCTTACTTAACAACTGTATTATTCAGCAATGTAAATTTTGGATTCAGTTGTAGTTGTACATCAAGGACTACCAGTATGATGTGAGATTGTTGTTTTTTTTCAAACAAGGAAAGTGAATTTCTTAAGGAATGGTTTCTTTTATGCATTTCTTCCAACATGCTTGAAGGAGGAAAACTAGTGAGAGACAAGGCAGATCACAGTTCATGCAGAATCCAGCTGATGACAACAGTCATAACACTGGATCTGGTGTTCCTCTCAGAGCAATACCTGTGTGATCTAAAAGTGAGAGTATTTTTGTTGTCTCCCTAATTTACGAAGCATGCCCTAATTTCCATGGAATTCTCTAGAATCACTATTCATTGCAGGGAGGCTGGTTTCATTAAGTTCAGCCTCTGGGAATTGATGGACCCAGATACATTTCAGAGGAAATGCGGGTTGTTCTTTTGCTCTGCTGTACGGCCATCCAAAGTTACAAGTTAGAATAAAGAGGTTGCTGAGACATTGGATCACATCGTGCCCATTCAATCTCTTCTCTCTTGGCGATACTGTCACTTCCTGTGTTTTACAGAAGAGTTGAGGGAGATTAAACAAGAATTATAACCAATAATATTGGGGTGTCACTCATGTTGGGGGCACCTGTGGTGGTCGAGTGCTAAGGCAGGACTTTCCTCAGAACTTCACTCACTCTCATCATAATCTTCCTTCCTTCCTTTTCTTTTTTTCCCCTCCCTATTCATTCTCCTTTCTTCTTCCTTCCCCCTTTCCCTTATTTTTCCTTCCTTGCTCTCTTTCCATCTTTCCTTCTTTTTTTCTTTGTCTTTCCTCCTTCCTTTTTCCCTTTCCCGTCCCTTCTTGCATGCTCAATGCAAAAGAGGAAACATTTCTCCATTTGTTTTGTTTTTAGTTTGTTTTGCTAGTCCTCTGCCAGCGAAAATGAAGCTCAGGGGTGTACGCAGGCCCCCTGGGCTCTGTTTTTGGCCACGACAACCTCTTGCAGCCCTCTGCCAGTGAAAACAAGCCCCATTTTCACTGGCAGAGGCCGCACATGGCCCTTCCCAGCTCCATTTTTTTCTGGTAGAGGCACTGTGGGCCTGTCCTTTGCTGATTCCAGGGCGGCCCCGCAGGCCAGATCTAAACACACCACGGACCAGATGCGGCCCTCAGGCCTTGAGTTGGACACCCCTGCTCTAATAGGTCATTGGTGAATGTATCTTTTCTTTCAGACAAGCATTCAATTTAAACACACAATTTAAAAAAAACCTATTTTATATTTTTGCCAAATCATAGACAAAGCCCCAATGCTTTGCCTTATAGTAGACCTATATGCTTTCTCTGATCCTACATCTCCTTTGAAAGTATGAAGACAGGACCTAATAATGGACTCTTCCTCATAACTCTGTTAACTCACTTTCCTTACATCTTTGAGTCAGAAAGAAAACATGTAAATACAAATTGCCGTGCCTTATTTCCTCCCTTTGCACCTAGGTAATGAGGCCATAGAGAGTTACTCTGCTCCCATACGTGAATGTTAGGTAGGTAGAATGTAAGTTCCTTTCTTCTGCTGCCCAGAATCATCTACCCGCAGAAAACCACCTTTCAGTTGTTCCCATGGGCTGAGTGAGTGCCAGGGATTCCCCACTCCCACCCCTGTATTTAGCCTATCTTATAGAATATATTACATGATTATCATAGCAAAAAGGTGGGCTATTCAGGAGATACACCATTTCTATTATTGGGTTGGAAATCACATAATTTTTAAAAAAGCTCTAGGTATAAAGTAATCTTTTGATCTCCTGGAAGAGTTCAATATTCTATCAAAGGTTCTGCATAAAAGCATTGCTTCCCCAGTTCTGCATATCCTCCAAGTGATCACATAATTCAAGCAAATATGCCAAGCAACACAAGACCAGAGGAGAGCATTCTAACATGCAAGAAGAATTGGGGAGAAACCCCCAAGATTAATGTTTATCCCACCTCAAAGAACTGTAGAATGATGGTAATATAAAGCAATGAGCTTGTAGCATTAACTGGCAGGAAATCCATGCCTGTCTTGGCAATGTAGGGTAATCAACATGCAGGGACTTGTGGCTCACTGAGGAGGAATCATAAAAACAGTAACTGGATTGTTAGATCGGGTGAATTTCATTTATTAAATTTATAGGCCGCCCAATCCCGGAGGACTCAGGGTGGCTTACAACGAAAGAAGAAAAAAAGAAAAGCAAAATAAGTAAAAAAATAGTTTAAAATTCACAACACACATACTTTCTAATCAGGGCTGGACCTTAACACTAAGGTCAACAGCCCCAGGCCTGCCGGAACAGCGAGGTTTTAACAGCTTTCCTGAAGGCCATGAGAGTGGGTAAGGTCCGGACCTCGGGGGGTAGCTGATTCCACAGGGTCGGAGCAGCCACAGAGAAGGCTCTCCTCCGGGGCCCGCCAGCTGACACTGTCCGGCTGATGGTATCCAAAGGAGGCCTACCCTGTGGGATCTTATCAGTCGTTCGGAGGTGTATGGCAGTAGGCGGTCTCGCAGATAGGCTGGTCCTAAGCCATGTAGGGCTTGAAAGGTAATAACCAACACCTTGAATTGCATCCGGAGACCAATTGGCAGCCAGTGCAGCTCGCGGAGGACAGGTGTAATATGGGTGTATCTTGGTACACCCAATATCGCTCGCGTGGCTGCATTCTGGACCAGCTGTAGTCTCCAAACGCTTTTCAAGGGTAGCCCCATGTAGAGCGCATTGCAATAATCGAGACTTGAGGTGACAAGGGCCTGAGTGACCGTCTGAAGTGCCCCCCTGTCCAGGTAGGGCCGCAATTGGTGTACCAGGCAGACCTGGGCAAAGGCCCCCCTGGTCACAGCCGACAGATGGTGTTCAAGTGTCAGCTGCAAATCCAGGAGGACCCCCAAATTGTGAGCCCTCTCTGAGGGGTGTAAATTTTCACCCCCCAGGGTCAAGGACAGACTGTCTGAACTGTCCCTCGGGGGTAACATCCAAAGCCACTCGGTCTTGTCGGATTGAGTACCAATTTGTTCATCCCCATCCAGATCCTGACAGCTTCCAGGCATCAGCACATCATGTCCGCTGCTACATTGAGCTGGCACAGGACATATAGATACAATTGAGTATCATCTGCATATTGATGGTACTTTATCCCGTGCTGTTGTATGATCTCACCCAGCGGCTTCATGTAGATGTTGAATAGGAGGGGGGACAGGACCGAACCCTGCGGCACCCCATATTTGAATGGCCTGGAGGTCGACCTCTGTCCCCCGACCAACACTGCGACCTACCAGAGAGGTAAGAGGAGAACCACCGTAGAACGGTGCCTCCCACTCCCACCTCCTCCAGACGTCGCAGAAGGATACCATGGTCGATGGTATCGAAAGCCGCTGAGAGGTCAAGAAGCACCAGGATAGAGGAATACCTCTATCCCTGGCCCACCAGAGATCATCGATCAATGCAACCAAAGCGGTTTCAGTGCTGCACCCAGGCCTGAAACCAGACTGAAAGGAATCTAGGTAATCCGCTTCATTCAAGGTCCGTCTGAGTTGAAGCGCCACCACCTTCTCGACAACCTTCCCCAAAAAAGGAAGGTTGGAGACAGGACGGTAGTTCTTAAGAATAGCTGGGTCCAGAGAAGGTTTCTTGAGGAGGGGTTTTACCACCGCTTCCTTTTAAGGCTGCGGGAAAGATCCCTCCTGTAAAGACGCATTCGTAATCATCTGGAGCCAGCCTCGTGTTACCTCCCTGCTGGTTGAGACCAGCCAGGAGGGGCACGGGTCCAGTAAATAGGTGGAGGCACTCATCGCTCCAATGGCCTTGTCCACTTCCTCAGGAGTGACAAGTTCGAACTCATTCCAGGAAATCTGATCAAGACCCTCCCTCGGCATCTCCGCTGACACTGCCCAAGCGGAGTTAAGGTCTGTCCGAAACTGAGTGATTTTATCCAACAGAAACTGAACAAATTCCTCAGCTCTTCCCTGCAGGGGTTCCCTCACCCCCTCACCTTTCAGGAGGGAGCGGGTCACCCTGAACAGGGCGGCTGGGCGGGATGAAGGCACACTCAGCCTTCAGAGTAACGAACAGCTCTTTATTAACGCAAGTCAACTATGTACAATCCCGCAAAGGTTCAGTCTGACAGCAGCCCTTTTATAGGGAGCTGTCAGACCCTTCAACCAATCCGATTGAATCTCTGTTCCCGCTGGAACAGAGGACCTTGGTCTAAACCATTACCAATGTTTCTGGTATCTAACACCCCTCTCCTCTTAGATGGGCTCAATGGACTTGTGATGTAGTCACGCAGGTAGGCGGGACTTCTGGTGGCTCACCCAGACCTGTGCAGGTCAATTGCGCAGTTCAAGCCAGCCTCCCTCAGCAACCAAGAAAGAAATCACTTAACTCCATTTTGCAGAATTAAGAATACTTTTACTGGTTATGAAAAGATAGCAACTAAGCAAAGCAAGATCTGAGGCAAAAGTGTGTGAAATCATACATATCAATATGTGACCAACCCCCTCCCCCTGGTAACCCTCATCCCACTGTCCAATCTGCAAATCCCTTAGGTGTCATGTGAGTTCCATCTTCAAGGAGCATCATCAGGTTGGTATGCAGGACGGTTGGCCTTGACCAACACCAAGCACTAATCTCCAGCATGCGCAGTACACGGTGTAGCCTGCACAATCAAGTCATTTGACCTTATACCCACAACCAAAATAGTTATAGAAGTAGAGGACCTGGTGACCAATCAGAAGGGCAGGGTCCCACCGGCGACCTACCAGGCTAATAAGATTGCAAGATTCCAAGTGCTCTTTTTCAGTGTGCTTTAAAATGTCCACATAGATGGTATTCTATTAAAATATGAATGAAAAATAAATTTTATGCAGATATGCCTAACATGACCAAACATCCGTTAATCTTTCATGAAATAGAGAGAAAAATTCTGTACAATTCACAGGTAATTCAACAGTAGCAGGGAAGAATGCTCAAGACTGAAGTTCACTGAAGCATGACCTTTGTTGTCATCTCAACTTTAACACCCAAAGGGCTCTCAAGGATTAGTATCATATTTTGTCAACTTCAAAGTGCTGCTATTAAAGAGAGGCTCTTCATGGCCTGCAATCATATTATCTAAAATAATACTCTTCCTGTATGTGCCTTCCTATAGCCTAAAACAGAAACCTTGTTCTCACCCCTTCCCATGCTGAGAGGAAATGACGAATTGTGTAGGAGCAGACATTTTTAGGGTAACCCCTCAGCTTGTGAATACCGTCCACAGTGTACCAAAGACATTTTTTGTTCTCCACACCTTTAAATATATTAATATTTTGAATGAATGCATTTTAACAGTTTTCTAATCAATCTGTCATTGTTCTATTTACTTTTAATGTTCATATACTATATTTTAAATAAGACTTCTATTTTTAAATTCCAAATTATGTTTTCAAAGTGTGGATTTTTTTTAAGTGCTTGAAGCAGATTTGCTTGCAACACAGCCAAAGAGAAAACCCTTGAATATAAGTAAATAAATGCTTTCTTATAATCTTTTAGCTTCCAAGTAATAATAAAACATGTTATAAGGTTTAGACTTTTAAAAATATAAGCAAGTTCTTATCTCATCTTTTGGCTAAATAAAACTCCTATGTAATTACTTTCTATTTAATACATGTGCAGTATGCTGCACAATGTATTAAATATTTAACAGCTTGTAATCTATATATATATATTTCTAAAGCTTTTACTCTTGACCCCCAAATGCCTAGAATCTAATGTATACATGAATATAACTATCATTTGGATCCTCTTCAGTTAAGATTGCTGGATGCTGTTCCTATCACAAACACATTACAAGACACTTTACATCTCAACAGTAGCAGCACTTGGCTCAGTTTGGGTTTCAAGATTAAGATAATTTGGACCTGTTTAGTACTTAGAAGGCAGACTACTAAAGAGTACTAGAGTTTTAAAGACTGGATTGAGAAATTTGGGGGGGAAACATTATGAAAGAAAGCATACAGTTGCCAAGAAATCTGAACCAGTAATTAATTAAGAGTCAAATTTGATACAAAGAGCTTTTGAAGTCAATCTACCTCTATTTTATAGAGATACCCTGAGTCACCTTATAGGTGACAGGCACATACCCGTATGTTTTGGAGTATAAGACACACTCCCCCCCAAATGTGGGTGGAAAAGTCTGTGTGTCTTATACAGCGAATAGTGCGGCTAGGGAAGAAGGGGGGTTGGTGCCGGTGCTGATCACCTGTTCTAGAATTGGCTGCCACTGTGGTGAACAGGCAATGGTGGTGGCAAATGGGCCATGGCAAATGGACGGCGGTAACAAACAGGCCGCAGTAGCAACAAACAGAACACAAGGAACAGGCCGCAGCAATGCTGAAAAGGCGGCGGTGAATGGGCTGTAGTGAACAGGCCATGGTGGCAGCAAACTGGCCATGCCAAACGGGCCATGGCAATGGCAAAAGGGCCGCACCAAATGGGCCACGCCGAACAGGCCCAATGAATACCAGATGGATGCTGGGAGGCAGAGGCAGATTTTTTTTTCTTGTTTTCCTCCCCAAAAACTAGGAGCATCCTATACTCCGAAAAATATGGTATATACAATTACTCTTTAAGTGGGGCTATCATCAACCGAAGGTCATTTGTGCATATTCTCAGATTAGTGGAACAATTTATAATAGCTTGTTTATGAGTCAAAGATTCAGTTTGAAATTGCCATAGCTGAGACACTTGTGATACAGGAGAGTCTGGTTTTCTTTAATAGGGATTAAAGATTAAATAATTTCATATTTGAGATAAGAAAAAAGGATAGTTGGTCAAACCGTTGAAGAACCACTGAGTTATTAAAAATAAAATGCCTTCATATATTATGGCTTAAAATGTAACCATCACCAACCTCAATTAAGCAAATTACAGCTTTTGGGGGTTTGGGTGTCGTAAAGTTATGATTACTTCAGAACCTGTTTAGTATAGTAGTTAAGGTGCTGGCCATATTGTCTAAAGTTCTGTGTGTTATTGGAGGAGTTGTAGATGGGGATGGCTGATTAGGTAATGCCGAGGTTTCCCCCCCCCCCCCCTTTGCCCAGCTCATATCAATTAAGTTAAGAATATCCCACTGCTTCATAAGCTATCTGCTACCAGTTTAAGCAATGTTCCAACTTACTTTGCTGCTATCTATACGGAAAAAATATATAAATATAGTCCCATAGAGAGATCTAAAAAAGGTACAGGAGGAGGCTCATATCAGGAAGAAAGGAAAGAAGGGGGGGCAAATACATCAACACAAAAAAATCAAACCTCAAAGAGAAGAGAATAAAAAAGAAGAAAGGTTCAGCTCGAAGTGTTCCCTTTCAAGTGTCCAACTCCAGCTCCAAAAGAAGAAAAGAGAAAACAATGCGCACAGTGGATATAACATTGACTGTCTCAAGTGGAGCCTTAAGCCTCCTCCTATAACAGCACAAAAGTTTTCCAAAAGTCTTGGTAGCAGGCAGAACAAGTCCGCTGATTACTATCAGCTATGCCTCAGGGTAAAAAACTTCCCTCTTCTCTGTGAGCCCAACTCACTTTCCATGGTTGTTGTTATGGGGAAAATGGAAGGAGGAAAGAGTATTATGTATGTATATCCCTTGGTTATTTATAAAAATAATAAATCAGGATAAAAATCAAGCTAATTAATTAATCTTAAAAAGTGAAAGTTCCTGAATTCCTCACTTATGCTGTTTGTGAAGGAAGAACAGCAATCCCTAAGCTGCCCCTCCTGAACCCTTTATGGTATTTGTATCTCTAACTTACCTTATTAAAATCATATAAAATGGCAGATCATATTCCATCCCAGTATAAAATTAAGACATTGTTTCAAGCAGTAAAATGTTTGAGTCTTGCTACAGTGTTACGCAATATCAAGCATTAAAAAGCGGTGAAATGGCAAATCACTGCTAATCTTGGATTTTCCAGCGGGGAATTTTCATCTTTAATTTTCCAACATGATACTATGCATATTTGCATTTCTTGAGGGGATTTCCAACCACATGCATCAGCTGTGAACAGTTTGCAGTTCTGCCCTTATGTTGCAATCCTAGTTCCTATTTCTATTTTTGAACTATTTTGTGAGAAAAAATGTTCAGACTTCATCTATCCCTTCTTTTTAACAAAAAAAAATACTACATGAAGTTAATCAAGAAACAAACCAATTTGAATTGATGTTATTATATAGTGCAAACAATTCAAAAAATAATTGTACTGTTCAGATGCACTGAATACTTTTTATCTTTATACTGTATGTATTTCCTCAAATCTAGATATATATTAAAACCAAATCCACTCACTCATCATGAAATCTCCAAAATTGTAAAGCCCATAAACTTGAAATTTGGCACATGTGTTCCTCTTGGCTTCTAGATACTTGCTAAGAAAGGATTTGTATCCAAACTCAAGGCGGCGGAAGAGATATTCCTTTATGAGTTTCAGTCACCGACTACCAGAATCAACAGATTATGAACTGAATTTCTACTGCATAATGTCCCATCCCCAACTCACTTCTTACACTGACCTCCTCAGTTCACACAAATCTGTCTCTTCTACTGTAACACCAGCTAAAGGAAAAAGAGGGAAAATGCCACTAGCACCCCTGGCTTTTTGGTCTATGTAGCCAGGCTAATAATTTTCAATAAAGCATAGACATATTAAATATATATTTAGTGCAAGTGTACATTCAGTTGCATAAGCTATTGTCCCCTTATGCAAACCATTTTTTTTCCTTGCTTAATTTGTCAGAATCAAAGCATCTACATTTCATTCCAGTTGCTCCTCTTTTGGGGATGAATTCAGGTAATAAATCCAGCTGCAGTTAACCACCCATAAACCCCAATGGAAATACCTGATCTTAGGCGGAGGATCAGCATCTTCAAAATAATCTCACCACTACAATCAATGATATCAATTCATTTTGATAGCCAGTGAGGAGGGCTTGGGTTATCCCAGGAAATGGTGATACAGCTGAGCTATGCAAAAACTTCCTAGTGAAGAAAGGCTCTAAGGTATGGTGACCATACTTTATTTGAAAAAATAAAAGACAAGGGGGGGTGGGGGCAAAGTGACAAAAAATCAAAGGAAAAAAGTTTATAATTTTGCTTTACAAAGCAAAATTCAACAGCAAAACCAAGTAAAACTTTACAAAACAATCATTTTAATAAAAATGTCTAAAACAGTATATGTTCAGTATATTTATTTTAAAAACACAATTCAATTCTCAGAAAGATGTAATAAATGATCCAAAGGTAGAATATTGTATATGCTTTGCGGCTGCAACTGGACAGTGTTGGAATAATATTGTAATTATGTTGCAGTTAAAGATGAGTTAAACATTTCTCATGAGCTGAGGATGAGATGGAGTCTCTGTTCTAGGATGTGGCAGAAATAGATATTTCCAAAGAATGTTTGTGCTGCGTTTAAATAAAAAGGAGAAAAGACTTTAAAGGACTATTTTTTTTAATTATTATGATTAAATATGCAGATGCTTGCTCCATCTTGCATGATATTGAAAACAGGAGCGAAAACTTAGTTAATGTACTTCCTCTTTATGGAATGAAGTAAATTAATATCCTTTCTCTTCATGTTTTGTTTTTTAAAACAAGGAACCTTCCTGATTTGAAAGACAGTAATCTCAAGGAGAGACATTGATAAGGTATTCTGTTTTTTTGTTCCACTAACTTAACTATGCGAAAGACCCAGCTCACTCGAGGTTTGCCAGCATTACCACTCCTTTGCACCTACATTTTCCTCAAGCAATGTTGTGATTTGCTTTCTACAAGGTTAGATATAAACAATCCCAAGATGCAATCCTTCTATCCTCTTCACCCTAATCTGCAAGACACACAGCCTCCCGTCACCTCCATCCTCACTTTATTTGCTTTAAATACCAGAAAGACAATTTGCACACCACTTTATTTGCTTTAAATACCCAGAAAGATAAGAGTTGGTGATGTGGCCCAAGGGAAAAAAAAACATCAGGTTTTGCAGCAGCTACCACGCTGTTCCTTCGCCCCCACTTTGGAAAGGAAGCCAAAGGTAGCACCTATAGAAGATTTATTTATTTTATTTATTTTGTCAAACATGTATGAGATAACATGTATAAATATAAACATGGACATGAACACAGGAAATGGGCATGAATAAATGGGGACAGCAGAATAGGGACAGTAGGCACGCTGGTGTGCACACCCTCTTACAGACGTCTTAGGAATGGGGTGAGGTCCACCGCAAGCAGTTTAAGGTTAAAAGTTATGAGGATTTGAGGATGTCAGGTAGTGCATTTCAGGCACTGACCACTCTGTTGTTGAAGTCATATTTTCTGCAGTCGATTTTGGAGCGGTTTACCTTGAGTTTGTATCTATTGTTTGCTCCTGTATTATTGCCGTTGAAGTTGAAGTAGTCATCGACAGGTAGGACATTGTAGCAGACAACTTTGTGTGCTTAGGTCAGGTGACATCAGGTGGTGGCGAAGGTGGAGGGAAGGCAGAGCGCACTTGGGGCGGAGCCGCTTTGGTTTCCTCCTTCCGTAACTACCGAAAGTGGGATTTCCCTGATTTGTTAGCGCGGCGGCCCCGCTGCCTCAGTTGTTCAGAGACCAAGGTTCACCTGGAACTCGAGAGGAGGGAACAAGGTAGGGTGGTGGAAAGAATGCAGTAAACTCCTGGTAATGGTGGAAACAACGTGCAACAAAGCGAAGGCAGAAAGCGAAAGCGTCCCAGAGTGACGAAGCGTTGCCAAGAAGTGGGCGCTCCTGAGGAATTCACCGCGGGGACCCGAGGGATGCACGTCGTGTAGAGGACTCCTTATTCCGACGGGGGCGAGCCAAAGCCTGGACGGCGATCGGCGATGGTAGCCGAGAATGGTCTTGACGAGAAGCTGGTGGTGTCTAATTTGCAGCTGCGTCTTCTGGTCAAGTAAGGAGGGTAAAGGAGGAGCGAACCTAGATTGGAAAACGCGCGTTTCTTCGCAGCCCTTAGAAGTAGGCGGAGGGCCTCTGGAAAAGTTCGGCGGTCTGTCTCTGGCCGAAAACGGCGGCAGCGTTTGCCCCTCCTCATGTATTAAACGCTGCGCTCGATTGTTACCCTCGATCGCGAATGGAAGGGAGCGGGGTAGGTCCTTAGGTGGCTTGGCAGAACTTGGTAGTTGAAAGTACTGCTGGTTAAACATATCGTTGTCCCCCTAATACAGTGTTTCTCAACCTTGGTGACTTTAAGTCCTGTGGACTTCAACTCCCAGAATCCCCCAGCCAGCTGGCTGGGGAATTCTGGGAGTTGAAGTCCACAGGACTTAAAGTCACCAAGGTTGAGAAACACTGCCCTAATAGATGGATAACACAAGGGAGAAAAAGATCCTGTGTGGGGCATGTAAGATGGTAACCATAGGTGGAAATAGGAAACATTGGCTTAATGGTTTGTTTGTTTTTTTAGTATCTCTTTAAAAAAAAATATTTTAAACACATAAACACATCAACAAAAACAAACACATGACTTAAAACAACATAGGAACAAGAAGTTCCATCTTATATCATACAGCAGTTCCGTATTGGTTTCTTTACAGTTAGTGTTTTCCCTTCTATACATTTCTATCTTGCATTCATGGTCCCCTTAATCATTATCCATTTTTATGTACTATTCTATATTTATTTATACTTAGCTATTTATAACAAAATATTGTTACCTATATTATGCTTTATATTCTTACTATCGTTTATTCTCTTACATACAATTATAGATATACATTCACATAGTTATTCTTTTTCCTCTTCCCCTCCTACTATCTCTCCTTCTCTTTCTTTCCCTTCCACCCTCTTCTCCTTTCCCTTCCTTCTTCCCTCCCTTCCCTACTTCCTTCCTCCTCTCCTTCTCCTTCCTTCTTCCCTTACCTGTTCCCTACTCTTGCTCTCTCTCTTCCTCTTCCTACCCAGAGAGTTTTTTTAGTATCTTGGTTTCAAATGTCTATGGAGATTCTCAGTCTCCAGGACATGGTTGTCCCAAAGGTGCTTTTTCCAAAAAACAACAACTGAACTTTGTTTTTCTGAAAGACATTTCACTTCTCATCCAAGAAGCTTCTTCAGTTCTGGCTGAATGGCAGAGGTAGAAAGGATTTCTATTCTCTGGTTGTTAGCACTCTGAGAATTGTTGTGGGCACAGATAAACCTCCAGGTGACCTCAATGACCCTCTGAAAGAGTGCTAACAACCAGAAGACTGCAAGAAATGTAAATTCTTTGGATCTCTGCCATTCAGTCAGAACTGAAGAAGCTTCTTGGATGAGAAGCCAAATAGTAATGGAACGAAAATACATCCTTGTTTAATGACCTTTTGGATTATGATAGTTTCAGTTAAATAACCATTTTGATTGCCCTTAACTTGTGTGGCAGTACCTTTATACAATGCTATTATGAATGTGAGGAGACAGTTAATCATTGATTGGAGTAATGACTAATTTCTTTCAGAAACTGTCTTGTGGTATTGAGTGAAAGGCTACCTTTAAGTATATAATCATTTGGTGAACACCTTTTAGAGACCTTTTCAGCTAGGTGGTGTAAAATTATGCTTTGGTCCATTGCTAAGTGTTCAGATTTGACGCAGCCTGTGCAGGGGCCAAAATATTATCTGATAACATCCAATCCAATGGTTTGGAGTGTGAGAATCTAACATATAGTGACTCATTTGTTCACCAGATTACTCACCAAGACATTCAAACTGATGGAGCCAGAGTTTCCAATCTTCTTCCCCTTAAATGGAAGTCCCCTCTCCATTTCCCAACCAATCTAGCTTCTGGAAATATCCCTAAATATCCCTTTAATACCTTATGTCCTCTCCCCAGGAAACTTTTCTCCATGGCTCAAATTATTTTTACCCATTAAAATGACAACAGGCAGCCTTTCCTACGAAAGAAGAAAGTAAAATCCCTCTACCGCTTTCTACAATGTGGTCAAGGCAGTTTCAGTGTCAAAAGTGGGTGAAACCCCAACTAAGAAAAATTTAGAGTATTTGTTCAAATAATTTCATCACCATTAATTCAAGCATGTTTCCTAGAGAAGGAAAATTAGCTTCGACATTTAGTTCAAATATTCTGATCCAGTGATTGGGAGTCAGACAAGGGAAATGTTCTCTTCTATCACCATATTTACTGGATAAAACTCCTCTTTCATACAAAGAAGAATTTATAACATGTTTAGTTAAACGGAAAAAGCCATGAGGTAAAAAAGGGCAGAAAAACGGGTGCTTTACCCCCTACTTTGTCCTCATTATCAGGATTTAAGGACTGAAAGTCTGCCAAAGATGCCAAAGATGCCCAGAATGTATTTTGCTTATCTTTGCAGAATGAACAGCAGAAACAGGCATAGCAATATGATTGATTTCATCATTGAAATATCTAGCTAACATCTCAGCACCTCATCAAAGCTTTCATATGATTTAGCTTGGTTGGATCTCAAAATGCTTGGAATTATATAGAAGAGTTTTGCTATATAACAGTGGAATGATCCTCAAAAAATTATTTTTCCCATGCACAATAGTACAACTAATAATGAAATCTTATCAGTAGTTGATCAGATTTAAAACATGTTTTTTCCCCTCCATCTTTCCCAATTCATTTTTTAATTTCAGTTGGGATATACCGTATACCAAAAAACAAAATAGACTCTGGATAGTAGGATAGGAACATTTAGAAACAAATTGTATAAAGATCCATTATCCTTAAAGTGGCCAAGACTTCAGCAATAGTACTCTCTGTTCTGCTAGTATTTCCTTTGGTGAAAACAGGTGCTGCTCTGTTTTTTCTTGGGCACAATATATTCATTTCTTTCCCAGAGAAGAACATTCCTATCTGCTGCAGCAACAAAGATAAAAGGGTTTCAAAAGGTTTTTTTTGCCAGTGGCTTTACAATCTAACCTATCTGGATTTCTATTTCCATATTCATTTGGTAGCATTTGAGTAATGGCAAAACCAGTTTCCAGTCATGCGGTTCAGGAGGTTGCTAAACTTATGAGAATTTTGTGGTGCTCAGCCTCTGAACTGAAAGACCTCAGGAATCCTATTTTCAGGAATCTTCAAAATGGCAATATGATTCAGAGTTTCGACACCATGTTTATTCTTTACGAACAAGCTGAGACTTGTAGTTGAAAATTTTGGGAAATTACATCAATATAAATAATTATCTATATATGTTGAAACATAATATATGTGAATTGTTTGTCCTGTCAGTGAACAAATATCAAAACCATGCATTGAACAGTATTTCTTCTTTGCATATTACAGTACATGCAATTATCCAGGAGCCTCAAAACATACGATTAAATTCAGTTATGCTTAATAGTGTTCTCCTGTGGGATCCATCAAATTTTTCTGAAGGAAATGTAACTTATACAATTCAATATAAAAGGTAAATGTGGTAAGAATGGATAATTTTCATAATATATATGAAAAATGTAATTTGTTTCTTTTATGCTATTCACATGTCCTTATACAGCTGAAAATATATTCTAGTTTATTCTCTCAATTTATCCATTTATATGGGAGGAAAATTACTTTGGATAACAACTTATAATATGAAATTTAAATTATATTGTGCATATATTCCAAAAGTTATGTAACCTTTTTAAAAAGAATCCGGTGATGGTTTACCACAAATATTAATTTTAGGATAATCTGTATTCCAGAATTGGATGAATTTTACATGTATATGCAACCTTAAAACACAACATATCATCAGGTATATTATCAAATATATCAGGTATTTTATGGAGATATAATTATGATGTCTTCACATGCAACCTTTTCCGATTGCTTCTTTTACATCTTTTTCTTAACATATCTGCTAAGGATGAAACAACAAAGTATAAAATGCCTTGTAATTGAAATTGATAGAAACTGTGTAAGGAACTACTCCATTGCCTCAACTTTTTGACATTAAAATTAATTTAATATTTCTACCCAATCTATCTTAATATATTATAAGAAGCTGGTAATGGTAAAGCATCAAGTAAAGTGTGGAAAAAGAATCAGTCTGGTGTAGTGGTTAACACACCAGGCTAGAAACCAGACTGGGCTCTAGTCCTGCCTTAGAAACAGAGCCAGCTGAGTGGCCTTGGGCCAGTCACATTCTCTGAGCCCTAGGAAGCAGTCAATGGCAAACCACTTTTGAAATTCACATTCATCCTTGACCCTATCTCATCTTATTTTACCAGACACATTGCATTCACATTATTTTTATGTTCCTTCTAACAATCTAATTACCATTCACATGCAACAAAGTGCAGGAAAAATACATTATTATTTACAGACATTTTATTTATTTTTACAAACATAAGTTCTTTACATCTCACTGTGTCTTGTAAATCTCAAAATGTTTTTGTCCATTTCTTTTCCTTAATAAGCATTTTGCCAAGGCATAAAAATTTACAGTATCTACTCGCTGCAGTTCGTTGCACATTATCATATACATTTATTTGTTCATGCCATTTTTCAGCCAACATAATTATCTTTTGATACGTTAATTTACAGATCCATAATACATATTGGATTATATCATACTGTGTTGTTTAGTTGCTAAATCTTGACAACCCTCTGGACCACAGCATGCCAGGCCCCCTTGTTCTCCTGGAGTTTGCCCAAATCCATGTCCCTTTGCTTTGATGACACTATCTAACCATCTTGTCCTCTACTGTCCCCTTCTCCTTTTACCCTTAATCTTTCCCAACATCAGGGTTTTTTCCCAATGAATCCTTTCTTCTTATTTGGTGGCCAAAATAGTTGAGCTTCAGCTTCAAAATTTGTCCTTTCAAAGAACAGTCAGGGTTGATTTCCTATAGGATTGGCTGATCTTATGCTATATACCGAGTATAAATCAATGAGTTATCAGCCAACACTCCACTATTGTATAATTCATGCATTTGTGTCCCTAATAAGACGTCTCTAACAACACTATGGATTTTTTGCATATTTGCCAATGAATGCATTTAAACCAGGGCTCTCCAGCTTTGCTGGCTGAGGACTTCTGGGAGTTGAAGTCCATAAGTCTTAAAGTTGCCACGGTTGGAGTTGGAGACCCCTGCATTAAACAGCCTAGTGCAAATTACATATTCTTGCTTTACTCCCTGCTCATCACTCACCAAATGTACCAATTATTTTCTCATGATCTCCCATCATATGCTGCTCTTATATTTATACAAAAGATTCCATAATTGAAGCTTATTGCTTTTATCCCTTGCTTTCTCTAAATCAGCACACATTTTCTTATTAACTTTCCTCAATACTTAATTCTTGGGTTTTGTTTTAAATGGTCTGCATACCTGTTGCCTGGCATAAAGCTAAGCTGTGCTCCCCAAATTTGGCTTTCCCCTTATATCCTTTCAATGCAATTTTTCTCAAACAATTTCCAGGAATTCTTAATCAACTAACTCCTTTTCAATTTTTACACTGACACATTATTTTCCCTTTTTATAAGATAATAATAATGACATTCTTCCAATTGCCAAGCAGAGATGCATCTTCAGACTCATTTTAAGCAGCACAGCCACGCTACAAAGATTTTTCCCCAGTTATACTATCTGCACATGAAGCTTTTACCATTTTTAAAACATTCTCATAGCAGTTGACTTCTTTTCTTTTTCTTTTCTTTTACTGTTCAATGCAACACTATTAAACTCACATAGATCTGTAACATATGTTTCTAGCACTGTTTCACTTTGATTTCACTCAAATAATTTCACTTTTATTTTTAACTATATTCATTCTGCTGGAGGCTTGTTGCAAAACTTCACTTTCATTATCATTTTAGCAGTCATTCTCATTTCTAGCACTAGTTCACAGATAATTTCTAGTCACAATTATAGGTGGTCCTTGACTTACAACAGTTCATTTTGTGACTGTTCAAACTTACAACGGCACTGAAAAAAGTGATGGTTCCTATTTCTGACTGTTGCTGTGTCCTAGATCATGTGATTCCCTTTTGCAACTTTCTGACCAGCAAAGTCAGTGGGGAAGCCACATTCCCTTAAAAGCTGTATTACTAACTTATCAACTACAGTGATTCACTTAACAACTATGGCAAGAAAGGTCATAAAATGGGGCAAAATTCAATTAACAAATGCCTCCCTTAGCAACAGAAATATTGGGCCCCATTATGGTCATAAGTCGAGGACTACCTGCATTCAAGTTTCACTCTTTCACTTCTTTCCTTCGTTTTCAAGTCCATTTTCCCACAGATCCATTTCTGATACTATCAAAAATAATCTGTCCCACATTCAAAACCTCTCACCATGCAATTATTTATCAGCTGTACTCCATAATACCAAGTCACCTTCATTTAGATTTATTGTAGCATTTGCCTTATTAAAAAAAAGAGAGAGAGAGAAGGTTAGGTTAATGATAAGGAAAGAATAATCAGGTTTGCAGATTTGGCCAGTATGCCACAAAGCCTCGCTTTATTCAAAGCGTGTCCATAATATTCTATGCAAGCTAGGCTCTCTAATATAGAGACTACTTTGCAATGCAATATACACTTCGTTCACAATTACTTAGGTAAGTTGTATTTTGGAGGATTAATTGTATTATTGAACAATTACGGTTCTCTTGGTCACTCCCTAATGTTAATAAACCTCAAACCTGAATATTTAAGAAAATAAAAATGGTTTTGCTCTCTTAGGAGAATAGCTATGTGTGCACAATTATAGGGCAACTATTAGTGTGCAGAATTATTATGCAACTAAATGAAAAATGAAAATTTGCCCATCTCACTCATTTATTTGCATCTGTTAAAGTGGGAATAATAAACAAACAACTGAAAATGTATAAACAAACATTTCTAACATTTCAAAACAAAAAAAATCAGTGATCAATATAGCTGCCCTTCTTTTCAATAACAGCCACAATCCTTCCATTCATGTAGTCTGTCAGTTTCTTGATCTGCGTGTGATCAACTTTTTGTGCAGCAGCAACCACAACCCTCCCCAATCATGGTTGAGAGAGATGTACTGTTTTCCTTTACCATAAATCTCCTGTTTAAGAAGGGCCCACAAGTTCTCAATAGGATTTAGGTCAGGTGAAGAAGGGGGGGCCATGTCATTATTATTTCATCTTTATTGACTAAGCACGTAGTGGAGTACTTTGATGCATGCAGTGGAACATTGTCTTGCATAAAAATCATGGTCTTCTTGAAAAATGCAGATTTTTTCCTGTACCACTGCTTAAAGAAAATGTCTTCTAAAATTTGGCAGTAGGTTTGGGAGTTGATTTTGATCCCATCTTCAACCAGAAAAGGTCCAAAGACCTCATCTCTAATACCAGCCCATATCATACCATTTTGCTGGAGTCTGAGTCAAAGTGGAGATCTGTACTCGTTACTAATCCAGCCACAGGCCCATCCATCTGGTCCATCAAGAGTCTCTGTCATCTCATGAGTCCATGAAAACTTTGAAAAATCCACCTTCAGACATTTCTTGGCCCTGCCTTGCTGTTTCAGCTTATGTGTCTTATTTAGTAGTGGTCAGGTTTCAGCCTTCTTTACTTTGGCCATGTCACTAAGCATGAACACCTTGTACTTGTGGGCATTCCAGGTAGGTTGCAGTTCTGGAATATGCCAGCACTAATAATAGATTCCTGGTAACTTCACATTTGATTCTTCTCAAATCTTTGGCAGTTAATGTGCAACTTTTTTTCTCAACACATTTATTGTGGACCTGTTGACTATTTGCAACAAAACATTTGATGGTTCTGTGATCATGCCCCAATATCTTAGCAATTTCAAGAGTGCTGTATTTCTCAGAAAACTTTTTACAATTTTGATTTCTCAAAGTCAGTTAAATCTCCTTTTTGGCCCATTTTGTCTGAGGAGCTGAAAAGAAGCTGCCTAATAATTATGCACACCTTGATATAGAGCCGTGATGGTGAACCTATGGCACGCACACTAGAAGTGGCATGCAGAGCCATCTCTACGGACACACAAGCCATTGCCCATTGTTCTTCTGGGTTCTCGCATGCTAGCCGCCTGGTCTTCATATGTGTGGGAGCCCTGGAAACCGGAAGAGCAACTGCCTGGTACGCATGTATGCACTAGGAAGATGATCTTCTGGTTTCCGGTGCGTGCATGTGCATCGGCCAACTGGTCTTCGCACGCACTTCTGGTTTCCAGCAGGTGCGTGCATACACGCTCCCGTTTCAGCACTCATTGCTGAAAAGGTTTGCCAACACTGGTATAGGGTGTTGATCTTCTTAAGCCACACCTTCCCTCATTACACAAATACACATCACCTAATATACTTATATCCACTAATCATTCAAGTTTATACAGCTTTGAGGTGGAAAATATGAATAAAAATGATGATATAGTCAAAATACTCACTTGCAAATAATTGTGCATACAGTGTACATCCCATCATCGAAGAGGTACATTCAGAATAGAAAGATTTTGAGGAACTTTACAGTTAAGAATAACTTCATTGAAATCTCTTCATCGTTTATAGATATTAAAAATCTTTTTCTAGAATATTATATTCATTTGTACAAATTTATCTGAAGGTAGAAATCTTTAATGTTGTGAATTCTGTAAATTACATTTTAACTTTTAAACATGTTTTTATTGGGATGTGTGTGTGGTTCACTTTTAACTTTGTCCTTTTCTTTTTTATTCATTTTCATCTTTATTTGATAATGTTGTTTGCTTCAATTAAAAATAATATAAAGGAAATAATATACTACATCACATATGAGCTGTCAAATTAAATGGCTAACGTTCAGCCCTTATTTTTATCTAAAATTCATCCTAAATAAAAAGAACTGGACTTCTTAATAGACAGGCATAAAAATATTTATTCTAATCAGTATAATATGTTTCTGTTCATATAAGAGAAATCTGAAATGAATATTATTGTTCAGCATATGAAAGAAAACTGTTTATTCTCATAATTAATTTTCTTTCCTTTTTTAAAAGTAGTATGAAGTCAAACTTCACTGACTTGTGCCGAAGAATATACTTTACAGAGTGCAATATTTCAAATATACCTAAATACGGTCTTTCTAATTTAAGAATTAGAGCTGAATTTGAGAATAAACAATCACATTGGATATATCTTAACTTCACACCGTTCATGGACAGTAAGTCATTCTTCTAATTCCCTATTATAATGTATATGGCTTTGAAGTATTATAGAACCGAACTATTTTTACCACTGTCATGATGAGAGGATACTATTTTTAAAAAAAATGTCAGGTTTGAATCTTGACGAACTTTATTGTTCTAGTAAAGTATGGTGATAACTTGCCACTGATATTTTTAATAGAACATTATCAACATTAATAAAATTCATCCACCCTCTTAATGGACTAATGAATAGCTTTAACAAAGTTCAAGAATGAAAGGTTTAAAACCTCTGCATCCATCCTCCCCAGAAAAAGTTAAAATTAGGAAATAATAATATTAATATTTCACAGAAGCTGTTTCCTTTCTTGCAATTTACTTCTGCATATTTGTCCTGAGAAATTTGAATATTTTTCTTTAGTAATAAAACATTGGTCTTTCTTATTTCTTAGTAAGAATGAAAATGAAACTAATCTCTTATATCACTTTATGTTCTCGATTAAAATCATTTTTCTTGCTTCATGGGGCAGAGTTTCCTATAGAAACAAATTGTATAAAAATGACTTAGCAGCTTCTTTCTGGAGCAACTGGATCAAGTTAACTGCTTTTGGAGAGAATTAGCAAGGCTAGCATTAAGAAAAAAATTAAGAATTCTCTCATAAAGTTACCTACCAGATCTCAGGTCAGCTGCAAAAATGCTTTAAAAGCTAGCTGTTCTTACCCTTTCTATCTATTTTCAACAGAGCACAGATGTGAGAGGAAGGAGGATTTCAATAATGGCCAGGTATCTGCAGGGCAGGCTTGAAAAACTAAAGATGATGTTGTAACATTGTGTTCAATGTTGCAATCTTTAATTATGTTGTTATGTTAACTTTTTAAAATTACATACTGCAAGATACACCTGGTAATAGGTATGCTGAATTATTGCAATATTCAGATCTTACATTACTGCCTGTTCCAAGCATTGTACTCCGGAAATTTAAAGACTTTAACAAATTGTGGGAACCATAACAATATTTACCACAATCCTGGAAGTCATGTTTTTTTTAATTTTACTATTGACTACTCAACCTGCTATTATCATTTCATCAAGTTTACCATTAAAACAAAGGCAGGTTTTAAAGATGACTTCAAATATAAATGGGAAATCAGTTCCTTCTTGATTTTATTTTTAGTGACAGTTCTGTGTTAATATCAAAGACTTCTCAAAAGTCTTTACTTGCAAATATATAAAAAACCCTTGGTTTCAAGAAATCAAGACTTCATTCGAGTTGTGGTACAGTTTTGGGTATCTAAGTGAGTTATAATGCAAAAGTGAATACCTAAAGAAAATCTGAACAACAGTGACTGGTACAAACTTATCTAAAAATTTGTTAGATGTTTCTTGCTTGCAGGTGACTTTTGCCTTTTCTCACAATCACTTATCTTAATTACTGGCTTTGGAATGCAATTCTCCTTTCTTCACTTCTGGAACTGCAAAAAGGCATAACTAAGGTGGGGGGGGGGAGAATGTTTGTTCATTTTTTTAATCCAAACTTTTGCTCATCCATAACCTGGGCACCAACCTGAATCACCAAGATTGACTTTTCAAGTATTGCTTTAGTTCCTTTTTGTTGTTGTTGCTTTTTCTCAGATGTCCACGGGTGCTTTTTCAAGAGGCAACTGGACTATCTGGTTTTTCTTTGAAGACTTTTCGCTTCTCATCGAAGAAGCTTCTTCAGCTCTGGCTGGACGGTGAAGAATGGAAGGATTTATACTCCTGGCAGATAGCTGATCATCTGCATTCTTTTAGAGAGTCATTAAGGCCATCTGGAGGTCTGGTCTGGATCACATGAGTAGTGCAAATGGATGTGGAGCCTTTTTGGAACTGCTGAAAGGACTGCATTGTAGACTGGAGATACATGGTGTCGTATCCCTCCCTCTCTGAAAGAGAGCTGTTCAGTTTTGACCCCTCTTTCATACTAGCCATCCTCTCTGTCCAAAATGTGGACTTCGCTATCTTCCAACGAAACTGATCATTTCTCTAACTTCCAATTCATGTTCTCAAATATTTTATCTCCCAAAGCTTACCTGCCAGCTTGTTAGTGCTCTCAGGGAGTTTAGGGTAGGTTCCCTCCCCCCATTTCACTATGTGCCTGTGACCTCCCCAGGGGCATGGGAGGAACTACATGTACAATGCTGCAAGAATTTTGTTCTCAAACATGGCAGTTCACCCCGCTAGGGGAAACAGAGCATGCAATATGGTTATTAGCAGTAATATTGTCTCTGTAAACATCTTTAGACTGAATTCTATAATTCTGAATCTGCTGTTTCTGTTAACCTAATTCTTATAGCAAATGTCTCTTGTCTGGGGTTCATCCGTTTAAAAGTTCAATGGCAGGATTTCAAAGCTTTTTGGAAGATATTAAAACCCGAGAAAACAAACCTAATAGATTTTTTAAGAGTTTAACTGACTTGAACTGGGATCAAATTCACTGCTGGTATTTTTATCACTTTTAAAATTTAAATCTTTTTCTAATAATAAAAAATTGGAAAAAGCAGTGAAAATAAGACTATCCAGCTCTCCATAATCTTAGTGAATGAGACAAAGTGGTCACATGATTTTTTTTAAAAAAAGAAACCTCTGTAGAAGCCTATTTCCTAAGCAAATCCTACTTTAGCCATTTGATTTTTAAGTTCATGCATACATGTTGCAAAGGAAATTTCTTATTTGCTTCTATTCCTTGACAATATTTTGTGGTCATATATTATTTTGAGGTAATAGGCACAAATTCTTTCAATGCATTTTTTTCACTGTGTTTTGAGAAGCCATGAGAGATGATGGATTTGGTTTGATAGCTATTTACTGATTATTTTTCTAAAGTTAGTATTAATAATTGCATTTGAGGTCTGCTATGATCACAGGGAGCTAAGTCTTATAATCATGTTTACACTTTTTAAATACCCTTTCCTTCACATATATAGCAAAAGCCAGTAACAAACAGGAGAGCCACAAAACATTCTCCTGAATAATGGTTCAGACCAGTAAAACTCAACATTCAGGGCTGTTGCTTAGCATCTTTAGGAAAAAGAAACAGAGATCAAAAAGAGCAGGTAGGGTGTAAAATGTAAGGAATAGGGTGTAAAATGTAAGGAACAGCACAAGAATATTAATTTGTTGAGTAATTGTTGCTAGGTAGGTATCTAAAATATACAACTACATTTTAAATTTTTAAATGAATAAATAGGAAAGAAAATGGTTATATATCATTTATATTTAAGTGGATTGTAGAAAGAGTAAAAATAAGTATCTTCTTTTGTTTCCTTCAACTCATTTAGCAATCATTATACCTCCAATTGTACAAATTATACCCACAAAACCTGGAGTCTTGGATGTTTATCTCCAAAGCCCTCCTGTTATACTTAGTGGTATCAGATATTCCTTGAAGGATTTTTATGGTTCGATTGGTTACAAGATGAAAATTTGGATGAATACTAGTGAACAGGTAATATTTGTTGACATGTGAAAGTGAGCTTCTTTGATGCTTAAATATACCTTTCAATGTACAATAAATAGAGAAAAACACTGATTTTTTTTAATAAACAGCAAAAGAGTGATTAAAATTTTGATTGTAGAAATTTACAAATAGACTAAAAGTCCAGATAAATTCGAAATAAAAATTTAGAATTAATTATAAAAAAATCCTTCCTGTAGGAAAATGCTTTTATTTTATTTTGTTTTAAATAAGGTAAGACTTGGAAAATGGGACATTTAAAGGCAATAGAAGGAACTAAAGATGCAACTAAAGTTAAAGGACATTCAAACGCAATGTATAGATTGAAACATAAAACTGGGCAAAACATTGGATATTTTTGAACAATGGACTTAGATATTAATTTTAATAGTGTCTCCCACTATACAGTGTGTTTAAAAAAATCAAGCTCTACCTGACAAGACAAGAAAGTGGATTTTAAAGTAACGGGCTACAAGAATGACATGGTAGTGTTGTAGCATGTTTTTTCAATGTTACATCATTGTGACTACAGGGCTACTATATTAACATGAGTTGACATATTTTGGAACAAGATTTCTAACCTGGCACCCTTCAGATGTGTAGAGTCCAAGATGCAGAATTCCCTAACCAAAATGGCCATTGTTGAGAAAGTAGAATTTGATTTAGACATATATCTGGGTTAGGAAAGGCTGTTGTGAACTCTAGCAGTAGAAATGGTTGGAGATTGTCAATTGAAAATAAAACTTCTATGACTTGATTATATTGTGATTTTCTGTTTCTTTCCAATTAGGTTAACAACGTGACTACACCACATCCTTTCCATGTAATATCTGGCCTAAATCCTGGAATAACATATTGTCTTAAGGCTCAAGTATTTATTGAAGAATACAATAAAACTGGAGAGTGGAGTGAAGCCACTTGTACCCAAACAATTAATAGTAATTATATAATAGGTAAGAGCCCCAACCCCACCAGTCTTCAAGAAGGCTCTAAAGATCTGATTCTTCCAGTTGACACTGGGCCAGAATGATATATAAGCTGAATGCAATATAAGCTCTGCATTTTGTCCCTGGTGCAGTATATTTTATTACTTTATTGTCTTTTTCAGTTATTTCATTTAAATCTTGTTAGTGCCCCTAGTTATTAATTGAGTGGTCTACCATATAAACTAATCAAATAAATAAGATATAGCCCATTGCAAGTATCCTTTTGAAACCTTTAGCTGTCTCGAGTGTTCTATGGATTGAATTTTGAAACCTATATTGCAACAATAAATAAATATTTAAATATTGGGTTTTGCAATAGGGCAAAGCTAGCATACAATCTGCTGTTGTTTCTTCTCTGCAGCTAACATTAAGTATAATGCTGTCACAGTTATAATTATGAAACTAAATATATTAGATTTTAAGATATATGCATCATGTGTTCCACAATAAATAAATAAAACAATTTTGTTTTTTCTTCCTTGCAGGGACAGATTCAGTAATATTGTTGGTTATTTTCCTAACAGTATTGGCATTCATTTTTTTCTGCTGTATAATTTATTTTAGGATCAAACGTTGCTTTTACCCTTCATATTCTTTGCCACAACATTTCATTCAGGTTTGTATATTCCTCACTGTGTGTCTGTGTCTCTGTGTGTATGCCTGTGTAAAAATAATTGTTATAATTTACCAAACAGAATGTGATGTGTACTGAAGCAGAATGGCCCATGAATGTTGTTCTGAAGTATCATAGTTAACAAACCTTGAGTATACAACTCTGCTTTCATGATCCAAGATGTAGACAACAGTGTTTCTCAAACTTGGCAACATTAACTTGTGTGAACTTCATTTTCCAGAATTCCCAGCCAGACATGCTTTTTAAGAATTTAGCTATGTTGACTGAGATATCCTGAGAGCTGAAATTACACATCTTAAAATTTGTGTGCTGCTCTAGAGAGCTATAGAATGCACCCAAGAACACTGTAATATTACTGGAACAGATGTAGCTGAATCTTTTGGGTTAGAGGGGAACCTTCTAGAACAGCTAAAACTGTGGGTGTTAATTGCATTTTTTAAAATAAAAATTCTTATTATTGTGTTGTCAGCCAAGGTTTCTCACAAATCTTCATTTGAGATTGCTTATGATATTTGAAGGGTTTTATCATATAAGGTTCTGCAGGAGTTTTTGCGATCTGAAAAAATAGCTGATTTTTGCCAGTCAATGAAGAGTGTGCTTGCTTTTCTTTCTACTGAGAAGTAAAGCTCAAAACAGAGATGCACAAATAGACTTCCTGATTTCAACTTCTTGCATAATATTATCCATTAGTGCAGTCTTTCTCAACTGAATGATCCATAGAGATTCCTTAAGAGATTGTGTTGGGAAAAAATGAACATTATTTTTTAATTTCATAAATTGCCAGTGCTAGCATTTTCAATTATGGGAATTTTTACATACCCTGTTTCAGCTTCAGAACTACCACTTCACTGTCATTGTAAATGTAAAATGTGGATTATATAGGTTAGAAGTGAATTGTGTTGCAAAGTCTTCATATTTTTTACAATGCAGGGTTCCTTGTGATCTTAGAATTATCTCAAGGGGTCCTCCAGAGCAGTGTTTCTCAACCTAGGCAACTTGAAGATGTCCGGACTTCAACTCCCAGAATTCCCCAGCCAGCATTCGCTGGCTGGGGAATTCTGGGAGTTGAAGTCTGGACATCTTCAAGTTGCCAAGGTTGAGAAACACTGCTCCAGAGTAAAAAACAGGAAGATGCATTTGAGGCTCAGTGAGAAAGTAGAACTCAGAACGATTGCACTGAGTCCTCTTTCTGTGGATGAGCAACTATCATGCATTTGCCTTGCTTGGCAAGATTCATGATAATGCAATTTGATATTTTTTGCAAGTATGCTGACATATAGCAAAAGAGGGTGGTTGTTCAATGAATGTCTGGTGAGTAATTTTTAATTTTAAGTTGTTTTTTAAAATATGAAATTATTGGAATCTAACTGGCTGAGTCCTCTGGGGTGGGATTGGGGGGTGGCATTCTGATTTAAAATGTTTGTCAAAAGAAGATGGCTTTTTCTAATCTGTTTCTTTGTCTTCATCCACAGTTTTTAAGCCATCCTTATGATAGTTCACAATTTCTTGACTCCCAGTCACAGGGAGAGGATCATAACTATGATACGGTTATTGTTCTTTCGGAGAAGTCAAAACAGTGTAATAGTGAATCAGAAAATAAAACAAGCAACATAAAACAGGAGCTGCAAGGATCTCAAGAAGACATCATTAGACCTAAATAAATTTCCAGTTGTACAACTTTGCTTCATGTTTGAAACTTGGGAATAATATACTTTACTTTAAAGAACTTATTGAAATTTACAAAATGACACTTAACACTTTGCACATTATCAAGTATTAAAAGTGGAGTTTTTTGCTTGATAAAAGTTTTATATGATTTTCTATTTTGGAAATTTATTTATACTAAAGCCTTAATTTTAGAATAAGATGCAATGAATAAACAAGTTCAAGTTATGAACATAGTATAATTTAAAATATTCTGAATATACTTTATTCAGTAGTATTTGCTCTATTATTTTGAAGAGCATTTAACAAAAATAAAATATTCTTCTAGATTTTCGTTTGTGTTTTATTTACTTTATTTTTTATTTCAGAGAGAGAGAGAGAGAGAGAGAGAGATCATGATGAATCAGGAAACTACTTCATCAAATTAATTAATTGATCAATTAAGAAAAATTCCATTAAGCGCTACTAGAAAAAAATGAAAAATATTAATCTTTAATTCCTTCAAATATTGTCCCTCAAATTAATTTCTTATCTTTTTCATCTTGATCATAATATCATAGCTTATCACTTTCTCTAAAAATACAATAAAACTCTCTTTTTCCCATATCTTCCCCATAAACAAATCTTTAAAGCCTCACCAGTCAATCCTAGTCAAGATAAACCTGTTAAAAGCTTTCAGAAAAGAGAGGATCATATACAATTTAATTGTGATCAAATAAGCCCACTTTGTAAGCCTTCATTTTAATTTTAAAAGTCTTGCTTATTCATTTTAAGTAATATCTCAAAAACTTATTTCTTCTATTTTTTGCTTTTTCAAGAATTCCTTCATAGGTATAAGTCACCTCCTTTCTAAATCCAAAGTAAAAAAAAAATGGCCACATTACTGAGTTTAAAATCCATGTATCCATGTCATTCTTCCGGTTTATTATTTGTACAGACATTTTAACTAATGAAATGATAGCCAGTTTCATTTGTTGATATGATATAACATCTTTGTTAGTATCATTTTTAGATTCTGTAGTTTTAAATCCATATCCCAAAGGCCTGATTTTCAAGTTATATCTTCTATCTCTTCTTTTGTCCACTTTTATTAATTGGAAAGTCTAAAGAGTAAGTGCTGGGTATCTTGTCAAATATCTTTGAATTCTTGCAGAGTTAAAATATTTTTATCCATTCTCTTACTAGTGAGGATTGTTTAATTATAAAGTTTAATTCTTTCTCATTGCCTGTAACAACTATCCTTCAAGGTGTCCTCTCATCATTTTTTTCTGTCATCCAGAATATTTCCCAAGAAATGATTTCTTAGACTTAAACTCAGAACTTGTACTTTAATAGGATTTTAAACAAACAAAAAATATGTTTATAACTGTTTTGCGTCCAAACAATCTGGCTCCTTAGCCCATTTAAAATCTTTCCAAAATCAACATTCTAATCACTCTTTGGCAATTTGTTTCCAAATTTTAAAATGTTATTAAGCTTTAAACTTACATAAATCTTCTTTCATTGTGGATTATAAGAAAACCATCTGGTGTAAGGAAATGTCCTTCTGAAAGTTCTTAATATTCAAAAAGTGATTTATAAGCCATTTCCAATAAAAGTGGTTAAGAGGAAAGATGGGCAGTCTCCTTCTGAAAGGCTCTGACAAAGGCTTGGACAAAGCTGTTTCTGCCAGCTCCCAGAACTCTAAAACCTGCTGTAGATTACTACTTTAAGGCCTTTTCCCAGAGTGCATCTGTAAAGAGCCCTAGGCAATACAAAGTCCTTTTCTGGAAAAGAATTCAGAAAGTTGATTCCTTTACCATTGTACTTTCCATTACACTTGTCAGCTCCAAAGACACAAAGCTATGTTAGTTTGCCATTCATCCCTGGAAGAGTGTCTACTGCTGAATATTGGGAGGCAAGGAGGCCTCTTCCTTCTAACTGGTATACACAAGAAATTGTACTCTGAAGGAGCAGTATTGGCATTTACTGTTGTGAATTCAGTTATGAATGGTCCATATTTATAAATGCCATAAATATGAATGGTCCATGTTTATAAATGAGTTAAAAACAGGGGCCAGGGGACTGGGTGAAAATAGTAGGCAAGTAACAGTCTCCCTTCTTAATGATATTGGATTCTTCTTCCCATTAGGGATAACATAGGCTTATGGATTAGAATTCTCCAGAGGAGTCCAATGAGGGCATCATTTCTCTTCAGAAAGAGAAATTATAACAACTCCTTCCTGTCCCACTGATTAGAAATTCTCTTGCTCCAATTGTATTAGGGCAACAGTTGTCATTCCTATAGCATTGAAATTCCTGTAAATTTTAAAAGACACTTCTATGTTCTTTTCTAAGTCTAAATTCCCCTTCCTATTTAGGGAATTTCTGGAAGAGTTACCCCTTTCTTAGGCCAATGGATATTCTCTGTTTGGTTCCCAATTTGAAAATGAAGATACTGTGCTAAGGTACTTTCCAGCTGCCTAGGATATGTTTCCCACAAGTTGACAGAAACTCTATATTTGATACCTAGCCAACCTTCATATCTCGAGGCATTTTCTTGGCATATGAAACTGATGAAACATAACTACTAATATAAAAATCATGGCAGTTATTATTTAGGAGCCAAATGATATGGTAATATGAATATCTAAGAATTCCTTTTGCAATGTAATAGCTTAGGAAGTTAATCCAAGAAATCCAGTTATAGTGCAGTTGTGCCTATTAGAAGGGCAATTTGATTAGTTTGTATCTTCTTTCTGGAAGGGGAGCTCCCTTCAATGAAGTGATTTTATTACTAAGGAGTTGGTTGCTATATAATCAACTCTGCCTTTATTTGAGTTCTATTTGCCCCATCAGTTTCTAACAGCCCACCCTTCAGTTTCTCCCCAAAATAATGCATTGTCTTTGAGAAACATATTGTCAAGTCCTCAATGTTTTGATTCAAGAAAATTTCTCAAAAAGGCGTGAGTTTTAAGCATCAGCTATGTTTGCTTAGTAAGAACTGATGGCCAAATTTGCCCCAAATTTATTCATGCCTCAGCATGCCAGATCTCCAATTATGCAATCTGGGACAGGAATTTATTTTGATAAAAGCGGATCCTCTCATGCAAAGAGAGACCCTCAGGTATCATCTTGCATTCTCTTTTATAGTTAACACATCAAAGGAAAATACAAAAAGAAAGTTGACAGGACAAACACACCCCCATCTTTACATAGGAAATCAGTTACATGAAGTCAAACATGGTACCTATTTACACCCGATAATCCTAAACATTTTCATTCAAATTAGCTTCAAGGAACTTGTGGGTGTAGAATTTAGGATGTTAATGAGGAAAAATATCATAAGGTAACTTAGAATCCACAGAAAAACAAAACAGATATCAATCAACACTAAATAATTCTCTATCTTATCAGAAGACAACTACAGGCATCCTTTTAAGACAACACACTACTATCCTATCCTCACCTGGAGAGCAAAGATAGTTTATCTTGCAGTTCAGGAATGTTACAAAGTACCAATCAATCCATCTGCAGTAATAGGTAAAAAGCTTTCTACATTCCAGCCTGCAATGTTTGATAAACTATTAATATTACGTTTAAAAGAGAAAAAAATCAAATTAAAATACAAGAAAATCCATTATGTGAAAATCCTGAATTGGCTATCACCAACAGAAAGGACATCTCACATAAATTATATAGATTTGAACAAAATGCTAAGATACAGAGACTTAACTCTGGGAGATTTAAAAGGGAGATTTAAAAACAATTGAAGAATTGGCAGATCAGAACATGAAAGTTGTCTGGCTAACTTACCTCCAAATCAAAACTAAATACAATAAAGGTACTAAATTATATGACATCGAAACAGAACCACATGAATTGGATAAAATTATTCAAAGCTCAGATAGAAAGATGATAGGGAGAATATATAAATTTCTTCTGAAGTATAAAATGGAAGAGGAAATTGTAAAAGAACAAATGATAAAATGGGCGCAGAACTTTGGCTATAATATTGAATTAGACAAATGGGAAATGTTTTGGGGAACAAACTTAGAATGGTAACCTGAAATTCTTTATTAGGAATAATGTCTACAAAATAAAAAAAGAAATCCAGTATTTAATACTACATATAATTACGGCGGCAAGGATTGCCTTTGCCCAGAAATGGAAAAACAAATTAATTCCAAGCGAAGATGAAATAATAAGAAAGGTTATGGATTGTGCTAAAATGGACAAACTAACTAAAGAAATCCAGGGAAAAGAAGAATCAGAATTCTACCAGATATGGGATAAATGGTATATGTGGATGGAGGAAAGAAACAAGACTCAATGAAGGAATATAACAAAACTAAAAAAATATATAGTTATGAGTAAAATAAGAGGGTTAAGAATGGTGAAATCCAAATGAAATACAATAGAAATAATATAAGGTGAGCGGTATCGATTGATAATTGCTATTAGAAAGAACAGGAAGCTCCTGTTCATATTGTATTATGTAAATGTGGTGTGTATCTAAGTTTTGTGTGTGTGTGTATTTTACATGTTCATTAATAAAAAAAAATAAAAAAATACAAGAAAATTCATGCTACTTATCAAGTACAACAAAATTATGAAGTCCGTGATTTGTGTGGCCTTCAGAACTGCCTTCAGAACTGCCAATAGAGTTGGATTATTTGCTGTAGTAGCATTATTGCTGGACTTTTGGGTCTCAGCCATTCAAGTAGATTCTGAATCTCTGAAGTGTCGTGTGCCTCATGTTGGCAGGTTCTCTGCAGAAAATTTCTAATCTAAGTTGTTTATCAGCTATTGTTCTCATCTGCCAAGCTAAAGATTGCATCAGTTGGCACCAGGGTTGGTATTCTCTTACCTTCCCTATCAATTCGCAAATCGCTGCTTGCTTCACTCAGATGTGCCATGTCAGTCTGCACATGCGCTCAGTCTTCCATGCATGCACTTTGGCTAAAAAAATGGGCCTAAATGAGATGCCATAGAGCCAGGGCAGGTGGGCAGGACCACCTGCTATTTACACTACCGGTTCAGGCAAACCGGTCCGAACCAGCAGAATACTATCTCTGGTTGGCACCAGATGAAAGATCCTTATTTACTGAGAACAGGATTATTTAAAAAGAGGAATTAACAGCTTTCCCCCCAACAATCATCTCCAGCTAGTACCATAGAAACATGTCCCAATTAGTCTTCTTAACTAAGATGGGGATGAACTGCAGGTGAGTTTTTGCATATAGAGCAGCAGTTACTATTTGTCAACATTTGATCAATGCTTTACAGACACTCCAGGCAGCAAAAGATGGCAAGAAATAGGGAGAAGTCCTGCCACCCTTCTTATCAGTAAATGAGTAGTATGAATGGGGCTGATTTAATTATATCTGTGACTTAGGATTTAGCATTTAGAAGTATTCTATTTGCTCCTAATGGTTCAAGAAAGTTAGGAATTTATAAAAGTATAATACTAAAACTGTCTAGATCAGGGGTGTCAAACTCAAGGCCCACTGGCTGAATTTAAACTTGCATAAATCTTCTCAAAACCGGCCTGGAAGCAGGAAAGGACCAGTCTGCAGTGCCTGTGCCAGTGAAAATGGAGCTCGGAGGTGTGCGTGCAGGCCCCTCTGCACCCCACTTTCAGACATGACAGCCTCCTCAGCCCTCTGCTAGTGAAAATGGAGATCAGGAAGGACCGCCGCTCCCACTTCTGTTTTCACTAGCAGAGGGCTATCCAAACAAACTAAAAACAAAACAAACAGAGAAGTGTTTTCCCTTTTGTATTTGAGCATGCAAGAAGGGACAGGAAAGGGGAAAGGGAAAGAGGAAAGAAAAGGAAACGATGGGAAGAGAGCAAGGAAGAAAAAATAAGGAAAGAGCGGAAGGAAGAAGAAGGGAGAAGGAAGAGGGGAAGAAAAGGAAGGAAGGAAGGAAGGAAGGAAGGAAGGAAGGAAGGAAGGAAGGAAGGAAGTAAGTAAGTGTTGGAAGAAATGTCCATCTGTGTTCAGTTCCAAGTGGGGAAAAAGATACTGGAGACATGGAGGCTGCTTGGAAAGATGGTTTAATGGTAGACAGCAGGAGTGGGTTCCTGCCAGTTCTAACCTCTTCTATAGAAGAGGTTCCACAAATCTACAGTGCCATTTAGAACCGGTTCCAGTTCCCTCCCTCCACCCGGCCGCACATCATCAAGATGAAGAGTGAGAGGAGGAATTCTGGGAGTTGAAGTCCACAAGTCTTAAAGCTGTCAAATTTGAACACCCCTGGGTTTTTTTTCTAAAGGGTTAGGGGTACAAGGGTCTTGTAACTTGACACCTTTAAGACTCACGTGCTTCAAATGCCAGAGTTTCTGAGCCAACACTTTGGTTGCTAAGCAAGAGCGTTGTTAAGTGAGTTCCACAGTTTACAAGTTGGCCATGCCCACCCAGTCATATGACTGCCAAGCCACTCCCACTCGGTCACATGGCCGGCAAGCCACTCCCACAAAGCAGGCCACACTAACAGAAGAGGTTCTAAAAAATTTTTGAAACCCACCACTGGTGGACAGGATTGCATGGCTTGAGCTCCTGAACAGAAAAGGGGGGTCACATGCTTCCAGATGTTGGGTGAAGAAGAAAAGAGGGCAAGATGCTGAAAGTTCCTGGTTTTATGCCCTCTCTGGCCTTTGATTTTGATCTTGTATTCTGACTGGTTGTCAGACTCCCATGGGGCCATGCAGGGGCAACTCTGTGGGCTGTCTTGAGTCCATGTTTGGTTGAGCATTGCTTCTTCCCAGGTGCCCTGTGGTGAGATGGGTAAAGGGCTAATATTATCATGGCTTAATCCCATCATCCTGGAGCTGAGGGGGGATCTTTGCTATGTAGAATAGATTGGCCCAGGTTTTTTTAATGGCCCATTGACAAAGGTGGGGGCTTTTAAGAGTGACTCTGCTTCTTGCCTAAAACATGTTTCTCCATTCCTGATCCAGGGAAATATAATATTCTTCCTTTTCAATATTTCCCAGGATATTTCATTTTTCTAGGAGAGGGGGGGATTAACTTCCTACACAAGGAAGGAAGGAAGGAAGGAAGGAAGGAAGGAAGAAAGGAAGGAAGGAAGAAAGGAAGGAAGGAAGGAAGGTGATTATAGTGAGAGTGAGGGAGGATCTCAGGGAAGTCCTGCCTTAGTACTGGGCCACCACAGATGCTTCTGACAAGAGTCCTGTGTCACACACCCCTTGGCCACCCGCCCCCCATGCCCCAGCACTCTAAGGTCAAACACAACCCTGATGTTGCTCTCAATAAAATTGAGTTTGAGTTAGATTGATGGAAGATTTGAGGTTCAAATGAATTGTGGGCTCCTTGTACTCTCTCAGCTTGGTGGTTTTCTTGCAGACATTTCATTACCAAACTAGGTAACATCCTCAGTGCTAGCTTTGAGAGAGCATCAAAGACCCCACAAAAACTGGATTTTTAAACATTCAAACATCTAATATATTTGTTTGAAACATGTATTTTATTTTATCTGGCCCATTCCATTTTGACACCTGCTCTAATAAAAGAGGGTCTAAGTATATTGCCAGCTTTTCCCATCTCAGAAAGAGTAAGAGGTTTACATTCTACTTCCTACCATTGTTTTCAAAGATTGGCCTTTAACTTAACAGGGTTAAAAGAAACCTTTTATTCAGAAAAACACTTATGAGGCTGAGAAATACTAGTCAGACTGTCTTCCAATCCAGTGCAGTCCATTCCTTAGATTTATATTGTTGAAAGCGGCAGTGTTTCTAAGAGAGATAGATATACAACGATAATCCAATGTTATTTATACATTGCATTAAGAAAGTGTGTTTCTCTCATTTGCATCTGTTCAGATGAGTAGCTCTTTTGAATTTCCAAAGCGGCCAGAGAATTTTAGCTCATTTTTTTTTTTTTTTTGCTCTGTCAAGACGCAGCCTAACGTTCAGCTGAATGTTCTTTTACGTTCCTGTCAAACGGGCAATGCTTTTATCTATCCTTCCGCCACAGAAAAGGGAAAATGCTAGGGAAAACCAATAAGAAAAGCGTGCTCCTCGCCGTGCTCCTCTGTACTTTCTATCGTCTATATGTGAATAAAGGCTTCCTTGCGAGGGTGCTGCAGCTGCAGATCTTCGCGGTTCCAGCCCGTCTGGTCATGTGACGCGACGGTTCTGGGCAAGGCCACAGAACAAGCAGCCCGAGGTTATCGGCGCTAGTCAATGGCTGCTCGCATCGCTTCGGAACGGCTCTTAGGTGGGACGAGGCATGGAAGGGGCGCGCCTATGGCTTGTGGTGGCAGCCGTGCTGGGAATGGGGTCGAAGAGCATGGGTAAGTTCGTTCATATCTCTCTCTCTCGGGCATGAGCCACGGGCAGAGAAAGATACCGTGAGAAAAATGTGACAGCGTTTCCGCTTTATTGGAGACAACAGTCTCATCTCTTGGAATAAGAGGAGGGACATTACGGAGCGAGAGGGGTCGTTCCCTTGCCCAGCCTTTGAGAAATACGGGTTGACCAGCCAGCGCACCGAAGAACTGAATTGAACTAAGCGTCTTTTCAAAAGAAAAAAAAAGAAAAAAGGGGGGGGGGTCAAAAAGCTGAAGGACATGAAGTAATAATGGCCCTTTTCAACCGTGGCCCCCCTTTGCCCCTAATCTCACTGTGGTAAGAGAAAGTAACAGCCTCCCCATGAGTAAACCACCCATCCCATTGGAGTATCAGCACTTGTTAAGTGTAGAGGCTGATCTGAAGAAGGAGCAAGTGCAGGGGGGCAGGATTGAAGCAGAAGGTTGAGGGAGGCAGCAGATCCCAGAGGAGGATGAAGAGGAGGCTTCATAGAAAGCAGGTAACCCTTATCAGGGCACTATAAACAAATCCCCCCACCCCTTTTGTGCAACCTGGCTGGGACTGAGTTCCTTGTCCTAGCAGAGAAAAAGGCTGGTCCTTCGTGTTGGAAAGTCTAGAGCAGGGCGTCCAACTTTGGCAATTTTAAGAGTTGTGGACTTCAGCTTCCAGAATTTCCCAGCTGACTATGCTCAAAGTGCTGCTGCCCTTCAGCTTTATCTCCTTGGGGAGACCTCTCATTTTGAACATTATTTTAAATTTTAGTTTGGACTGCTGAGGCTCCAAGTCTGTTTCTGTTTTCAATCCCTGCTCTTCAAAGTTTTAAGACAAGAAGAAGAATAAACGTCAATGGATTCTCTTTATCTTTGGAGACTCCAGTGTTTGCTTTCTTTTGCTCTCTCTCTACCTCCATACAAATAGTTCTCCACTTACAACCATTCATTTAGTGGCAGATCAAAGTTACAAACAGCACTTGCAACCATTGCTGCATCCCCATAGTCACGTGATCAAAATTCAGATGCTTGCAACCCAATCTAGATCGCGGCAGTGTCCAAGTCTGTTGGAGATCATCTTTAGCAATCTTCTGACAAGCAGTGGGGAAGCTTAGATTCATTAACAACCATGTTATTAACTTAATAACTGCAGTGATTCACTTACCAACTGTGGCAAGAAAGGTTGTAAATTGGGGCAAAACTCACTTAATTGTCTTGCTTAGCAACTGACATCTGGGGCTCAATTGTGGTCATAAATTGAGGACTAACTGTATCTACAAAGTTTTTTGCCACACTGACCATCTTTCAAGGAGACAGACAGTTCCAAAATCCTGGTGCTCAACTGATTTCAAAAGTTAGGGTGACCAAGACTGTTTTTTAGGTTGAGGATTTTTCATCATGGTTCCATCATATTCTTTAGTAGAAAAAACTTCCTATAATAACATAAATGATCTTCATTGTCTATTATGATCTTGATATTTAGGGGCAGTATAGTTGTAAGTTAGTTTGTTCAAAATACTCAGCTGATTGGTCACAGTGGGCTCTTAAGACTTGGTCCTGACTTGTACAAACTGATGTATCCTTAGTCATAAGATGAAGGCTTTTCCCTTGCAGGCCTTCTCCAGGAAGGAATTTTTCCAGAAAGAATATTATTTTATTTATTTATTTCTCACCTTCGTTGTTTTTTATAAATAACTCAAGTGAAGAACATGCTTAATACTCCGTCTTTGTCCTATTTTCCCTGCAACGACTAAGAGGAAGTAATTGGCTCAAAATCACACGAACCTCATGAAAAAGTAGGACTAGAACTCACAGTCACCTGGTTTCAAGCCTGATGCCTTAACCACTAGACAATCTCTTGAGGGTGGCAACACATCACGTGGTCTTATAGTTGTTTCTATCCCATTGTAAAGGCAACTTCTATCCATATTTTGCAGTTGCACATCAAAAATAGAATTCTGTGACTTAACACAAACTCTGTTGCAGTTTTCCTGTAGTACTTCATTTGGCTATGGTTCTGCCTAAAAATGCTTCAAGGATCTGCTTAACTTGTGACTTCCTTTTCAACAAACATTATGATCTTGCTATTGCTACATTTCATGTTTCTTGTGTTAGTGATAAGTTAGCATTAATGAGAATAGCTAAATTAAGAATGTAATGCAAATGTGTATATTCTGGATGACATTCAGAGCAGCATGATGCTACTTTGAGAGAATTAATGCACTGAAGTGAATATTCAGGGTTTTTTTCTATGATTTTTTTCTATTGTTTGTACCCCTGTGTACTGACTGCATAGGTTCCTCATAGTCCCCTGGATTGGAGTTGCATAATAGTTAAATAAATAAATCAGTCATCCTTGGCTTATTGCTTTCTCTCTACTTTGCCGTCACTGTTTTCATCAGTGGCTGGAATTTCCCATCACATGTAAAAAAAATCAGAAAATCATCAACAGGAAATAGCTTAGTGAGTTATAGATACAAAGCCATCATTGGTGATTTTTGAATTATTATTATATACAGGTAGTCCTTGAGGTACGATTTAATGGAGGCTGTATCATTACGATTGTAAACAAAAACTCATAAAATGAGTCATACTGATTTTTTTCATTTTTTACCCCATTTGTTAAATGAATCAACGAATCAACTGGGGTAGTAGAAAAGATGAGAATGATAAAAAAATAATACTATAGTCACATAACATGGGAAAATATACTTAGATATAGATCACTACTGTGAGAATTAGGTATTCAACAGAGTGTTGGCACAAGGGAAAAACCTATCCCTGTTTTGGCATATAATAGCAACATCCTGAGGGAAGGAGTTGAAATAATTTATATTGTGAGGGATTTGTAGATACTTTCTTAGCCTTCTTTCTGACCCGCACAATATATAGGTCTTCAATGGCAGGAAGGCTGGTTGCAATTGTTCTCTCTGCAGTTCTAACTATCTGTTAGAGTCTGTACCTGTCCTATTTAGTTGCTGTACCGAACCAGACAATTATCAAAGTATAAATGACACTCAATAATTCCTCTGTAGAACTATCAAAAACTCCTGGGGCAGTCTGAACTTCCTAAGTTGACAAAGGAAGAACATTCTTACTTGTGTCTTTTTAAAGATGGTTGAAATGTTAGGTATCTTTCAAATTCTGGCAGATTATAGAACCCAAGAATGCTTCTATTTTTGATACTGTGCAGTCAAATATAGTACGTGGTGGTCTTCCTAAAATCCATACAGTTTTAATCATCAGCTCCAGATGGTTCCAGCTGTACCACAGGGCCAATTGTTCAACTTCCTGTCTATATGCAGATTCATCTTCAGCTCAAATGAGACCAATGATTGTTGTATCATCTGCAAACTTCAATACTTTAACAGAGAGATCTTTGGGGATGGAGTCATTGGTGTAGAGAAAGAAGAGCAGTGGAGAGCCTGTTCCACATAGCTTGCAGAACACCTGTGTTAATCAACCAGGTGCTCAATGTGATTTTCCCTAGCTTCACCTTTGTATCTGTCAATAAGCTAGAAACCTAAAAGTATGGACAGGTACAGTTAGCTGAATCAGTTTTCAGTGAAAAATTTCTGGAATGATAATATTGAATGCTAAGCTGAAGTCTATGAAAAAGACTCGTGAATAGATTCTTAGGGATTCAAGATATTGCAAGATGTAATGCAGTTTTACAGCATCATCTGCCAATCTACTGGTATTTGTTCAGTCTGCAGACTGCAAGGGATCTAACAGTTGTTCCATAATGATTTTCAGGCGGGGTCAGCACTAACCTATCAAAGGTCTTGATAACTACAGAGCAACCAGTTTATAGTCATTCATCTCCTTGATGGAGGATTTCTTGGGAAATGGAATGATAGTAGAGCGTTTCAAACAAGAAGGGACATATCACATCTCCAGTGATCTATAATAGATGCGGGTGAAGATGGGGCCAGTTTTTCAGCACAACTTTTCAAGCAAGAATGAGTTACTCGGTCAGGGTCTGGGGCTTTTCCAATCTTTTGTCTATGAAATAGATCTCACACATCTTTTTCTAAGATCACCAGAGGTATGGCCTAGAGCAGCACCCCCCAACCTTTTTGGCACCAAGCACTGGTTCCGTGGAGAGATGTCTTTCCACGGACCAAAGGGGATGTGGTTTCACGTGCTGCCTGCATCCTGTGGATGGGGCTTTGCTTATTTGTATGGCCCAGTTTCTGGTATGCTGTGGCCCGGTGCTGGTCCATAGACTGGGGTTTGGGGACCCCTGGCCTACAGGGTTGGAGATAGGTGTAGGAGATTTGGCTACTTTGGGTGAATCTGAGGTGGGAAAGATAACAATAGTTGACAATTATCTCCTCTCAAATATATATGTAGATTCAAGCACTTTGTAACTGACAGCTGGCAATTTTGTCAATGCACAGATTTTCTGCTCCAAGACTTTTTGTTATGAACTGAGGAGCAAATAACATGGGTTTTGTTATTTGTTAACTAACATAATTAGTTTGTATTTTAATCTGATTTATATTCTTTTTTTTAAAGTGAGGTTTGAGATTTATTAGCTTTTAACATTCCTAAATTTTCCTAAGCTGGAGGCTAGTTCCTGATAAGAAAAGTTTGTTAGTACAAATTGGGGTTTGGCTTATCTCTTGTGAACTCTAAACAACCTTTCTCCTTACAATTTATTCCCCTTGACCTCATTTTAATAAACATGTATGCTATTATCCTGTCCAATCAACTTTTCTCTTTCAGATTTCTTTGTTATCTTAACTATAAAAGGGGATGTAAGCTAAAGATCTGGGTTCCCTCTTTAAATGAGGAATCCCTTTTGTCTGAATATTCTGATAAATTGTAATAAAATGATCTTCCTGTCTCAGTTTTTCTCATTGGAAAATATGCACACCAAGGCATGTGAAAAAGCCATATTTTGCCATCAGAACCCACTGTCCCAATAACTACTATGACCACCACCACCGATTTATACCATAATCTTTCAGTTTCATTTTTCAGATTTTGATACTTTGTGATCTTCTCCAATTCTTTGTCTTGTATTCTACTATCCCCTAGTATTTATCCACATTTTCTTCTTTTCAACCAATTATATCTGGTGTGTTATGAGCAAAGATCTTTATCAGTCTGTATTCAGAAAACCCATAATATTTTAACCTGCACATTTTTGGCTTTTACTATGTTTCTTTTCTAAAATATTCATAGGTTTAATATGTGTGGAACACCCACAAAATGTTACCATCAGTGTTATTAATGCAAATATTACACTGAAATGGGACTGGGATAATCCATGTGGCCTCAATGTAACATTTTCAGTACAATACCACACGTAAGTATACATTTTATCCTGTTTTGCAACACTTTTGAACAGAATTCTATTTTGTTAAATTAGGCAAATGCAGCACATAAAGTGTATGTTATTTTAAAGCAGGAATAGAGAGATGCACAGCCACTGTTTTGGCCTTCTGAAAGGGCCTAAAGACCTGGCTCTGCCAATGCCCTGGGGCCCTAATAGGGGTATGGAGTATTTAATGGATTAAGAGAAGCCCTCACCTCCTCCCCATCTTGCTCCTTTGCTCTCTATATTTGTTAATTGTAATTCAAACTTAATCTTACTATTTATTGTGCTAATATTTTATACTGGCATTTTATTAAATAATTGTATGCTACCTAGAATCTCTGTTGATCATATGGGTAGCATATAAGTTTAATGAATAAATAAAACTTTTGGGGCCAACATAAATGTAATAACATTCTTTCTTTTGTTTTTTTCATGAATGGCTGGTTCTCAGCATTTTGTTTGAAAATGTGTCCAAGACCATTTGCTTTCTTTTTGCAATTATTCCAGACACTCTGCAATCTGGGCAGCTGTTCCTCAATGTCAGAATATAATTGTCACAGAATGTGATCTCTCATCAACAATTCAAGATTATTATTCATCTTATAATGTGGCTATAAGAGTGAATACTCTGAAAAATCACTCTCCTTATGCCTTTTTAGAATTTACTCCTTATATAAAAGGTATGAATCTTTGCCTTGTTTACTCACATTAGAAAACAAAGTTGGTAATTAAATATGCATCTTTATTTTACTTGTCTCAACAAGCAACAACAGGATCTTAATGATTTTGCTTGAATTTAGAAGCTGTCATGTCAGACCTCATTAGTAGTTGGAGAAGAGGGCAGACATGACTTCCCTCCTCATGACAGAGAGCCAGTAAGAAAATAGATTTTATTGTGTGAAGGTTCAAATCATTCTGGAAAAGTGAAGTTTTGTAATGTTTCCGATAAAAGAATTTTCTAATATGTGTTGGGCCCTCACATAATAAAATGTGCTTTCTTACAAGCATTTGAAACATTCTCTTTCCTTTTGTTTCTGGTTAAAACACAGAGAAATTTCTAAAAAATTAAGGCAATAGCAATTCTTTTTTGCACTGTTATCAGAGAAACCAAATGGTTTCTGTGGGTTATTAGGAGTAGAGCTGAGTTGAAATCATGTGTACCACTGCCTTTCTATTGCTACATGATGATTGGACTTAAAGTTGCCATATCAGGGGTCTCTATTGGGTCTCTATTATAAAATAATTTTCCATTTAATAAAGAAGCTTGTCCTTTCTTCTTGTTCCACCATTATACAGTAGAACTTTGGAATTTTTAGGAGATGCTTTGAGGATGAAAACTTTATCTTTCTTGGGAAGACAGTGAAGGGAACAGTGGAGATTAATCTTTTTCTTTGGTAGCTCATTATCCCCCATTTATGTGTTTATCAGACAGCTTACTTTTGGACAGATTATCAAGTCCTTTCTCCTACCCATTTCTTATCCTTTTACTACTGGTGGCAACCCTTCTCTTTTTACTAACTCATTATCTCTTAAGGCTAGAAAACTCACTCTTTCCAACTTACAATTTTTCAATTATTTTACATTAGCCACCTTCCTTTCATGCCAGATTCTCTTTCTCTTTGATATACAGACATTTCCCAAGAGCTGCGTGATTATCTCTTAAATCTTTCATTAAAAAAATTATAAATGTCACAAAAGAAGCAGGCTCTTTTTTTCTGTCTACCCTGCATTTAAAATCACAGTTCCTCTTTCTGCAAGAAACGTGCTATTGCTGTTTTCTTGATTTCTTAAAAGTATAGCAACAAACATCAATATTTCTTCCTTCTTGGACTAACACCAGAGGAAAAGTGAGACAGAAGGAATGTCTCCCAGTGTACCATCATAGTGCACTCCGCTAATGTATGTTTTGGCTCTTGTTATTTAACTTTAATGCTAGAATTTACAGAATAAAGGCTGGAGTACTTCATGCTTTCCAATTAAAGTTTGCACATATTTTAAATATAAAAATAAATAATATGTAGAACAGGAGTAAGATGCCTATCAAGGTCTTGGAATTTGTTTAACTTTTCATGGGAAATACATACAAGAAGATTATGAAGTAGTGGACTCTATTGTGCATGCTCCATTCCGAAAAATAGTTGGGGATAGGGTTATGTTGTATGCTTTGACTTTATAAAAATACAGTGTTAGAGTATCTTCTCCATTTTTATATATGCACTGCCTCACAATGATAAGAAATTGGACTGCAAACTTTGGACCTTTGTATCAGAAGTCCACAGTACAATTAGAGAAATTTCCAGAATCATTATGGGTTACATTTGTTTTAACATCCATTGTGAAAGAGACCAACACTAATTGTGAATATTGTTCAGTAAAACATGGTTAAAACAATCTATGGTTTAGCATAATGTGTGAACGTGGTATTATGATCAGAGAGAGTAGGTCTACATGCTTTTTCCAGTGATAGGCTTCCACTGAAACCTGCAATGCTGGAATGATAAAAGACATCTCTTTGAAAGGTGAAATAGAGCTCTTGCCCAGAAGTGGATGATCCCAAACTACCTCAACTCTTCATGGCTGAATAGAATTTGAATCTTCTTTTTTTTTTTGTCTTTGATATTTCTCACCACACCATATTAGTTGTCAACACATTTAATTAAATTTTTTTTTTACAACTAGCAAGCTTCCTGTTTTTATGGGGGTTCAAACTAGTTCTTCTCCCATCTTACTTTTGTCACCGCCTTGGAGTAAGACTCTGTAGAAACTGCTCCAGCTGAACCAGTGGGATGTCAGCCTCGGGGAGCCCCAAGGCAGGAATCACATGAGGCTGATCAAGTACAGGTACCACTGGCCCAGCTGGAGCAGTCAGATAATGGTGGACAACCTTCAAGCTCCTGGACTTGGTGAGTAGAGTAAAGACACTCAATGAAGTTCCTTGCCAAGCAAGGGAGTAAATCCCTTGATTAAAGGCAGCTGGCTGGAGCTTGATTGAAGAAGCAGCTCTGACACATGTTTCCCTCCTGGAAACAATGGTCAGATCTCTTGTTGTGGTGTCTCCTATAATCCTGATTTTTAGAATAGCTGACAAACCTGCCTTGGTTCTCTGATTGCTCCAGCTGGGACAGTGGATTTGGTTTCCCTTCTGTATATTCCTACTGAAAGTGAAACTACGTAGGCAAGCTTTCCAAGGGACTCTGTTTTGATTTGCATTCCTTGGCTTGCCTGCCATTATCTATTCAGCCTTGAGGAAATTGCTATTTTCACCTAGGAACTGAGTGGGTTTGAGATTGAAACCCCAAACAGGACAACTTTGATCATTCCCTTTTTAAAAAAAATACATTTTTCTTTGCGCCTTGTGGATAAGAAATGGCTGATGTCCACAATGGCAACCATTGAGTAGGGTTGCCAGGTGCCATATTCCAAAGCACCTTTTTTTTCTCTACCAGCTGTCTTTCTTATTTGGGACCTACTCTAACCACTTGAGGCAGCCATGGGAAACCTATTTTTTTCCTAGACCCTTCTTGGTCATTGGGTTCTAAAGTCTTTATTGCTGCCTTCTAAATAATTAACTTGTTTTTTTTAATAAAAAAAATACTAACTGTTTCATGGCATAAAGAGGAAATTTATGGAGAAGCAGGTAAAGCTATCTAATATGCTCGGGTAGAAATGAAATTTATGGAGAACTCAGTGATAATTCTTGGCTATTGCCAAGGATGCTTGATACTGTCAATGACCTTAGTCCCATACTACTTTCTTTAGCTACTATTAAGCACAATGAATCATTCTATTTATTGAAAAGAGGATGAGCAAGTGAGGAACAAGAGGAACTATGCAAGGACAGGGAATAAGGTATGGCCATTGTTACTGCTTTCATCTTGGACCAAGATATAGGTACTGCTTCTAAGCAAAGATGTTGCAAAGTTTTGATTAAAAAAGCTACAATAAATATTTAGTTGTCATTTGTTTTTAATGATATTATATTTCAGTCTGCTGAACTGGAAACAGTACCTATGGTTGGGTTCACACATTACATCATGCCATTTTTTTAACCATGATTTGTGGACTAATTCATAATTACTTTTACCTTTGGCGTTCCACTATGCTGCAAACAAACCATTTCATCTTACTTTATTTTTGTTTTAATGCTTCTCATGAAAAAATGTAAGAAAAAATAAACCTATTCTAAAATAACCCATATACAAAATTATGCAACAAATGTACACAAATGTGTCTACCAAATTAAAACCTTCAGTTACAATGTTCTCTCTTTCTATGTTTAGTGGCATAATGTGGTCTTGATTGATGTCTTTAAATCAGGAATGGAAAAGAATAGAAGGATCTCTATGGGGAGGCGATTAGGGTATGAGAGCAATAATCAAAATGTCAGTTTCTGAGACTCTGTCAGTCAGATGGATTTCTTGTATGGATAGGATCTGGAGAGTATGGACAATATTCAACTCGATTAGATAGGCAGATTAATATGGGAGGAGGCAATTCCACACATAACCTAGTTCAGAGCTATATAGGGCCTTAAAGATAATTGACAGCACTTGCAAACCAATCAGCAACCAATGCAGCTCCTGAAATTATGTGATTACCAAAGGATATTGTATTGTAGGAATGATCTTGGGCAGGAGTGTCAAACTCATGGCATCATGGTGGAGTCACGTGATGTATTGTGACTCCCCCCCCTTTGCTAAACCAGGTACGGGCGTGGCCAGCACGTGACGCATCTGGCTTGCAGGATGCAAGTTTGACAGCCCTGTTCTTGGGAGAAAGGGCAAAGAGATTACAGCCAAGGGAATGGTTAGTTAAGAGGCAGGTATATGGTTGTCCTGGTGATCATTAATTCCTGGCCTGTTCTAGGGAATGGAAGTTGTAGACGCCCAACATCAGTTTGGGGAATTCTACTGCAACCTTCATAGATGGGCTGAGAATACTGATAGGGATGGGGAGGAATGGGACACAGTAGTAAGTCCAATGCCCCTTTAGGCCTAAGCACAAACAAGTTAATAGATTTTAGGACATAATGTATCTTGATGGATGACAATAATTATCCCACTCTCTTCTATCCCAGGACTATGGTTTAGTACAATTTATAAATACTTCAGGGTGAGTACTATTAATTTTTTCTGCTGATATTTTCATCTATAGCTAAAGTGGGTCCTCCAGGAGTTTGGTTTGAAACAATATATGGAGATGTAAAAATCAATATTTTGCATCCTGAGGCAGATCAACAAAAAATGTGGAAGCAAGACTCATTAAAATATCAGTTAACTATCTGGAAAAATGGAACCCATTCTGAGGTAACATGTTTATTTCTTATATGATTAATATTTCCTCAGATATTTGTGTGTGTATGTGTAGAAACCATTATGACAGAAGTATACATGAAATGGGTTTCTACATTTCTTTCAGAAATAAATTTTTTTCTAAAGTGTACTTAATTACTCGTTCAAAAGTTGTCTTGAATTCTGGGGCATTTTTAGTATATAAAAATAAGAGCAATTCTTACTCCCTTCTACGATTAATGATGTTATCTACTTTGGTAATGAAATGTCTGCAAGAAAGCCATCAACCTCAGTGAGCACCAAGGATCCCAGAATAGCTTTTTATTTTAATATACAAATGTGGAGTTTCAATAGAGCTACATAATTGTACTTGACAACTTTCTTAAGTTACCTATGAGAATTAGATCTGAAATTACTCAAATATTCAGCATGTATACTTCCTCCTTGATTCTTTCCTAGCCAAATCTACCAGCTGGCGGCATAAAGTTTGTAACCATGCAGAAGTTCATGGCTTCTGTGGTCAGCATGAATCTATCCCAAATCATTGGTGGCATAATATAAATTATTATTTTTTTTTAATTTTTAAAATTTTTATTTCTCATATATACATTCACAATTATATGATCTCATAGCTGTTATTAATAATATGTATTTGTAACAATTTTTCTCCCCTACAGTTGACAATATATCAATATATTAGAGTCGCACATTAGATCAGTTTTTCCCTCCTCAGGCCCAGTTGATCAGGTAGAGGACATTAATTTCAGTCTGTTACCATGGACAGATCACTCTATGGTTTTCCAAATGTTGGTGCATCTTCCACTGGGGAGATAGAGTCTCACCCAGACAACTGCTAGACCCGACGGGAATCCAGAGATATTGTGGGTATCTAGTGGATTGTTCAATCAAAGCCCTAATTGCCATTTAGAATGGGTAGATGGCATCACCCTAATGTGATCTCAATCTTTGTCCCAATCCTGGGGCACATCTTTGTTTATTGAGGAGCTTTGGGAGATGACGGAAAAGGCTCCGGGGGTGATGTTGGAGTAGGATGTGGAATGAGTCTGATCAAATATGGATAAAACTTCATATTGGGGATTACCTGGTGGCAATAAGGGTGTCTGAACATCAGTGTTTCTTCACTCTTATTTAATCTGTAGATAGCTGTCTAGTATTCCTGTTTAGAGTGACCCATGCCCTACTGTTCAGAATTCCTCAGTCTCCTCTCTCCATACGGTTGATTTTTCCACAAGGGAAAAGTACAAAATATGTATATCACTTTTGCCCTGCAGTGGCAGACGGCATTTTGATATGCATAATAGTAAACACTTCTGCATTGGGGTAGCTACTCTGCTTTGAACAATATGGGAATTTTACTTGGGAGCTAGATTAGATATTAACTGCTCTCATCAGTTCCAAAACACTCCCTTTCAATCTCACAATTCAAGAAAGGTAACTAGTGACATCCCTAGGAAGAGATCTGAGTGTCATTAACTTTCCAACTGATAAAGGAAGATGCACAGTAGTCCTAAACACAAATGACTACAAAGTCAAGGTGAATAGTTTACTAAAGGATACTGCTAAGTATGAGGCTTCGGAGAGAGATCCTTCCAGCACTTATAAGTTTATGGGTTGCCTGCAACAACTATTGAAGGACAGTGACATTGACAAGTCATAATACGCCTGCCTTTGCCCTGGGGAAATTGCTCCATGCATATATGGATCCCCAAAAATCCAGAAAAAAGGAACTCCACTCAGGCCAATTGTCAACGGCATCAGCTCAGACACATGCAACATTGCAAAACATCTAGTCACCTTATTAGCTCCTCTGGTTGGTAACATCACCCATCACACCAATAACTCATAGGACATAGTCAGCAATGTTCAGAAACTAAAATGAATCCTGATGAAACAATGGTTTCTTATGGTATCACTTTTCACCTGCATCCCAACAGCTGAAGTAATCACAGGGGTAAGGAAACTAGTATAAGACAACACATTAGGTAACAGAACCAACCTTAGCACAGACTGCATATGTAATATGCTGGACCACCATTCTATTTCAAATACAACAAAGATTTTTTGCACAGAGAAAAGCACTACTGTTGTCTCCCATTCTGGCCAAAGTCTACATGGAAAAAGTAGAATCAAAGGACTATTCCTTCTTTCACAGGAATTCCACCCACCCATTGGTATAGATACATGGAGGATACCTGGGTCAAAGTTAAAACATAGGAAATGGAAGCCTTCATCCAGCACATCAATATGTGGAAAACAACATTAAGTTCACACCAGGAGATGTTAAGGGACATAGCCTGGCCTTCCTGGCTGTGCAGTGCATATAGGAAACCCACACACAGAGATTAGTATTTATCTTTTGACTCCCACCACTCATTGGAGCACATACTGGCAGTAATCTAAACCTTATATCACCGGGCTGAAAGTCTGCCCACAAACAAAGAGGGAAAATAAAATAAAAACATATCAAGGAATCACTCAAAATTATAAATTATCCCACTGTGTTTTCGTCAAATCCACAAAAAGATGCAGTAGGAACATCTTCACTTCAGACAGAAAAGGAAGAACAACAAAGAGAACAGCATTGTCATTCTATATGCATTTGGGGAGGGTTGAAGCTATTTTTTGAATTTGATTTTTCTACACCAGTATTTTTCAAGTTTGGCAACTTTAAGATATCAACTTACTCATGTTAAGCCAATAAAATATTTTATTTTAACTTTCTGCAACAAGAATTGTCAACGTTGTAGTATTGTAATAATAATAATGCAATTATTACAATAATAATAACTAACAATAAATTCAATTGTCTCTAGGAAAAAACACAATCGATTTCCCCAGGTGAAATCATTTATGATCTTAAACCAGAAACTACTTACTGTTTGAAAGTTAAAGCAGATACAGGTCATCACTTTTCTTTTTACAGTCCTGTGCATTGTATACAGACTTCTAAAGGTATGTATTTCTATGTGTTCATTTTAAGCATAGAAATCTCTTGAAACCTGCTTTTTTGAAAAAACATAGCATTTTATTTACTATTATATGGCATTTAGAATCATGTTTTCTTCCCTCTAGTCTACTGTAATCAAGATATGGGAAAGGAGTTAGTCTGACTATCTTACCTTTATCCCTATCTACCAATCTTTCTTGGAGATTACTCTAATACAACTATCAAAGTGGATACCTTAAGGAGTTTCTTTTAAGGCCTGACAAAGGGACAGGGACAGTTGGTAACTGTGGTATATTTTATTGAGCCAAGAAAGTAGAAACTCAGCAGCTCTCTAGTAATGTATTTAATAGGAGCTAGATGGCTATTGAAGAGTGTATACTATTTATCTGTTTTCTTCTCAAAAACTAGTGAACAAGTTTAATAAAGCCTAAATCTAGCAAAAATGTCAAATTCTGAAAAGTGAACGGCTCCCTTTGTTTTCTGCAAGATTGTAGAAATCTGAATACGGATTTGCTGGTATTGGAGAACTGCCTTTAATATGGTTTACTGTAATGTAAGATGCCAACATAACTCTTTCTTTGTCTTTAATTGTGCTAGATATGTGTATTTAGCTCTCCATTCTTGCTATTTTTTTAAAAAAAACTTTCAATTTTTTTTCTCCTTTTAGTTTGGATTGGACCACCTCGTCCTGAAAATCTTCAAATTAATAGCGTGAATATGAAACATCTCTTATATTGGGATAATATAGATTATCATGGAAATGTGAACTTCATAGTACAGCTTCTTTAGTAAGAATCCTTATTATGTATTTCTTATTTTCATATTGCATCTCATTTCTACTATTTGTATTGTTTTGAAACTTCACGTATGTGTGTGCGCTGAAATATTTGAAGATTAGTAGGGGGGTACATACATACATGCGCTGCTGTAAGAATAATGGCAGTGAAGTGACATCATTTGTGGGGCCGAAGGATGTTTAATTGATAACAGACATTATCTACACATATGACAGTTTAACATATTCCATTGTTTATTGTCCTGCCAAAGAGAGAATGATTGAACTACTTTTTGGTTAGAGTTGGAATATAATGTGCTGATAAGTATATTGCATTCAATTAACTTTTTATTCCTATAGTGGATACAAAGCCCATCATTCTCTTGATATTTCAAAGGACTGGGAAAATGTACCTCAATGTGAAAATATCCGAACTAAATTTTGTAATCTCTCATCTTACATTGGCTCCAATGGAATTTACTATCTCCGTGTGCAGGCAATACATAATCATAACAAGTCACCTTGGTCTAAAACCTTAGAATTTAAACCTAGGAAACAAAGTAAGTTTCACTATTTATATGTATTCTCTTGTTGCTTATGAATAATACAGAAATACTTAATATTGTTCATCAAAATGTCTATAGTGCAGGTTGTAAGTAATGTATGTGTTTGTGTATGCATACAGAAACATAATTCTTGAAAGCTTACTGTAAAGCACAAAATAGCTTTATATAATAGCAGGTTTTTTTTAAAGAGTTTTTTTTAAAAAACAAGTGCAAACTCTCCTTAATGAATATGCAGAATGGACAGCCTATGGCCATAAATAACTTATTTGAGCTCCTCCTAGTAAGCACAGTAAATGAGTATGACATTTCCTGACTACTTAAAAGAAAAAAAAATGTAGTTGGATGGTTAGGTTGCTTACAGACCCTGAAGTGCCCATTCCCTTAAAAGCCCTCAGAGAAAATGATTGAATCATAATTTTCATTTGGGAAGGAAAATCATATTGTCCCTTAAACTCTACCTAGCAGCTCAATTCAGTGGTGGGTTCTGGATCCCGTCGCAACTGGTATGCTGCGACGGCAGGGGTCCACCATGTGCACGCACGCTGCACACACATGTACACCACCGCCCTGCGAAGCTCCAGCTACTCGGTGGAGCATTCGCAGGTGCCGTACGCTGCATGCGCAAATGGTAGGGTCAAATACCAGTAAGGAGAGCAGGTGGGCGGGTGGGCCCTCCGCAGTACCATACCGGAACGATACCTGCTGCTCCCACCAGGCACTGGTATGCTTGTACTGGGGCGTACTGGCCATAACTCGCCACTGGCTTAATTGGACACAAAGACCAGGCAGAACAATAAGACGAATGAATACCAACCTGCTCCAGTTTGAAAATGGTTTCTTAATTGCCTGTAATATCAGAATCCCTCTGAAGTGAATGGAAATGTGGTAGTAGCATTTCATTATGAATTGCTCCTGCAAATCTTCAGTTATACTAAAAAGGATGTAATTAGAATTATACAACTATCCTACAGGCAGAGACTGTTTAAAAAGTGTATTTTTTTAAAAAAAAATTGAAATATAAATTTAGTTTTAGTTTTAGAGTTTAGAGTTTTAGCTTCCAAAGGCATGTTAAAGGTGTAATAAATATAAAATTATTTTAAAGCTGAAATGGGCCCACCAAATGTTTCAGTCAATGCCAGTGAGGATTCAATTAATGTTTTCATCGCGTCTCCTGGAGAGTCTGAAAACAATCCAATGAGTGATATATATGACCTGACTTACAATGTTTGGTACTGGAATTCACCCATCAAGGTAACATTTTTATTGTTCAAGAGCAAATACACATTTGTATCAAAGCCTTTTATCTCAAACCTTCTAAAAATCTATAAAATATTTGATAATTTTGCTGCATTCGCAGTCCAACTAGACCACTTGGAAGATGATGAAGAAATTACTGGCATGTCACTATGGCAAAATACAGCTTTTATCTCCCACTTGAATTATTTCAACATTGAGCCTAATAAAATAATTGTTTGTGCATGTAAGTGTACCATGTCCTCCTGACTCATTCTTAGAGATTTTATAGTTCCGTGACCCGTCAAAAGCGCGGACGGCAAAAGCGCGATCGACAAAATCGCGCCTTTGACGTCATCACAGCGCGACGAAAAAGATCGAAAAATTCAAATAAAAATTAATAAAAATTAAATTAAAGCAAGCCGATTCACATAAAGGTAAGGGTTAGGGTTAGGGTTAGGGTAAGGGTAAGGGTAAGGGTTAGGGTTAGCTTTAGAGCGTTAGCGTTAGCGTTAGCGTTAGGATAAGGGTTAGCGTTACGTTTTTCGTTACTTTAACGGTTAGGTTTAGGGTTAGGTTTAGGGTTAGGTTAAGAGTTAGGGTTAGGGTTAGGTTTAGGGTTAGGTTTGGGGGGGTTAGGGGAAGGTTTTAGCTTTATTTTTACATTTTTTCGATCTTTTTCGTCGCGCTGTGATGACGTCACAGCGCGCTTTTGTCGAGCGCGATTTTGTCCTACGCGCTTTTGTGGTGGAACCTATAGTTCATGTCTGCAGAACATTCTGTCATTGGAATACACTTCAAAATATTTTATGGATTTTGTTTTGGAAGATAGTTACACATTAAAATTACAAGTTGTTAAGGACATTCACCCATGCTTTTTCCAGACAACATTTCCACTAAAAAACTGACTAACCACAGGACTGGTGTGGACAGAACTTGGCTGTTGAAGTTGTTGGGGCAGCCACCGCTGCCGCCGCTGTCCTCACCGCCACCATCACTGGCCACTTCACCACCTCGCAATTTATCATCTGCTGCAATTTTGACATCTGGCTGTTACACTTACATATTGTCCTTAACACCGACCATTGCTATGATGGACATAAGCTTCCCGCTACTCCCTTGAACACTGTTGGCTGTCCCCTCCGTAGACATGTCATCTCCTCGTTCCATCTCCCCATGATGTCATCCCGTTTGGTTGATGCCACACTCTCCTCTATGTTATACTGTGACAGAACTTTACTCCCTTCAGGAATGTCCCCTATCCCGGGGATGGCCTTCTTGCCTATCAAGACGCTTCCTTAATGACAGATCTTGGGATCCTGAGAGGTGGCATGCGAAGAAGAGACTTCTTAGGGGTTTCTTACAGGGGTTTTTAAATCAAATTTTAAGGGGGGCGGGGGGTTGTTTGGATGGCTCAGACAGGCTTGGGGGGAGTCTGCCAGGGAGTCTGTTTAGGGTGACCCATTCCTTACTTAACCAAGGAACTGGGAAAGACCCCTTGCAGGGTAGGGCTGAATAATTTGTTCAGTATTTGCGGGATAAAATCGCTCAGATCCGGACAGGCTTGGACTCTGGGTAGATTTGGGTGAGTCAGTGGGGATGAATCTTGTGGAGACTATCTGGGATGAGTTTGACCCTGTGACCAAGGGCATGGACAGAATTATTTGGAGACTCAGTGTTGCCACTTGTGTGCTGGACCCATGTCCCTCTTGGTTAGTTTCGGCTTCCCAGGAGGTGACACGAGGCTGGCTACAGGCGATTACCAATGCTTCATTGAGAGAGGGGTTCTTTCCCACGGAGGCGTTGGTGAGGCCCCTCCTTAAGAAGCCTTCCTGGGACTCAGCTTCTTTAGCCAACTATCGTCCGGTCTCCAATCTTCACTTTGTAGCAAAGGTTGTCGAGAGTGTGGTAGCATGTCAAGTTCCCCAGTACCTGGATGAAGCTGCCTACCTCGATCCATTTCAGTTGGGTTTCAGGTCCGAGTACAGCATGGAGACGGCATTGGTCACGTTGGTTGATGATCTCTGGCAGGCCCAGGACAGGGGCTGCTCCTCTGTCCTGATCCTATTAGACCTCTCGGCAGCTTTTGATACCATTGACCATGGTATCCTACTGCGATGACTCGGGGGGTTGGGAGTAGGGGCACCGTTTTACGGTGGTTCTCCTCCTACCTCGGTCGCATTTCATGTTGACTGGAGGACAGGGATCGACCCCAAGGTGCATCACTTGTGGGGTGCCCCAGGGGTCGGTTCTCTCACCCTTCCTGTTCAACATATATATGAAACCACTGGGCGAGATCATCCATGGTTTTGGGGTATGGTATCAATATGCTGATGATACCCACTTTTCATCTGTACCCCAAGCCACCCAAACGATGCCCTCAATGTGATGTCCTGATGCCTGGAGGCTGTGCGGATCTGGATGGGGAGGAACAGGCTCAAGCTCAATCCCTCCAAGACTGAGTGGCTGTGGTTTCCGTAGTCCCGATTTGTGCATCTTGTTCCATCTTTGATGATAGGGGGATAAATTTTAGTGCCCTCAGAGAGGGCCCGCAATCTGGGAGTCCTTCTGGATACGTGGCTTAGTTTAGAAGAACACCTGACGGCCGTGACCAGGGGGCCCTTTTACCAGGTTCACCTGCTACGTCAGTTGCGCCCCTTCCTGGATTGGGATGCTCTGTGCACAGTGACTCATGCCCTCATCCTTTCTCGCCTGAACTACTGCAATGCTCTCTACATGGGGCTGCCCTTGAAAAGCACCCGGAGGCTTCAGCTGGTCCGGAATGTGGCCATGCAGGTTATCATGGGGGTACCTAGGTGCTCCTATTTTACACTCCTTTTAAGCGGCCTGCACTGGTTGCCGGTTGTTTTCCGGGTGCAATTCAAGGTACTAATTATTACCTTTAAAGCGCTCCGTGGCTTAGGCCCAGGGTATCTGCGAGACCACCTACTGCCACCAGTAGACTCCCTCTGCCCAGTGCGATCCCACAGAGTTGGCCTCCTCAGGGTGCCATCGGCCAGACAATGTCAGCTAGCGACCCCCAGGGGGAGAGCCTTCTCTCTGGGAGCGCTTTCCCTCTGGAATGAGCTGCCCCCGGAGCTTTGTATAATCCCCAACCTCCAGTCCTTCCGACGCGCCCTAAAAGTTGGCTTTTCCAGCAAGCCAGGCTGGCCTGAACAGAATAAAATAAAGAATTAATTTCATTGTTAATTTTAATCTAATTTTTAAAATTGTATTGTTAATATTAATTGGGTTTGTTTTTGGATACTTTATTTAATTTCCTTTTTAACTTTTGTAATATGTGTTTTTTTTAATGTTGTACACCGCCCTGAATCCTTTGGGAGAAGGGCGGCATATAAATCCAATAAAACAAACAAACAAACAAACAGTAGTTTTCAAACACACACACAGCCACAAAAACGTGGCTGGTTTTAAAAGCTACTGTATTTGTGCTTCTGTATTTTCTCCACATATTTTCAAATAATTTTCATACTTGTACTCATGTACAAGTATGGTTAATGTATCTTTTTAAAAATGAATCCTTAAACCTTAATGTATCTTTTTAAAAAATGAATCCTTAAATAATATAGTACAATTTTGCCTTTTCAATTCATTATTTTCAAGTGGAAAATATAACTTTGTCATCTGTGCTTTCTTCAGTTATTGGTCTGGTTTATCCATGTATGTATACCCCCTTCCATGTTTTTTTTGCAGAAGGAACTCATACGTAAACCATCACAGTTTACAATCTCAAATCTGATCTCCTCAACATTATATTGTTTAAAAGTGCAAGCATTTTCCGAATTATATAATAAAAGTAGTGCTTTTAGCAATGTAACTTGCATAAAAACAGCCAAAGGTAAGTTAACATTTGATTTGGAATATTTTATATCTCTGCTCACATTTTTAGTATTTATATTGTGCCTGTTAGGTATATTAGGGTTTCAAAGTGTAAAATTACATTCATAAATTTTAAAAGAACTGCAACTTCAAAATATTTAGAGACTTGAAAGCAGATTTTTTAACAATATAACTATGACTCTTTGGAATGGTTTTGAGAAAGATTGAAAAGGATTGTATTTCATAATATGGCAGATTCAATAAGAAGCTATTTTCAATCTTATGTTAAATGCATATTTATTAGAAAGAATATTATCATCATTTTATTTGAAGCTTTTATTGAGACAAAATTGTACTCTCAGAGCCCATGTATATTTGGATGTCCTTATTTTTGCATAAAATTAATTTGTTAGTCTGGGAAATAAATAATTCTGGGAAAGATTGAAGGTAACTTTTTTGAATTTGTCATAAATTTGAATGGTTGTTAAAAAAATTGACTGTAAATTGAGAACTACCTGTATTTTATCAGACTTCTTTGGAGTTGTGTCTGGCCCCTTTGTTAGTGATATTTCAGAAGGAATTGAAAATTTAATTCTGGTGAGCTTTCAGACTTGGAACTGCCTTTGTTTCTTATATATGTTTTTCAAGCTACTTTATATTGTGTTGGGAAGATGGATAATATTTTACTGTATGGCTTGTTTAGTTCGAAATCATGTAAAAAAAATACATATGTGCGAGGGGAACCTTTACCTTTACCTTACATTGACCAAAGTCTGGTAGTATGAGTGCTATAAAAAGATGTGAGTAGCTAAACACTGCTGCTGGTCAGCTTGCTATATATAAAATTACATTTACGTACATAAAAATATAATGTAAACCCTTCCTCTATTCTACATGATGAATGCTTGCTATGTGAGTTATTTTCATGTGGATGAGACTCTGCTGACTTCTACTGACAGAGGGGAAGTAATTCAATTGAGTTTCTTGGATCAGTTGCTCCTGATAGTAAGAAGGCTAAAATGCTAAATTGGGTACAATAGAGGTATATTGGGGAAGATTTTAGGACTCTGTATCCAAACTACAATGAGCAAAAACAGAAGAGAAAAAAACTTTTAAGTGTGTATGTAGACAAATATATAATTCTGTCCTGCTGATACAAGCCATCAAGTCTATTAATGAGAAAAAATCCACTTTGCTTTCTTGTGCAACCCAGTTTCATTTCATTTAGCTTGAGTCTCTTTTTGTTTTATAGGAGAATCTTCACATCTCATCCCCCTATTTATTTCTCTTGGCGTGTTTTTTACAATATGTGTCATCATTGTTATTTGCTATGCTCTGAGAAATATAAACTATATATTCTTCCCAAAATGTAAACCTCCAAGGGTCATAGACATAGAGGTATTTATCAACAATTTAACATATTTAAAGTAAATAACATTAAAATAATTGTGGGAAAGTATGTATTCTTCCCAAAATGTAAACCTCCAAGGGTCACAGACATGGAGGTATTTATCAACAATTTAACATATTTAAAGTAAATAACATTAAAATAATTGTGGAAAAGTAGACTAGAAGTATCACCTATATTCACCTATATTTTAAAATTCTGTTGGAGTGGGCACATACAGATCTCTCTGAGAATGATGTTTTATAGGGGGAAGATACAACGATTCATTTGAGGTTATAATCAGCTACTCACGAGTACCCCATTCTTTTTTCAAGTACAAATTAAGTATTAAACTGAAATGGCAATCTGTGAACCTAGATCCCTTCTCTCTTTGTCATACAGCAGAATCCATTCTAGTGGGTACTGTAGCAGTCTGTATTTCATGTCTCTTCACTTTATTGATCATTGATATTGATGTTTATTTTATACTGCTGACTAAGTGAAGACAGCAAACTATAGAGTTCCATGAATTCACATGGCTTTAGACTCTTCAGTTTTTTAGTCCTACTCGTGTTCAACGAGGCTGGTCTGGCTAATGCTCAAGAATTAATAATCTTTTCAGAATTTAAGCATTACTTTTAAACTTCAGTGAGTTAGCTTAATTCTATCTCTATACAACTTTTAGTAGTGCCTTGTATAATAAATAGCTTCAGCAAAATTTTATGATACTGTAATAGTTATTATTAAATCATTTAAAATTTTGTTTACATTTTTCTTATCACTTTATTTTGTCCCACTGCAGACCTTTGGAGAAAAGGATTTGAACATATTGTATTTCCCAACTGCAGAAGAGCAAACAGACAAATGTATGGTCATAAATTCCAGTGTTGCTCTTCCATGTACAGTTAACCTGGATGATGTCAGATTCGATAGAGAGTTGGAACAGATCAGTCAAGACTCAGGAAACTATTTTATTGATGACATTATCATTTCTGGAGATAACGAATCCCATCAATCCTCAGAACTAATAACAGTATAATGCAAGATAATGCAAGCTGGAAACAAGATGAGGAAAGCATCATAATGAGGAAAACTTGCTAATTATAGAAATAATCTGTATTACCATTAGTCTATAAAGAACAAAGACCTGTGCCTAAAAGTGGGCCACAAACTGCCTTTGCTGACAATGATTTTGAGCTTTGGGACCTGCTGCTGGAAGAGCCACAAATTTGTTTTCTCTTCTTAAAATGCTATAGGAAAAAATGACTTTATATGACTGGTGCTGAAATCATATTCCTGTGTTTATGTATACATACAAAAAACACACCTGGGCATTTCATTTTTACAGTATTAATTGTAGTGGATTCTAAGTGACTGATTGTAGGCTGAGCGAGCCTATAGGAGTTTTCTAAAGTATTTAAAGAAAAAGTCTACTCGTCGTTTTAAAAGGAAGGAAAGAAGGAAAGAAGAGTGTCTGTGTGTACCAAATATATGCAGTGGTTATGTTTTCCTTGTGCTGTATGATCACAGTACTGTGTGGGACTGCCGTGGAATAAGCCTTGCTACAAAGCTCAAAGTCTATTGAGCAGTAATGCTAACTACCCTGATGTATGCCAGTGAGACTTGGACTGTATATAGGAGGCAGACTAGGCAATTGAACCTCTTCCAAACAACCTTTGTAGAATTCCGAGGATCCGGTTGCAGGAGAAGGTGCCAGGCACAGAAATCCTCTCCAGAGCAGGTGTGCCATCAGTTCAACCCTGCTGATGAAAGCCCAGACACCCTGGGCAGGCCATGTTGCAAGGATTCCAGACCATCGCATCCCTAAACAGCTCCTCTATGGTGGGCTGTCTCAAGGAAAGCAATCACATGGGGGACAATGGAAGCGATACAAAGACATGTTGAAAGCCTCCTTCAAGTCCCTGGATATCAACACCACCTCCTGGGAAACCCTGGCACAAGATCAATCAACACGGCACACACTGATCCACCAAGGCTGCCAGACATCTGAGAACAGAAGAACAACCATAGCACAGGAGAAGTGAGCACTCCGCAAAGCAGCCAGAGCTGCAAATGCTGTAACAATGGTGTCCACATGTCTGCCTGACATGTGGCAGAACATTCTATACCCATATAGGCCTTACCAGCCACCTGCGGACACATCATGGACAGCCCACAACCTGTTAGATGTCAAGCTCCTCTTCAAACACGATGGATGAACATCATCATCATGATCACAATATTTGTACTTTCCTTGTTCATTCATTAAGCAAGATCATTCTCTGACACAAAGCAGTTCATCAGGGTAAACTTGTAACAAGTGTTAACAACAGATTTAAAATTTTATAATCTGTATGAGTTACAGGCAGTCTATAAAACTAGTTGCATACATGACCAAAATATTTTTCTGTAGCACCTTGAATCACTTTTCAACTATGACTGCCAGATATCAGTAGCAGAGTTTCGTGCTATTTTGAGCTAGAAAATGAATACAAAAATTGTATTGTACTGTAATCCCTTTACAGCTTTATAACGCAATCAAATATTCCATTCACAAACCATCAAAAATATCAGATTTATTTTAAAATAGCAGAGAAAGAGCCTTACTTAAAGTTAAATTGGGTGGGAAACAACAAGGTTTTACATATGTCATATTTATCTTTTGCCAATAAGGAATCAGTGTGATTTTGAATAAACTTTTTTTAAGAAAAAACCTGGCTTTAATTTTGAATATTATCTTCTAATTTATTTTGATTTAAACATGGCTGATAGGCCGGTCAGACTTGCTTGATATTTATTTAAAATAATACACTATTCAATTTGTATCCTGTTGGAATAATCTGTTTATCATTTCTCACATATTCATCAGTGGTGGGATTCAAACATTTTTACTCCCAGTTCTGTGGGTGTGGCTTGGTAGTTGTGGCTTGGTGGGCATGGCAGGGGAAGGATACTGTAAAATCTCTATTCCCTCCCCACTCTAGGGGAAGGTTACTGCAAAATACTGGCTGATTGTAATTGGATACCAAGGGAAGGGAATATTAACAAATTAATATGTTAGCTTCATTTTAAACACGAAGGTAAATTAAGTCATCTTATTTTTATTTGGAGGATTAGTATTTGTGCAAAAATAGTTTTAGACCTATATGGTGGTATATAGGTGCACAGACAATATACATCTGAGATGCAGTAAAGCAGCTATGCATGCATTTATGCAGAAGCAGCTGCGATAGTTTGTGACGCACCTGCACAAGTTTCCCCAAAAATGTTACTTTTAAGTTTTTTAATCTATACTTTCCAAAGCATCTCTTCCAAAATCCTTTGCACAGGCTTAACATGAATTAAGTTTGCAGCATAATGGTGAATTATTCTGCTGACAATAACAGGAACAAAATGAGACCCGCATGGAAATTTAACATTCCAAGCCTGACAATTAATTCAATTAAGCTTTGTCTCTGCACCCTACAGGAGGAGTTCACTTCTGTGCGTGGAGAAAAGTTGAGAAAAATGCAGAAATTGAGTTTAAATCAATCCACCCAACTGAAGGAGTGCCTTTCAGCCCGTGGAGGGGAATTTACACCCTTCAGAACACAGCTTTTTCAACCAGCCCATAGAGACAAGAGAGAGCCAAAATCCAAGCAGGATTTTTAGCTCTGAGCAGAGCAATGATTTGCCCCCGCCAACTCACTGCGGGACAAGAGTTACACTAGTATTGAAGATATGGGGGAATAGAGTCATTAAAGAAAGGATGCCAAAGGAAGGACAAATAATAAATGAAATGTTTTAATTATTTTAAATAATTAAGCTGAATTGTTGAATTGTCCTGTGACAAGTCCTATGGTGAGGTGGCCATGGTGAGGTTTCCCATGGTGAGTTGATTGTGGCAAACTGACCATTGTAAGATGGCCATGGCAAGTTGGCTGCCGCAAGTTGTTCCGTTCCAGGCTGGGGAGGTCCTGGAAGGCCTGGTGCAAGCCACATGTGAATGTCTCAGGCTGAAAATCCTGCTTGGATTTGGGGATTTTTAGGTCCTAAGTGGAGTCTTCCAGGAGTTCCTGCCCAAAGCACCTTACCTGGGACTTCACCCGCTTAATGACTCACACAATTGCTTAAGGACCATAACCAGGGATGCTATGATTAAAGTTGTTGAGTGTACCAGTCATGTGAGCACTCCTGTGACATCTATCAATAGCATTTTTGCTCAATGTCTGAGACTCCAGACCCAAGTTTGGTTGTTAAGAGAAAACTAACTATAGTCCTTAGGTTATGACAACAATTAGGACTAGAATTTCTATTGCTAAGTGATATGATTGTAAAGTGCAAGTCACGTGACCACATCATCTGGCCATAGTGATGGCAATTCACACAGATCCAGCGGACTGTTGGCTGCTGCAGGTGAGCATGTACTAAAGAGTGCAGGCAAGAGATTGCTATTGAGTACAACATCACTGGGTTCTATGGTATGTAGCAGGGCTTCTCAGAAAAAAAATGGCTTAGGACAGTGACAATAACCTTCTATACTGGTTTTTCCCATTGACTTTGCTTGTGAAAAGCTGACAGGGAAGGTTGCAAATAGTGATCATGTGATTATGGTGCAAAGTTCCTGAATTGCAGTCAACTGACTAGCACAACTTGTTCTGCACCATCATAATTTTGAAAAGTTGCTGAAAAGGTAGTCATAGCCTGAGTACTACCAGTATTTGATCTTCATTTCAACAATATTGATAAAGGGGATATATAACAAATATGTGTGGTCCTTGGTGCTCTCTGAGCTTGCTTGTTTTCTTGCAGATGTTTCATTACCCAAACTAGGTAGCATCATCAGTGTTAGTCTGATGAGGTAGTAACATATATGAACTATTTACATCTTGTAATCTTTGTAATTTAAATAACCATAGATGCAAAAACAAGCATGCTATTTATCACTAGTTCAATACCTAAAATTAGAATCAAATGCAGCAGATCATGTTCGGATGATTAGAACATTGTCATAGAGGATCTAGCAAGAAACTATCATTTAAACCCCATTTAGTTTAATTTTCTCTTTGTTGCTGAAGTGGGTGGTATCACAATGCCTAGAACAAAAGAGTTCACTGAAAGAAGATTACAGATGCCTATCAGTCTGGAAAGGGATTTAATAAGATCACAAAACTATTGAACATCGAGCATTCCACTGTCAAGAAGATCATCTACCAGCGGAGCTTTCAAACAACTGTCAACTTGGTCAACCCAGGCTATTCCAGGAAGTTCAACCTAAGCAGAATGCAAGTTGTTGAAAAAAGTATTTAAGAAAACCAGAATTTCATCCTGTAAACAAAAGGCAGCTCTTACCATTATTGGTGACAAAATCGCAGTCTACAATTTAAAAAAACTGTACAAATTAGATCTATGGATGGAACCTTTACGTTCATAAATAACATCAGGGCAAGATAAAGTTTGCTCAGGAACATCTAGGGCTTCTGGAGCAAAGTGCTGTTGATGGTAGATAGTTATTAGATCACAATGCCAGAAGGGCTGTTTTGAGAAAATCAAAGATAGCATCCTTGGTACAATTGTTCATTGTATCAAAGATGCTTGAGGATAACGTGAGACAATTGAAACTCAACTGAAAGTGGACTTTGCAACATGACAATGACTCTAAACATTCCAACAAATCTACAAAGGAATGGCTGAAAAACAGGGGAGAAGAGAAATTGAGGTTCTGAAATGGCCAAATCAAAGTCCATCAAGATGCTGTAGAGTGATCTGGAAAAGGCTAGGTATTCAAAACCTAACCAAAAAAGGAAAAAAGCCCACAAACATTGCACAGCTGGAGAAAATATGCATGGAACAGGAAAAAAAATCTGCCTAGTTGATGTCAAAAACTGATAGCTATAAGAAATGTTTGCTTGAGATTGTTTTTGCTAAAGGAGGCAATACCAGATACTAAATTTAGTTTTTCTCACACAAGGAAATATCATATTTGTTAATGTTTAAAAAAAAATATTAAAAAATAAAGTTTTCATATTTTTTACAAGATCACCTTAATATACCATTGAATGAGGATAGAAATATTGATATGCTCACATACGTTGTTAAAAAAGAAAAAAATATTTTTCTCATAACTGTAGATTCTTCAATTACGCATAGTCTCTAATACTTATGTATGAGTTTTATTGCTTAATAGGAAGTATATGACTCAATAACTTTAAAGTTGCAAGATTGACTTTAACAGAGCATTCAAATGCAAGAATTCTGGTAGGCAAAACATGAACATGGGATTAAAGAATTTAGGAATGTTTTAGTTTCAGTGGTAAAGGGAGTTTAGTTCTTCCACCCATAAATACTTCCCGCCTGAAGTTTTCTTAAGTGACTACTATCATTTTAGTGAGGGATGAGTATGGAATGAATCATTCTGTTGCTACCATGAGAATCAGAAATCTTGTTGATACATGTTAATTCCTCTAAAGACCTGCCACTAGATCTAGTGACTAGATCTAGCTATTTTGACTGTGCATATCTGTATGTGTGAAACCTAAAGGTTGTATATTTGTATGAAAAATCATGTTTCCTTGGATATACACTGGGGATATGGGCAAACAACAAAACGTGTCATATCACAACCCCAATACCACATTTAGGTTCTTGTTTGTGATGCGATGATATAGTAGAAAAGTGAAGCTTATGTTTTCATCATTGCAATTAGGAATGTATGCATATTCTTAACTCTTTCGATTATCAAACTTTTGTGACTGCAGGATAAAAAAAATGCTTAAATGCATTGTGAGTAGGTCAAGTTCCCATGCCTAATTTAATTTTACAATAATGTCGTATAGTTCTCTTCAAAAGTATTTATCAATATCAAATATGTCATTGAAAATATAGTCAGATAGTCTTAAATCCTACTATTACATCCTAGACCACAGGTGAGAGTTTTGCATATGCTTCATTGGTTTGAAATGCAATAGAAGGTTTCAGTATTTCCTTATTTACTGTACTTTTACATGGTTCCCAGTTCAAGAGGAAGTAATACTTATTTACTGTAATAATAAAGCCCTCGTGATACTTGACTCATACTTTCACCTTTCCACAAAGGCTATGTGACAATAACAAAGATGGTCAACTTCGGATTGCAGTTTAGAATAAGGTGACCAGACGTCCCGCTTTTGGCGGGACACACCCGCCTTCCAACGCATTTTCCCGCGTCCCGCCCGCCTTTTTAAAAAGCACGCTTTTTTTGGCGCTCGCAGCTCCCGCCCATCAGCTGCTAGCTTGCTGGGCTGGCTCATCGTTCTGTTCTCTATCCTACCTCCTACCTACAAATTTAAGCCAGCCCAGCCTGCCGCTCACAGATTGGATTGGCCTGGACTCCAGCCAATCAGTGAGCTGGCTGGGATGGAAAACGCGGCATGCTTAAAGTTTTCCATCCCAGCCAGCTCACTGATTGGCTGGAGTCCGCTTAGCATGCCGCATGAGTCCCCCGCCCATCCGTTGCCGCTCGCATGGGCGGGGTAGCGTAGCGAGTGAGCGGGGAGCGAGCTCGCCTTTCCAGCTCCACTTCCGGACAAGCTGTGGAAAAACCTCTGCGAAAAGTGCCACCTGGGGCCGCCGCTTCTTCTCCGAACTCAGAGTAAGTGACGGGCGGGGCGAGTGAGGGGGGGTGGCGGGATCGCCACCCGCTGCACTGCAGCTGACTCACCCCGGGCCGGGCGGGCTGGGAGGCTCTGGGCGTCCGGGCGGGAAGAGCACAGAGAAAGGCAGAGCGGCGCTCGACGTGACTCTGCTATTTCTGCTGGAGGAGTCCCTAGATAGGGAAGGCGGGTGGCAAGGCAGAGGAAGGGAGCGCAAATGGCGGATCCCGGGCTCATATGCAGAAGGAGCTCTCCAGGCACAGGAGCGCTGGAAAAGTGCTCCGCTCATGCACCCACCGGGACGGAGCACGCTCGCTCCAGCCCTGCCTGCCGGCACGACTTTGAAGTGTTGGCTTGCCGCTTGCCTTCCACTTCGGCCCGCGCGGAAGGCAATCCAGCCCTTTCAAAGTCATGCCGGCAGTTTAGAACTCGCCCGCCATTCAGCGAAAGATGTTTCGCTGAATGGCAGCTGAGGGGCACGCTAAAGTGCCAGCATGAGTTTGAAGGGCTGGCTTGCCGCTTGCCTTCCACTTCGGCCCGCGCGGAAGGCAATCCAGCCCTTTCAAAGTCATGCCGGCAGTTTAGAACTTGCCCGCCATTCAGGGAAACATATTTCGCTGAATGGCGCTGAGGGGCACGCTAAAGTGCCAGCATGAGTTTGAAGGGCTGGCTTGCCGCTTGCCTTCCACTTCGGCCCACGCGGAAGGCAATCCAGCCCTTTCAAAGTCATGCCGGCAGTTTAGAACTTGCCCGCCATTCAGGGAAACATATTTCGCTGAATGGCGCTGAGGGGCACGCTAAAGTGCCAGCATGAGTTTGAAGGGCTGGCTTGCCGCTTGCCTTCCACTTCGGCCCGCGCAGAAGGCAATCCAGCCCTTTCAAAGTCATGCTGGCAGTTTAGAACTCGCCCGCAATTCAGCGAAAGATGTTTCGCTGAATGGCAGCTGAGGGGCATGCTAAAGTGCCAGCATGAGTTTGAAGGGCTGGCTTGCCGCTTGCCTTCCACTTCGGCCCGCGCGGAAGGCAATCCAGCCCTTTCAAAGTCATGCTGGCAGTTTAGAACTCGCCCGCAATTCAGCGAAAGATGTTTCGCTGAATGGCGGCTGAGGGGCACGCTAAAGTGCCAGCATGAGTTTGAAGGGCTGGCTTGCCGCTTGCCTTCCACGTCGGCCCATGCAGAAGGCAATCCAGCCCTTTCAAAGTCATGCCGGCAGTTTAGAACTTGCCCGTCATTCAGCGAAACATGACTTTGAAGTGCTGGCTTGCTTGCCGCGTTTCCCCGGAGCGCTCGGACTCCTTCTCTGGGCAGAGTTGGAGCCTATCCTCCACCTCCTCCCAACGGAGGGGCGCCCTAAAAAAAAAAAAAAGGAGCCAAGCCGTTCCAAAGATGTGAAGGGAAGCAACCAGATCGCAGCGAGGAGAAGGAGGAGGAAGTAAATACAAGTATAATAAATACAAGTATTTATTATACTTGTATTTATTATACTGTGGATTTGGTCTGCATCAACCTGCCGCCTCCCCTCACCAGGCAAATCGCGGTGAAAACTCTGGGTGAGTCTCCGCGGAGAGCTTGGCGGGCAGCTGGCTGAACTTCTAAGAGGTGGGGGGGAGGAGCGGCAGCTCCTTGAAATGGAAAAAGTCTTGCTTCCCCCTCCCCAATGAGACGCCTTCCACGATAATAGGAGAGGAGAGCTAAGAGAACAGAGCGGGGGTTGGGAGAAGGCATGGGACCGGGCTCGGATTTGCCATTTGAGAGAGAGAGAGAGAGAGGAAGGGGGAGAACACGAGTGTGTGTATCCCTCCTTCCTTCAGCCCAACACTCTAGCCCGGCTTGGCTCCCGCTTCGTCTGTCCTGCCTCTTCGCTTCTCTGTTCGATTGTTGAAAGTGGGAGCCAAACCAGGTCATTCCTTCCAAGAGGCAAGTTTCCGTTCTCTTAGCTACGTTCTGCCTTGTGATTGCTGTCTCCAGGCTCTCCTCTCCTATTATCATGGAAAGTGTCTCATTTGGGGGAGGGGGGGCAGGCCTTTCTCCATTCAACAGATCCAATATACAGAGTTTTATTTTTTGGCCCTAAAAATATTGTCACTGAGGATGACAGAAATTTCTTCATCATTGCTATTGGCCTCAAGTAGCAAATAATTAAACATGGTTTTTAGTGTACTTAGTTAGCTATCTGCTTTTTAACATTATATGGTATCAGTTTCAAGAATGCATGCAATCCTGAAAATTTGTAACAAACTTGTTGAAGGGCCTATGAAATATTTTCTAGTTTAGTGTAGAATAAGTATTCTTAATAAAAGAAAAAGTCATTTTTATTTAATCAATTGCATTCCTGTTTATAATGGCATTAATTAACTAAACTGGAAATAAATCTATGTTTTGCTAGAGTTTTAAAATTAAAAAACCTTACATTTTGTTGCTATTATTTTAATCAGAGTTTTGCCAAGTGAAATTATATAATGGTTCCTCATGTCTCTGTAATTTTCTAAATCTCATCCAGAAGTACCACAGAATCTAGCATTTTCAGCAGAATGATGCTGATGCTAATAAAACATCCTAATTTTTGGTGAAAGGATGGAAAGAGGAAGGAAGGAGGAAGAGAGATCTAAAGAGCAGAAAGACAGAAGGCAGATAGGCAAGAGGAAGGAAGGAAGGAGAAAGAATGGAAAGGAAGGAAGGCTAGAAGGAAGTAAGAGGGAGGGAGGGAGGGAGGGAGGGAAGGAAGGTGAAAGGAGGAAGGAAGGAAGGGTACTTCCACTTGTAGGCCTGGGACTGAATGCAGGAGGAGTCTCTCCATAGGATCAGCTGCTCCTCTGATCATGGTCTATGAAAATGTTACTGCCTGCCTGATGCAAATTTAGACAGATGGTGCTTTGGGCTGCCCCTCAAATCCCCCCTTTACTCCTCCCCCTGTAGAATTCAGCCCCCTGAGTTTTGCCTTTGAGGGGCATGTGTGGTTATGGCGGATGGCAGAGTCAGCTGGAGGTTGAGAGGGGATTGGGGGCTTTTGTCCGCCTGTGGAGTTCTCCCCATGGACAGGATGGGATGTTGGCATGAAAGGGATCCGGGCACAATCTCACCTGTTCCAAGTAAAGTTGCCTTTTGCAATTGGCTACCGGTAATCCTCGACTTACGACCAGGATTGATCCCCCAATTTCTGTTGCTAAGGGAGACGTTTGTTAAATGATTTTTGCCTCATTTTGCGACCTTTTATTGCCACGTTAAGTGAACCATGGTGGTTGTTAAGTCAGGAACATGGCTGTTTAGTGACCAAAATTACAATGGCATTGAAAAAAGTGACTGATGACCATTTTTCACACTTAGCGACCATTTTCACACTTAGCGACCGTTGTGGCATCCTCATGGTTACGCGATCAAAATGTTGATGTTTGGCAACAGATTCGTATTTCTGATGATAGTTTGAAATGGTGACAGTATAAATTATTGCTGGTGTAATACTTAACAATGGTTTTTAAGGATTTCTTTTATTTATAGAATACCTTTTTTATTATTTTGGGGGGATTTTTACTTTTAAATTGTTTATAAAATGTATTTACTACAAGAAATGTTTCTTTTTGCAAATGTGATCTTTGCAAATCTTTGTGATGCAATATGTTCAGACCAGGTTTATGTGTCTCAAAGTGGCTGCTATTCTATGGGCAGGCCAGGTTGGTGCAAGGCAGCTTTGCCAGATTTGGTGTGTTTCACCCTCATTGAATTATATATCGTATAAAGAATGGAAGGAGGAAGGAAGAGAAAAAAGGAGGAAGGGAGTGAGTGAGGAAAGAAGAGGATGGAAGGAGGGAGGAAGGAAGGAAGAGAGGGAAAGAGCAGAAGACAGATAAGGTGAAGGTAGATCAGCAAGAGGAATGAAGGAAGAAGTGAGGAGTCTCGAGGAGGGGGAAAACATTTAGTGACCAAAGTTACAATGGCATTGAAAAAAGTGACTGATGACCATTTTTCACACTTAGCGACCGTTGCGACCATTTTTCACACTTAGCGACCGTTGCGACCATTTTTCACACTTAGCGACCGTTGCAGCATCCTCATGGTCACGTGATCAAAATTTTGTTTGGCAACATTCGTATTTATGCTGGTTTCAGTGTCCTGGGGTGACCTTTTGACAAAAAATTTTTTTTTAATCAAGCCCCCCCCCCCCCCCGGTCAAGGGTGTCCCTCTTTTCCAATCTGAAAATCTGGTCACCTTAGTTTAGAATATTAACTTAAGTTTTTTTACATGTTATAAAAATACTGAATATTAAATTTATAATGAGGGAAGACTCTAATTCAGAGCTCTTCTTGAATCAAAATTCTGAACTTTCAAGACACTGTATAAATATGGGAATAAAATGAACTAAGTAAGTACTTAATTCAAAGCAGGAAATGATATTGGGTCAAATGTGAATGTGTTATAATAGCATTTTGCAGCTGTCTTATTTCTTAGCTGTTAATTTCATTTGATTTACAAAAAAATGGCTTTATTCTTTATCATTTCTGCAGAGATATCCTGAAATGTAATTTGCTATACAAAGCAAAAAGAAAGAATAAAGAATTGGATTAGTTTTAACTAGGGGTGGATTCTGGCAGCTGCTACTGGTGGTTTGCTCTTGGTCATGCAGCATGTGCACTTGATGTGCACCACACGTGCATGCGCAGAACTATAAAAATGCTTCTGTGCAGAAGCAAAAAACAAGATGGCAGGGCCGGGAGAACCAGTTCGGACACCTGGCAGGCCTGGGTCGCTGTGGGTTTCAGCGATCCAGGCCGCCAAACCACTACCAGTTCGGCTGAATCAGTCTGAACCAGTAGGAACCCACCACTGATGGATAGATGGCAAAAGGCACTTTACATTTGTAATTTACTATATATTTTATACATACAGTCGAAAAATTTGATTATTTTTAAAATAATGTATTGCTAGTAATGGAATATGAGACTGTGTGTAACTCCACGAGAAGAGCTGTTTTCTCCACTCCCACGAACTGGATCACGTTAGATTATGTATAGAAGGCAACACATTTGGATATGTTTCTTAATCTATTAAAAATACACGCTGAGATAGTCTTTTCTTCTTTTTGTTAAGGTTGTCTTTCTTAATACGCAGAAATTCCCCCTCTAATGTATAGATTTATATCATCCCTGAAGTGTGTATTAGTCTAGAGCCACATGAAATATGGCAATGTGATGACGCAGCTTACTGTAACAGCTAACAATCTACTATGGTCGGTGGAAATTAAGCAACTAGGAAAAAGTTAACTTCTCTCCTTATACTAAGGCACACAGAGAAGAGGAACCTATGAATCACGCAACTTGGTTTCAGCAAACTGTAGCTGCATGGTTAGTTAATTTTACATTTTTTTTAAAAAAAATGTAATAGTTTGTAACATAGCATGGAAAGAATGGTAAGCCTGGCCTCTGCAATAGCTTAGGTCAGTGCTGGCTAACTTTTTTATTCTTGCATGTTGAAAGAGCCTGTGCACATGCACCCATAATACAAAGTGCGCATGACTCCCTGCTCCCCGCACATCTCCTACGTGCGCCCCCACCCTGCATATGTGTGGCAGAGACCAGAAAACCAGCAGGCTGGCCGGAGGCATGCGCACACATGCGCAGTGGAGGTGAGCTGGGGCAATAGCTTGCATGCCTGCAGAGTGGACTTTGGGTGCCACCTGTGGCATGTGTGCCATAGGTTCGCTATCATGGCCTTAAATGAAGGTATAAAACTGACCCAAAACAGATAAAATGAAGTGTCTAAAAGCAATATTCCAGGATAAGGTAGAATGAGATGGGAAGGAGCTGAATTTGTAGGCAGTGCTTTAAAATGTTTAACCTCACATTATCTCAGATTGTACCCATAGTTCTATTTTGATGCTTTATTAAAGACTAGCTGATAACCTGGAGTTGCCTGGGTATTTATTTTTCCCAATCCTGTATTAGAGAGGAAAAGGAATGAATTATATGCACAGTGTCAAATCAAAGGAATTTCATTTATAGGCGTTTAGAATAATCAAAGCCTTATTGAAAATGTCTGGACTTTAATTTCTAATGTTGGATTTTCTCCCTTACCAAAGGGAGCCTCTTTGTGGAGTACTGTGAAGCTGTTACCATGGCAGAGACTTTGGGGAAATCACCCTGGCGGTAGCTCACTGTATTTGTTTCCAGAGAGTAAGTCATCTGTGTACCAAGTTTAGTTGAAATTGCTCAAGGCGTTCCAGAGTTATGCTGGAACACACACAGAGACACAGAGAGACACAGAGACAGAGACAGACACAGAGAGAGAGAGAGAGGGAGGGAGGGAGGAGGGGGGGAGGGAGGGAGGGAGGGAGGGAGAGAGAGGGAGGGAGGGAGGGAGAGGGAGAGAGAGGGAGGGAGAGAGAGAGAGAGAGAGGGAGGGAGGGAGGGAGGAGGGGGGGAGGGAGGGAGGGAGGGAGAGGGAGAGAGAGAGAGAGAGAGAGAGTGAGTGTGTGTGTGTTTAAGCAATTCCTTAATTGAACAAGTAGTCCTTGGGTTACAGCCCTAATTGGGGCCACAATCTCCGTTGTTATGCATAATAGTTGTTATGCAAAACATGATGTGACTGATTTTGAGGTTCGGAATGAGGGACGCGACCACAGGGTGCACAACGAAACAGGCTTTATTCCAAGCTAAGTATAACAGCGATTCCATTCATAACCAGCCCGCCAAAACCTTATATAGTCGGGCTTCAACCAATCAGCACCCGACTTCCAGCCGGCAACAGCCTCCCTCGCGTCCTATCCAATCCAGACGGAGGAGGCTGTTGCTGGCCAGCACAAAGGTGCTGAAGTACCAGAACAGTGAAGCCATTTGCATGGCTCATACATATTTATTAACTTATGAATACATAATACCCCTTCCCCCCAGTTCCGCGCATGCTCCGTGGGTGGAGCATGCGTAGTCTTGCAGGTAGGCGGGGCGGTGCCGGACCCGCCCTGATCTACGCAGTTCACCACTAGTCGTCGGCGGAGGAGGACCTCCTTGTGGTAGCTCCTCCCTGAAGGGGGTGTAGCTCCAAGGCACGCCTTCTTGGGATGGCCCAGAAGGAGGGCTCGACTGTCCAGGTGAGTAGGGGCGAGGTGGCGTGTCCACTGTGATAGTTTTGTGTTTAGAAGGCGTGTCGGGAGGGTGGAACCTGGGCATAGGTGGGGATTGTTCTGCGGCGGCTTGAGCTGATTGTGGAGGTTCCCGGCAGGGGGCGCTCGGGCAGGTTGGGCCTGGTGTGGCGAAGGCCCGCGGCGTGTTCTCTCCGGATTGAGCTCTCGGTTGTTGACAGGAGAGGCCTGGAGCGGCGAAGGCCTCGCGCTGGTTTTCCGGGCAGGCGGTGCCGGCATCGGTTGGGCCTGGGCTGCCGGCTGGCGGTGGGAGGCGTCTCCTCAATTGATCCAGGTGACGCCTCCATTGGGATCCGTCAGCCAGTCCGATTCTAAAAGAACACGGGCCGGTCAGGGCAGTCACAGTGGCTGGCACCCATCTCGTAGGCCCCGAAAATGCCCGGGCCCATACCGCGTCCCCTAATTTAAATGAACGGGAAGGGATAACCCCCAGGTTGCTCGGCTGATCCCCTGCATACAACGGATGTAGCCGGTCCAGGGGAGTCCGCAGGCGCCTGCCCATCAAGAGCTCCGCGGGGCTTCGGTTGGTCGTTGGGCAGGGAGTGGAATGTTGGCTTAGCAGGTAAGCCGCCACTTTCTCCTGCCAGTCGCCCCGGTCCATGCGGCCCAGTGCCTCCTTTGCTGAGCGGACCGCCCGCTCCGCCCGGCCATTGCTGGCCGGGTGGTACGGGGCTATGGGCGCATGCCGAATCCCTTGCATGGCCAGGAACTCCTGGAACGTGGTGGCCATAAATTGGGGCCCATTATCAGAAACAATCAGGTCCGGCAACCCATGGGTCGCGAACAACCTTCTCAAGGCCCGGACCGTACTCTCAGCTGTGGTGGAGCCCATGAGGACCAGCTCCACCCAGCGGGAGTAAGCGTCCACCACTACCAAGAAGTTCTGGCCATGAAAGGGACCGGCGAAATCTAGGTGGAGGCGCGACCATGGGCCTCTCGGAGCCTCCCACTCACGAGCCGGCCCGGCTGGGGGATTGGGCCTAGATTGCTGACAGGGGTGGCAGCGGCCAACATAGGCCGCTATCTCTGAGTCCAGTAAGGGCCACCAAACATAGCTACGGGCTAATGCCTTCATTCGTGCTATGCCCGGATGATCCTTATGGAGCAGGGACAGGACTTGTGGCCGCAGCGCGGTGGGGATCACCACTCGATCCCCCCAAATAAGGCACCCCCCGTGGAGGGAGAGCTCCGCCTGCCGGGTTTTAAAGGGCTTGAAGCCCTCTGCCACTTTGTCCATTGGCCATCCCCTCGAGACCCAGGAAGCGACCTGGGAGAGGATCGGATCGGCCTTGGTGCAGGCCGCGACATCCGCGGCCGAAATCGGGAAACCGGAAGACGCGATAGACAGGACTGAGAGACAGGGCACTAGGGCGGTGTCGGTCTCCGGTAACGGGCAGCGGCTTAAGGCATCGGCATGCCCCAGCTGCTTGCCTGGACGGTACTGCAGCGTATACGAATACGCTGCCAGGAACTCCGTCCATCTAGTCATTCGGGGGGAGAGGATGGGGGGGGTCGGCTTGTCACCTGCCAGAAGCCCAAGGAGTGGCTTGTGGTCAGTGACAAGGGTGAAAGGCCGACCATAGAGGTAGTCGTGGAACCTCTTAATCCCGGACACTGCAGCCAGAGCCTCCTTGTCTATCTGGCTGTAGTTACGCTCCGCCGAGGAGAGTGTCCGGGAGTAATAGGCCACTGGGGCCTCTAAGCCATTTGGGAGGACATGGCTTAGAACGGCCCCGACTCCATAGGGGGAGGCGTCACAAGCTAACGTCAGTGGCATCCTGTCATTGTACTGGACCAGGACGGCCGCTGACGTCAGAGCTTCTTTGACAGCCGCGAACGCATGCGCTTCGCGGCTCCCCCAGCGCCAGGCCGCAGATCGGTCGAGCAACCGATGCAGCGGCTCGGCTAGTGACGCCTTGTGCGGAATAAAAGGGGCGTAAAAGTTCAGGAGCCCTAGGAACGCCTGCAACTCCGCCTTGGAGGTGGGTGCAGGGGCGTTCCTAATGGCAGCGACCTTAGCAGGTGTGGGGTGGATGCCTTGGGCGTCAATCATGAAGCCCAAGAATTCCACCCTCGGAACAGCAAATGAACATTTGCTGCGTTTCAATTTTAAGCCCGCGCCCCTGAAACGACTGAGGACCTTCCACAGTACTTCGATGAGTTCTGAGCGGCTGGAAGCAGCGATCAGGACGTCATCGAAATACGGAACTACGCCCGGCAGCCCGTGGAGCAGCCGCTCCATCAGGCTTTGGAAGATCCCCGGGGCCACGGAAACACCAAATTGCAGGCGGCGACAACGGAAAGCCCCACGATGGGTGACGATGGTCTGGGCAGCCGCCGCATCGTCATCCACCGGGAGCTGTTGATAGGCCTGCGCCATATCCAGTTTGGCAAATGTGCAACCCTGCCCCAGGGAATGGAGCAGGTGTTGCACTACAGGGACTGGATAGGGGTTTGCCTGAAGGGCCAAGTTGATCGTCGACTTGTAGTCGGCGCAGATCCTCACCGACCCGTCTGGTTTGATTGGGAGAACAATGGGGGTCTCCCAAGGGGAGTGATCTACGGGCTCGATGACTCCCTGCGCCAACAACTTGTCAAGTTCGGCGTCAACTTTGGCCCTTAAGGCAAAAGGCACCCTGCGGGCTTTCAGCCTAATGGGAGCAACCTGAGGGTCTAAACTTAAAGATATGGGGGTCCCCTTATAACAGCCCAACTGGCCGTCGAAAACGTCTGAAAATTCCCTTAACGTGTCCTCGAGTGTGTTAGGAACCACCCGGTGGACCCCCCCAATGGATAATCCCAGGGCTGGGAACCAGTCCAGGCCCAGAAGGGCCGGCAGGTCATCCCTGACTATGAGGATGGGTAGCTTTCCCTGGAATTGGCCATAAGATACAGAGATAGGGAAGGATCCCAGCGTAGGGATCAACCTCCCCTGGTAATCCCTTTGGGAGACCTCAGATTGCTTTAGGCGTTTCTGGGGCACTTTTGGGCATAGCTTGGCGAAAAGTGACCAGGGCAGGAGGGACCGGGAAGAGCCAGAGTCCACCTCCATCCGGCACGGCTGACCTTCCAGCTGGACGGAGGTCGAGACCTTCCTGGCCCCTGCAACGGCGTGGCTCGCCGTACTGTCAAAATCAGCTGGTTGGCTGGTGGACTGGTAGCAATCTTCCGCTCTCTTCGGTGGTCGCTGCTGCTGGCGGCGCGGTTGCGCCTGGGGACGGCTGGGCGATTGAAGGAACGAGGGTGCCGGTAATAGGGCCCTGCAGACCTTGGCCAGGTGGCCTTCGCCCTTGCACCGGTTACAGATGGCATTTAAAAATGGGCAAGCCTGGCGCTTATGACGGCCTCCGCAACCCCGGCAGGGCACTGCGGACGCCTGTTGGGCTGCAGGTTGCGGCTTTGGCTTCCTCTTTGGCACAGTCCTCATTTGGGCCACCACTTCTTCCTCCGGATCCTCATAAGCCAGGTCGTCCTCGACCATGTGGGCTTGTGGCGATGCGTCCGATGAGGCTCGCTCTGGCGTGGCAATTTGTAATCGTTCAATGTCCGCCGTGGATTGCTCCGACAGTTCAGCGGCTCGGGCAGTTTCCACGGCCTGCAGTAGAGTAATTCGGTGATTTCGGAACATGCGGCTCCGCAGGTTGACATCGCGGACGCCGCACACAAACTGTTCCACCAAATTTTCCTCCAGGTTGGAGAACTCGCACTGGGCAGCCACCATCCGCAGAGCCTCCAAAAATTGGCTGATTGATTCATTCTGTTTTTGGACTCGTCTGCGGAAGGCGAAACGGCGGGCGATGACTGACGGAGTGGGCGCATAGTGGTTCTTCAATCTGGCCATGAGTTCGTCCCACCCAAGCTTGTATGCTGGCCGTGGGGCAGCCAAGGCTCTTGCTGAGGCGAACATAGATGGCTCGCAGCATGAGAGGAAAAAACTGCATTTTTCCTCTTCAGTTTGAGCCTGATTTTTGGAAGCTATCAGGTAACATTCGAACCTTTCCATAAACCCCTCCCATGATTCCCCGGCAGAACCAAAAGGGGCAAATGGAGGTAAAGCAGATGTCATCCTGAGGCTCGTGAAGGGAGAGATATCGAGAGGCCACAAAAAATTTTTGCCACACAAAAAATTTTTTTCCTCTTCAGGCAGCGTTCGTTGCCGGTCTGGAACGGCAGCTAACTGTCTGTCTCTCTCTTTTCACCCTAGTGTCGCGGAATCGCTTATCCCATCCTCGTCGCCAGTTTTGAGGTTCGGAATGAGGGACGCGACCACAGGGTGCACAACGAAACAGGCTTTATTCCAAGCTAAGTATAACAGCGATTCCATTCATAACCAGCCCGCCAAAACCTTATATAGTCGGGCTTCAACCAATCAGCACCCGACTTCCAGCCGGCAACAGCCTCCCTCGCGTCCTATCCAATCCAGACGGAGGAGGCTGTTGCTGGCCAGCACAAAGGTGCTGAAGTACCAGAACAGTGAAGCCATTTGCATGGCTCATACATATTTATTAACTTATGAATACATAATAACTGAGCCGCTTGGCAACGGCACCTTCTCCCAGACAGACTTGAGTCGCAAGGTGCCTTTGCAAGCAGAAACTCCCTAAGAAGAGCGCATGACATGTATCGAGCCTAAAACCGGAAGCGGCAAGTTGCAGAAGTGGAGCTACCGCCAGGGTGATTTCCCCAAAGTCTCTGCACGTGGTCGGACCGCTGCCCCGGACGCGAATCTGCTGCACAGTTCTACATAATTTAGACCAGCGAATGCTGGCTGGGGCATTCTGGGAGTTGAAGTCCGGACATCTTCAAGTTGCCAAGGTTGAGAAACACTGATTTAGACTACACTTTTCTGTTTATACCCATCACACCAAATCGTTAACAAAAAGAATGAAAACGCATATGCCTCAAATAAATATTTTAATGCATCCATGCAAATCAGCGCTAATAAAGGGACTATGTATAAAGGGACCACCTCTATAGAGCTTCTCAGTCATCCAGGTCATGGTTGTCCCAAAGGTGCTTTTTCAAGAGGCAACTGGACTTTCTTGTTTTCTTTGAAGACGTTTCGCTTCTCAGCCAAGAAGCTTCTTCAAGCTTCTGACTTTAATCCTTCCATTTCCCACCATTCAGTCACAACTGAATGGTGAAAAAGCACCTTTGAGGTATGTACTACAATGCACAACGTTACATTTCAAGGCAGGGAATCGGTGGCTTTCTTAATGTTGGATTCCACTTCCCATCAGTCTGAGCACGCCAAGTCAGGAATCATGGAATGGTAGTCCAAGTGGGTTTGCAAGACCCAGAGGCACCTCACATTTCGTCCCTGGAGTTACAGCGCTGCAGGAAAAGGCAAGGCAGCTTCCACAAGTTCCACATGAGCACTCGACCTTCTCCCGATGCTTCACTCCCGGGCTGTGAACTTCTGACCCTGCGGAATAGGAAGCAAAAGCCTGAGTTTTTGCGCCGCCTCCGCAGTTCCGCCTCCACCCTAGTTCGGGAAGCTGACGGGTATCGCCGACAGGCTCCTACGGGAGCTGGAGCTGGAGCTGTCGCGGCTTGACGATATTGGGGTGCAAAGAATGGCGCACGAGCCGGGAGAATCGCTGCTTACCCCTTCAGGAGGCGCGTGAGCAGAGGAAGCGCAGACGGCATGTTATCCCTCGGCGAATGGCTACTGTTCCTCTTCCTGTGGAGGCCGCTGCTTTCCGCAGTTGGCGAAGGTAGTTGTCAGGGGCTGGGAGGTACTTTCCAAGGCGTGTAAAAATAGCGTTGGCGGGTGGCTGGAGCGGTCCTGGGAGACGGAATCTGGAGGTTCTTGTGCCTTTTAATTAGATAGATAGTGTGTGTGGTTTTTTTAATCCCCCAAAAGGAATGGGCTGGATTTTTCAGCATCTCAATAAGGTTGCTATCTCTTTCCAACAGTCTCTTATGAGTTCATGTCTAATCTTAGGCGATAAGACAAACAGACAAACAAATAAATGATAGATTATAAAATCAAAGGTCGGTGCAGAGACTTTACAACTGTAGGGTAGAGGAAGGCTTGTCTTAAAGGCAACTGTCGGCTGCTTGGATTGAAAAATGGCGAATTTATGGGGAGAAGAGGATACTTTTGATAAGGTTTGAGAAGTTTGGGCTGCTTCTTTGAAAAAGTGATACTGCTCAATAAAGTTCTGAATCTACCTATTTTTTAAATTGGGTAGTGATCTAGAGCTGCATCATAAGCCTACTTAGTCATGAATATTGTTATTTAAGCACATTTATGGGACAATGGGATGAGAACTAAATTGACCTGTAGGATTGCTATGAATGCTAGCAGTACAGATATTTGCCCCTTTAAGTGGTTACATAGACACTTTCAAAATAAATGAGTGATTTCAGTAATACTACAAAAGCTGATGAATGGATTACAGTGAGTAGGTAGATAAAAAATGAGGTGTCGGATATAGAGCTGATTGTAACATGTACCATACGTCTATGAATTATAATTACTTGTCTTGATGCATCATGTTTTAGGGAATGTAGTTGTCAAAATAATCTGCATCGATATTTTGGGAAGAGCTTCCCTCCCTCAGTCTATGCTGTTAGGCTAAATTTCCCAAAATGAAAAACAAACTAAATAAATAAATAAAATCTACTCAAAAAGCAATTAAAAATCATGCAAGCAGTAAAAATCACCACGAGCATTAACTAACATGCACAACCTATGTAAATAAAGATGTTTAATATTTTTCAATCTGTGTACCTCAGAACCCTAAAGTTTCATGAGCATTTTGTGAAGGTCTGTGTTAAGAAAGGAGAAGCTTAACTTGAATGCTGCCAATTTATGGTTACTGGAACTTTACCTATTTTTCACTGCTTCCAAATACTTTTTTTCAACCTTGAGTTTTAAAATACTATATTAGTTCTCACAGCAAGATATTTCTAGTATTACTTTGTAATATTTTACAAAGTATTTGTACACTGTTAACTTCCCATGGCAACAGGTATTTATTTCTAACCATGCCATTCTGACAGTTGGATAATTTCCTTGGACTTGGATACCATCCTTCTTTTGGATCTATTTTTCTATCTATACCTCCCAATGCCCTCTCTCTTTTCAGTCTCTCTATCTCTAGAATTCAAGTTGGAAAAGGTATCTGAAGCTACCATTGTGACAGATCTAACGCTAATTGGGATTAAATTAAATGCACTGATTTTAACCTTGGCACCCATGGTAGCTTTCTCCTGTCCCTCCCCCATGCATGCACCAGTGGGACTTGAGTTGCCACTTCATAAGAGATTGAGGGAGTAGTGGATACTTTAACCTTGAAGTAAGGAGAGTCTCCACCTTGCTTGTGTTTTGCAAAATAGTAGAAATTACCCTGATAGGCTTTAAATAGGTTCACATTTGTAATTATTGGGAATATTAAGTTTTATGTAAATTGCTTTGAATCACCAGAAATAGGTTGGTATAAAAATATGGCACACTGATAATAAGATTAATTATTCTCTCCAGCATTCAGTATTATAACTGCATCAGTAATGGCCAACTCACCTCACCATTGAAGTGTTTTGGAGTATGGTGAATTGTGGATATTATATTTTTATTCCTTTTAGCATCTCTTGTTTCTTTGCTTTTTTAGGATTTTCTCTCTCCCTACCAGCACCCCAGAATTTGACAATTAAATCATATAATTTTCAGAATGTATTGAGCTGGTCTCCAGTTAAGGGAATCAATGGCCCAGTGTTTTACAGGGTTCAGCGTTGCTTGTAAGTAAACAGTTGTCAAATATCAAATATAAATTACTATTCTTTATCATATGCTGTCATTCAGATTACACCACTAAGGAATTCTACTGTCTTTGTATTATATTGCAGACCTTCTGACCGAACATGGGAAAAAGTGAACTGCAGAGATATCACAAAACCTGAATGTGATTTTGAGTCTATCAAGAATTCTCTTAGAATTATTTTGCGGGTTAGAGCTGAAGAAGGCAACTTAAAATCTGAATGGAGTGAAACAGATTCCTTTGTTGCTCAAAAAGATAGTATGTTTTATTTATACCTTGTTATTTATTGATGAATTAAGCCTCTGATTAAATGTTTCTCTTAGTCATTTCATATGTGAAAGCAAAAACTGTGGGCAATAGAACAAAGATTGGGCCTATACAATAATACCAAATCTTGATTTTATCTCAGAGACTGAATAATTTATCAGGGCATCACTAAGATCCAGAGGCATTTTATGAAATTGACTCTTTCATAAAAACTTGTCAATAAGCTTTTTTAAAAAAGGAATGAGGCTTATTTATCATAACAATATACAGCTATTCATAAAAGTATGCTAGAAGCAGAATTGTACATTTCATTTCATAGAGACATATTGCTCACAATTATCTATATTCTACATCTCTTACCCATGCTGCTTCAGACAGGTTCACTGACGTACCTTTTTCAGCCCCCCAAAAATATTCATGTGTTTCATTGGTACATTATCCCTTGTGCAAGAAAATTTTAGACGATGTCATATAACCATTGCATGGTGGAATGATAAGATTTTCATCATTTGTCAGAAGAACGTATGATGGAGTGTTATATGAATAATTAGCTTATCTTAAATATTCTATACAATTAAAGACATATGGATTTTTCCCATTATTGCTGTTGCTTCTCTTGTCATCATACCTTCTATAATATTATTTAGGTTTTGATTGATTCATTTGTGAGATTTATATCCCCCTTTTCCTTCAGAAACTCGGGGTGTCCTATGTACTTTTCACTTCCACAACAGTAATCTTATGGGATGATTTATTCTGAGTCATCCAGTGAGCTTTTATGGTGAAAAAGGAACTTAAAATCTAGAACCAGTACTATTAGAAAATACCAAATTCTTTATACAAGATATGATCCAGTGTTGGATAGATGTTAATGTAGACTACAGCAGAAAATGCTAAACTCAATTCACAGGGGTCTCCCATTTATGTTGCCTTCAGGTTCTAGATGAATGGTGGGGTTTATTCTATGTATTAAATGACAGTGGCAGAAAATGTTGAAAGTAAGCATTTCTTTTTGAATGCAAATACTCTCAAATACAAGTTTCTTATATATATTTGATTAAAATAATGGTGACATGATGTTTGATTAAAATAATGGTGACATGATGTTTGATTAAAATAATGGTGCTTATTTATTTTAGCCATTATAGGACCGCCGAGAAAAATAAATGTAACCTCAGAAGCTAACACAATTCTTATAAGTTTCTTGCCTCCCTTTGAGAAAAGAAGTAATTTCTCTTCATTTGACTATACAATCTATTGGGAGAATTCAGAAAATAAAGCAGTAAGTACTTGTCTTTCCTTGATAAACTGATAAGAGTTGTTAGGAAATATTTTAATAAATCTGTTAATCTCTTATTTATGTTTATATCATTACCCATACTGTTGCAGGTCAAAGCAATTTATAATAACATTCTTAATAATTCATTTAGTAATAAAAACAAATACATTACATTAGGCGTCCCCAACCCCCAGGCTACAGACTACTAGGAACCAGGCCTCACAGCTGGAGATGAGTGAATTATGAATTAATTTTATCAGTTTAAATATGTGTGTGTGTGTGTGCCAATATTGTGCTGGACACTTGCACTGCCTACAGTTACTCTTTGAGGGAGAAGAGTAGTCTAGAAATACGAAAAATAAATAGGTGATAGATGGATGGATGGATGGATGGATGGATGGATGGATGGATGGATGGATAACACATTTGTTATTTTTCAATGTTTAACTGGTTGACTTTAATAGTTTTAAATTGATTTTATATATCTTTTAATTTTTTATTAATGCCTACTACTGGTAGAAATGGTTGAAATATGGTTGTCTATATAAATGCTTTAGATAAATTTAATAAATAAAAGTGATGATAAGAATTAGGAGGCAGAGGCTGGGAGGTTTTACTTATTTATTCAGTTTCTGTGGCTGCTTACCTATATATGACTGATCACTCGATTTTTCATATTATTGGTCTCACATCCTTTGTAATTACAAACAACCTAGACATTACTAAAGCTTTTCCAACTATCTACAGAGTTTCTTCTTATCTAGATGGGATAATCCCAGTAGGTTGTATAACAAGATTTTTTTAAACTTGAAATTAGAGATCTGCTTTCATTCCTTGACAGAGGCTCACAAACATCCATGTCCAGAGGAAAATCTACCTCAAATTGAATACATCCATGTTGCTTTTAAAATATAAAAAGTTTGTCCCTGACACCGTTTTAGAACTTTTTTTCTTACTTCTCTGGACTATTAACCAAATCCAACCCTTCTTACTTTTCTGAGGTTGGATGTGATTGACAAGATGCTACTACCTGCTGTGACATTTTATAGAAAGCCATAACCAATGTGGCATGGAAAGTTGAGAAAATAGAAGATATATTACAAAGGGCATAGATGGGATAGGCAGCCCTTTGAGCACTTTTGATTTTGGGAATAACAAACATATTATAAATCCTTAGGCTATTTATGATCAACTATTTACTAAGCAATGATCACTGCTTAGTATATAGTTGATCATAAATAGCCTAAGGATTTATAATATGTTTGTTATCCCCAAAATAAAAACATATCTTCTATTTTCTCTACCTTCCTTTATCCTAATTGCTTAGAATTTAAAAGTAGTTATTTCAGATATTCTGGAATATAGGTTTTTGGCAGTCACAATAAATTTTGGAGAGAGTTCTACAAAAATAATTGATTTGGGGGTGGGTAATCTTTTCAATCTGGGAGGTCCATAACATCTTTTTGTTTTGCCTGAGGGCTTCAGGAGGCATTGTACCTTTATTAGGAATATTAAAGCAAAATATTTCAGATCTATCTTTTAATTGGCAAAGGAGTATCTTAAATCTTGCAAACAGTGCTCCTTAAATTCACCCCTCCCCCATTCCAATTAAAAATATTGGATATAATTCCTCTACACATAATAAAAATGTTGACTTTATCTACTGAGAGCTACCTGAAGGCCAAGAGTAGGATTCTGGGGAAATCCATGAGGGCTGGGGATTGTCTATCCCTAGATTCAACTCACAGTATTGCAGATAAATACCTACAATAAACCTACCATGAACTAAAACAGCTGTACTTCTGAAATTAATATGAAAGGGCTATAATTTGAATAACAGGAAATATATAATAATGTTTTAATTGTTATTATTATTATACAGCAAACCATGAATACTGTACACAAATTTAAGGATCTAAAAGAACGAACTACATATTGCTTTAGGATACAAGCAAGACTGCATGGACTCGAAGGAGAAAAAAGTGGTATTCATTGTGCAAAGACTACAATCACAGGTATGTATTACTATTTAATTAATGTATAATTATGTAGATGCAGAATTAAAGGAATAGATTGCACCCACTGGTTATTTTTTGTTTAAATCATCTCTCCTGCCATGGAAACATGACTGATACCAAATTCTCCTCAGCAACCAGGTCTTGGAAATACAAACCAGTCTAATATGATAATAAGTAAGAGATTTATTATAATTGGCCTGCCATTCAAAAACAGTGGCCAGGATCACTATTGGTAGGAGTAACATAACCTGGCCTTAAGACAAGATCAGAAGAGGAAGTGAGGATTAGCCTCAAATATCCAGTCTTCTTTATTGAGTACATGTGTCCCATATCTCATCGCAACTTCTCTGCCTCCTTGTTGAGGTTTCCTTGCATCTCAGCCTTTAAATAATATCAGAGATCCTTCTCTGTATCAGCCCTACTCCTAGGGAATAGCATGTGTGTGTGTGTGTGTGTGTGTGTGTGTGTGTGTATGTATATATGTATATATGTATATATGATGTATATATGTATATATGTATATATGTATATATGTATATATGTATATATGTATATATGTATATATGTATATATGTATATATGTATATATGTATATATATATTTAAAGTCACAACCCCTGGTATCCTTTAGTTCTCCTCCTTATCAGCTTGTGACACTAAATATATACCTTCTTCCCTGGCTTCAGCTGATAAGGAGGAGAACTTGTGGCTGAATGGCTAAGACGTTTGCCTAAGATGTAATATAGCACAGGTTCAAATCCCAGAAAGCGTATGGGTTTTCTCCCGCGTAGAATTGGAGATGTCTTGGCGATGTTTCGACGAAGTCACATTCGTCATCTTCAGGCTGCTGCTGAAGGAGTAGTACTACTCCTGGAAACACCAAACCTGAAGTAGTCAGCAGCAGCCTGAAGATGACGAATGTGACTTCGTCGAAACATCGCCAAGACATCTCCAATTCTACGCGGGAGAAAACCCATACGCTATATATATATGTTTTTATTTTACACACATAAACACATCAACAAGAACAAACACATGACTTAAGACAACATAGGAACAAGAAGTTCCATCATATATCATACAGCAGTTCTGTATTCTTTGCAGTTAGTGTTTTCCCTTTCCATAGTTAGCTATTTATAACCAAATATTGTTTATCTCTAATGTGCTATTTATACATACAATTCCAGGTAAACATTCACATGGTTATTCTTTTTCTTTGCCAATCTTATACTATTGTTATTCCATTTAAGAGATTATAAAGTACAGTTTGGGTTGTATTGTTTACCAACCCAAGCATCTATTTTGACACCACCTTATTTTTTCTTTCTCTTCTTTTCTCTCTCCCTTCCTTCTCTACTTCCTTCCTACCTCTTCTCCTTCCCCTTCTTCCTTCCCTTACCTCTCTCCTACTCTTACCCTCTCTCTTCCCCCTCCTACTCTCTCTCCTTCTCTTTTTTCCCTTCCTCCCTCCTCTCTTTCTCTTACTCTCCCTTCTACCCACCTTTCCTTATCTTTCTTCTTCCCTTACCTCTCCTCCACTCTTCCTCTTCCTTCCCTACTATCTCTCCTTCTCTTTCTCTCCCTTCCATCCTCCTCTCCTTTCCCTTTTTTCTTCCCTCTTTTCACTACTTCCTTCCTCCTCTCCTTCCTTCTTCCCTCCCTTTCTTTTTCTATTGTTATAGTGTCTCTTTCAAATCTCAATTTATATTTTCTTGGGGATGGTATTTCCACAATCCCATATAATTTCATATCCTTCCTTCCTTCCTTCCTTCCTTCCTTCCTTCCTTCCTTCCTTCCTTCCTTCCTTTCTTTCTTTCTTTTTTCTCTTTCATTCTATAGTCTATATGCCAGCATTCAGTCCATTCAAATTTATCGAGATAGTTGTTGTTTCTTGATCATCTTTAACTAGGGTTGGTTGTTTTTTTTTTTTTTTTTTTGCTTCTGGTTTGTATCTGACTTTTCCCTCTCGTCCGTTCCTTCTCTGCTCTCTCTCTTTCATGCCTCTGTTCTTCTCTCCTGTTTCTTTCGTTATGTTCTGATGTTTCTTTCTCTTGACCTCCACTTTCCAGTTCCTCCTTGCTTCCTTTTTCTATTTCTCTCTTGCGGAATTCTTCATAGAGTTTCTGTGCATCCTCTGTATTTTCTATCTTCTATCTTTTTTCCTTGCCAAGATACTAGAACCCCTTCTGGTACCAACCATCTGTACCTTATTCTGTTTTTATTTAACTGGTTTGTTAAGAATTGGTACTGCCTACGTTGTTCCCGAATTCTTTGTGGAATCTGTTTGAGCGTGATCAACTCTTTTCCCTGTAGAGTAATTGTCTCTTCTCTAGTTTTTTTGTACACTTCATCTCTCGTTTTTTTTAGCAAATCTTACATGCACTTCCCTCGGGAGTCCATGTCTTCTGGCATAATTAGTATGCACCCTATAAGCCTCATCAATGTCTCCTCTCACTTTAAGAGATTCAGTGAGAATTTTAGTTACTTTTTCTTTCACGTCCTCCCCCTTCTCTTCCGGTATGTTTTGGAATCTTAGGTAGAATGCAGCTCTTTCATTTTCCAGTCGAATTAATGATAGTTCTAAATCTTTATTAATTTGCTTATATTCCAATTTCATTTTTTCCATCTTCTGGTCTGAATGTTCTATTTTTTCTTCCATACACTGGATTTTCTGTTCATTGATTGTTAAGGCATTCTGTATCTTTTCAATTTTATCATCTACCATCTTAATAGTTCCTTTCAATTCTCCCATTTCATTTTTCATTTCTTCATGATTCCTCCTTGTTTCCTCATGGTTAGTATTTGTCACTTCTTGGCTTTTTGCCAGTGTCTCTTGTATCATCTGGAGGATTGATTGCATACTCTGCATTGTTGGAGCTGGTCCCACTGTTTCTGCTATCTTATCACCTTTCTCCAACCCCAACACGCTCTCAATTGATCTTTGATTTGATTTGAGGAAGGGGGGGGGTGTTGCAGAGATCACATTGGGTGTAGTTTTTTCATTAATTTTGCTGAAGTTGCCATTTTTTATCCCCCCGTTTATCCTTGCCCACAATTGCATATAAGGTTTACTTTTACTTCTACCTTGTCAGTAATATCTATGATATAAATAATTGTATATTTCAATATTCAGCAATAATTAACTGTCCTTAATATCACATTTCAATCCCTGAACATTCCTATGTAGTATTCTATCCTATTTGATTATTTGGTTTTTGGTCTATATCAGAATTATAAATTACACTATTATCTTATATCAATAAATGTCTCTCAATTTTATCAATTATGCAAGCATTCAATCCTAGTAATTAGTCTCTCTGTGTATATCATCAAAGATTTCAAAGATTTTCTTACATCCGGTTTCAGGGTTCAGATTTACAATCCACTAGGTGTCACCCTTTCCTCAGTCTCACTGTTAATTATCTATGCAGCAAAATTCTCTTTCCAATACAGTTCACTATCGGTTGTCTCTGGCACTGTTCCAAACTCCGAGGCAAATAAGTGTCAAATACTTATAAATTCAACAAGCAGCAGAAGGGAAAGTGAGCAGGAAAAGAAAAGGGGCAGTGTACCAACCCGGCTGTTAAACAGTCTCTTCTTTGAGCTTTCCAAATCTTTTCGGCAAATATTATCTTCCACTCCACTCCTGTTTGTCCATGTCGGAATTTCATTCTCACTGTGGCTGATTCCTTTAAACTCTTCCAGCTGTCCCTTTCTTCCCAGCGTCTCGGCGTCTCTGCTCTAGTTCTTTTAGGCAAAATTAAGCTGCAAAAATAGCTTCTCTTCCGGCTCTTTCTTCTTTCCAGCTCACCCTCTCTGCCAGATTCGTGTTGCCTTCCTCTTTGGGTTGTCAGCAATAGTAACAAGTATTCCGATTTCACTGCCTCGCTGTCTGTTCGCTCCCTTCTTATGCGGTGGCCATCGTTTCAGTCCTAACCAAAAGGCAGGATATCTCCTCGTCCACTTAGGGGGTTTCTCCTATCCACAGGGGGATTTGCCTTATCACCCCAGCGTCTACAGAGTATCCCCTTTAATCTGTTGACCCCTTCAGGATCAACAGTGCTCAAAAAAGAGCCCAAACGAAGGAGTTAGAGTTAGAGGTTAGGAGAGCTTCCTTCCCTCTGCTCTAAGCACGGTGACATCACCACAGGAAGTCCCGGGAATAGCATCTCTATAGAGGTAAGGATAGTCCTTATTTTTGCTGTTCCATAAAGTGATCAAGACCTGGTTCTTCTGCAGTATGGGTGAATATTGTGTTGCTCCTGAAGAGGAAATACCTGATTTTTCTTGTATCAATAAGAGTATGGCTGTATATTGGCTATGATTATAATTTTACTGTTATAGCATTTGTGGTTCGATTATCCAGATTTAAATTGTGCTTGAAAGTAGTACTGTAATAAAAGAGTGCAAGCCACTCGTCTTTTTTTTTTTACAGAAACATATAAACCTTAATACAAATTAACTGAAGATGCTACTTGAGATTATAGCAGTAATGAACAATTCATTATAACTTTCTAAATGAAATACACTTTAATTTGAGTGGAAAACTGATCTTGGTATCTCAGATGGTCCATATAGTACTCTTATCTTGCCCTTTAATCTTTTTCCTTATTCTCTTCATTTTCTTGGGGTTTAAATTTTTGTTCTTGAATTCTGTAGAAATCAAGTTCAAATTTTTGCCATGAAATATTAGATTAAGATGAAAAGTAACGATTTCTTAAAACATAATGTACTGCATTTTGACAGTATTCCGCTATAATGTTCATGTTTGCAGATTATTTCACTGGGATTGCTCCTAAATCTAACTAAAAAAAGGAAAAGTAATGTGACATGTTTCACTGTATGAGAAGGAATTACTTCTATTTCTCAAATCTATCTGTCTCTGTGTCTCTGTCTCTCCCTCCCTCCGTTAGCACTAATATAGTACATAATTATCTAACCTCCAACCAATTTCTAACAACAATACCTATAACTCAACACTGTTCAAGAACCCACATTCGATTTGTACTAATACTTTTTCTGCCCCGTCCTGTATATTTTTCTCCAGCTATATTGACACTTCACTTCCTGCACAGAAACTTCTTCATTAGTAGACAGATAGTATAGTACCATTTTTCTGAACTTTCATTGCAGTGTATTACTATATTGTAATCCAACAAACTGATAACTTGTTTCATTTGTTTCTGCCATTTTCTAGCAAATGTATCTTTCAATGTGTTAATAATTTATCAATGTCCCTTTGTCTTTCAGACGGAACAAGAATCCTCCACTGCATATTGATATTTATATTTGTGTTTTTAATACTAGCTTTGGTATTTTTGCTTTTAATGATTATTCGGAAATATCAGAATATAATTAAGACCTTTTGGCAACCTCCTCTAACAATACCAACACACTATACAGAGGTATGTATTTCTGCTGACTTGCAATAATATCAGATTGTAGTAAACTGTTCCTGGAATTCACTTACATTTCCATCCTTTATTCCGTAGTAAACTCATACAGCTGGACTTGAGACATGTTAATGTATGATGGTGGGTCTTCTGAGTTAACATTGCAGCTTCTTTTAGCCTGAACCATGCAGTCTTTGCACCTTGACCCCTACACATTATATTTGCTGTGATTGTGATCTAAAGGTAATGGTGCAGGTTGAAAACAAAGGAAGTACATACACCATTAACATTATCATTAAACTTTGTTTTTCAATCATGCATTAAACAGAAATTGTGATTGGTTATAAATATGGCAGTGAAGCCAGATCATTTAGGGAGAATCTACATTCCAAAGGCAGGGGCTACTTTATCAAAATTGCTGAGCTTAACTTTGTTTCATGTAAATGTTGTATCAGGTTTTGTCCACTTGAAACAAACAATTTAATGAGGATGCTGGGACTTCTGCATATAACTGTCAATTCTAGACTTTCTTTGACTCGTTCTTGATTTTTTTGAAAACATTGTTAGATGGAATTGCTTAATATTGAGTCAGTATTTCTCAGTAAATGGGAACTAATCAAATATAAAATGTATACTAATTGCAATCTGGATTTACTTCTGAAATTTTTTTCCTGGTATATTATTTATTTCTTTTGCAAGACCTTCTATGCCTCAAGTGTCATTATAGTGCTTACATAGTAAATTACTGTAGAGTGTATTTAGTTAAAGTTTATTTTATTTTATTTATGCAGCTCAGTCCTATATTTCATTTGTAGACAAATGTAAGATAACTGAGAATCTAAAAATTAGATTCCAGCAGTGTATAAGGACAGTGTATAAGTATAAGGACTATGAATTAGCATACCAAGAACATTTTTTTAAAAAATAGAACATTATATAATCTATGAATTGTAAGTAAATATTAATATAAAAATAGTACAAACTATATTGAAGTAGAACAGATGTATGAGTTAATAAAAGTGAATGTATTTATTTAAATATTATTTTTAAAACATGCAAAGCAATTCCAAAACAAATATTTAGGTTGCATAGATAAGGTTTGCAAACAAACAAACAAAAAGGCCTGTTAGGATCTTAGATCCAGCACTCAGAATGAGTAGAACTGATCTTTTTATGCATTAGGATTAAGGGCAAAGTGTTAAGTATAACAGAAGCTTGAGATCTCCATGCACCCCTTAAAAACATAACATTAAGGCCTAGTTACTTGGGGGATTGCCTGCTCTCATAATGTTTGTCCAGCTGATTGGATCTTGCATGGAATTCCGCTGCACTCTCGGTTCCTTCAATTACACAATGCCTTCTCCCAGAATCCTGGAAATGTGCCCTCTCTGTAAGCTTTCCAACAAGATCCCTCACCACCTCAAGAACTAGATGGCTCCCACTCAGCTGTTGTTTAGAAAAGCCAGGAAGGGTAATGTTCTTCACCCAAGCATTTTGCAAGAGAGTGTGAAATCCCTCACCATTCTGCTTGCCATTCTTTTTTCTTTTGATTTTTGTGGCAGCAGAATTGTTAAGAATCAAACAACATACAAATTTAATGATTATTAAAAAAAACTCCATCACAAATCTTTTACAAGGCATAATATTCTCATTTCTCTTTTATATCCTTGTCTAGACTACCAAATGTGAAAAGAGAGTCCTTGACTGCATCTTACTTTTGAAATGTTCTTCTTTCATTTGCGCTTTGATCTGTTAAACAAGAGAACTTCCTTTTTCAACAGCAGAGGGAGCTATATTATTAAATGAACTCCTTGACTCACAACCACAGTTGAGCCCAAAATTTCCATTGCCAAGCAAAACAGTTTGCTCCATTTTACAACCTTTCTTGTCCCATTTGTTAAGTGAATCACTGCAGCTGTTAATAACACGATTGTTAAATGAATCCGGCTTCCCCAATGACTTTGTTAGAAGGTTAATTGGGAGGCCAGTTTGTCAGGTCACAAAAGCTAATCAGACGATTCCAGGACATTGCAACTATTATAAGGTTGCCAAGTGTCCAGATTTTGGTCATGTGACCATGGGAATGCTGCAATGGTCATAAGTGTAAAAAATGGACATGAATCATTTTTAGTGCCATTTTTAGCACCACTAAACAAATGATTGTAAGTCAAGGACTACCTATATTTGACTTTTCTCCCCCTTCCATTCAGTTGTGTCCATTCTCAGAGACTGACTGCCTAGACACTTCCTGCAGTTTTCTCAGTGAGGTTTTTTTTAGAAGTGATTTGTAATCTCCATCTTCCTTGGGTTAAAAATGACTGGCCCATGGTCAGCCAGCTGGTTTTGTGCCTAAACTGGGATTAGAACTCAGTCTCTACATCAAATTGGCGCCTCTGCCAATTAAAAAAATGAACTTTTTTTTTAAATGATAGAGAGAGCTACAGTATTAAAGGAAGTCTTTGATTCTTCCAATGGGAAAAAAAACCTTGCACAGCTATTTTAATTTGGGGATTTTATTCTTGTCAAAATATTTCAAATCATAAGACTAGAAAAGAAATAAAACTGAGTCTGATCCATTTCCTGAATGTCATCCTTGACATGACATACAAAACCACTTAGTATAGAACTCTTGTACCTAGAGATGTTTCAGATCCCTGTCATAAATCAATGTTTAATATGCTTAAAGCCTTCTGGTATATTCCATCATTATTAAAATTAGAGATTAATAACAATCTGAATCACCAGGAGCATAAAACATTTTTCTTCACTCCATAGTAGTGCCTGATTATGTGCCCTCATCTTTCTTTTCTTCTTGCAAATAGACCCCATTTCTGTGAGCAAAAATATTAGTTTAAAATTTGGCACATCTGAGAAATGATAACATTTGTTTAAAAATCCAATTTTTTGCAATTGAACATTCTAAATATAAAATTGGTTACATAATCAAGACCCCATTTCAGATAAATCTGTATCAACATTTATATGAAATGAATGAATGAATTCATTCATTTCATATAAATGAATAAATGAATTATGAATTAATAGAATTTTCCTCAAATAAAATGTTATGAATTGTTTTTCTGTTTACTATTTTGCATTTCAATATTATAGCAAATATGAATATATTTTTATTGGTTTCTAACTGTGCTAATGTTTTTTTCAGGACCTTAATGACCCCGAAATGATTACAATTGAAGAATTTCACAACTCTGCAGCAGAAGACCCTTGTGACATTATTTCAGTTACCTCCAAAGCAGAAGATGATACGATTCTGACAAGTTTTGCCAGTGAACATAGTTGATACATAATATGATGAAAAATATTTTAACATCATTTACACTTTATCCATTACCATCAAATTATTTTATCTGTTTGTTCAAGATCACCCAATTTCTAAGGAAGTTCCACTCATCCATCTGCATAGCACTGTGAATTAAAAAACTGATTTTCATAGCATGGGGTTTTTCATTTGGAAGAAAGTCCTAATATTTTAATAGGTTTTGTCATGTTTAGAATTTTAGTGTGAATGTTAGAACACAAATCCTATTGCCTCATACATATATATTTTTCTAATGATTAGTTTTGTCCGCTCCAGAACAATGATAGTTTACACCATTACCTCATTAAATTATATTGCAATAGACTAAGGTAAGTTGATTTGACATGAAATTAGGTAGTGAAATCATTTGAAATTTCAATGCTGTTAAATATATCAGAGATACATAATACTTTTGACCTGGTTTTAATTTACAAGCTTGATGTTTACATTATTAAACTTCTTAATTTGGAGCAATCTTAAGAATGTAAAATTGAATACCGTCAACTGCAGCTGGTGAATGGAATAATGTGTTTCGAATAAGTTTGTGCTCTTCTTGAACAGGATGGAATCAGAAGAACTTCCTTGCATGATGGACTTAAGGTCCTACTAGTTACGTCTGGTGGATCAGCTGCAGCCTGTTTATTAATTGGGATCTTGCTTCCAACATTCATGGGACAGCAACAACTTAAATTATTGTAATTTTCTGTGACTTGGGCTGTGTGACTATTTTACTTCCTGTTAACTTTAACAGACCAGACTATGATCCAGTTGTATTTTTTGTTTTAAAAAAATTCAATTGGACTGGCTACTAGCAGCATTTAAAGATTTTCAGGGGTGTGTTATTCCATGCTCTTCCTGCTGTGAAGTTTATTTAAACAGTAGAATCCTAGACAATTGCATAAGCAATTAGAGTACTCAGAATTGCAGCAGGGTAAGTTCCTACATTTCTCTTTTCTAGAATCACTACAATTGTACCTTCCTTGGATTTCCTTCCTTTATCACAGCAAGATTTGAAGTGCTCAACCTTGTACGGCACTCATTTAATTACCAATTTAAATAATTTCATAGTTTTCATGATACTTGCATATGATTTCAGAGGAGATGTTGAGTTCTTAGACATTTTATACTGTTTTTGCACTGAATTTATGATGTATATATATTTGTATTGTATATAAAATCGTTTTCTATCAGAAAAGCAACTTACTTTTTATAAACCCTAGGAAATAGTGGGAAAAAGGAACTGATTACAGCTAGTTCTTAACTTATGACCATAATTGAGCCCAAATTTTTTGTTGCTAAGTGAAACATTTATTAAGCAATTTTTTCCGTATTTTATAACTTTGTATGCCAAAGTTAAGTGCATCACTGCAGTTGTTAGTAACACGGTTAAGTGAATATGGCTTCCCCATTGACTTTGTCAGAAGGTCACAAAGTAATCACCTGACCCTGGCACACCACAGCCACCCTGGTACATTGACAACTATACAAGTCAGTTAAGCATCCGATTTTTAATCACGTGACTATATGGATACTGCACTGGTTGTGTGAAAAATGGTCATAAGTCACTTTTTTCAGTTCCATTGTAACTTTGAATGGTCATTAAGGAAACTGTTGTAAGTCAAGGATTACCTGAATATGTTATTTGATTGTAGTGAGAATTCAATTTTAATTAGGCATCCAGCCTAAGATTAATGGTACTTTATGCTGTTTAAAGATTAAAATTATTGATAACATTAGAAAGAATTGTCCTTATTTTCCTCCTGGTAATGTATGTATATAAAATGTATGTCTGTATTGGAACAACCATAAAATCAAATGCAGAACTTTTATTAAAACCATGGCTGATTAATGGGTATTACAGGTTTCTCACTTTATCTTTTAAGCTCTAAGACTGAATGTTCCAAATTTATCTGGTGTCCAGTCTCCTAAAACTAGGGAGCTCTATATTAAGCCAAAACTGAACTCTTAAAATACTTGTGTTAAGCATCACATAAAATGTAGTACTAATGTTGAGCTCAGCCAATGATTGGCAATTACCTTTTATCTCATTGGTGGAAAATGGTAATATGCAAGAGAGCAGTTAAGTTAAAAAAAATTGTGCCAAAATATGAGTAAATAAAAGTTTCTTTTTGAATGTAACAGACTTATGGCTGGAATTAAGAGTGGTATGCTGTACAATTCTTGAAAATATTTATATTAAGCACTTAAACATATACTACTTCATAGTGCTTTACAGCCCACTCTATGTGGTTTACAGCAGGGGTGTCAAACTCGCGGTTCAGATGAGTCACGCACTGGTCATGTCCACCTCCGGTTTAGTGAAGGAGTAAAAAGTTGTCAAGCGTCACATGACGTGTTGTCGTGAGTTTGACACCCCTGGTTTACAGAGTCAGCATATTGCCCCCAGCAATCTGGATCTTCATTTTACCCACCTTGGAAGAAAGAAAGGCTGAGTCAACCCTGAGCCAGTGAAAATCAAGCTGCTGGCAGTCAGTAGAATTAGCCTGCAATGCTGCATTCTAATCACTGCGCTACTGTGGCTCTCATTTAATGGCTTATAGGCTAGTTCTACTCATTACTTGTTCAATACATGCTAGAAGGAATTTTTTTATCAAAACCTGGGCAATATCTCAGATGTCTTTGTATCCTAGTATTTGCGATGCCATGATGTGCCCACCAAACGTAACATTTTAAAAAATCCCAGACAGTTTTTCATAAAACCTTTAGCTCTTCGTGATATGTATTGCTACAACTGTGCAGGTGTTTGAAATATGTGATTTACAAAGTATTAGTTCAAAAGCACCCTTCTATTAAGTCCCAATGCAACGAATCTGCTTTATTCTGGATTATCTGTGCACAGACAACACTACTAGCAGCGATTTGACTATGCATGTGGACAAAGCCAGTGATAGCTTTTAAGCAATTGCACAAGCCATGCAAAGGATGTAGCTGCTTTATTGCTTCAGGATGAGGTACTTTGTGCCTTCTCATTTTGTACACCTTTTGAGTCCACTGTCATAACATTACCATCATCTCTCTTCTTCTTTCACTTGCTTTTCTGAAGTCCATAGCTAGGTTTCTTTTCCTTTCAAAATTATCAGGCAGCGTGTCTGACAAGCACCAAGGAGAAAATCCATGAGCAGCGTATTGGCGACCCTATTTCTACTGCAATTATATTGTACCTTTTATTAATACACAGATAAGATAAAGCACTGCTGTGGGATCATCTCATAAAATCACATTAATATAAAACAAAGCATTTTTATATTGCTGATTATTTGACTTTAATGTAATTACATTGAACAAAATAGTTTAATCTTTGAAATATGGTCTACTCCAAGAAAAAAAAAAAGGACAACTCTTAGCATGTCAAGTTTGCTTCATAGTCTGTCCTTTGAGAGGGCTAAGAAAGTCTTTAAGAAATAACTACCTGGGCAGATTTATTTTCTAGTTATGGGAAAAGTCAAAGGCATGCAATATGTCATGGAATATCTGCTTCAGACCTTCTATAGTCAGACTGTAGAGCAATTTGAGTATTCATAATTTAACTTTAAATTATACGGCATATCATAATTTTCAGTGTATAGTTAGTCTAGATTAATATGTCACCACTTTGCATACATGTTTATATAAATTAAATATCTAAATTTTATTGGAAAACATTTAAGATGATACTCTTACCATACATTGTAATAAAAATATATACTCTCTCTCCACTGATCCTTTTAATTTGGAATATAGAAGATCACATCTAAAGATACAGAAGTTATCCTAATAAAGTAAAGTAAATAATAAAATAGGACTTCCTGAATTGTTTTTAACATAAAACCTCCCTTACTCTGCATATTGCATTAGCATATAAAATACACAACGATTCTGCATTAAAATAATTGCAATCTCTATGTATAAATAATACTGTATATGAACAGAATCTTAAGTGATATAAAACATCTTTAACAAAATGTCTAAATATTGTAAAACTTCATATCGATTTTTGATATCTCAAATCTATCAGCACTTTTGGGACCATCCCATTTTAAGGCATGCTGTGCTAAAAAAATTAAGCTCTTAGTGCATTTGCAAGTAGCATGGGCTATTCACAAATTTGTGAAATTAGTGTTACATGAAGCAAATTTTGGAATATGGTGTTTGTTTACACAATCATTTTTTAAAAATTGATGCTTAAAGAGGTATAGTCATGCATTACCATATAATGATGGAATCTTGCAGATACTATTCATGATAAATTTCAGTCTCTCACTTTTCCATCACTAAATCTTTGCCTCTTGGCTGATGCCATCTGAAAAGGTACTAAGCTTATTTGTGCTTAAGAGCAGTAGGTGTTCTTGAAAAATCTTTACATTTATAATATTCCCTATGTATCATCAAAACCAAACAATGCCAGTTGCAATAAAGGGTTAGGGTCATTGATTACAGATAACCGCAATATATACATATGAACAAATTTGTTCTACTAAATGTTTGGAACAAAATCCTAAAATCAGTTCACTTAAAAATAAAATAAACATACAATATGTTCAATGAGTTTGGCAAAATAAAAACAAAATGTAAATTATATTATTTACACAAAAAGTTGCTATGCAGGATGAAGAAAAATGGATTCTTACGCCCACAATTCTTCTGTTCTTCCAAATTTGTAAATAAGAGTACTACAAAAAGAGAAAATTAGTTCTGTAAGTCAAATGTTGTATCCTTCAGTAAAAATGGACAGTAAAAACTAGCATATATTTCAATTAATTGGTCCATCACTAGTTTAAAAAGCAAAAGCATATGACAATAATGGATTTAATTCCAATATAATTCAGTATCCAGTGCTTTGGCGATATGATTTTTTCAAGCAACACTTTTTAAAAGGGGGAAGTTAAAGTAGCATACCAACAAAGCCTTATTAACTGAATTAGTTAAATTATATTTATTTTTCCCTCTAATGCAGAGGTGTCAAACTGGCGGCCTGCAGGCTGGATGCATCATGCGCAGGCCATGCCCATCCCAGCTCCACAAAGGGAAAAACATTGTGATACGTCACATGATGGCAACATGATGCAGCAAGTTTGACACCCGTGCTCTAATGGAATGCATTATCATTTCCAGAAAAACAAGAAATCAGTGCTGGATAGGTTAATGCACTCCTTAATATTCAAAGGAATTTAACAAAATAAAGAAACTGAAAGCACCGAGGTGAAGGATATGTAACCACATTGCCTATTAATCTAACTACTGTTTTAAAAGAAAGTAGTTCAGTAAGAAACTTCATCACAACTTTTAAATATATGTAGCTAAATATATTCAACACTGTGCAAACATACTGCTTCTATCACTTAAAATCAAAACTGTGTGGAAAAGAAAAGGAAGATAAAGTCAACAAACCCAAAGGGCTATTCTTAAAATGTATATAGATTTCAGATGTGTGTTTTAATGAAGAACTGCTTGAATGGAAACAGTTTAGGGGGAGAAAGGGGTAAATAATATTTGACCTCTCAGATTTATTGGTGAAATTGTGCCTAATCACCTGACCTCAATTGTGTTGAACTGGTGTGGCACTGTTATTGGCGGGCATTTCAAAGCAGAGGGCCTTAGAAGCACCCATCAAAGGTATTGGTCATTTTTTCCCTCTTGAGAGGAAGGGTGTGTAATGAATGAAAGTTTTTAAAATAGTAATAACCTTGTGATTAGTCTCTATATGTACCTGCATATACAAACAAGGCTATGTAAATCTTTAACTGTGATAATAATAGTACTAGTCACAAGTTTGATATTATATAGCACTGTTTATATAGCCTCCCTTAATGAGCAAAGTCTAGTGGAATCCTGAAGACAAAGGAAAAGAGAACATATACTGTTCCTTGTGGTTTCATCTTGAGAACTACTTAATATTAAAAACTGGGGCCTAAAAGAGATTTGTGCAAAGCATGGGTTTTCAGATGTTGAAGGACCCAAGTTGAAGGAAGTTTTATCACAGAACTGATATATACCTCCTTTGATCAAGGCAGTCTTTGTTCTGTTTGTCTGAATAAAGCAGTTCTCCAGATGTTTGATCAGACAGAAGAGACAAGGAAAAGTATTCTACTATGCGGTGGTAATTTTTTTAAAAAAAATCTAAATGGCAATATTGAAATTAGAAATGGATTTATTATCTAATCTATCAAATGATAGTATCAGGAAATCTGATGCCTTGCAAATACCACAAAGAAGTAGCCTAGTGTCTGCCCCCTTTTAATTATTTGCTTAGAAATTTCCCGTTTTATTATTAGCTTTAATATTTACTTAACTTCTAATTTTGATATGCAGTAATGGAGACTCTGCTGTCTGAATTAACAATTTAAGATATTAACTTTAACTTACTCATTCAACTATTTAGGCATTGGTACTTACCTAAAAAATATCAAAGCATTTTGAAAAAACACAGCTAATCCTGGGTATACAGTAATATCTAAAAATACAAATTCCAAAATGTATTTTTTATTTTGATATAAGGAAGAAAGTCAAAGTTACTACATTCCATTATAAAATGCAAATATTTAATTCAAAAGACTATATAAGCTGAGTCTACCCTGGGAATGAAGCCCTTTACACAAACTAACACAACATCTTAAAATTCTGAATTGCTACTCAGTTTGAAGTTGAACTGCAGCTAGGGCAAGGAGAGGCTTTTTAATCCATAACTAAACATCTGAATTTCAAAAGATTACTCAGCTTGGTTAAAAATCCAATTATATGATATGTTTATAATCATTAAGTTATGTGAAACAATGCTCTTTTCCAGATTTCTGAGATTATCTTTGTCTCCTTTAAAACTAAGACTCCCCTGTAATATTTTAAAGCTAAAAGTAATTTAAGAGTTGGAACAAATTACAGCCTGCTGAAATGATAGTCTATCCTCTTATACATGGTATTTATACAACATGCTTCTGTAATATTAGTATAATCACAATTTACTTAATCTAATTTTATGAATTCATACAATATGTTGAATTGTGAACTAATCAGTACAATAGGAAAAAATAACATTAGCTACAGTACTTTGTGAGTATGTTTATGAAAACAGAATTACAATTTATTCTTGCTATACAGGAAAGGAAATGTGGAACTTGTCTTATAAGAAAGACAATTTCTACTTGGTAAACCGATATGTTCATGATAAAAGCACTAAATTAGTTAAGCAAAAGCATTGTTGATTTAACGTCAATGCATTCGCAGAAGATAGTATATTTGGAAAGTTGTCTAATGGGATTTAGATTCCAAACAAAAAAAGTGGTTTGGAGTACAAGGAGGTCTTAACCATAGCATCCCTCTGCATCTTTTCTCAAGACAGTATGGTTGCATTTGACACGTGCAGTGCAATTCCAGTGCTAGACAGTGCTAATATTCACTCTTGTGAGCTAAGTATCTATAATAATTTTTATTAGATTTTTATCCCACATTTATTACTTTATAAATAACTCATGGCAGTGAACATACGTAATACTCCTTCCTCCTATTTTTCTCACAGCTGCCATTGAAAATATTTAGCTAAGAGTCTGTGACTGGCCCAAAATTAGCCAGCTTTCATGCCTAAGGCGGGACTAGAACTTAAGTCTCCTGGGTTCTAAGTCAGCACTTTAAGCATTATACCAACTGGCTCTGTCAAACCTCATTTAAGGTGAGAGCAGCAGATATGCCTTTGCTTTCTCCAATACTATCAAGTCTGAAGCTGGCCTGACTGAAACCATCTATGAGGCTTCAGTGTTGCCACAATGGAGATAAGGGTTAGGGAGGGAGGGATAGAAATAGCTGGAGTGGTCGTGTTTGTAGCCAAAACAAAATAGTTTTCTCTGGAAACCAAGGACATTCCCACAAGTGACTGAAGACAGGAGGAGTGAATTTACCAAGCAACCAGACAGCACCTTGATTGGACCATGTGACTGATTATTTGGGGAAAGGGGGAAAACTTTTGATTAGGTGAAAACCACAGGAATCTTTAGACTCGGTTTTCACCAGTCCATGCTAATATATGTCATGCCCAATAAAACTGTTCTTTAAGGAATCTACCTGCCTCGGAGTTCTGTTTGCTATGGGTAGATTACTTGGAACCTTGATATTAAACCGATTCTTGACAAATACTCTGTACAGGCAGTCCTTGACTTACAGCAATTCAGTTAGTGACTGTTTGATGTTATAATGGCATTGAAAAAGTGGCTTATCACCATTTTTCACACTTATGACTGTTGCAGAATCCCTGTAGTCATGTGATCAAAATTTAGATCCTTGGCAACTGACTTACATTATGATGATTTACGTCCTGGAGTCATGTAGTGAGAGAGCCAGATTTAGTCAACAACTGTGCTACTAACTTAACAACTGCAGTGATTCACTTAACAACTGTGGCAAGAAAGGTTGTAAAATGGAGCAAAGTTTACTTAACAATTGTCTCACTTAGCAACATAAATGTTGGGCTCAATTGTGGTTGTAAGTTGAGAACTACCTGTATAGAATTTTGTTTGCCGAGGCACTGCTATCAAGCTGTTGCCCAACATCACATTCATGAGATAGTCAACTATATAAATATGATGAATAAATAAACTGAAGTACTTTTACACAGCCCTATTCAGAACGATTAAGAGAACCTTTCCTGCATTTTAAAATTCTCCACTAAGCATGTTCAGGAAAGCATATACTAAACAAAACTCTACTTTCCCAGTTCAAATCAAACTGTTTTTTCCCCAATTTCCCCCCAATTTTTCAACTATAGAACAGAAACACATATTATACGAATTGGAAAATTTACTCAAATATTATGAAATTACATTAAACTATATTCTAACCATCCATCTCCTTTTATTTTTATATTGTACTTTTGTGTTCTGTCCTTTCCTGTACTATATTCTATATTGGACATTTGTAACAGTAAAGCAGTCTGAATATTTCTGTTCTGTTATATATTTTCAAAATATATAATTAATATACATTTGATTGATTTAAAATACTAGTTATTTAATGATTTAAAAACTTCTTCAGTGTGTTTTTCCTCCCCTTATTAAAAAATAGGAAGAAAGGATTCTTACTTTGGGTAACATATGCTCCAAAAAGGATCCATATAGAAGCAATAAGTGAGCCAAACATCAACATGAAGCCAATGAAGAGCCAGATACGAGCACCTAAAACAAGATTTACATTCCTTGAATCAAACTTTACTTTTATTTCTTAAAGATTTCAGTGATTCAAAAGAACACATTAGCAAAAATTATACTATTTTCAAGTGCCAGATCACCAGCTCTGATAAATTTAAAGAAATTTAGGTGCAATACAGTACAAGATTTACTAGATAAATGTTATCTTAAAGAATTTGAAATAAATAATTAAGAAATATTGAGCAATGTCAGTATGGGTCAATTTAAAGAGATCTATTTTGGTAAAAAAAAACACCTTCATAATGAAGTTTATTAGATAACTTTGGAAGCATTGTTTAAATAATTCCTGCAAAAATACAATGGAATCAGACTTTAAACACACATTACCCAATGTTCGTTAATAAAATTGTGATAAAGCAAGAACCTTTCCTGAAACTATCAGCGATAGTTTTTAAAGAAATAATACTATTTTTACAAAGCAGCAATATCAGCGTTTTACCTCAAAAGCAGGAAGAAACTCATGTGTAACTATCTCTTTCTTCTTGCCTTGTGGTACAAAATAAAGATAGAAAATTTTGATGTGGTGCATCTTCTCCTGAATAACAAGATTTTAGATCAGGATTCTTGTAAACAAGAGTGCACTCACCTGTTCTTCCTAAACATCCATCACCATAACTGTCACCTCTTACTTGAGCATTTGATACAGCATTTATCCTGCAACATATTCACAAACAAATCTTAAAAGCAGAAAAAAGCAGAAATAAAATCCATTTGATTAAATTTCTCCCTTTTGTAATTCATTTTATCTTATTTTCCTTTGAATCTAAAGGAGTTAGTGCAGAAACGATATGAAATAAAAAATATTACAGTTCAATAACCAATGTTTAAAACAGGAATAGAATTATTTTAATGTATTTTCTGGTTCAATTTTCTGTAATTATTGGTATTTGTCTGATACTTGACTAAGTCTAAGCACCTTTATTTCTGAGTGGTTTAGAACAGGGGCCTCCAACCTCATGTGGCCCATTTCCCCTCTCTCTCCCACAAACCAGGCCACCAAGCCACAAAGATTGGGGAACGCTGGTTTAGGAGAATGGTAGAACCTGGGGGAAGAGTGAAAAGGATGGCTACATCAGGGGTGTCAAACTCAAGGCCTGAGGACCAGGTCCAGCCTGTTGGATGCTTAGATCTGGCCTGCGGGGCTGCACTGGAAAACCAAAGAAAACACGTTCCCACTCTCCATTTTCAGCTGGGACAGCCTCCTGCAACCCTCTGCCAATACAAATGGAGCTTGGGAGGAAATGGAATGCGGGAGAGCCCTCCCGAGCTCTGTTTTCACTGGCAGAGAGTTGCAGGACGTTGTCCCAGCAGAAAATGGAGCTCAGGAGACCAATTTTGCTGTCACTTGGGCCACCACAGGCGCCCCTGACATGAGTGATATCATGCTGGCCATGCCCACACCCACCCCGGCCCCTGAGGTCAAACAAACCCTGATGCAGCCCTTAATGAAATTGAGTTTGACACCCCTGGCCTACATAGTAACAAGCAAAATATATCCACCCCCACCCCCAATGTCATACCCCTTATCTACAGTAATTCTAACCAGATCCTTACTATCGAGAAGGTTCCTAATCAATCAGCTTAATTGAATCTTCATGTATAGACGTGGTCTTTTGCACCTAACATGTGGCAGCAGACCAGCATAATGAACAGTAATGCCTTGAAAGTAGTAGTTGTAATCAATGTTAATAACTACAAATATTAAGACATTGAAATGGGAAAAGTTTGGTCTAGTTTTTAAGATTCTATTGGTTTGTGTTCCACCTAAAAACTCTGAGATAATGAATTCCATTCCTGCCTTATCCATGAAAGCCAGCCGAATGATCATGGGCCAGTCATTCTCTCTCAGCCCATCTCATCTAAGAAGAGTTTTGTTGTGGGGAAAATAGAAGAAAAGAGGTATGTTGGATATGTCACCACCCTGAGTTATTTGTAAAAATATAAAGGTGGAACACAAACCAACAAAAATTCATAGATTAGGAATGGTGGTTTGAAGATGGTATGGAAATCTTTAGTGCAAACAAAAAGCTTTGTTTTTAAATTTTTGTTTTTAAAAAACAAATCTTTATGCAGGTAGTCCTCAACTTACAACTTTAATGGAACCTGCCCATTATGGTTATAAGTCGTGATAATTGTAAAGCAGCCATCACATGTCCAACCCGATTTTAAACCTTTTTTGAGATTGTTGGTAAGTGAATCACCATAGTCAGTAAATGCATCTGTGGTCATTAAGCAAATCCATTGTTTGTTATGGGGCATTTTTGCAAAAACCAGGAGTAAATTCAGCCTTGAATCCCTACAAATACATTCTGGTTTTCAGGAAAAACGTAAATCACAGTTGTACAACTGTGATATATTGCAAATGATCTTAAATACGGGCAGTTGCTATGCACCCAAAATCTGGTCCCATGACAAGGATAGCAGCTTCAGAATCAGGTTTAAGTACCTTTTGGGGGTCCATCATAACTTCGAACTTTCACTAGGCAACTAATCGTAAATAGAGGACTACCAATAGATGTTAAAACACGAACCAAAATAAATGGGAAGCTGAAAAAATTCCCTTAAAATGTATTTTGTTTTTTTGTAAAGCCAACAAATAATAATTCAAAAAATAATTGAAACATAGAGAAATACATACATACATACATACATACATACATACATACATACATACATACATACTCTTATTTGATGCAAATATGACACTTGGTGACTGTAAGGATACATGTACGTTATATTCTGGACAAGATTTGGAAATGGAACTGCTACAGTAATTTTTAGTATTTTTAATCTGGTCAACAACCTTGGGATTTCTTAGTGGTTATCCAACCTAACAAATTATTGAAATCCTGCTTAGCTTTTTCAGCATCAGCTAATGTAAACAAGGTGCTCTCCTCTGCCATGATTTTACATTGACTTACATGAAAAAAGCTAGGGTGGAAAATACTCCACAAGTGTGAAATGCATGATTCATTTCTTCTGGTTTAGGATAAGCTACTGCAGCATCTATCATTATCCACCAGCCTGTAAAAAACTGTAAAAATATAATTGATCAGTTAGTTCCAAAACTAGTTTAAGAAGATGATACATGTATCTGTTTCTGTCCACTATCATCACTCCTTTTTAAGCACTATAATCATCTAAGCCCCAGTCATTCATTTCTATAAGTGAAACTAAGCTTCTAAACAAAATAATCATGTTATTCCTTTCCAATGGCATTCAGACTATTGAGCCCAAAATTTATGTTGTTAAATGAAACATTTGTTAAGTGAATGCTGCTCCATTTTACAACTTTTTTGCCACAGTTGTTAAGTGAATCACTGACATTGTTAAGTTAGTAACACAGTTTTTAAGGAAATGTGGCTTCCTGATTGAGTTTGCAAAAGAAGGTTGCAAAAGGTGATCACGTACCCCAGGGACACTGCAACAGTCATAAATAAGAGTCAGTTGCCAAGCATCTGAATTTTGATCATATGACCATGGGAATGTTGCAATGGTTGTTAAGTCAATTTTTCAGTGCCATTGTAATTTTGAACACCTAAATCAGTGGTAGTCAATCTGGTCCCTACCGCCCCCTAGTGGGCGTTCCAGCTTTCAAGTTACTTCCCTACTTTATAAATCACCATTACTGTGGAACCAGTGGACAGTTAGAAAAGTTTACTACTAACAGAGATACAAAAGTGGGTGGTAGGTATAAAAAGGTTGACTACCCCTGAACTAAATAAACTGTTGTAAGTTGTGATATTTGTAAACTATAGTAATGTGAACAAACTATTTGTAATTTATATTGTTAGATTTCATTATAAAAGTTGTAAAACTGAGCCAAAGAGACTCTATAACTTGGAGAGAAGAATCTTTTAACCCTCAAATTCCACATGAATTGTCATTCTTTCTAAGCAGCTTAACTTTTAGATTGCATTTCTGTAAAATACACAAAGCAATGCAGAATAAAAACATAAAAATAGTACATATATTATAATCAATAAAGGAGAATATTTGTAACTCAGGGTTGAAATGAGGGGTCCTTGGTGTTCTTTGAGCTTGGTTGTTTCTTGCAAACATTTCATTATCCAAACTAAGTGACAGCATCAGTTTGGATAATGATACGTGTGCAAGAAAACAACCAAGTTCAGAGAGCATCAAGGACCCCTCAGTATATAATAATCTTTTACCCAAAATTTTCACATATATGTATTAAATTCTACTGTTTTGCTGGTTGTCCATATCACAATTGCATTAAAAGACACGTAAGAGTTGCCTTTTGTAATTTGAAAATTTACATTCTTAACTCATTTACTGTAATAAGGTAAGTTCTGCACTTAAATGACTGAATGGGTCAGGGGGAGGGGGGCAATCACTGGAAAAATAGTTATTAATACTGGAACCTTTACAAAATCTGTCTGGAATAATGTCAAATAGCTATCAATAAAATATATTTACCCATAAAGCATGTGAACTTTCAAGTACTCTGCTGTACTGTGGGAAAGAGGTCTTTCTAGTTTGCGTAAGAAAACAAACATTTCCAAATTTTGCAATCCATTCCACATTCAAGGCACTTTTTAAAAAACAAAGCATCTTTTCTTGGCCAATAAATAAATATACTGTGATTACTTTTCAAATAGATAGGACTGGGTTAGTTGGGGTTTGTTCAAAGCTCAGGATGTTTTAAAAAAGTGCTTATGACCCATTGTAAGTATTTTTATTCCAGAAACACACTTCAGAACATTGTTATCTATCCCTATCTAACCCTAATAAGCATTTTTTTTGTGGAAATATGTGCAGAATTGCAGTGTAAGAGACCAAATGATGCCCAAGACAAGTTCCAATGGAATACATACAAATATAGAGAGATTTTCCTGAGAAATGGGAAATAATAATAAGTAAAATAATAAACTTTTCTAGTTTTTCTTTGTTAAAATACACAACTACAAGAAATCATTCTTAAAATACAAGAAATAGAATGTAAGTCACTTCCACAGTCTTCCCAGCTCTTAATCCCTGATTTACAGATGGTTGAGACTGATTCCAACTACTTAATATGACTACATTCAAATACATTTTGGATATCAAAATATTATAAGCATCAACATGTTTACCCATTTGCAGGTCTACAAAGGTCACAGAGAATCAGTAACTAGTTTTCACTTCTCCTTCCAATTCCTTGCCAATGGATATTGCACCATTTACACAATAATTCATGAATTCTCATATTGGTGAGGATCTAAGGCATCATCATTAGCAAGAGGTCAACTTGCTTCATTATTAGAACTGAGAATCCATCCATATATATTTTTTGTAAAATGTTATAGATATAAAATTATGGGGGTCTCTTTAGTAATCTGAAAACAAAAAAAAATTAATCCAAGTTTTTTTCTTTTTTTCTTTTATATGCAAAAAGAAAACAAGAAATCCCCACAAATATATGTAACTCTTACTAATCAAACCTAATCTTATATTTATGTATTCTACAGTGTCAATGTCAGGTCATGCTACACAACTCATTAAAATTATTTCAAATTAGTTGGATACAACAAACTCTTACAGAATTTAGAGATAGGTCATGAGATTACTAAGCCTTAAAATCAGCCATAAAGGTCATATGACTTACCAAGACCCCAGCCACCACAGAAGCAACTGCATTTCTTCTTTCACCCCAATCTATACATTCACATTCAGGCCAACGGAAATTGTCTAGGAATCCTGCCATTTTTCAAGTTCAGTTGGGCTTCTTTACTCTTGATTTTTGTAAGTTTCCAACCCTAAACAAAAGATTAGAAAGAACATCAAACTGAAAACAAGTGTGGTTATTTTCATATAAATAGCCTGGATCAGATAAAATGATTGTTTTAAGGAATGGTTTGTATCCCTAGTGCTGCATAACAGAGTGAGCTTCCATTAGTTGTCCCAGCTTCTTCCAACCTAGCAGTTTGAAAGCATGTAAAAATGCAAAGCAGAAAAATAGCGACCATGTTTGGTGGGAAGTTAACAGCTTCGGCGTTTAGTCATACCGGCCACATGACCATGGAGACATCTTCGGACAGCGCTGGTTCTTACACTTTGAAACAGATGAGCACTGTCCCCTAATCAGGAACAACTAGCACATATATGCAAGGGAAACATTTAACTTTATCTTACATTAGTTATAATAACCATAAAGTTATATATAATATACTGTATTCTCTTTTAGTACAATATACAGAACCAGGAAGTGATAAATTAGTAACCTATGTTCCCTATTCAGAGAAAGGGATTTTTTATCATTACAAAACAAAAGAAGGAACAGAGAAAATGCCCCCCCCCCAACCACCACTTGTCAATGCATACCTACATCTTTTATACATACACATTTGGATTTTAAGGCCCTAATTTATTTTAGAGATTTTCAGGCAGTTCCTTTTTTTTCATTCCTACATTTCCAGATATTTCAAGGAAAATTTTAATAAACTTTTAAATAAATAATATCCTCTGTTTTGAGGAAACCGGTTCGAGGCACTTCCTCTTTTATTTTACAATTATAAAATAAAATTGGAGATAAAAATGTATATCCTTTGAGGCTTTCTCTTTACACAAAATGTACATCTAACTTTTGTAACCAATTTTGTGCTGTAATTGCTACTCCTCCAAAATATTCAGTCTATCTGAGTGAAACAATAAATATACTAATCATTCTAAATGAAGATGAAAGAGCAATTTATGCAATTCCTGGACAATTCTTAGCAAAACTAGGGGGAAGCAATCCATCAATTCCCTTTCAGATATTTTGGATTATAACTCCTATAAACCTAAGAGTGCAGTAAATTATCGTAATATGGCCTTTGAGTTCTAACACTTTTGAAATTGCTAGATTAGTTATAATATCCAACTATTATGGTCAATTCAAGATTGAACAAATTCTATAGGCTACATGTTTCTTGCACAAGTTAATGTACTACAAACCTAGGATAGTACAGTCAGCACTTGCTTCTCTCTGCTCTAATGCATTAAGCATTTGTCATAGTTTCATTTAGAAGAAGCACGTTCACGACCATTATTCAGAATTAGATAATGAAGTACAAAGCTACTGAAGATTAGATATTAATATAATCAAATCAAGAACGTTACAATTGTGTGAAAATTTACCTGAGAATTAAAGCAGACTGAACTTTAAAAGAAACATCTCAAGCCAATTCATTATACTTCTGTCATTCACAATTTATTATTGTAATTGCCAAGAGAATATATTCATTTTTCTTAAAGATATCGTTTTAATACAAGCTGGCACAAGATAATAAGGTCTCAATTCTCAAGGTTGTTGTTCTCCAAAAGGTCTTAGACAACATTTTATTCACCCAGCAAGAGTGTAGTCATGCAAGTGGAACCAGTTTCAAATTAAAAGAGGGTTGTGACTATTTCCACCGAGTATAATTAAACCGAACATTAAATAGAAATACCGTAGGTGGAGACCGGTTAGCCAGCTATTCCTGTATAGGGTTTTAATCTTTTTTTTTTTAAGAACGAAGAAAAAGGAAGCACGGAAAGGTAAAAACGACCAAGGTCAATGATGGTGCATCCACACAGACACGAATAACCTCGCGTGAGGAAGGAAAGTAAAAGGGTCGCTTGAAGGCTTAACGAGCCAGGTGGGAGAGGCTTCGGGGAAGCGGCAGCATTAAATGTTTCTCTTTCCTTTTGCAGTGTGTTTGTTTGTCGTCACACAAGTGAGTGTTAGGCTCCGCGGGTCTCCCCACCATCTCCCAGCTGAGGCGACATATTTTTTCTTCTTTTTCGTTTAAAAAGCTTGTCGCGAGTCCGAAGCGAGCGAGGTTCCTCATTCTGCCCGCCTGTGAATCTCATGACCGCCAGAAAAAGAAGGGGGCACTGGGCGGCGCCCCTTAAATTAAAAAAAAAGCCTACCTCAGTTCCCCTCAGATTAAAGAAACTAAGCAAGCGGCAGGACGAAACAGCAGGAAGAATGCCTCTAGCCCTCCGCCCGAGTCCCCACGAGCCGTTGAGCAAAGCGAACGGGGGGAAGAAGACGACGGCTCTCCCCAACCCAGGTCCTCACCTGGCAGAAAGCGCCTCTCCATCCGCGACCCCGCTAACCCGGCTCTACCAGCAAGAGGCATGGGAGAAGGATAGGGCCCTTAACCAATCGACAGCCGGCGTACCTCGTCACAATGGGGGCCGGATTTCTTGCCAGGAAACGCGAGGATTGGACAACGGTGGAGTCTCGGGTTTTTTTTTCCGGGAATAAAAGTGAGCATAGAGCGAAGTTCGGGCGGCATCATAGATCAAGAGAGTTGAGAGTTATTGACTCGCCGGCCGCGCGGCTAAGGCGCAGGAGGAAATAGGCAAAGTAGGTGAAGAGTTCAAGAGTGAAAACTCCTTGAAAGTCATAGCGCTCGTTTCGATCTTACCCATTTCTAGGTTGCGTCGACAAGTTTCAGACTCCATTAACAGAAGACTAGAATCAAGATCACCTGAAGTGTTGATGCCACTTTATAATGCCATGACAAGACCACACTTGGAATATTGCATCGAGTTTTGGTCACGGACTGGAGCCTAAAACATAAAGAACGGTTGCTAGAATTGGATATGTCTAGTTTAATGAAAAGAAGGACTAAGTGTGACATGATAGCAGTGATCCAATATCTTAGAGGTTGCCACAAAGAAGAGGAAGTCAAGCTATTCTCCAAAGCATCTGAGGGCAGGACAAAAAGCAATGAATGGAAACTAAACAAAGCAACCTAGAACTAAGAAATTTCCTGACAGAACCATTAATCAGTGGAACAACTTGTCTCCTGAAGTTGTGAATGCATTGGGAGTTTTAAAGAAGAGATTGGGCAACCATTTGTCTGAAATGGTGTAGGGTTTCCTGCCTAAGGAGTGGGTTGGACTAGAAGACCTCCAAACGCCATTCTAACTTATTGTGTTCTGTTCTGAATCATTTTTATTTGGAGATGAGTCCCAAAGAACTTAATAGGAATTTTTCCCCCCAGTTAAATGTGTGTAAGTTCACAGCTGCAAAACGCAGTTAGCTAGCAAATGCACTTCTAACTTCATTGCGATTTTCATTTTGCTAGATTCTTCTACAGTATTCATACAAAGCCAGAATTGATTCAACAATTTCTTTCGCAGTGTAAATTTAGATAGGTTTTGAGATACTTGAAAACAGAAAGAAGAATTATATTCTCTCCCCATCACTATTCCTACCAGGAAGATACGTTGCCCCACTTGGGAGGCAAAATTGAATCTTCAGAAGCAATAGCTTTGTTAGCCCTGTCCTCCATTAATTTATCCAATGTCCAATACATATTTTTATATTGTTTTATAATATAAAACATGTTTTAATGCCTTTGTAAGTGGTCCAGAATTGCTCTGGATAATATAAGGGGTGACATATAAATGTAATAAATAAATAATGATTATAGGTGCTGATAACTACAGCAGACTCACAATTTATTTTTTACGTTTTTGTTTCAAAACTTTCCAATCAGCTTCACTGGTTCCCAGTCCTAGTGTTTGAGAGAGGGAACACAGCGTCTTCATTTACTGCATGCATTTTATATAATTTGCTTCCCTGTTTGCCTTTTTTCCAAGGCAGAGCTTTCAAATACCTTGTTGTCATAAGATCTTTCAGCCCACAATCATTTTATTTGCCCTCTTCTGTTCTTCTTTCCATCTGTTACTATATTCTTTTAAAAAATGTGGTAATAGAATATTTTTTTATTGGCCAAGTGTGATCGGACACACAAGGCATTTGTCCTGATGCATAAACTCTCAGTGTACTTACAAATAACAAAGTAATATAATCATAAGATATCAATAGGAGAAGGTAACAAGAAAGACAATGAGAAAGATAATAATGCAACCCTACTACATGGGTAAATATCCTTAGACATAAGATAGTGCTGTGGGGATTCGGTGTTCAGCAGTGATGGCACGAGAGAGAAAACAGCCCCTTGTCTGGTGGTTTTAGCATACAATCCCCTATAGTGGCATCCTGAGAGGAGTTCAAGCAGTTTATGTCCAGTTGTGATTACAACTTACATAGTGCTCTATATCAGTGTTTTTCAACCTTGTCAACTTGAAGTCCACAGGACTTCAAGTTGACAAGGTTGAGAAACACTGCTCTATATGCATCACATTTTTCCAAAAAGATGTTATTTTTCTATTAATCCCTAACTGCATGTATAATTTTTGTGTGTGTACTCTTCAATTGGTCGTTCATAGTGTCCTGCCGTTTTCTTGGTAGTGTTTATATACTGTTATTTTTATAACTCAAGGCAGCAAATATAGCTAATACACCTTCCTTCTATTTTCCCCACAACCACCACCCTATGAGGTGGATTGGGCTGACTGAGTGACTGGCCCGAGTCATCAAGCCTACAGCGGGACTAGAATTCACCATCTCATTTCTAGCCTGATCCCTTTAACTCAGGGGTGTCAAACTCACATCATCATGGTAGCGTCATGTGACATATCAGGACTTCCCCCCCCTTCGCTAAACAACGTAGGTGTGGCCAGCGCGTGATGCATCTGGCCTGCGGACCTGGAGTTTGACAGCTCTGCCTTAACCAGTAGAGAAAACTGGTTTTGCAGAAGCAAGCTGCTGCCTTTCTCCTAGGGCAAAAAGAGACAGGCCCAAAGTTACCCAATTGGTATCATGACTAAGAATTCATACAGTATTTAAATTCACAGACTCAGTTTCTAGCCCGGTATTTAACCACTACATCAAACTGGTTCTTATGTACAATTTATTATACTTATGTGAATTGTATTCCATTTTGCCATTTGGTTAAGGATTCTCAGTTCAGAGAAAGCCTACCAGAGCTCTTCACAATCTCTCTGGTGTTTTACTACCCTTAATCTAACAATTGGCAAAGTTAGCCAGCTCATTGCTTATCTCTAATCAAGATCCTTTATGAGTTGGCTAGAGATCTTGACTAGAGATAGTTAAAAAGTACTGATCACAACAAAGATCTTTGAGGAACTTCACTTCCTCATTACATTGTGAAAACTACCTACAGTTAGTCCGTATTTAGTAGCAAGAACTGTGACCAATAAATCAGCCATTAAGTGTAGCAGTTGCTAAGTACTTATGATCTTTGGCTTTCCTTTGCTTATAGACCTGTGAAGGATATAAATGCAAACACTGGTTGTAAAGTTACTTTTTCATCACGGTTATGTACTGCAAACTTACTAAAAAGGACAATCTGTATTTGTTCTTATTATTGCTACCTGCTCTTTAGCCATTGGCAAGCTTCTTACACTTAACACTGCCAAAATGCGTGCTCCTTTTTGTCATATTAGACAAAACGTTTTTGTCTTATAAGAGCAAACTTTCAATTTCCTGAAGAAAGCCTTATTTTTACATCCTTGTGAATACCACTGGAAAGCTGGTTGATCCTTTATGTTGTGGAATATGTTCTACTTGAACATCAGATAACATGGTTTTAAATAACCTTCAAATATTTGAAGATATTTGGGCCAATAGACTTTTCATACTTTTTTTCAGCACTTAATGCATTTTTGAGAAATTTATAATTCTAAACCAAATTTATCCTTCTAACACAATTAAATCTGGATCCTGCTGGCAGATTACCACTTGTATATCTGCTAAATTCAATGCCATTACCAGATAATCCATGACCAATCAGAGATATTTCCTTACCAGATTCCGCAATGCCTGCTTTAGCAGGGGTGGAGCTTGTGATGCAATGCAAAAATTCTTAAATATTATGGAAATATTCAGAGATCTTTCTGCCTTGAAAGTAGTCCATATTAAACTATATGGCACGGGAAATATTTTATGACATTTTTTATGTTGTAATGTTACACATATTCTATGTTAGCCTGCTTGAGGTGCCTCGGTTTAAAAATTCTTTTCTTACAATGTACCATTTATCCAAGGTTTCACACAAACAGGACAATTTTAGTAGTACACTAGACAACCAGTGAACATTCGACCATCGTTTCTGAGATATTTCCTTAGCAGATTCCTCAAAGCCTTCAAAAATGGCAGAGCTTCTAATATAATGGAAAAGTTCTTAAACAAGTTCTTAAAACAAATAATTGAGAGATGCATCTGCCTTGAAAATAGCCCCCGTTGAACTGTATAGCATAGTCAAACATCAGAAGGTGACACAGGAAAAGTTTTATGACTTTTTGTATTATGTCATAAAATGCTTTATAATATTTGACATATTTCAATTCCCCAGGAGTCACAGGTCCCAAATTTTCAATGCATTATGTAAGTTAGCTCCTTATCTAAATATTAAGTTGACAAAAGAATCTCAACCAAAATACGATTGTTAATCAACATTTATTTGTAGTTTTGCAATTCAGTTCAGTTCTTCAGTTTGAATAAGAGATTGTTCCAATATTTAATAGGACCAAAAAAAAAAACCTTTGGTATGTCTTATGAATCTTATTTAAAGTTCATTGAGTATGAAATTAAATGACTAAATTCTTGATCTTATTTCAAAATAAGAGATATCCACTTTAAAACAATGGTTTTTATGTCATTTCTACCATGTTCCATTTCAGCTTCTGTTTGCTTTGCTTCTGCCTCGGACTTATTTTTCATCTGGGTTTCAAAGTTGTCTTGTACACGTGCAATCTCTTTACCTGCATTAAAATGGACCATCTGTCTGCTAAGAATAGGAACAACTAAATTGAAATCATTAATTCTTTTGTTTAATATCTTAATGTTTTCCCTAAATTCTTCACAAACTTCCTTCCATTGCTTCTCGTTTTGGACAGTCATTGGATCACCTAACTTATTCCTAGAAGCTATTATATTCTTCCTTAACTTTTCAATTGTTTCCCGTATTTCTTTCTGTATAAGTATCCATTCTGGTTGGTATCCATTATCTATCAGGATCCTATTCAGATTGTGTGTCATAGGATCAATGTGTGGACAGTCTGAAAATTTTTGCAATGGCTTTCCTTTACCAGTTAGGTTATCAAAGTCTCCTTTTGCCATAGATTCTTGAATGAGGTCTTCAACCAAGCGTTCAATTGCTTGGGTTATTTTTATTTTTTTACTTTGCTTTACATCTTTAGCTAGCATAACATCTCCCATAGCTAGCTGTCTCTCCATTTGTCGCTGTCGATATTCCATGATTTGCTCAGAAGCTCTATCAACTCTGAACTGTATATACTGCCTTTCTCTTTGACTTGGAGTACCAAAACCAATACCTTCGAAATTTAAATATTGTCTATGTTGAACAGCTTTAGATTTCAATTTGTCATCTTCATCTTCTTCTTCTTTATCTCTTGATTTTATTTTCTTGGCCATATCATTAACAACAACTCTGTATGCTTCTTTGATTTGAACAAAAATGGTAGAATCTGCTGTCACTGATCCACTATCTGGATGGTATTGTTTAGCAAGCTCTAAAAATGATTTTTTAACATCATCCAATGAACACCCTTCCTGAAGTTTAAGTAGCTTGTAAGAGTCTATAACATTCCGAGGCTTGTGCTGTGACATCAATCTACAGTTACAGATAAAGCAATGTTGAACTGATTTTGCTTTCTTTGGAACCAACGCTGAACACATCCAGACATGATAGTGTATTTTTCTCATCAGCACTGCACAGACCCACTTCATAATTCTTCAGTGTAGTTATATTTTAACCGTCACCTAATTGTAAATCTGAATAAGTTTGAATAGAATTAAATGAATTATTATGAATTTATACTTCTTAAATTACCTATTATTAATAAAAAATTTCTGTTAGACAGTTTTAGAAAATCAAATTGAATGGTTACACACATAGTAAAAATTTAGAGACCAAAGGTTTGTGTACTGCACTTTTATATGTATTACTGGATATTCCATTATATGTCCATTGAATTTAACTAGTTTAGAAAACATGTTGATTCTGCTATGCTGTATTAAAACAACTGAAATTGTTATTTTGAGTAATAAACAATTATGAATTAAGAGTTCAATATAGATTGCACATACTCAACAGATACTGGCTGAAAGAAAGTTTATTTTCATCAAACAATGTGACACTTAAGATGTAATTGCTTAAAAAGTCAGTGATTTATTACCCCAAACTAGGGATCAATTAGGTCAACTAAAAACAAACAATAACATTTCCAGCTGTCTAATCTAACCATACAAATTTTGACCCAGAAGTTGCAGAATGATAGCATTATGCCATTATGCTACAAACAATGATATGTAAAACATAATGCAATTTCTTAGTACTGTAGGATTAAAACCATGAATGCTTACCTTTCATTCTTCTATAAAAGCATGGTTATTTAGCACATCTTGAAAATACTGGGTTCTACTGGATTTCTTTTTAGACTGGAAAAAGAAAAAATCCCACTAAAATATAAACAGCAAAGGTGAATTATTGATCCATCAGTGAAACCATTATATTATTTACATTACTAAGCTGAAATGGGGCCATTATTTTTTCTACATTATATTAATACTCTTTCCTATTCTCTCTCTCTCTCTCTCTCTCTCTCTCTCACACACACACACACACACACACACACACACACACACACACAGTTCCATCTTAAGTAAAATAATAGAACTAGCAAATCTTGTTATCCTTTATTGTGACTAATTCCTGAAAGAAGTTATGTTTCTTACAATTCACTTGTTCATGGTACTAATTTAATCCCCTTCCCTCCCCAATATAAAACAAGTGCAAAGAACCAATGTAGGACTGGTATTTGGTGCAAGCTCAGTTTTGCTATCCTGCTCATTTATTCGCAGTTCTCAGGCCTGAATCAAACCGACATTTGTATTTGATAAAAGACTGAGGGGTGGGTTGGGTGTGTGTGGAAGAGCTTGGTACATTGCCACAACCGCAGAACACTGCGCTGTGACATTTAAATTCCTCCTAACCAAGAAAAAATAAGACAAAACCTTCCTCTCGTTCCCTCGCTACATCTAACAATCTCACCACTTTTTTCACTCCTCCAGCCAGTCATCTTTAACACGTCGGCTGCGTTTTCAGATTTAATGCGTTATTCAATAACGGACTACCATCGCTAACAACCTTGGGACTAAGCCACAACTGCGACGTAACCCCAAATCCCTCTGGATAATCTATTATGTCGAAAGTGGTTATGGGAGGCGTAGTTTTCCTAAGGATAGCGTGTGAGTCCCGAGGAGCCAATCGTGGTAGCATAGGAAGATAAAGTCTCTTCCTGGATCGGCATTAAAGGGAAAATAAAACTCTTGACTATAGTTATTCTGTAATGAATCCATAATAATTACGCTACAACATTAATGATGGAATTCAATGGTATATATTAAATTATTAAAATTCATGAGATAATTGTAACTATTTTTCTCCAGCAGAGTCTTTGCACGAACCTTAATAGCCTTACTAGTCGCCAGGTACTATTTTATTTTATTTTAATTATTTTTTTACTATTTTAGAAGAATATGCCCAGCTGATTGACCCTCTTTTCTCTATCCAGATACTTACTAATAACCTCAAGTTTTTCTGGCATAGCTGGGATACCAGTGAGGGGCAAGTTTTTAAAGCAGAATAAAACTCTTCTCCATTTCCCTTTGGCTGCTGTCACAATTGATTGTGTGTGCTTTGTGGTTATTTCTGACAAGTGCCTTTAAAAATAGGAACTTCTGCAACAGTTACCGCTTAAGAAAAATACCCTCAGACGCTACTAGAGCATGCTGAGTGAGGATTTGAAGAAGCTGAAAACCTCCAAATTATGTGAAAAGCAGAAGAAACCCATGAGGGAAACAGTGGCTAAAGACTTATCATTTTTGCAAACATGTCACTGAAGAAAAGGTTGAAAATTTCCCAAGTAATGGGAGAACAGAAGGCTACTCAGAGAAGATCACTACAAGGAAGAAGGATCTGTTCAAGGAAACAAGTAAAACAAGCAAATAGGGAGTGGGGACACACCCAAATTGTCACAGAGCATGCAGTGCAAAAGGAATCAAAGTGGAAAGTCTAAAAAATCAAACCACAATATAAAGTCTTTCTCATCCTAGTTGAAAGATAAAGTAAAAGTGAAAGTAAACACAAATTCTGATTGCAGGAAAAAGTTTGAGACCCAATTGAATTAAACCAATTAATTTAACCACCTTAACACAAATCACATCATGATTACTGCCTTTTAGAGATATGTAGAAGAAAAGCACTATACATAATAACTGATAACTGTTGATATGCTAAGGAATGATGGTTGTTTATGTCTATTGCCTGGCAACAATACCACCGTGAAGAATCATTTCCATGCAACCGATCCTCACTTCAGCAACTCTAAATGGGAAGAGGTAGATTGAAGTTAAACCCAAGCAAGGCAGCATTCCTGTTTGTCCATTATGGTTCTCTTCTGGCTATGCTGCTGCCTTTTGAGGAGGTGGTACTTTACTTAAAAGGGTTAGTCTATGACTTGGGGATTCTCTTTGGCTTATGACTACAGCCAGATAAGCAGGTCCCTTGGCCAGGAAGACCTTTGCCCAGCTTTAGCAGCAGGGACGTAGTCAGGGGAGGCAGGGTGTCACCACAGTCATCATGAAAAGAAAAGAAAATGTAAAAGGAAAAAGGCTGAGGTAGTTGCTGCCAGAGTCACAGTGGATGACTCTGCTTAGTGCTTAACTGTTTAAAAAAGCCTCTTTAAAAAGTGCCCTCTACAGAAGGAGGCAGGAGAACCAAGTGCCTCATTTAGTCTACCTTTATGATCACTCGAGCAGAGTTAAGCAAGGGTTAAAAGCTGAAAAATTCCTTATGTAGATGAGGCACTTGGTTCTCTCGCCTCCTCCTGTAGAGGGCACTTTTTAAGAGGCTTTTTTAAACAGTTAAGCAGAGTCATCCATTGGAGACTCTGGCAGCAGCTAACCCAGCCTGACCTCAGCAGCTCTTGCCTTTTCCCTTCTATATTTTTACATTTTCATTATGGCAGGCAAGAGCAGAGTTGAAATCCTCTGTGATTGTGAAACAGCTGGAAAAGGTATGTGGGTCGGAGGGTGGGGGAGGAATTCAAAATTAATGTAATTTGTAAGTAATTCTATTATTGTAAGTAATTAGTGTGTGTGTGTGCGTGTGCTTGTTTCTTCACTTAACTCAAACTCTCAATTTGAGAGAGAGTTTGTTTGAGAAGAGAGGGGCAGCCCGCCAGTAGAGGCGGGTCTTTTACCTGCCTCTGCTGGTGAACTGGTGCTTTCTTTCTTTTGCCGCAAAAGAAAGAAAGTGGCTTTTGGCCGTCCCACCAGCTATGTCCGACTGCAGGCACCTTGGTATTGTGGAGTCCCAGTGGCCCGTCGGTCAAGCCGTGCGCTCCATCGGCCAAGCCGTGTGCTCCGTTGGCCAAGCCGTGCGCTCTGTCGGCCAAGCCATGGAGCAAGCGTGGCATGCCCGGCTAGACCAGGTAAAATGGCACTGCTGAGCCTTGTGTCGGAGTAAACAGGACTCGGCGGACGAGAGTCGGAAGCCGCCACCACTTGGCTCGCCTCAGTCTCGCCTCTTGGCCAGACTCTCCTTGCCCACTGTGCCCCTCTTCCCTTTCTCTTCTTCCCCCCACGGGGAGCCCCATTCTGCCCCCTCCCTATTTCCTCCTCCTCTCCCCTTTCTTCGCCGGCTGCAACTGAGTAAGGAGGCACCGCGGGGCCAGGCCCCTCGCACCTGCATCCAGCCCGCTGGAGCTTGCTGCGCCCGGGGAGGAATGGGACCCTCTTGTCCTGCAGAGCCCACCACTGCTTGAGCGGGGAGCAGGAGGAGGAGGAGAAGGAGGGGGAGAAGAGCGGTGAGGCCTTGTGCCGGCCAGCCAGGCAGGGAATAGGTCAGGCGGGGGGTGGGTGGGCTGGCTGGCTGGGGAGGGGGGATCATGGCCACTCAGGTGTCCCCCGCCGCCACCGGCAGCAGCTTGGGTGTCCCGGATCCATCCGAGCTGAAGAAAGCAGAGGCGCAGCAGTGGGATTGCTCACTGGAGGAGGTGGGAGCGAGGCGGCGGAGTCTGGCGGCAGCGAGAAGCAGTCGGAAAGTGAAGGTCCTAAAGCCTCAGTGCTGTGTCTGCCATAGATGCGGGACGCCTCTATGTCGGACACAGCAGCGGGACGTCCGAAAGCCCTACTGCTGTGTTTGCCATAGATGCGGGACGCCTCTATGTCGGACACAGCGGCGGGGCGTCCGAACGCCCTGGCGTTGTGTCCGACATAGGGTGGCTTTTGCCCGCTTGCCTCACCAGCCGTAAACCTCACTGCACATCACTGTTTAGCAGGTGTACCAGTTAATGTGCTACTGGACCAAGAAAATCTCACTACGGCAACTCATGTACTCATCTACACCCACTTGGATAAATTATGTACAGGTACTCTTTGTCACTCCTTTTAAATAGGCCAGATTAATAATAATAATAATATAAGTGTCAAGTGCAGGAAATCAGGAAGCCAGGCAGTTCAAGTGCATATAGATTTATTGTATGCTAATGCTCTCTACAAGAAGTAATATATGATAAGCCTATATTCATTTCAACTGCCTGGACTCCTGAATTCCAATTTTTGACAATCTGAATGATTAACAGCCAAAGCAAATTGGCAGTAGATGAAAGTCAATATAATTGAAGGTGGGCTGGATATGAAGTCAGATATGAAGACCCAGATGGCCTTTTAAAGAGGAGGCCAGCATTCCCAGATGTTTGATCTGTACACTCAGCAGTCTGCTGAAATTAGATTTGGTAAGTAACTATATAGGAATTTCATAGGGCAAGTCTCCTCCTTTTCTGTAAGAATGAGTATGAACAAGAAGATTTCATGCTAAAGATTCCACTATCTACAGTTAATGCAAAGTTTGACATGTGACTCACTACCCATATATCAGCAATTCTGTTAGTGATTTTGACCCTGCAGAAGGCAACTTGGTATCACATGTTAAAGAAAAAATGGTAAAAAAAATGTTTTTTGGTAATTCTAATAATTTGATATAGAAGTTCAGGATAATGACCAATTCTTTCTTATAATGTGTGTTCACAATTATGTCAAGATAGTTAAAAATCATGATTTAGCATCCTCAATAAACATTAAACCATTTGTGTTTGTAGTGATCCATAATCATTTTATTAAAGTCAGCAAGTTACAGTAAATCAGTGGCCTCCTGCTGTTCCCAGAGCAAAACAGTATTGAGGCTCAACAATAAAGTTCTAGGATAGGTTACAGAGACTGAAGATGAGCATTTAAATGCGTTGGATCTTAGGCAAATGATAATTTTGCAAACGATTAAATACTATTGATACAAGTACATAACTTACATTTGGGATAATAATTTATAATGTAGTATACATAGCCTTTCAAAAATGTGAATGGCAGTTAAGCTGGTTATTATTTTGACAGTATGACCCTGCCTCTCATTTTGAATGGGGGGGGGGAGTTGTAAACACGCTCCTTATCAATGTCCTTAGGAATGTTGCATTTTATAAAAGCTTACAGCTCATGAATTAAAGGCCATTTGTTGATGTAACAAAGGTTACAAATCCAGGAGATATATCCTGAGGGAATAGCCATGGATAATAGAGTCATTTAGCATTTAAGGCTACTGTGAATATTTATTTATATAGCATATGATGTTATTGTGGATAGATAAAATTTAATATTAAACAACCAAAGCCAGAGATATTCAGGAAACACCTATGACCTAAGTATGAGCATCTATGAGACATAGAGCAAATAGAAATTCCCTCTATAGTACAATGGCATTTTCATCCAATAAATCAAATTCCAAAAATATGTTTATTTAGTTAATGTTATCTTTGTCTTTGGAAAATTAGATCTATTAGAAAATTAGTACTTAAGTTCTGGCTTACATTCTGATAAATTGAGCTTTTATTTCATATTAATATTTCACCTTAATTTATTTTCTTTTAGAAATTGTGTCTTTCTTTCATTCAGATATGGTTTTGTTCCTTATTTTTACCAATACTTTTCTAGCTTTCCTGTATATAAGAAAAATGTTTCCTTATATCTAAGAATACAGTTAATGCAAATGCATTTTCCTCTTACTTGATTGGACAGAGGGATGGAATTTCAGGCAGTTGTCTGCTAGTTGTGCGCAGTAAAACATTCTTTCAGCTGGACGCAAAGCCTTCCACACTCTAAATGCTTTTGTAACTTAATCTGACATTAGCTGAAGATTTTCTTTTCAGTGCTGCTCTTTACAATTTAGAAGAAAGAACACTGAAACTGACTTCTGTATATAGTCTTGCAGAATAATTTGAAAGGTTTGGGTAAGTTCTCTTTACTTTTTTAATCAAATAAACTTTTTACAATATGCTAAATAAAAACTGATATTTTACAAAGCAAAGTGGGCAGTGAAACTTTCTGCATCATAATCCATAAAATGTATTTAAATGGTAAAATATAAACATGTGAAAGAATGAAATATACTGAAAGCAGTTGATACTTTTATGTTAGCAAAAAACATTTTAATGTAATTCTCATAAAAAATTAATAGTCTCTAAATCTCAGAGATAATTTGAAATAACATTGCCATGCTATTGAGTGAATGTATCTGAAGACTAGCCTAATTATTTTATATATTGAACATGCATGAGAAATTTCAATCTGAGCCCAGGTCAGGCTGGGAAACCAAAACAGTTGTTATGTAGCATGTAATATACCCAAGGTTTTAAAATTATCTTGATTATCTTGATTAATTATGTTGTTTCTTTTTGTGATTGTAGAATTGTGTTCTTAAAATAATAACTGATAGCTAGGTTTTTAAACTTTTAATATGCAGTGTGCCTTTTTGATACATTCATAACACATCCAGATAGCAATAATGCCATTGTATAGTCATTATTTCACCATACTTTATACAAATACTCTGCTATTTTGGTAGACTATCCAACAATGCATATTTCCACAGTACTCTGTTTTAAAATTCAGGAGAGGGAATTGGCAGACAATATTACCCGAGGAAAATTACTTGTCTCTTCTCCACCCAACCAGTTCCTTGCCATTGTTGTCCACAGTCTTCTCAGCTTGCAAGCAGCCCATACAAACATCTTTAACTGTGCCAGAATTAAAAAAATATATCCAAAAGCACAATTTATCATTCAGAAATTAGCTCTATTGTCTCAACTTTGTATATTTTACATAATTCACGTTCAGCTGTTCAAATGTATCTGATAGCTACATTCCTTCTGTTAAAATATGTTTGCATACTTATTTACTGCTATAACCACATTGATTTCTGATCAAACTAGAACTTGAGTAGAAGAGGATCTTTTTGCAAATGGTAGACTAGACTAAATAAATTGGTTTTTCTTCACTGTTTTTCCCTAGGAAAGGTTTTATTGCAAATAAATAAATAAATCATAGTTTCTGTCATATATATTTAACAAACGGGTCATAAGCCTATGCTATTTTAAATTATACATACATATCACTTACATTGGTCTATATTTTATTCCTACATAGCCTATTCTTCTTAGTCACTTGAGCATACATCAAAGTTTTAATGCCATCTTCAAATTGGTTTCCGTTGCTGTCAGCTTCTGTTCAAAATTGCTGAATCGTTTGCTTAGCAACTTCCCAGTCTGATAAGATGCTTTACCAGCTTCTGCCTGGCTGTAGCTTTTCAATGTGGCTGCTGGAGTGTTGAACCTGCTGGCCTCTGCTTTCCTTTTGGCTTGTCTGCTGCTGGTTTGGTGAAGTTCATGCTTGCTCCTGCTTTGTCATCACTTATCTGCTAAGCCAGTGTTTCTCAACCTTGGCCACTTGAAGATGTCTGGACTTCAACTCCCAGAATTCCCCAGCCAGCAAATGCTGGCTGGGGAATTCTGGGAGTTGAAGTCCAGACATCTTCAAGTAGCCAAGGTTGAGAAACACTGTGCTAAGCTGATGGCTTTTTTTTTAACTTCTCAGCTGCAGGTTCCTTCTTTTTGCTCTCCTACATAACACAACACACTACACACAACCACACTTTGGTGTTCTCCACCTTTTCCTTTTACAGTTGAAAACAGGTGTAACTGCAATGGACAATTTAGGCTGCCTAAGTCCCAGGGGAGAAAACAAAGGGAAGGGATTACTCATGACAGCTTTCCTTCCATGCTGAGTAAACTATTGCTAAACATTCCTTTATTTTTGCTGAATGTTGTTGTTAATGGTTCATTTTACTTTAAGGTTTCATTCAGAAACGTTGAGCATGTGGTGCATTTTGGAATCTTGGAATTTTGTTTTAGTTTCAAGAAGAAAGATTTATTTGTGATAAACTGCTTAAGAAATAATATAGATGTTAGATTATAGCTCTAATGAAGAAAAATAAAGGAAAACATTATGCAAAATCAGAATCCCATCTGAATACGACCATCCAGATAAATGCTTGCTCATTCTGTCTACAGTCTTAACCTCTTCTAGTTCCTTCTTTAGATAAGTAGATAAATCAGAGAAAAATACTATTATACAGTAGCAATCAGTAAGCTTTTCTTGTGGAAATTTCTAGGCAGACATCATCTGAACAATGAACAACTCAATTGAAAATTCATAAACATTGTTTGTTCTCAAAAATTGCAACTTTAAGACATAGTTTGAGGCCCATCACTTTTTCAGTAAATATGGTAGTAGTGCAGGGGTGGGTTCCTGCCAGTTCTAACCTCTTCTATAGAAGAGGTTCCACAAATCTACAGTGCCATTTAGAACCGGTTCCAGCTTCCTCCCCCTGCCCATCTGCACATCATCAAGATGAAGAGTGAGAGGAGGAATTCTGGGAGTTGAAGTCCATAAGTCTTAAAGCTGTCAAGTTTGAACACCCCTGGGGTTTTTTTTCTAAAGGGTTAGGGGTGCAAGGGTCTTGTAACTTGACAGATTTAAGACTTGCACACTTCAAAGCCAGAGTTCCTGAGCCAACATGACTGGAGGAGGAATTCTGGGATTTGAAGTCCACAAGTCTTAAAGCTGTCGAGTTTGAACACCCCTAGGGTTTTTTTTCTAAAGGGTTAGGGGTGCAAGGGTCTTGTAACTTGACAGCTTTAAGACTTGCGTGCTTTAAGTTATGTGTTTGTTTTTGTTGATGTGCTTATGTGTTTAAAATAAATAAATAAATAAATAATAAATAAATAAATAAATAAATAAATAAATAAATAAATAAATAAATAAAAGACTTGCGTCTTTCAAATGCCAGAGTTTCTGAGCCAACATTTTGATTGCTAAGCAAGAGCGTTGTTAAGTGAGTTTCACCACATTTTACAAGTTGGCCATGCCCACCCAGTCACATGGCTGGCAAGCCACTCCCACCCAGTCACATGGCCAGCAAGCCACTCCCACACAGTCACATAGCCGGCAAGCCACTCCCACAAAGCAGGCCACACCTACAGAAGAGGTTCTAAAAAAATTTGAAACCCACCACTGTAGTAGTAGCACCTTCCAGTTCTAGACTACAAAAATTCAATTGACTGATAAATTACAACCAACAGTTAGAGATTTTTGAATCTCTTTGTTGTCATCTGATTTTTTTTTTGCAGCTCTGATAGCCCTAATGGTAAAAGAAATCCTATACTAAAGTGTTACTTCCAGAATTCCCAGCAAACTGTTGAAGTAATACAGAGAATTTCAGAAATTTCCTAAAAAAAACTTGGATTAAAATAAAGCTAGTCCTTGACTTACAGCAATTCATTTAGTCACCATTCAAAGTTACAACAGCACTGAAAAATGTGACTTAGACCGTTTTTCACAGTTACGACCTTTGTAGCATCCTCGTGATCATGTGATCAAAATCCAGATGCTTGGCAACTGACTCATATTTATAACGGTTGCAGTGTCCTGGGGTCATGTGATCACCTTTTGTTGCCTTTGGACAAGCAAAGTCAATGGGGAAGCCAGATTCACTTAACAACCGGTTACTAACTTATCAACTGCAGTGATTCACTTAACAATTGAGGTAAGAAAGGTTGTAAAATGGGCAAAACTTACTTAACAAATGTCTCACTTAACAACAGAATTTTGGGGCTCAATTGTGGTCGTAAGTCGAGAGCTACCTGTACTGTATCCAGGTAATAAAGAGTTCGATAATCACTAGATGGCAGGAAGGAGTTCATGTCTTCTGTATCTCTATGCTGCCATCTTGTGACCTACCTACCTTCCTACCCAGAAAAGTTAAGATCTCCCAAATTGCTGAAAGTGATTTTTCTTTATAGAATTCTGAAATTTACTATAAAATAAAATTATCCACAAGCCCTGAATAGACATCTATTGATGTAAAAAATATCTCAAAATCTTTCAAGTCAAAAAATTCCTCTAAATGGGAATATAAATTCTCTTATCTATGGTGTTTTTTATTTGTTATTTGTGGAGCTTTTTTAATGACATTATGATGTAGTGTTTAATGACAGAAAACATTGGGGCTGTCACTGTCTCTCAACCTAAGAATTTCTTATACTGGCAGGAAGAGAAAAGGGCATGAAGATTCAGGCTTATTAAATTAGAGCAGGAGTCGGCAACCTTAAACACCCAAAGAGCCATTTGGACCTGTTTCCCACAGAAAAAAAAACACCGGGAGCTACAAAATCTTTCCCATGCCTATTTCCTGAGCGGCCACAAAACTAGTATATGTAGTTGACTTAAACATTCTTTTCTTGGATTTAACCATGGCTGGCCTACCAGGGGTTGAAAAGCTCAATAAATCACCTGCTAACGGGTGTTGCACATTGGTGGTTGTGATGCATATTTTGAGCAACAGGGAGCCACAGCAGAGAGATGAAAGAGCCACATGCAGCTCCACAGGTTGCTGACCCCTGGATTAGAGCATAAAACATTAACAATGTAAAAACAACAGATTATGTCAGCTCCTTTGAGTGAAACCAAATTGCCAATGTAGTACCATTTGTTCAGATCCTGCAACTGTCTTAGTAAGTGTGGAAAGAAATGTCCTTCTAGTTCAGCTCCAAGTGGGGAAAAAGACACTGGAGACATGGAGGCTGCTTGGAAAGATGGTTTAATGGTGAATAGGACCACATGGCTTGAGTTCTGAACAAAAAAGGTGATCACATGCTTCAATGTTGGGTGAAGACGAAGACAGCTAAGAAGGGGCTTGCAGGGTTTTTTATAATCTGTTCGGCCCCACCTATCTGTTTCCTGTTCCTGTGTAAGAAATGTATTTTGATTGGTTGTCAGACTCCCATGGGACCATGCAGGGGCAACACTCTAGGCTGTATTTTGAATCTAGGTTTGGTTGAGTTCTCAGATGCCATGTGGTGAGTGGGTAAAGGCTAATCATGCCTAATCCCATCAACCTGGAGCTGAAGGGGAGAACTCTTTATTATGTAAAGGGACTGGCTTGGGCATCTTAATGATCCATTGACAAAGGGGATGGGCAGGAAGCTGCAGGGAGCTACTTTGTTTTTAAAATATGTTTCTTTCTTTTCACATCCAGGGAAATGTAATATTCTGCCTTTTCAATATTTCCTAGGATATTTCATTTTTCTGGGAGAAGGATGGGTTTTAACTTCCTACATAAGTTTAGTAAGCTATTTCTCCCTTTGTTTTCTGCTGGTTATTATTGGAGGGACATATGCTACTTATGTAAATTATGTTATGTTTATTAGCATCATTCATGATCAGAGAGATACACAATTAATCTTTCAGTTTTGTGAAAAGAGCCAGTTTTTCCCCATATCTTGACTTAAACTACTTGTGGAGGGAAATTATATTTAAGGCATCCTTTAGGGCTGATCCATCATAACCTCACTCCTTCCCAGTTGCTTGCTTTTCCATCTAAATGTAATGTTGGGTGTTTTATTTTTGTAGAGATAGAAAGGCATATTTCACTGTGCTGTAATTAACATATTTGATGGGCAAGAAGTGCAGCAATTGATTTTAAAGGTCACATTTATGATGCTTTTTTTAAAAAAATCAACAGATGAAGGCACAATGTTATTGACATGCATAAAATGATCTAATCAAGAATAACACTGGGATAGGCTAATTGCATAGCTCTTTTCATAACACATTTTTCAATTGCTTCTTCTTTTCATTCTTGTAATTTCTCTCTGTGCGGTTGCTAGTTTCCATGGCCTGAATGACTTCTTATGAAGTGTCACAACTTTAAAACTTTAGAAAGTTAGCCATTTGTATAAGCCTGGGGATTTGGGGACAATCTGGCTGCCCCCATGGATCACCAGAGTTGGTTTGGCTGATTTGGCTAGGTATGGGGCTGTCCCCATTTTTCTCTCATCACTCCATGTATCTGTCTCCTGAAGCTGCATTAGCAATGGAAGAAATCTGTACAGCTGATGGGTGGTAGCAAAGTTATTTTTATGTAATTTTTTTCCTGCAATCAAATGGATATATGCAGCCGATATGATAGCTCCAGTTTACTGAAACAAAATAAATGGAAGTAACAGTAAGAGCAATGTATGTTGCAGGATTTATATATATTTATATATGTCAATTTCTTTTTTTGCCCAATTATATTTTCATTAGTTTGATTGCCTTTTATTATAATTTAATTCTTTAGCCAATTCTTTTGCAGTTACTACATTTAACATGCTTTAAATTATAGATAAGTCAGGACGATTTCCACTGTTTTTCTATTGCTTGTCACTAGTATGACATTATCCAAATAAATTTTAAACTGATTCTCCTTTTTGATGCAGTCTTAAATCAGTAATCACAATCTATCATCTTGCTGGAATAAGAGAATGGCTGACCGAGTGCTTGTGATTGGCAGAGGAGGCAGAGAACATGCATTGGCTTGGAAACTGGCACAATCTCCACACCTAAAACAAGTACTGGTTGCACCAGGAAATGCCGGAACAGCCAATGATGGGAAAATGTCTAATTCAGGTAAAAAGATTATCTGACAATGCATTAATATATTTAAATGCCCCCCGGGAGAAAAATCCAGAATACCTCCCCAAACCATTGTACCACATATAGATGATAATGAGATGAGGGAGGGAGATGGAGAGAGAGAGGAGAGAGAGAGAGGAGAGAGGGGGGGGGCAGGCAGATAGACGGGTGGATAGAGAGAAAGAGAGAGAGATAGGTAGGCAGGCAGATAGATGGATGGAGAAAGAAAGGGGGAAAGAGGGAGAGGGATACCATAACTAGATAGGCAGGCAGATAGACAGACAGACAGATGGATGGATAGAGAGAGAGAGGATGTGTATAATTAAGGTGACCAGACGTCCCTAGGGAGGCCGCAGGCTGGCAGTAACCGCCGCGGCCTAGCTCCCCCCCCCCTGGTCAATGGTGTCCCTCTTTACCAATCTGAAAAACTGGTCACCTTACATATTATACAAAAATAAATGTTTAGGATAATGCATTTGATTTGTGATTACACAGAGAAAACTATTTAATATGAATTAAATGGAAAGAGAAAGTAGCTAGAGTCATAGAGTCAATTGAGTTAGGTTAATGAATTAACCCAATTTTCTGGATCTGTACAATACATTGAATAAAAACTTACCTTTCAACATTTTAATTTTATTATATAAAATACAAAAAAGAAGAAGAAAATAGGACATAAAGGGCGATAAAGGAGATGGGGAAAAGGGGTGTGTGAAATACAAGGGGGAAGAAAAAAAGAAAGAAAATCCTTCCAACCCTTCCTAGCACAGTACAAGATAACACACTCCAGCCACAACTTTTTGCTTTTATACATTAATATATAACTAGCCATTTCTATGATACCAAATCTTTCTAATCATCAAAACCAAGATCAAAGTTTCATTTTTTGCTTCACAAGCACAAATTCCAGAAGTGATATGCAAATAAGAACATATTTTCTTCTTTAAACGAGTAATCAATTGAACCATTCCTACTTCATCTTCCTTGCTATGGAAATAATCTGTGTTTCTATTTACAGCTAGTAATCCTTATGAACTATCACTATTTTTATTTACCAAATTTATTGTATTCTTTCAAGTTATTTGGCCTAAAAAAAAAGAAAAAGGGGGGAATCTTTCCCCCTCCTTATTCCCTTCAAAGTACTAAACTTTTTAAAAACAAAAAGGCACTTTTTTAAAGTCAAAACTTTCTTATACATTTTATTCTTTAACTTTAACATACAAGATTTAAACTTCAATAATCCATTTAGCTCCCTCCTTCCCTCCAAACTACCCTTATAGAATATTTTTTTCTTTTATAAACATCCCTTTTAACATACAGAGTTTTTCTTTAAACTCATTTTCTTTTACTTTCTCTTAATACAGGTACTCTCAAATACATTTTCAATAGCTTTTACCTACTTTATAAGTTACGTAAGCAGTATGTATGTATGTATGTATGTTTTCTGAGGTTTTCGCGGGTGTTAGTATGTAGGTCTCTAGTTATTCTGGTTTTCTCCTGCGTAAAATTGGAGATGTCTTGGCGACGTTTCGACGAAGTCTCATTCGTCATCTTCAGGCTTCTTCAGGCTTGGTGCTTCCATGGGCAATGTGAGATCTCGGTTGTGTCTTCCTTTTAACTGCCAGTGGGGGTTTGAACTGATTGGGTGGGAGCTTGGCTGTGTCCTGATTGGGTGGTGGTGTGTTCTGATTGGGTGGAGGTGTGTTCTGATTGGTTGGGGGTTTGTGTTTCATGTAAGGATAGGAGGGGTTTAATGTATGTATGTATGTATGTGTATGTATGTATGTATGTATGTATGTATGTATGTATGTATCAGTGGTGGGTTCCGGATCCCGTTGTAACTGATACAGTTGCAACGGGCCCGGCATCCTCCACATGAATGTGCACAACACATGCACAGCATGCACATGCATCCTATTCTCCAGCGATGACTTCGCGAGCCTCTGTGATGCTCCAGCTGCTTGGTGGAGTGTCGTGCAGGTATTGTATACACTATACACATGCGTGGAAGCCCCGAAGAGTATAAAGACAGGTAAGGATGACGGGCGAGCAGGTGGGCCCTCCAGAGCACCGTACCGGAACGGTACCCGGTGCTCCGGGCAGGCACCGGTACGCCCATACCAGGGCGTACCGTCTGCAACCCACCACCGATATGTATGTATGTATGTGTTGGAAGAAATGTCCTTCTGGGTTTAGCTCCAAGTGGGGAAAAAGACAATGGAAACATGGTGGCTGCTTGGAAAGATGGTTTAATGGTGGACAGGATCCCATGGCTTGAGGTCCTGAACAGAAAAGGTGATCACATGCTTCAAGATGTTGGGTGAAAAAGAAAAGAGAGAGAAAAAGGGAATTTGCTGGATTTTTTATATTCTTATATTCTGCCCCACCTCTTTGTTTCCTGTTCCTGTGTAAGAAATGCATTCTGATTGGTTGTCAGACTCCCATGGTGCCATGCAGGGGTAACTCTCTAGATTGTGTTTTGAGTTCAGGTTTGTTTGAGTTCCCAGATGCCATGTGGTGAGTTTCTGTAGGTTAATCCTAACTTTGTTATGTAGAGTAAAGTAGCTCAGGGCCCCTAATGGCCCATTGAGAAGGTGAGGGCTATTAAGAGTGAGTCTGTTTCCTGCCTAAAAACATGTTTCTCCATTTCTGATCCATGGAAATATAATATTATGCCTTTTTAATATTTCCCAGGATATTTCATTTTTCTAGGAGGGGGTGGGTGCTAACTTCCTACATATGTAAAAAAATACATTTTCAAATTTTGGATTAAACCTTTCTTTCAGTTGCACATATCAAGCAGAGAAAAATGCATCCTAATTCCAGTTAACTCGTTAAGTTTAAATCACTCCTTCCAGCTTATTTTCATGGAGTAAAATCATTTTCTTCTCTGGAAGTATCAAAGACTTGTAGTCCTTTCCTTTTATCACGAGATCCTTAACCTTGTTAATGTCCTTAAAGAAAAAGTCCCAAATTTGTCTATTTTCTCGAAGCTCTTCTTTCATTTGTGTTTACATTTGAACCATAGTAATGAGGACGAAAATGAAAGTTAATATCCCGCTCTTCTGAAGCCATGATAAACTCTTCTGCATTTTCAGCTACCTGTGAAGTAACCTCGGCAATTGGTAACATTCTCCACATATTTGCATCTCAGAAGTACTTTGAGATGCTTGGGTTCCTCTTTTAATCAGAATCAGAAGATTTTAGCCACCCACAGCTGAGAAAATCAGTTACTACAATAGTAAACTAAAATCACAGCTTTCAATCTTTATCTTTCTCCGGCAACTCCCCCCCCCCTCTCGGCCCACTTTTTTATTTTGCTTGTCTTAGCAGGCTTCTTCCTTGTTCTTTAAGACTGTAGGAAGTTATCACCCAGTCCTCTCCCAGAAAAATGAAATATCCTAGGATATATTGAAAAGACAGAATACTACATTTCCCCGGATTTGAAAAGGAAGAAACATGTTTTAAAGACAGAATAGCTCCCTGCAGCTCCCTGCCCCCTCCCTTGTCAATGGGCCATTAAGATGCCCAAGACAGTCCCTTTACATAATAAAGCGTTCTCCCCTTCAGCTCCAGGGTAATGGGATTAAGGCATGATTAGCCTTTACCCACTCACCACATGGCATCTGAGATTTCAACCAAACCTGGATTCAAAACACAGCCTAGAGAGTTGCCCCTGCATGGCCCCAAGGGAGTCTGACAACCAATCAATACATTTCTTACACAGGAAACAGAGAGTTGGGGCTGAACAGATTATAAAAAGCCCAGCAAGCCCTTTCCTCGGCCCCCTTCTCTTCTTCTCCACCCAACATTGAAACATGTGATCACCTTTTCTGTTCAGGATTCAAGCCATGTGGTCCTGTCCACCAATAAACCATCTTTCCAAGCAGCCTCCATGTCTCCAGTGTCTTTTTCCCCACTTGAAGCTGAACCCAGAAGGACATTTCTTTCAACACATACATACATACATACCAGTGGTGGGTTGCAGGTGGTACGCCCTGGCACACTTACTAAGACAGTTGCAGGATCTGAACAAATGCTACTACATTGGCAGTTTGGTTTCACTCAAAGGAGCTGACATTTCTTTCAACAAGACAAAAAGAAATTCCTAAAATGGCACAGGTCTTCAAAAAGGTATAACAGGCTGTTGCTGGAAAGGGTGTCTTTTAAATTGACTTGAGATGGACTAATAGTCCTTGAAGGTGATTAAGATAAGGAAGGCACAACTTACTGTCATTTTGAAATGTGAAATTCCAAAAATAATGACTTCTTAACCCCCTCCCCCCCCCCAAAAAATAGATTGCAGCTCCCCTCCCACCTTTTGGCATGCAGAGAGCTTTGGAGTTCAACTCCAAAAGCAATCTGCCAGCTTATAGCTGTATTGAAGGGTCCCCAGGGAAAGTTCTTCAACACACTCTCACCCTAACTGAGTGGGTCATAAAAACTGATGGGATATCAATCCCTTCAGTTAGAAGGCAGAAGAGCAACACGCCAGGGAAAAATCCTTCGGAGATCTCTCCCTGTGCGTGTGTTCACTTAGCCATGTTCTCTGGAAGTCCTGAATCAAAACAAGTTGAGTTTGCATAACCCAAGAAGCTGCATAAAAACTAATCAGTACTAAAACCAACCAAACTTAGCATGTTGTAAAAAAAATTGAAACTGCCCCTCACATATGAGATTTCTTCAGCCAATCCTTTATATACATTTTTGAAATTATTATTTTCATTAACTGCATGATTTTTTTCTGCTTCTGTTGGGAGCACAATTCTCATATTTAGCATCTGGATCTTAAATTATGTGTTTTTATTATCTTATTTCAGGTGTTTTAATTAGCAACCATACTATCCTCTCCCAGTTCTGCAAAGATCATAACATTGGGTGTGTGATTGCTGGACCAGAAACTTTACTTGCTGCTGGTAAGCTCTGAACATCCTACAACCTGAGTATTTGAACTTAGATTAAAATTAATGCCCCAGTCTTGGGCTGTAGAATGATGTATAATTCTGGACAAGGTGTTCAGTGTTGATATATCATGATTGAATGGCAATCTAAAGATTTGATAATGGTTTGCAGTACTGTAATTTGCTGTTACAAAGTATAAGGAAGTTTTCAGATGACGTTTTTGTCATGCAATTACCATTCCTCATTTGTCAAATTTACAGGGAATCCACATAATATTATCTTACTTTTGCAGCCTTCCTGTGTTTTCCCACATCTTTTTTCTACAAAAACTAAGGAAAAAATATGGATTAGGCCGACAGTATCTTTTAATAATTGGTAATCTATAATTTAATTTAACTGATAATACAAAGTATCTTCTATCTTGAATTTGCCTTCCCATTAACTTCTGAGATGCTCAGAAGTTAATGGCCACCATGACAGCCATGGGCCTAGTGCACATCATTGGATCAAATCATCTCCCTGTGACTTCTCCCCTCTCACAGATCCTGTCATTCCCAGTGGTTCATGGATGAATTGAAGGAGATAAAATAAGAGACATATAGAGCACAGCAGGAGGACAAAGGACAAACTCAACTAAGCAGGATAAAACCTGCTATAATTAAGGCCTACACTTATAGCTTACACTTGGTGCTGTAAAAGCAGCAAAGTGACAATACTTTCCAATCCTTTTTGACTATCTGCAGATAGCCAACTGGTGGCCTTCTTTAAGGTGATTTCATACAAAGTTGTAGGGAAGAATTTGCAGGCAAAATTTCTCACATTCCTTCCAATTTGAATGCCACCTGGTTTGGGTCCAGGCAACGTAACTGGCAACAGTCTTATTTGGTTATCTATCCAGCAGTTTGATCCTGCTGGGCTTGAAGAAGTGGACAGGGTCCTGATAACTGTCATTCAGCCATCTACGGTACTTCTTAGATTCATGCCCCAAATGTATTAGAGACTGATAAGCAAATCCTAAATTTCATTGAGTCTGCATTCCATTCTTGGAACCATTAACATGTATATTAATGAATATTCATATAGCTTCTGATGACTAATAATGTTGTCTTTAAAAATGGGCTAACAATATAATATTTCCAACAACCTCATTATATTCTAAATGCTTCCCTTTTCATGGCAATGATGTACCTTTTTAAATGCTCTTTCTTCTGGGACAGTACACTAATATTACGTTCAATTACATAAGCAATTTTATCTGAGCCTTTCAGTATTTCATTACTAGGAATTGTTGATGACTTGGTAGCAGCTGGAATTCAGTGTTTTGGCCCAACAGCCAAGGCAGCCGAGTTGGGAACAAATAGATATTTCACTAACATCTTTCTTGATCAGCATGGAATTCCCACAGCAAGATGGAAAGCCTTTTCAAATCCTAAAGAAGCATGTGCTTTTATTAACAGGTAAATACTTATTTTCTTTCAAGTATTTAGACTACCTGTTCTTAAGCAATGATTGTGTTTCCCATCAGATAATTTGATACAGGAGGACTTTACAAGCATTTAAGACTCTATATATGAAGGATGTTTCCTCTTTTTTATGCCTAATAGTATGAAATAACTTATATAACATTACTGAAACATATTTGCCAAAATCTGTTTTCATTGGTTAAAAAGATAAATTTAACCACAAAGATAATTCTTTCTGATGACACACCAGAAGGAAACATTAGAGGAAAGAGACTATTATCATGATCTGCAGTAGTGAGGGAGCACACCTCACACCAGTCTTTCTTCCTTCTTGATCAGTTTCTTTTGCCACATCTCTGAGGAAGTTCTACCCCCCACCCCACCCCAGTTCTGGAGGTTCACTATGAATGGCCAGTCCATGCAGGTTAGAAGCTAAAAGCTTGACTTTTAAATAGATAAAAGAGTCAGATTGCACAAGTATAGTTTTATGTGTCAACATGATTATTATAAAGTGAAAAGAAAATAGTACTATTATTCCTTGATAAAATAATATAGAAAAAGTCTTAGAAGCAATGTAAACAGTCAAAAATATGTTGACATTAATACATTACTACAATCATTTTGTAAAAACATTGAGAATTCTAGCCTGCGTGCACAATGATCACCTCATGCCAGATGTCAGTCAACATTTGAGTCTCATATGAGGCAGTTTAACCAAGCCTCCATAAGCTACCAGTAATAAAATTAAGACTTCCATCTTTCAAAACAGAGGCAGAAGATGTTGATGAGGCTAGAAAAAAAAATGAAGTTCTTTTTTTTCAGCAACTTTAGAGGTAATTTATTAGGTTTCTCAAGAGGAAGTCTAGGAATAATTGTGATAATTGTAATCCCAGATTGGATCCTGAGGCCTCTACTCGTCTACCTTCAAGACTGTACTATCCATATTCAGCCTTATTGAAGCATTACATGATACTGATCAGAATTGTAAGAGTCCTTGTATAATGTTGGTACTTGATTCTATTATATAGTTTTCCAGTCTGTAGTTTTACAAGAGGAGATCTTAGATCATATACTGTATATTTTCTTCTAATGTGTATCTTATTTTAAAGCGCAGATTTTCCTCCATTGGTGATAAAACCTAGTAGTTTTGGTCCTAGAAAAAAAATAGTTCTTGCATCCAACCGAACAGATGCCTCCAAGGCAGCACAAGATATTCTTCAGGTGACTTTACATTTCTATGTAAAAGTGTTTCCTGTATTCGTACGTAATACTAAGAAAATACATAAATCGCATTATGACTTCAGACAATAATTGAACCCCGAATGTTTCATTTCGGTTTATAATTGCTTTATAATAGTAAGCTTACAGAATTCAATAAGTGAAGTTGCAATATATTAAAGTGAATTATTGAATCAGTGGGCCAAAATTGATTATAAACTACATTTATGGTGTGTGCTTTCTTTTCTGTATATTTATTATAAATGCAGAGTCACATCTCTGCTAAATGTTTCTTTGTTTTCAGTGTGTTTTCTTCTGACCATTGACTTACGTAATCCAAAATAGGATACAAATATTCTAATAAAATAGTACTGACAAAGAGAAAAGCTTATCTATGATATGGTTAAAATTAAACATCTTTCTAACAGTGATACTCAATTTAATTAGTTATGCATCCATAAACACAAGTGTTTATAAATACCAAGTGTTTATAAGAGAATGTAGACAAAATCGCCTATAAAACTCTTCTGTAGAAAATAGTTTCTGCCTAAAGGAAGCTTCCATCTCAGGAACAAAACTTGTAGCTTTTCTATTACTGCAAGGAATTCCGAGGTTTTTTTAAAAACAAAACAAAACAAAATTGGAAGAATAGGCAAAAATAATAATAATCCCTGGCTGGTATTTTTGTCTATAGATAGACCATTATTCAAAACACTGATTCCACTTGCCATTTTGGGGCCTAACTTTCCAATGTAATACAGTAGCTATTATATATGCAGGTATGCTGATAGTCCCCCATATGATACTATGCTTACCTTAAGGCACATTGAGCAGTGGTTGGACTTTAATTCTATAATTAATTGGGGTCATATAAGAGAAGAGATTATTAAGGATTTGACTTGTATTACCCATGAGTAGAATATGCTCTATAAAAAATTTTATATGTAAAAAGTGAAATGGTATTGATATTGGAAATGCTGTAAAGATAGTTTCTCATTTAAAAAAAAAGGAAAGATGAAAAGAAAAGAAAAAAGATTTGACCAGTGGCTATTCTAATTATAATGCAGGACCTCATGTGTTGTCATTCCGGAGACTCCTCTGAGACAGTTATCATTGAAGAACTTCTTAAAGGGGAAGAATTTTCAGTAGGTTGTTTCATTAAATATTTGGGTCAGAATTACCATTGTTTGCTTGGGCTGCTTTTTACCCTGATTACATACTCTAGTGTGATTCTTAACTTCAAAAATAAAACTAGCATAGTGCTTAGAAAAGTGTTGAGCATGACAGTAGTAGTAAATATTATTAATTGTAGAAGTTCAGATATAGTTAATTTGTTGGATTGACATATTTGGATTTAAATTCTCATTCTGTTCTCTGAGTAATCCTATGCTAGTCAATCAGTTTAGGTGGTCACTGCTATGGATAAAATAATTGCATACGTTTCTGGAGAATACACAAATATTTTAACTAATCCAACAAATGCTTAAAGAAAGAGTCCTTTATAGAACAAGTTTTAATGTAGTTGTTTGTGGCAATTGCTGTACAAAGAGAATTGTCAGCATTTTTAAAAAAAGAAACAAGTGCAAAGACTACACAAGGCATTCATTCTCTAAGCCTTAGCATGTGGCCTAAAACCATTGTATGTATATGTGGGGAGGGGGCTGATAGTGAATGCATGCATCCAAACCTTTTAGGGTAATTGAAGTTTTAAAAATACGGTAGGGCTGAGGTTTAACATTTTCAAGCATTTCATTTTAAATTATTATTAAAAGCCAGAAAAAATATACCGTAATTTTAAAAGGCTTCTGGATAAGGAGTCATAGAAATGTGTTTTCTTGCATTGGTCCTTTCTCATCTTCACATTCATGGAGTTCAAAGTAAGGAAAAATGAAGGTTTGTAGATTTGGAAAAGAAGAGGAAGAAAAACAGAGAGGCGTAGATAGTTGTAGGGATAATGTTAACCTCCCTGTTGTGAAACAACCTTAAATTAAAAAGTTAGAGTATAGCTGGAAAGGCTTGGTGAACAGCTTGCAGGTCTAGTATATGTTAATTGAAATATAAATACAATAAAAACATGGATTTAATTTACCGTATATATAATCCAGTCTCTTTTGCTCTCCTTCCAGTATTTATGCTTTGTTGATGGAACCACTTTTATTCCCATGCCACCAGTTCGGGTCCAGAAGCAGCTGCTGAATGACCATCAGAGTCCAAGCATTGTTGGAATAGGAGCCTTTGCCCCTTTTTCTAAGGTGCATCATATTTAGTCCATGATCTTACTGAAAGATGCCAAAAAGGCTTATATATTAAGTAAATAAGGAAACATTTGGTTACTCTAGTGGGCTACCTGTGTAAACAATCATTCAACTTTATCTTTTTTAAAAGTTCAGTGATATTGGTGGCTTCCTTTCTGTAAAAAAACAAAGACGTAGTGCACGGAAGGTTTTGCACTTTGTTAAAATATGGAACCTCTGGCACCAAAGAACAAGGACATTGTATTTTAGCACATATATACAATGCACATGTTTATCCTTGGAACACAAGGATAGGGATATTTCTGCCTGGCAGGAGAGAATCAGAAGTTCTGTGTTTGGTTAGAATATAAAAGTTGCACTTCTAAACACAGCCATAGCCATACTCACCCAACTCACCCACACGATGTATACAGATACCAGTGATGGGTTTCAAAATTTTTTAGAACCTCTTCTGTAGGTGTGGCCTGCTTTGTGGGAGTGGCTTGCTGGCCATGTGACTGGGTGGGAGTGGTTTGCCAGCCATGTGACTGGGTGGGCGTGGCCAACTTGTAAAATGTGGTGAAACTCACTTAACAACGCTCTTGCTTAGCAACCAAAATGTTAGCTCAGAAACTCCTGCATTTGAAGCAGGCAAGTCTTAAAGCTGTCACGTTACAAGACCCTTGCACCTCTAACCTTTTAGAAAAAAAACCCAGGGGTGTTCAAACTTGACAGCTTTAAGACTTGTGGACTTCAACTCCCAGAATCCCTCCTCTCGCACTTCATCTTGATGATGTGCAGAAGGGCAGGGGGAGGGAGCTGGAACTGATTCTAAACATCACTGTAGATTTGTGGAACCTCTTCTATAGAAGAGGTTAGAACTGGCAGGAACCCACCCCTGACAGATACACACATATACATTGACAGTATTGAATGATTCATAAGTATCAGTAATCAATGGCATCTTGACTTCTAAAGTATGCCCTTACTTCTGTTTAGGTTGCAATGCGTATTTATAAGATGTGCTGTTGTAGCAAACTGAGTGCTTGTGTTTGTGACTTGCTATTGAAGAGAATGTAAAATAGAGATTCCTCAATGTGTTTGTTTCCCTGACTTACTAGGTTTCTGAAGTTCTTCTGGAAAAAATTAAAAGCACACTCCTTCAACACATTCTTGAAGGTATGAAGCAAGAAGGTATGTCATATGCAGGTAAGGGGCTATATTTATTTTTCATTTTTCAAAAAAGGAATTGTTGATTGTGCAGTAGATTAGTTATGCACAAAATATAGTCTTAGGGTTGCAACTATCCTACCCCACTAAAATCTTGCATGTGGCTTCTTAGTTCTTCCAAATCTTACTATTCTCAGTTCAGGCATAACAAGAAAATGAAGGAGAAAACAGCCACATTTTACTTGGGTAAGTAGAATTCTGCTCTTTTAAATGATAAAATAAATAATAAAATATTAAAGTGGAAACAGCTCCTGACTGGAGAATGACTTGGCCTCCTGTGCAAAGCCTGAGAGCTGAGAGAAGTTGTGAATCCTGTCCAGCTGCTTGATGTGCTTAATTGAATGCCTCTAAAGAAGCTTATGAGGAATAGTTCAGTTTTCCACAGAGTTATCTGGTCTAGTTCTGACACCCTGGATATAACTCTGGGTGATTGTCTTGTTTCTGGGGAGCCCCTAGAAATCTACACCAGTTGATTTTCTTTGTTAGCAAAAGATTGCTTCAAATGTTATTCTATGAAATGTAATGTTACATGCTCCAGGTAAAGATTGATTTGAGAACAAAACTGATGGGTGAGGGTTCCTGATTAAGAATACAAACCCTAAATCCACAGGCAAAAAAGACAGAAAATATATTCTGCTTTAAGAAATTCATTATTTTGCCTTTTCCCCCCATGTAGGTGTGCTGCAAGTAGAATTAATGCTTACTAAAGATGGTGTGAAAGTGTTAAGTGTTGGCTGTCATTTTGGGGACCTACAATGCCAGGTAAAGGAGAGGTACATAATCCCAATGAAACACTAAAACAATAATGTTTTGGACTAGATTACTTTCTGTTGTGTTTTGTTGTCTAATGCTTTGTACATTAAGGCTGATAATGCTGCATTAGTGTTGTGAACTAACAAAGGAGATGCTGCTTTAGCTTCTAGATTATACTGGTATATTTTCTTTTATAGAGCCCAATGGGAATTTCCATTGCTTTCCTAGTTTGCCATGTTCCCTGAAAATATCATTCTTTATGTCAGTGCTTACACAGGTTCAGTAGACAGCCACAAATATAGCATTTGGGAAAAGAAAAAAACAGCAAAGCTGAATTCTGAAGTTAGAACTACTACAGTACTTGTATTTGATTTTTTACATAATTTTGTAGATAATTCTTCAACTTCTTAAGAGTGATCTTTATGCCATTATCCAAGCTGCAGTTGCTGGCCAACTCTGCAATTCTATATTGGCTTGGTCGGATAATTGTTCTGCTGTGTCAGTTTCCATAGAAAATGGCAGCTATCTGCAAGGTCATAAAAAAAGCATGGAAATCACTGGTAAGTTTGTTATTTTTATGTATTTTATATCTCAGTCTTTTCTTCTGATATTTGATGATAATCATGTTTACTCAAAGAATAGCATCTTAGAACTCCCTCTGAGATGTAACTTTCTTAATTATTTCCTAAGTTTGTCCTTTTTCAAGAGTCTCTAAATAGAAACAAATAATTAAATGGAAGATTTTTCGTTAGTAGAAAAGTTATCTGTCAGTCATCACAGAGTATGAGAGCTATCCATATAACTGTAGCACAATAGAACTATTTGTAGAAAATATTGTGAGAAAAATAATACCAATTTTCCTTTTAATTTGTTTAGGGCTTCTTCAGGCTAAAGAGTTAGGCCTTGAAATCTTTCATGGAGCTACAGTAATAAAGGAAGGCAAAGTGTTGAGTAATGGGAACCGAATCCTTACAGTAACAGCTGTCAAGCAGGACTTCATGTCAGCCCTTGAAGATATTTACAAAGGACTAGCAGTCATTTCTATCCAGGGTGCAACCTATGGAAAAGAAACTAGCCATCAAACTATTGCATTCTTCAGGCCGTTTGTGTATGTGAACAATGGAAAATAACTTACTTTTCCTAGGATTTTCTTGCAATCAGTATCTTAAACAAAAATGGGAGCTGTTTCTTGGAATGTATTTATTTTTATTTTATTTAAGAAAATTTATATAGCTACCTACACTCTCAGTGATTCTGGGTGGCTCACAAAGGTAACATAATAAAAAATAATATAAACTTAACATAATAAAATAATATAAAAATACATTTATATTTCATAACACCTAAAAAACAAAAACTATATCCATGTCCATGAACATGGTTTATAATGGTTCTAATCATTTATATTATTTCATTAGTACATATTAAAGATATGAAAAACTGTTCAGAGGAATAATATCAATTTAGCTAATTGCCACAATAAGCATATTTGTGTTTCTTCAGCAAATATTGGAACATGTGGTAGCATCTTAACTCAAGACAACATTGAAACTGAGACAGTTTTGATTTCTTGGTGGATTACATACATAGAAGTCAATGATGGAATAGAACTGTATTGAATCTTTTTACATGCTCTGCAGCAATTGAGCAAAGCATTCATGTGGCGTCTCACTTAATGACCACTAAGCAACTGAGATTCTGGGTCCAAATGTGGTCTTAGGTGAAGGTCTACCTGTACATACTTAATACGAGTTCATTTCAAATCATAAAATCAACAATTCTATTAAAAACCATTATAATATTTAATAAATATAATTCATTAAATAAGCAACAACTATTAAGCAATTCCAATTAATGAAATATAATACGATTGACATTATCACTTATTAACATATATCATTGAGAAGTCGTTGCTGCTGTCTGAGCTTCTGATGATGTTACCTAGTTGGGTAATTAAATGTCTGCAGGAAAACAACCAAGCTCAGAGAGCACCAGAAACCTCACAATTCAACCCTGAGCTGTGCTGAGATACAAATATTCTCTTCTCTAGATACAGCATTGAACAAAAATAGTTTGCCAATAGTTTCAAGGGTAGGGAGTATTAAGTTTGTTATGTTTTTATGCAGAACTTTTTCACTGTTTCTCAGGATGTAATTCATTTGACAGCAACAGCAATCAAAGTGGTGTTTAATATTTACTGCAATGTAGTCTCCTGTTATGAGTCCTGCAAAAGCCTGCTTTATTAATTACAACTGAATTTATTTCTGATTGAGGTCCCCATCTCATGAAGATAGAATTTCAGATTCCATAGCATGCAGTATCTTGGATCATTCATCTGTGTTATCCACTGCAAGGGGTACCAAGCTAGGTAAGGGAAAGACAAATGGAAGAATTCTCAATGAACTTGGAATTAAAATAAGTTTTTTGTTGACGGTGAACCAAACAACCCATTGCAAAAGTTTCCTGGATTGTTTTCACTAGCTTGGATATTCTTCTCTAGGTCTTTACACAAGAGCGATTTTTATTTACACACATTTCATCTCGTCATTATTATTTTTGTAAATAACTTGTTGTGATTTTCATGAGTCAATAACAGCAGCAGAGGAGGTTTTCCATTCTCTCATAGGACTGTTTAATAATAAACTGAGATTTCTGGTTAATTGGATAATAGGCCTGAATGTATTTAAACCAAGCAGCCAGTTGGATTAATTCTATTTTGGCAATGAGTGCACAGTTGGAAGACCTGAAAGACCAGGTAAAGGACAGATAGTCATGGAGAAAATTCATGTGGTCGTTTGGAGTTGAAAATTACATAGTGGCATATAATCAGTCTTACATATTACATATGCCAAGAACAAGTTCATAATAATCATTCCCATTTTCTTATGCACAGCAGAAGGAATGTCTTTTCCAAGATGACCTCCTATGTTACCCATCAGTGTATCATTTAAAAGCAAATGTGTTTTCCTTTGGAAAATGTAGTTATATCTAGGTATACTTTTAATTAGTAGAATCATCAAGGAATCAAGTTCAAGTAATATGAATCCATTAACATGTACTGTACTTAATTGGGTGCATCTCCCCTTATTGTCTATGGAGATTCTCAGCCATCCAGGTCATGGTTGTCTCAAAGGTATTTTTTTTCAAGAGGCATCTTGTTTTTTCCTTTAAGATGTTTCGCTTCTCATCCAAGAAGCTTCTTCAGCTCTGACTGGATGGTGGGGAATGGAAGGATTTATACTCCTTGCAGACATCTGGTCATTTGCCTTCTTGTAGAGCAGGGGTGGCCTGTGGGCTAGATCCGTCACATGCAAGCCACTCCCACCCCAGCTCTGCAAAGGGAAAAAGTCACGAATTATCATGTAACGGCAACTTGAGTTTGACACTCATGTTTTAGAGAATCATTGAGGTCACATGGAGGTTTACCTATGTCTTCAGAGTCACCTCAGTAGTGCAAATGTGTGTGGAGCCTTTTTGGAAGACGTTGGAAAAAAAAACACCTTTGGGATCTCCATTTACCATTTTCATATACGCAACCTTGATAAAGTGCAATGTTGTAGAATACTCATAATGAAAACAGGTGGAAATTGCTTCCACCACTCTCTGTTATTTTGTTTACAGTTGTTTTCTCACTAGCGGGTATTGACAGAGCTGGCATAGTTTCTTTGGTAGAATTGCAAACATAATTGGATTGTTCTACTTATTGTAGTTATTGAATAGAATATAGAAACAGCTGTTGGATTACCTGCTGCTCAGCTTTCATCTTCTATTAGCAAGACTATTAGCAATTAGCATCACTGTGTGTTTCATACTTGCTATAATCTCAAACAAAAAAGAGGCTAAAGTGGCGGTTTGTAAATGCATATTTTCAGTAGTATTTGCCACAAAGAAAATTAGTTTTTATACCAATAATGTGTGACTAATTGGAATTGTTTCAGTGAATACAGGTAAGTCCTTAACTTACAACAGTTCATTTAGTGACCATTGAAAATTACAACAGCATTGAAAAAAGTGATTTATGACTTTTTTTTAACACTTAAAATCGTTGTGGCATCCTCATGGTCATGTGATGCTTGGCTTATTAGTGATTGTTGCAGTGTTCCAGGGTCATGTGATCATATTTTGCAACTTTCTGACAAGCAAAGTCAGTGGGGAAGCCAGATTCACTTAATAGTCATGAGAGGGGAGGGAGAGGGATGGAGAGAAAGAGAGAGAAATCTCTTATGTGATGCCACATACAGTTCATAGTTTAAGTATGGACCTATAATCTTATTTGCCAATACCTGTGATAACAGTGGCCATTTTGTTATTGAGAGCACCTGGATTCTTGGTTACCATGAATAAAGTTTTTTTTCTGGGTAATTGTATTAATTCCTATACAGCACATATTGCAGCTTATGCCTGTTACACCAAATTATGCAGTACAAAATGATCCCTGAGCATATGTGAATCTAATATGACAACTTAGAGAATGCTCCTTCACTATGTCCTCATCCTCCTAGAAACATGTTGAATTGAAATGGAGAATAGTGATGTTCTAAGTTTTCCTAAGCAATATTATGGTACATAATATCTTACACTTTTATGGGTTGCAGGTTGCCCTGGGCATGATGGGATCATTCCTGCCTTCTTTGATTTGAAAGCCTCTGGTTATCGTGATCCAATTTTAGTATCACATGCTAAAAGCATTGGGACAAAACTTAAGGTAAACAGAGGTACATCCATCTTTAAAGCGGACGAAACTGCTTGTACATAACTTTGTGATTTTATAAAAAGGGCTTTCCTTAGTCCATTGAGAAGAAAATGGCTGGCTCATAAAGACAAAAATCACTTGTTTATTTTGAATGTCTGTTTATATTTTTCTACACTTATCATGCTGACAGTGTGCGGTCTGTCTACTTTATATAGTTATCCCCTATAATTTCAATAAAGCCCCTTTGTCTTTTCCCCGTTCTATTTCCTTTTTCCTGGATTGATGATATAATCTTGCTGGACAAAATATCTTCAAACATTAAGGTTGCACTAAATCAGTGGTGGGTTCCAGCCGATATGCCCCAGTACGGGCATACCGGTGGCAGCTGGGAGCAGCAGCCACCGTACCAGAACGGTGTTTTGGTGGGCCTATCCGCCCATCCACATTCCTTACCTGCTTTTAAGCCAACTGGGCCATTTGTGTGCGCACAGTGTACGATGCCTGTGCAACCTCCACCGAGCAGCTGGAGCATTGCAGGGCGATGGGTGCGCATGCGTGCATAGCACGCGTGCCCGAGTGGACGACCAGCCCCATCGCAGCATACTGGTTGCAATGGGATCCAGAACCCACCACTGTACTAAATGCAATTTATGTAGGAATGTGGAGTTTTTTTTAGCTATTTGTTTCCCTTTCTCAAAGGTTTTTTGTGTGTGACTTTTATTAGATTGCTAGGAAGATAACTGGTCTGATTCTGCAAAATTCATACAATTGATTATACTGTATTTTACTGTATTTATTACTTATAATTGTTTATCATCCTGAATTACTGAAAATCCCAACCCCTTTTGTGATTGAGCAGATTTATTTTATCACAAATTATCCCTTCCAACTCTTCTGCTGCACTGATGGAAGCTTTCTAGTGGCCAAACAATACTGGATGGTTTTCAGCTGAGTTTTTGGATCCATAAAAATGCATTGAAATAATATTTTGTATGAAGAACTATTTTCATTACAATATGTGGCTAATTTGTATGTCTTATTACAGATTGCCCAGTTGTGCAATAAGCATGACATGATTGGTCAGGACTTGGTGGCTATGTGCGTCAATGGCCTGCTGGTTCAAGGAGCTGAACCTCTCTTCTTCCATGGCCATTTTGCATTTGGGAAACTGGACGCTGCTGTGGCTCAGCTCACTCAGGCTATATCAGATGGGATAGCTGAAGCTTGTAAACTGGCAGGATGCACCTACCTTGGTATGAGCACTTTTAAATCAGTTTTTAGCTACTTCCATTCCCTAATCCCTGAGAAAGAACTTCATTTCTGCTGAGCTTGAAACACTGAGACAATGCAGGGCCAAAAGGAACGTCACCTAAGCAGTGTCTTTTTCTTGTGGAATAAGAAAATTCTTGCTCTCATTCAGACAGCTACTGCCCCTCTTCTGCACATTTTCAGTACATGTTATGCACACTTGTCCATTTGCAAACCAGCCAGACAAACCAGCAGTTCATACAATGGGGAACTTCCTAGCCACAAAGGCATAATTCTTCTTATGTTATGATAAAATGTTTGGCATTATTGCAATCAAGCCTGTCAATATTTTTAACCATGGTTGCCCACTGCTACAGCAACTGAACAAAGAGAAAAGGAGAGGCATTATATAGAAGGTTTATAGGCAAGCCACAGGAAAAGGATAGCTTTTGGAGAAGCTATTATAGATAATAATTCTATAATTGTATAGTGTAGAACCTAAGAAGAGGGGTGATGTAGACATTTTGGCCATTAGAAAAATGGCCTGTGTTTAGGTTCTGCCAAGCTCTAGCACCCCACATACAATATAATACAACCAAATACAATCATTCATCTTCTGGTGTGAATGTACTTCTGGTGTAGGGCAAAATTCACATGGGCAGATGTCCTAATTAAGAAACACACACACACACACACATACACAAATTGTTTCCACATTCCACAAATAGAGATTAACAAGAATGTAGCTTGCTTTTTTCTTTTACAAAGAAAAAGAATGGTGTTTTGAAACTATGAGGTACTACTAATTTGGTAACCTCCTAGTGTTGTACTCAGAGTGCATACAACTTCTGTCCTACAGAGAGAGATATACACCTAGATTATCAGTTTAGGACTGATTGTATACATTTAGATTATCAGTTTAAGACTAATGGGGTGGCTAAAACTGGACAAATCTTAATATATAATTTGGTATACAATTACTGTAACTATTGCATGCACATGTGTATGGGTTTTGGAAGTATTCCTCCAATTTATTCATTTGTGTGTGCTTTTGCTGGCCTTTATCAGTATAGTACTTTTTGTTGTTGGTCATATAAAATCAGAAGTCAGACAACATTTATTTTAAACTGGATTTCAATGGAAAGATGTTTCTAGACTTTCTTGGGATGCAATGCATTTGATTTCTCTCTTTTTCCCAGGAAGAGAAGTCAATGAAATGCCTGCCACTTGTGCAGCTGAAGAATGCAATCTGGTTGGCTTTGCGGTTGGTGCTGTGGAGCGAGGCATGAAGTTTCCTCGGCAAGGGAACATTGTCAGTGAAGATATTGTGATTGGAATAGCTTCTTCAGGGCTTCATCACCAAGGATTTGATCTTGTGAGAAAGATTTTTTTAACATCATCCCTACACTATTTTTCTCCGGTTCCTGGTGGATATGGCAACCATACTTTAGGCATGTAAACACCTGCCACTTTTTTATTCCACATTTTTCTTGGAAAGAAATAATGTTTTGTTACTAAGCATTGTGCATGAATACTGTTATATAGTTTTATTGTATTAATTGCATACCTTCTGTTAAATGTTGAAGATCATCTCTAGAACATTTTGAGATTAAGAATTTAATTTAATTTGTTTCCTTAGTAAACAAAAGAGTTATCTTTTATTTCTTAAAATTAATTTCCTTGTATTTTAACAGGAGATCAGTTGCTAACTCCAACCAAAATCTATAGCAGAGCCCTCCTTCCTGTCCTTCGTTCGGGAAATGTGAAAGCCTTTATCCATATTGCTGATGGAGGATTGTTGGGAGGTTTTTCACAGATCCTTCCTGAACACTTTAGCATTGTTTTGGGTAAGTAGAAAAGGCTTGGAGTCAGGGGTGAAATCAACTTACCTTTGCTACTGGTTTGCAAATGTGAGCGTGCGCGCATGCACAGAGCATTAAAAATGGGATGTGATGGACCAGATAGAACTGGCTGAATTCCACCACTGCTTAGAGTGTTTTACCAACTATAGTTTGAGGCTAAATGTTTTAAAATATTTTCATGTCTGATAAGACAGTGAAAAATATTTGCTAAAGAATAAATGTAGACATATCCTCTGTTGGACATATGTAATATAATGTGTTGTCTAAATAGATTGTATAATGTATAATATATTGTACAATAAACTTGGTGGAATAGAAAAGAAAAAATCTGGAATGTGGAAAATTCATGAAAGAAAGGATGGAAGAGGAAAACCATAGGAAATGAGTTTCAGTGTCTCTTATGCTATCAATTCCAAGATTTTCTACACTATTCAAAGATAATAGGAATCTAAGGATATAAGAATAGATCCTTGGGATTCTTGTCATATCAAAAATCAATTGCTTGATTTTAATTTCTGGTCAAGGAATTAACAGGAAAAGCCTGTGTAGGAATCTCCAACTTTGAGGGGCTGGTAAGCACATTTGGAATTTTGAGAACATTTTATTGGTACTCTTCCAAGTGGTTGTGGAAAGATTACCAATTCACAAAATGGATGCCAAAGAAGATAGCAATTTGATAAATTGATGATTTAACATTGTCTATTTTTTACTTCCTGTCATCTGGATTTCTTCTGCTTGTCTTTGGCTTTTCTTCTAGTAGTATGGTTTAGTTTCAAACAAGTGTACCCATCATTTTTATTTTCTGAAAAAGCTTATAAGGTGATGACTAGATACTTTTTGAAATAAAGATGGTACTGGAGACTAGCATTTTGCATTGCAACATATTTATTTCCCTTTTTCAAAAAAATGATTTAAATATGTAAACAAAAAATGATAATTGGAGCATAGATTCTGGCGAACCGCAAGAAAACATCTATGACACCTTAGACCAGTAGTGGTCAACCTTTTTCTACCTACGGCCCACTAATGGATCTTTCTTGATGGAAACATTTCCTTACCGCCCACCAGTTTTTGCACAAGTGCGGAATATTTTTTAGAAAGGAGGGTGTTTTTAAAAAAAGAAATGTACATACATTTATTTTTTTATTTCTACTTTATGCATGTTTATAATGTTTTTAACTTTATAAAGTTTAATTAGAAAACAATAAAGTAAATTGAAATTAGCTTTACTAGTGATTAATGAGATCTTTGAGGCTGATGCTGCAAGGCTAAATATTTGATATCTGGTTCGATATCAACGTAAGGAACACTGTATTAGGTGCCAATTTTTATTGTCACCATTAAAAAAAAAATCCTTTTCCTGCCTTCTTCTTCTTTACCTTTCTTATAGTATTTCACTATATCAAGGATCTCTTTTTCCCTTTTTTATTTTCTCCTTCTCCTTCCTTTACTTATTTCTTTCTTTTATTTTATAAGATAACAAAACTTAATTTATGAGCCACACTAAACACTGCTTACTCTCCTCCTTTATTTTATCCCCTTTTCTCTATTTTTCTTCCCTTTTTGTTAATTTTTTTAATCTTTTCCTTTTTATCTCCTTTTTTTTACCTTCCTTAGGGCAATGTACAAAAGTAAGGCTGAGCTAGTTAGCCCACTTATTATTATTAGCCAACAACAATTCTCTCCTGCCTATAACTTTTCTTTCTCCTATTTTGCAACTGCTCTGCTCCGCTTCTGCCTATCCCTGCTCTCAGTTTCCACTCCTCCCCTTCCTCTTCCCAAGTGTTTGCTTGTTTGCGTGCACACACACGTTGGTATTGATGTGTGTGCTCGTGCCTGTCCACTCACTCAAAACGAGGTTTTAACCTCCGAAGTCCCTACCGCCCACTTGGAATCCCGAAACGCCCACTAGTGGGCGGTGGGGACCAGGTTGACGACCCATGCCTTAGACCATACTGGAGATCAAAGGACCAGATCATTCATTTTGATCCTGGAGTCTCCAATCACATTTCTCTGAACCATATTCTCAGCTGCTTGTATGTTTCTTTTCTTTTTTCCTCCTTGTAAATCATAGGATTAATCTGGGTTGTGATATTAAAGGGAACAGAATATAATGTCTATGGAGATTCTCAGTCATCCAGGTTATGGTTGTCCCAAAGGTGCTTTTTCAAGAGGCAACTGAACTTTCGGGCCAGAAAATCCAGTTGCTTCTTGAAAAAGCACCTATAATCTATATTCATGCTGCTGTGTAAGAACTGGGTTGTGCTTTACAAATCATCTGCTTTTTAGATACCCATAAGTGGAAGATTCCATCAGTTTTCTCTTGGCTCCAAGAGGAAGGAAACCTTTCAGAAGAGGAGATGGGGCAAATATTCAACTGTGGGATTGGTGCTGTTTTAGTAGTCCAAAGAGAAGCTGCCGAGAAGGTTCTGAAGGATGTCCAGAAACATGAGGACGCATGGGTGATTGGAAAAGTTGTTCACCGAACTGCAGGTTACTGTACTTAATTGACTAAGCATGTTTAAGAACAATTAAAGTGTGGAAATAATTCTTCTTGGTTTAAAAAAAATCTGTGTTAGGTTTCTGCAGCTACATCAGAATTTATGAGATACCTATGAAAATCCATCAGATTTCAGAAAATAGTTATGACTAATTTAAGAACCAAAACTATTTCAAATTCACATTATAGTTTTTCAAGTAGGTACATTATACAGTACTGAGTTTGTTTTAATAAATACTGTGTAGATCAACATTTAGCTCCAGTTCAAGAAGAAAGATAAATACAAGTTCATATTCATCTCAAAGTTATTCTTAGTAATTTCATGCCCTGTTATAATTTTACTTCTATCTATATAGACACAAGAACAAGAATTTCAAGTCTTTGTTTCAGTTGCCGTATTCATTATGAGAAGCACAAATGTGCATTATCTTCTTAAATGGATTCTCAAAATACACACAAAACCTTTCTCCAGTATTATAGTATATAAACTAATTAGGAAGTACTCAAGTCAGAATAGACAAACTGATTTTTGTATCTTCTCTAAGGTTGTGTAAATTGTGGCCTAGCTTTTATGGATATTTGGTAACTTGTTTTATGCAACCTGTTGATCTCCTGATGTCTTGGGTTACAATTCTCATATTCTCTAGACATTCACCATTCTAACTCAGGTTCCTTTAGAATTAAACTTCAGAAGATGTTAAAGTTTCCTATCCCTGTCTATGTAATGATAACACTGGTCTTAGTGAGAACAATGTTGTGCAGAACACTTTACTAATGAGTAGCTTTATTCAATTCTGTGAATAAAAATATAGAATATCAGTTTAGGAATAGAGATTTCTATTTGATAGTATAATTACAGATAAGGTTATCCCTTCAGTAATTAGTTCAAAATGTTTGGAAAAAGCCAAATTTAACTTAATTCTGAATGTGATGCTTGTAGTTACTATATTTTAAGCATATGCTTCTTCAGGGTATCCCCGGGTGGAAATCAAGAATCTCTCTGAAATGCTGCTACAAAATAAATGGCCATTTTTGAAGGAGGTTTCAAATGCAGACAATCAACCTCATATCATACACAGAAAGCATAAAGTTAAAGTAGCTGTTCTTATTTCTGGAACAGGTAACTATACAATTATTTTCTATGGTTGCTGATATCACATATGTTTGATGCATACCATGTCTTATAGTTGAAGTTTCTTGTGTATACTTTTCATATCCGCTTGAAACTACTTTCTTAAACTTATCACATTTTTAGTAGTTAAGCTTTGGATCAGATTGGAAATTAACTTCCATTACCCCAAATTTCCATTAAACCAGTTTTCAAATCCATTGAATATCTTTAATAGCAGTTTCAGCAATTTCGAGTAACTTGGAAGGATCTTCACATTTCAGAAATAAAATTCCTAAAGAAAGCAAGATGGCACTATGCCATAACAGGAAAGCTCTTTCACCTTGGATTGGTATAAATGAACAGAATTTGAAACCTTCAGTTTCTTAAGCTGCCTGTGGACGCAATACTACCTTGCAGTACATCCCAATGAACTCAATTAAGCTCACTTACTCAAATCCATGAATAGTAAACTTAATCAATAAGATCAATGGAGTTTTCTCAAAATGGGTAGGTCTGAGATGAAAAACATGCTTCAGTTGATTTCTAAATTTAATATGGGCAAGCAAGACAGAAAGGAAACACTATTAAAATAATCATTTGAATGCTATGCTGTGCTTTGCTGTTTTTAAACATTTTCAGATGATAATTTTTTAGTCATAGGCTTCAAGCTATTAAATGATCAAGAAACCTTTCATAATAAAAGGAAGGAAAATATGAACCTATATTTTCTGTCTGAATATCAAAATAAGTCTTTCTTGTTCTGAGCCCCCAAATATACACTGTGGTAATAATATTATCATTAGTATTACTATTAATAGATATAATTATTAATAATACTACTATTAGTATTACTATTACTGGATATAATTATTATATCATATGGCACAGGGCCAAGTTATCTGTGGGATCGCCTTTCCCTAAAGGCCTCTGCCACTCTTATTAGGTGAGATAGGGTGGGGACACATTCCTAGTCTCAATAAAGGAGACTATTTGTAGCTCAGGATTGAATGAGAGATCCTTGGTGCTCTCTGAGCTTAGTTGTTTTCTTGCAGATGTTTCATTACCCAAACAAGGTAACATCATCACTGCTACATGATGCTAACACTGATGATGTAACCTAGTTTGGGTAATGAAATGTTTGCAAGAAAACAGCTCAGAGAACATCAAGGACTTGGTCCCATTTACTACGTAAATATTGCCATTTGATGGGAATTAGGAAGCATGCCCTTTCCATGGCAGACCCAGTCACCCAGCCCTCTGGAACTCTCTGCCCTTGAAATTTTGCAGGCCTCCATCCTCTGAGCCTTCTGTAAAGCTTTGAAGAACTGGCTTTTTTCCAAAGCATTGAGATAAGATCAGATAATTGCCCATTAGAGGTTTGACATGGTGTCAGGTCTTTGCTGTTTTTAATGTTATAATCTGTTTGATAGTTTTAATATGATTTTATGTCTTATTTTAAGTGTGAGTTATCTGGAGTTGGTCATAAGTGGAGTGGTTATATATGTGTTAAATAAATGAATGAATAAACAGTTTCTGCATTATTAATGTAGCATTTCTTTTGCTTGTCTCAAGAAAATGTCATTTTGAGCATTTTAGGATGGGTTTTTGATGCATTTTCTATTTTCTTTTCTTTTCTTTTGAGGTACAAGCCTTTCAGCACTCCTGGCATATGCAAAAGAACCTGCAAGTTGCTCTGAGGTAGTCCTAGTAATTGCCAACAGATCTGGGGTGGAAGAACTAAGGAATGCAACCCTGGCTGGGATCCCAACCAGAGTAAGTACATTCTATTGTTTTCATTCACCTAAGAAAACAACCCAACTTTCAGGCTGTAATATGCAAGGAAGCTTTATAGCTATCTGATTTATTTAAGTCTTATGTCATGGTATTTTTTGCTTTTTTTGAAATATGGCTTTCAGGTTGCTTTTGTCATTAAATCATATGTTTCTTATTGTAACGTGTCTTATAAAAAAATTACATTTATGACTTTGGATGCTTCACAGATAAAAAGACCCCACATAACCCAATTCAGTAATGTATATATCAGTGGTTCTCAACCTACCCAATGCCGTAACCCTTTAATACAGTTCCTCATGTTGTGGTGACCCCCAACCATCAAATTGGTGTCTTGGTTCCTAAGACCATCGAAAATATGTGTTTTCTGATAGTCTTAGGTGACCCCTGTGAAAGGGTCGTTCGACCCCCAAAGAGGTCCTGACCCGCAGGTTGAGAACTGCTGGTATATATAGTTCCACATTAAGATAGAATCTAATATTTATTTGAATACATCCTAACCTACTAGCAAAACACTCACAGTGCCTTCACATACATTCAGTAAAGGTTACATCACTACAGCCTAAGTGTGTCTTGGAGTGGTAGCCAGCTAAGCCAAGAGGCACTAACCTCTTTTAATATTTAGAGACAATTAGATAATCTGTGACCTACTTGATCATCCTTTCAGGTATATTGCCTTCAACAGTGACAGAAGTTCTCATGTACTGCCTTCACTGGAAAAGTTGGAATAGATTCAGAGATATATCTCTCTTGAAAATAGCTGACGGTCAAATATTAGCACAGGAAATAATATCTGTTATAAACAAATACAAAACTATGATAATTTTATGTCATATAAATATTTCCAAACTTGCCAAATTTCAGTTCTAGAGGAGTCATGGTTCCCAGATTTTTGACCTATTATCTAAATTAGTCCATTTGTGATATCTTGATTAAAAAATTATTGTCATTGAGGCATTGTTTATCAAGTTAAAGGTTACAGGAATGTGAGTTTTATTAGTATGTACGGTAGATAACCCCAACTAGAGAATGCACTCAATGCAACAATCGCTTACTCACAAGATTTAAAGCACAAAAATAAATATGAGGGAAATATTACTCAAATCGATGTCCATTGTGCTGTCAGAGACTCCTCCAGAGCAGTAAATGCCATCCCCAGCTGATAAAATGGAGCATAGTATCTTCTGCATGGTTTATACCAAAGCCCCCCCCCCCCAAAATCAAATGTCTCCAACTTGTATTTTCAATTTTACTTTGTTTTGACCATAAATTTGTCCTTGTGCCAATTGCCAACAAATTCTCCTCAGGGTATGTCTGGGTCTTTGCAAGGTGCTGTTAGATGCTAGTAGAAGATTCATCTACTTAGCTTTGTGTCAGTTTTTCCACATTGTGAGAAGTCCCAAGTTCAAATAGATAGCAGGAAAAGAAACAAACAGACAAACAAGTGAAGTGAAAAATATGGCACTACACTATACTTCTAAGAATAGAAATACATTGCAGTAATGGGGGTGGAGATAACTGTTCCAAGACTGATGTCCATGATTAGTATTATTAAGCATCTTCAAAGTTCAATAAATTGAGAGAATTGCTTTCAGTGTTCACCTATAGATGGGTTGTTTAGAAGGTTTTGCCCTCTTTAATTTCCTCTTAACTATTGCAGGTAATTGATCATAAATTGTATGGAAGCAGATCAGAATATGAAGGCACAATTGATAGTGTCCTTGAAGAATTCTCTATTGAATTGATTTGTCTATCAGGATTTATAAGAATTTTGTCCAGTAACTTCCTTAGGAAATGGTATGGTAAGCAAGTTAGATGAAATATTGTTGTTAATAGTAATGGATTTATACTTATTTGTTTATTTATTTTATAAAGCTATTGAATCCACACATGCCTCAGAGTAAAATATCTCATCAATAAAAAGCAGTAGATTCATGCAAAACAATATAATAAACAAGTAGAGAAAAACAAATAATTTAGCTAATCTTATGGCTGGTTCAAACAATCTCCAAATCCCACCCCGGCTGGCCCCGCCCACCCAACCTCTCCCATCTCACCCCTCCCAGGAGCCTCCATGTGGCCAATTTTGGATGAGAGGACATAAAGTTTCAAGAAAATTCATTCAGCAGGTTCAGTGCCTGGAGAAAGAGACAGGTCGCTAGTACTTTTCAAAGGGCATGCAGGGTTGGGGGCCAACAAAATTGGGGAGACGCTGTTCCAAAGGCAAAGGCCAGCAATAGAGAAGGCATTTCTCCTGGATCCTGCAAAATGATATTGCTTAAACAACAGAATCCAGTGTATGCCAACCTTTCAGATCTTGACAAAGAAGAAGAGGTGGTATATGCATACTGAAATATTCCCATAAACATCTCTATGGCTGTGTTTTGTGCCACTTTAAGCTTTCAAATGGATATCAAGGGCAGCCCCAAGTACAGTGCATTACAACAATCCAATAGCAAGGTGACTAAGGCATTAAGGATCATGTCCCCAATTGGCACACAAGGTAGAACACTGCAAATGCTCTGCAGATGAACCACTGCTGCCATCTGCTCCCCAAGCAGGAACCAAGAATCTAGGAGGAGCTCCAAATTGCTTACTGAGTCTGTTTAGGACAGTGTAACCCCTTTCAGAAAAAAAATGGAAAGCTTCCAGAGCCAGGTGGTCTAAAAATCCACATCCACTTGGTTTTGTGTGGGTTCGGTTTAAGCTTGTTCTCCATTCAGATCTCTAAAGATGCCACATAGTGGAACAGAACATCAATGGCATCACTTGGGTGGCTCAGGGATGAGATGCACAGCTGAGCAATATCATCAACATACTGATGATATCTCATTCTGTGCTGACAGATGACCTCCCTTATTGGTCTCATGTAGAAATTAAATAGGAGTGTAGGGAGAATTATATCCTAAGATACCCTAAAGACCTTGGGCTAGATCTCTCATCATCCCACCCATCAAATTGACAAGAATTAGCCCCAGATAAAAAAGAAAAATCACCATAGCATTCTTGTCTTGCACCCCCCAATCCCTTAATCAATCCAGAAGGATACTGTAACTGATAGTATTGAAGGATGCTGAGATATCAAGACGGACCAGATTGAATATATCACTTCAGCCCCCCTCCCACCCCAGATCATCAAGTGTGATCAGTGTCATCTTTGTACAATGCCCAGGTCTGAAAGCTGCCTGCGAGGATCCAGATAATCTGCCTCATCCAGAGCATTTTCAAGCAACAGCCAACACCTTCTCAACAAGTTTTCCTGTAAAGGAACTGTTGGAGACAGGCAGAAATTATTCAGCGTGGTTGTATCTGGTGATGGCTCCTTGAGGAGAGGTTGGATCACCCTTTTTTAAACAGTCCAGGAACATCCCTTCTCTCAAAGATACATTCACCACCTTTTGCCCCAATCACATAGCATCCCATTTCTGCCTCTATATCCAAATCTGCTCCACCATATTTCTGCATTATATAGGGTTATAGATGTGCTAGAGTAGGCCAATTTGCCAGTATATTTTATATGACTTTTAAACTAAAATTTAAACATTTAAAAAATAAACAAAGAGGGGACTTCGGGCAGATTATCTGCTTGGGGATTTGAATTTGGCATATTTATTGAGCTGTGGTGTTGCTGTGGATAGAAAACAGTATTGCAGGCTAACTCTGCCCACAGTCTGGAGTTCAATCCTGACAGGTTCAAGGTTGAATCAGCTTTTTATCCTTCAGAAATCAGTAAAATGAAGAGCCAGATTGTTGGGAGCAAAATGCTAACATTTGTAAACCGCTCAGAGAGTGCAGTAAAGCAGAACGTAGCAGTATATAAATCTGACTGCTATTGCTATTGCTGTTATTCCTCATTACTACTGTGAAGAAATATTTACTGCTCAAAGTTTGGCATATATAAGACAACCCTTTCTACTAAGCATTACGTCTTAGATGTGTAATCTCAAACAATAAGTTTACATTAATTATTTGTTTGCATCTTTCCATATCATTTGATAATTCCCAATATGATTATTAATTGTAGGGAAGATGCTGGGAACTTATCCATCAGTTTCACCATTAAGTAAGAGAAGAAACAGCTATAATCAAGCACATCCATCTACAGACAAAATTGTGGGCTGTATTGTGCATTTTGTACTTGTAAGTGTGTTTTTCAGGATTGGCAATAAACATATTTTTGTGTTCTATATATTGGTAGGTAACAATTATTATATTCACTACTAGTATGACTTCTCTGCTGCTTACTGCAACTTCATTAACAAATTTGTAATATCTATCAAGATTTGGGAAATCCTTTTGTACAAATTGAGACTATAGAATATTGTTATTCCTTTACCTTTGGGTGAAGGAATCAAATATTCCAAATTAAGTTATACCTCCTATGTCCATATTTAATGTGTTTGGTAATTAATTTTGTAGCATCTACCATTGATGCAACTATCTATAATCAAATGTTCTTCAGGTGTATTGGACTATAATTCCACCTACACTTGTTAATATGGAAGGTAGTATTTTGCTCTGGCTACTTTATAAATATTGAAAGAGGAATATTGTCTTGATTTCATGCTTAGCAAAATTCTTCATGCACTATCTAAATAAAATATCCTTTTAAATATCCTGTCCCATTTCTAAATGTTCTGTTAATTCATTGTCTCATATCCTAGTGAACATTTCTATTGTTTGTATAATTAAAGTAAGTTTCAGTGATACTGCTCTGTTTTTAGCTATTTCACTTTCACGTTAATCTTGGTAGATAATTTTCCAGATAAGGGATTTTTCCTTCTCTTTCTTTCAGGAGGAGACCAGTCCTGAAGCAATAATTGTACAAGAGCCGGCATGTGTAAAGGTAGAAGATACCCAGGAGACCTTATATGCAAAGATCAAAGAAGCCGAGGACCATGTCTTTCCCATGGCTCTGCAACTGGTTGCCAGTGGAATGGTGCAGTTAGGAGGAGATGGAAAAACCTACTGGAAAAGAGAAAGACAGGAGCTGAGCTGCCAAAAGGAAAGGCAGGATTGTTAATGCTTTTGTAGCAGCGGTTTCACATAGTGATGAATGACAGTGGTTGATGTTCTAAATTGAATTTTGGTTTCAGTCTGTCACTTCCTTTTATAGTCACTTTTTCCTTTATCCTTGCATAAACCAGAGCATTAGAATCAGCCGTGGCTCCCTGGAGTGAGAAAAGGCATGGGCAAAATGTGAGTTTCAAATAGCTCCTCTTTCTAAAGGCAAATAGCTGCCTTAGACACTGACCTTGGGCTTCTTTTCTATCTATTTTCATTGCAATAACTAAACCATAATTGTCAGAGACTTTCTCCCACTGAGCATCACCAAAAGGTCAGCCTAGGAGATGAAACAGTTATAGATGGCCCTGGCATTTGCTGCCACTATTTTCTCAACCAAGAATATCGGAGCAAGATTGAAAGAAAGAAATGCCTTCCCCTTTCTGTTAATTGAAATGGCACAAGGGTAGCCTAATCTTTGTAATCCGTAGTTAATCTGCAGCAATTGAGCTCTGGATTACACGCTCCTAAATCAAAACTCTCCCCAACTTTAGTCATGTTGGCCTGAACGTTTTGATTTAGGAGTTTGTAATCTAGGGCTCAATTGCTGCAGATTAACTACGGATTAGGCTACCCTTGTGTCATTTCAATTAATAGAAAAGGCATTTCTTTCTTTCAATCTTGCTCCTACATTCTTGGCTGAGGAAACAGTGGCAGCAAATGCCAAGGCCATCTATACTGAAGTAGTGTTTGCTGCTTATTAAGAAACAAACAGCAAAGAGAAATGTGATTAAGAATCAAATAGCAAAGAGAAATGATGTTTTTCAAACTTGGCAATTTTAAGATATTTGGACTTCCACACTTCCTTCTTAAACACAGGAAAATTTTTGACATGGAGTGGTCTTTCTTGTTTTTCTTTCCCCAATACCATGTTGCTGATCCTGGATAGAATTCTAAAAAACAAAAGTTAATCCCACTCATTTAACTTTAAGGCAAGGGAGGAGTTCTATCTATTCAGAAATTTAATTGCCTGGCTGTCCTGCTTTTCCATAGAAGAGATAGAAAGGATAGAAAGCTTGCTAAACAGCACGTTTTAGGCCTGTGTCTCATTGTAAAATGGAGTTCAGATGCTTAATCAAATTAAGATTAGCATAAAAAAGTTTCACAATCGCAGCTGACACAAGCCAGAGTATAGAGAAACCTCAAAGAAGTAGTGCAAGAGCAGCAGGCATAGAGAGACTCGGCCCATAGAATGTTTACTAAAGGATATCTTTGGAAAGTATATATACCAAAGAGACTTCTGACACCTTAAAGGCCAACCTACCCATTCTTGAAGTGTCATAATTTCAAGGTTTTATTTTTCCTGTTATATTTTGTCACTGGCCAATATATATTTAGGCTGATACAAGCTCAAGTAAATATATATTCACTTAATAGCTCATTGTTGCATAACAATGCATTCTAGGCTTAAAAACATGTTACTAATTATTTTGTCACATTGTTTCTATTAGACTGTTGTTAGGAATATAATCTATATATTGGGTTGGCAATATATAAATCATGTAACAATGCTGTACCTGTTTCTTTAAAACATACTGTAAAATGTGATTGGTTGCTGTTTTCCTAAATTGGCCATAAGAGGGAGCCAGAATGACTGTTAGCTCTGTGTTTGTTAGATGCTGGGCTGATCTGATCTGAGTTGGCTGTTAGAAAGTGCCGTGAGCTATTGTAAGTTTTGCAACCGTTAGCAAACTTTTGAGTACTGAACTGATTATATGATACTGGATTATTTTATTTGGATTATCCCTTAACTGAAAGACATTGATGACTGTCTTATCCGTGTATGACTTGGACTGTTTGATGGACTCTGATACCTCTATTTCCACGAAAGTAAAAGCCTATTTAAACTGCAATGTCTCTGTATGCTGGTTTGTGTGTTTTCCAACACAACTCTAACAATGCTTCTCTGAACGTACTCGCTCTCCCAACAGGGAGCTTACCTAACAACTGTGTTCCTATATTCATTGTATTGTAGTAAATTGTTCTAAGCACTTTTATTGATGTTTTAGAAACATTCTAGGTTTTAGGCATTTCACAATTTTTACAGTTAATGTTTTTTTGCCTTAATAACATAGCGTCTTATGCTCCATGCTTTTTCTTTTAAGGTGCCTACTGTTTGATTTGCTGTTTAGTGACTGTAATAAAGATTTATATAATACTGGTATGCAATGTGGATCTCAATTACTTCTCTGTAAAGCACTCAGTCTTAGGATGTAAGGCAGTGTTTCCAAAACATGAAATTTTCAGATGTGTGGACATCAAAGACTTAGAATTCTCTCTTTGTATTGGCCATCGAGGATTCTAAGAGTGAAGGTCTGTGCATCTGGAATGCATTGATGTCAGAAAACACTGCTCTAAGACAATACATATTAAAAGGAAGTAGCAGACGAGTAGCAGACTAACAGAGTAACAGAGTTGGAAGGGACCTTGGTGGTCTTCTAGTCCAACCTCCTGCTCAGGCAGGAAACCCTATATGCCATTTCAGACAAATGGTTGTCCAATTCCTTCTTAAAAACTTCCAGTGTTGGAGCACCCACAACTTCTGGAGGCAAACAAAAAGTATATAGTTGAAACCACTTTCCACTATTAATGTATAAATTCTGGATTACTGTGAAGTGACACAAGAGACAATAGGTGGCCATTTGTGTTAAATGGCCTGAAATAGGAATTCTGTGATTTATTTCAGGCCACAAAAAAAGTTTAATAAATGTTTTTCATCATCAGGCTTTTCTAAACATCATCTTCTGATTTCTCTAAAAATCAACAGTTGCTACAAGTTATTTTTAACTACTCTGCCAATAGGACTTTTGTTCGCCTACAGCAGGAGTCTGCAACCTTAAACACACAAAGAGCCATTTGGACCCATTTCCCACAGAAAACACTGGGAGCCATAAAACATGGGTCCAACTCAATGTCACTCATTCCCACCCAATCATATGACACCATCCCTCAGTCACGCCTACCCAGGTTTTCTGGCTCCTGGTATTTTCTTTAATCTGGAAAACAGGTATCTCTTTCTGTGTCTCTTTTTCTCTCTCATCTCTCTCTCCCTCTTATCTCTCTTTCTCCCTCTCATCTCTCTCTTTCTCCCTCCCTCCCTCCCTCCCTTTCTCATCTCCCTTCTCTCTCATTTCTCTCTCTCGTTCTTTTTCTCCCTCCTCCTCATCTCTCTTTTCTGTGTGTGTGTGTGTGTGTGTGTGTGTGTGTGTGTGTGTGTGTGTGTGTTCCCTCTTGAATCATTTCCAAAAACAGGCGAGGGTTGGCTTTTTGGTTTGTCACTCCTCACCTGAGAAGGTAAAGACGATGACAGTGGATGGAGACTCGCTCCATATTCCAGAGCGGGAGCGAAGCACCCTTGTACTTGCCTCTTCTTCCAGCCCTTGTTGGTGCTGTGTGCACTTCAGTCTCTTGGGGAGAGATGTGACTTTCTCTCTGCCCTGAGACACAGGCCCAGCCCGGCTGATGCTCTGCATTGTAATGGGCTCCAGGAGAAGGGGATGCCATCTCCACCACTGTGAAGCACCCTAAATTTAAGTGTGCTGTGGAAAGCGCTACAAGTGCAGCAAGCAGGCCATGGAGGTGGCGAGAGCAAGACTGGGCAAGTGTGTCAGGGTGGAGAGAAAGTTGCATGTCACCCTGCACGACTGAGGTGCGTGCAGCACCAGCAAGGCCCGGAAGAAGAGGCAAGTACAGGGCCATTTCGCTCCCGCTCTGGAATATGAAGCGAGTCTCCATCCGCCACCCTTCTCAGGTGAGGAGTGACTTGGAGGGGGCGGGGGCGGGACCAGCCAATGATGGTATCCAATTTGGCAGGGAGCCACAGCCAGGGACGAAAGAGCCACATGTGGCTCCAGAGCTGCAGGTTGCCGACCCCTGTATTAGAAAGAAATCCATTAAAATAAAAATGAATTTTGAAACTTTTTATTAGATTGGGAGTTGAGATCACATAATCTTTGGATATAAAAACAAAGCTAAAAGGAATGTCACAGTAATTGATGTAGTCTGGCTTCTGATCGTTGAAGTTAGTAACAAAAATATAGTTCAGTGGAACTACATTGTTTATTTACTTTAAAAGACAATAATAACATACTTTTTGAAAAAGTAGACACTATTCAGGCTCATAATTCCATGTTTACTTTCAAACAGAAATTAAATGAATAATTTTCATTTAAAATTTCATAATTTTAACTGTTAAGATTAAAATAACCTGAAAAAAGATTGTTGCTTGATTCTATAATGGAAAAAATGTACCATTTGTATGTTTCACGTACAATGTATTTAGAAAAGGGGGTGAAATTTTTTTCTCACATAGGACAGTTACATAGAGATATTGGTATTGAATGATACTGCTTTGTAAAATAATACTGCTACTGCTTTTTTCAGAGTATTTAGTAGAGGATTACAAAACAAAAACTTTTGATAGTATTACTATGGAAAAAAAATGAAGGAACTTGATTCAGAATTACCTTAATATTTAGTAGGAAGAACTATTGTTAATACTTTTAAAATACTTAATTCATAATTGTGATTATGACCTATTCTTTTTGTGATGCCTTTCTTAGGCCTGAGTTCAACATAGAGTCTGACGTCTTGAAGCAGAATTATGTGATAGGTTACAGACAGGCAAGATGACCAGCAGTTTGTGGCAAGCAGTTCTTCCCATAGTTTTTGGATAACCACCAGTTATACTGTGGATGGACTAATCACACAAATGCCTTGTCACTTAGACCAATCTCCATTTAGTTCTATTTTGAGTATAATTCAGCAAGTTCATTCCTTTAATTTTTGGGATCTATTGGCCTGAGTTGTTTGGTTAAGATTTTAAATCCTGCTGCCCCATGCCAAATGCAGAAGGAAAAATATGCACCAGAATTGTTGCTGTATACCCTATATTTTTTAGTTATGCTTTTCCAAATTCCAGCATAGCTTCCCATCTCTTCCTAATTGAACTGCTCCACTTGCCACTAACTGCATAGCAGCTGGGAAGGCTTTGTGTTCTGCCTCCTTCACTCTTTCCGACAGAATTTCCTCTGTGTCTCCAATCTTCACTGGAACAGCTTCTTGAAATATTATTGCTCCAGCATCAACTTCTTCCTGGAAAGAAAAGAATAAAAAGCTTTAGCAAGATGGCTGTAATTTAAAATCATCTGCAACAACAAAGGATACAGCAAGACTGGCTAACTTAATTCTTAAACTATAAAATATCTATGTTTATCTAAGGGGATAATCTATTATTCTTGAAATATATCAGTATTCTGCTAGGAGGGACAATCCATGTGTATATTTTTTTTCTATGCACATTTTTAATGTTTTGTTTAGTTTTACTTTGTCAAAACTACAGGATTAGAGCTCAGATCCCTGGTTACCTTATGCCGAGTTTCTATATTTGCTCTCAAAAGCTGTTATGAGCAGTTAAGCTGATAGCCAAAGGCTTTAAATTAAACTGATCAACTGAATAATAAAAATAAGCACATACAGCCACAAAGTGCACAGTACAGCCAGTGACACGGACTCCAGCCTCCAGGACTAGTTTATGTGCATTAGATCCTTTAAATGAAGGCAGCAAAGAAGGGTGAACATTCAAAATTTTTCCTAGGGAAAAAAGACAATACATTGCTGTTAAATTCATTTTTATAATTTTATAAAATTAAAATATGCATTAATATGTTTGCATAAAAATAAGAATCAAAACACTCTTTCCCGCATTTAATTAAAACATGGTAGAAACTGTGTAATGCCTGTCCAATGCTGTCAGATAAATTCTGGTTTGGAAGTGGTCAAATCAAAATCTGAAACCGCTTACTGATAAATCTTGTTAGATGTCAGGGAAAAATTGCCAAATCAATGACTTAGAACTCTGTTTTCATGGGGCACTATTTAGATAGTATGTGGGAATTCTCAGGTAAAGGGAGAAATAAAGCACAAGTCAAGATATGAAGTTTAAAGTATGAGTATATAATGCAATATATCAAATTTGAAACAGCAATCCATAATGATCAATGTATGTTTTAATGTCTATTATCATATTTCATCAGTACTTATTAATCACATTTGCAATACAGTGCATATTTGCATTGGAATCAATCGAGCGCCATCCAATCCATTGTAATGATATTTCAACAAATTGTCATCTAAGCTAGCGCTGTCTATTCTGACTGGTAGTGTTTCTCCAAGATCTGCCATCGAAGTATTATTGTGATCCGTAGAATAACAACCTTGGAATTGAAATTTGAACTTTTTGCAGTACTTGCAAAAATCAGTCTGTAGATAAACCTTTTAAGATTTAGAACAGACCTTTAAGACTCTGCATTTGTATAGTAGATGAAGCAGGCTCGCATGACCCCTGAGTTCCAATTTTAAAAAGATTAAGCCAGTAGAACGAATGCTCATTTAGAGAAAAACTCAATACTTTCATGCATCCTTTTTCTTCTTCATTGTCTCTTTTAAAAGAAATACCAATGTGTATTCCCTGAGCTTCTCATCATACTGGTCATAAAGGCTCTACTCTGAAGGGCAGCCTATAACTCTCCTGATTGCCTTCTCATCCCAATTTCTTTCAAAACTCTTCTATTGCAAGAGATCAATTCAGATGTCTAAAATGACCCTTTGTCTCCTGCAGCCTTCTAAGTAAGGACAAAAACAACAAAAAAGAGGTGGTGGTCCTTTTCACGTTGGGCTAATATTTCTTAACTCTAAAATATGTTTGCCTGTGATCATACGGTGGTGGTAATAGCTGTCAATTTTTTCTCATTCTAAGAAAGATGGAAAATATTTTTTTAAAAAAAATCATCAATACATTGATTTAAATTGAAGACATTAAAAACAGGAAGATATTTGCCCTCGTCTTAACTAAGTATAATCTCAGCTCAGAATAGATGATTATCAATAGGGGGATTCTTGTCATGTACCTTATTTAGTAATAATATGGAGAATAATGATATTGTCCCTTACATCAGTGCAGTTTTTAACTTACAAGATACATCTGTGGGAAACAAAAGGATTCACTTCAAATCTGTTTGTCTCTGAAGAGTTTTACAATAATTAAATTAAGAAGTTACTGCTTTGAGGAAAGTGACTCTATATCAAACTGATACATAAAACACAGAAGTGCTCACCTTCCCACTTGTTAACAAAAGGGCCAGATAAGATGCGCATAAATCCAGCAAGACAAATCAGTTCTACTGAAAACTCCCTCAGGACTTGATCAACAGCATTGTCAAATTCTATACGATTGCTGTAATCCTTGTGGCTAATTACCTAAAATACAAAAACAGTAGAAAAACAAATGTAAGGCAGTCTAGTTTATCCTAAGTGCCAGCTTCTTCCAGATAACTTGGACCTCAATTTCCACCATCCTCAGTCATGATAATTGACAGATTGTGGAGCAAGATTAGAGAAGTCTGACTTTATCATTCTTCCATTAAGTACACAAAAACACTGCTACTTAAATGCTTTATCTTATTAATTGGAATTCATTTAAGGAGGCATATGATATATCAAGAACAATATATCATTGTCTACATGATAAATTTTGGCTCTGGACCAGTGGTGGGTTCCTCTTACTGTTGCTACTGGTACGCTGATCGCAGTCTGTTTGTGCACCGCCCCTGCGACAACCAGCTGCTTGTTGGGGCTCGTGCAGGGATTGCATGTGGTGTGCGTGTGCGCAGTGTGCCTTTTGGCATAAATACAGCTAGAGCACAGGCGGGCGCCTGGGCCAAACGAGTCACCGTACTGGTACGCTCACTGCTGCTCCAAGCCACTACCGGTATGGCGGTACTGGGCCGTACCCACAGCAACCCACCACTGCACTGGACACTTAAGATGATGAAAAAGGAACTATTAAACAGACTCAGAGTAGGATACTCTGTGATCATATGGCAAAATGTTTCACACATTCTTCTTAGTTACTCTTGTGATAACCAAGTATTGTTAACATTAATTCTATGTTGTAAACTAGAGTTTATGGCTGGCAAAGATTATGGCTGGCAATTCATGGCAGATGAAAAAGAACCTACTATCTAGTAACTGCCCTTGTCCAAATCAGTTCTATATTGGGGAAAATCTGTATTGGGGAAGATCTGGTACAAGAACCTCGTCTAGCCCAATTTTAGGCCTCTTTCCACAAATTAGATAGGGGATATAAAGTGAATGGATCTTTTTAATTAAATATGAATTTAAATACAGATAATGCATACATACTGTCCCACATACACATACAGCATAGTTAAATATACACAAACTCTCTCACACATTTATCTACTTGCACATGCCCAATGAAAACACTTAAATACAACTAACCCACAGTGATATACAAATAAAAAAGCAAAATGAGAAGATAGGGAGCAAACAGGAAATGAAGAAGTAGGACATGGAACAAAAATAGAAAGTTGGAGAAAAGGCTTAGAACATGGCTTATAACTGGGAACAAGGGAACAAGGGGATCAGCCATATTGGACTTAATTCTCACTAACAAAGAGGAAATGATAGAAGGTGTTGAAGCCACAGGAACCCTGGGGGCAAGTGACCATGCAATATTGGAATTCAACATTATGCAAACACAAGTAGTAGAACAAAGTGAAACTAGAGTCTTGGACTTTAAGAGAGCTAATTTCAATAAACTTAAAGAGAACTTGGGAAAAATTCCATGGATGAGAATCCTCAAGGGGAAAACAACTCAAGAAGCTTGGGAAATTTTGAAAAATGATATTAAAAAAGCCCAGTCTAGCACAATACCAATGAAGAAGAAAAATAACAGCTCCCAAAAGAAACCAGCATGGCTGCATAAAGAACTCTCTGACAAATTGAAACACAAAAAAAATAAGTATAAAAAGTGAAAAGGGGAGGGACATAACTAAGGCAGAATATCAGCACATAGCTTGAGCATGTAAAGATGAAGTGAGGAAAGCTAAGGCTCACAATGAAGAAAGGCTTGCCACAAAAGTAAAAAATAACAAAAAAAGCTTCTTCCAACATGTTGAAAACAGTAAAATTGCTGGGAGAAAGTGCTGGGAGAAAGTGGCAAGAACGTGACAAGCAACAGGGAGAAAGCAGAACTATTTAACTCATGTTTTGCATCTGTCTTTACACAAAGGGATAAAATAGTCCAACCTATCAAAAACAGCACCACAAAAATCAGACTAGGAACACAAGTTGAAATAGGGAAGAAAATGATAAGTGAGCACCTGTCTACCCTAGATGAGTTCAAATCACCAGGACCAGATGGATTACACCCCAGGGTTCTAAAGGAACTGGCATACGAGATCTCAGAACCACTGAACTATATCTTTCAGAGATCCCGGAGCACCAGGGAACTACCAGAGGACTGGAAAAGAGCTGATGTGGTTCCCATCTTCAAAAAAGGGAAAAAAACAGATCCAGGAAACTACAGACCTATCAGCCTGACCTCAATACCAGGAAAGATTCTGGAAAAGATAATCAAGCAACGAATTAGCGAACACCTAGAAGCAAATAAAGTAATAGCCAAAAGCCAACATGGGTTTGTCAAAAACAGATCATGCCAGACTAATCTTATTGCATTCTTTGATAATGTGACAAAATTAGTGGACCAGAGGAATGCCGTTGATATAGTTTACTTGGATTTCAGTAAGGCATTTGATAAGGTAGACCATAATCTACTACTAGATAAAGTAGAAGAATGTGGGTTAGACAGCACCACCACCAGATGGATTCGTAACTGGCTGACCAACCACACTCAACGTGTAGTCCTCAATGGAACTGCATCTTCATGGAGGAAGTATGCATGGATGAACCTCTAGGCTGGAATACTGCAACGTGCTCTACATGGGGCTGCCCTTGAAGAGCATCCGGAGGCTTCAGCTAGTCCAGAATGCGGCCGCGCAAGTGATTGTGGGTGCACCTCGGTTCGCCCACATAACACCTATCCTCCGCGAGCTGCACTGGCTACCTGTTGATCTCCGTGTGCGCTTCAAGGTGCTTCTTACTACCTACAAAGCCCTTCATGGTAGTGGATCTGCGTACTTGAGAGACCGCCTCCTGCCAATCACCTCCTCTCGACCCATTAGATCTCACAGATTAGGCCTCCTCCGAGTGCCATCTGCCAGCCAGTGCCGGCTGGCAACTACGCGGAGGAGAGCCTTTTCAGTAGCAGCTCCGACCCTCTGGAACGATCTCCCCGTGGAGATTCGTACCCTCACCACCCTTCAGACCTTCCGCACAGCCCTCAAGATCTGGCTATCCCGTCAGGCCTGGGGGTAAAGAGTATAATCCGCCCCCACCCGAATGTTGAATGAATGTTGCTTGATTTTAATTATACATTGTGTTTATATGTCATCGTATGTTTCCCCCTCCCATACAAGTTGTTAGCCGCCCTGAGTCCCCTCAGGGAAAAGGGCGGCCTATAAATAAACTCAACTACAACTACAACTAGTATGCAGTGGAGTATACCAAGGCTCTGTTTTGGGCCCAGTACTCTTCAACATCTTCATCAATGATTTGGATGAGGGAATAAATGGGGAACTCATCAAATTTGCAGATGACACCAAGCTGGCAGGAATAGCCAATACTCCAGAAGATAGCCTAAAGATACAGAAGGATCTTGACAAACTTGAACATTGGGCACTATCTAATAAAATGAAATTCAATAGTGAAAAGAGTAAGGTTCTACATTTCGGCAACAAAAACGAAATGCACATGTACAATATAGGTGGTACCTTGCTCAACAGTAGTAACTGTGAGAGGGATCTTGGAGTCCTAGTGGACAACCATTTAAATATGAGCCAGCAGTGTGCAGCAGCTGCCAAAAAAGCCAACACAGTTCTAGGCTGCATAAACAGAGGGATAGAATCAAGATCACGTGAAGTGTTAATACCACTTTATAATGCCTTGGTAAGGCCACACTTAGAATACTGCATTCAGTTTTGGTCACCATGATGTAGAAAAGATGTGGAGATTCTAGAAAGAGTGCAAAGAAGAGTAACAAAGATGATTAGGGGACTGGAGACTAAAACATATGAAGAACGGTTGCAGGAACTGGGGATGTCTAGTTTAATAGAAAGAAGGACTAGGGGAGACATGATAGCAGTGTTCCAATATCTCAGTGGTTGCCACAAAGAAGAGTGATTCAAACTATTTTCCAAGGCACCTGAGGGTAGAACAAGAAGCAATGGGTGGAAACTAATCAAGGAGAGAAGCAACTTAGGACTGAGGAGAAATTTCCTGACAGAACAATTAATCAGTGGAACAGCTTGCCTCCAGAAGTTGTGAATGCCCCAACACTGGAAGTCTTTAAGAAGATGTTGGACAGCCATTTGTCTGAAATGGTATAGGGTTTCCTGCCTAGGCAGGGGGTTGGACTAGAAGACCTCCAAGGTCCCTTCCAACTCTGCTATTGTATTATTGTATTGTATAACTGTGTTTTCCATCAGTGTTTCCATTCTGATCAGTGTTTCCATTCTTCTGTGCAAAAAACAGCTGACACATTATCAACCTAATTTTAATTCATTTTCTATAAGGACTGGCCCACTATTGTTTACCATTATTATTCAGACAGCAACCACTAAATATGATAAACTGCTAATGAAAAAGTACTTACTTTTGTGGGAATTCCATCTCTTTCTGCTTTTTTAAGTCCTCCTGCATCAGCCTTATTAGAAATAACAACTACTATTTCTGCAGAGCTGTTTGGCTTCTTTGCACTGGCAATCAGAGCTTCCATATTAGTACCTGACAAATAGACAAATAAAACAAACTTAAGCCAAAATCTTAATTTACCTAAGAATAAACTACATTGAATTTCTCTCATTAGACTATCTTTCTGCATAGTTTCCACTATTGACAATATAATTAACAATGTAATTAAGTATTCTAGCCAAGTGGCAATCTGAGTCCTCACAAAAGGTAAAGCTGCTTCCTTTGTTAAAAAAAGAATCCATTCAAAATCAACAATAATGTTAAAGTATGAACATTAGCCACAACTAAAAATGCATTCTCATTTCAATATATTTTACTTTAATAAAATAAGGCATTTAATAGATATTCTAATTTCATTTATACTCATTTTTTTAAAAAATAATTTAATAAAATATAAATGTTATTTTAATAAAATGAAATTTAAAATAAAATATTATCATTTACACTTACTAATAAACTTTTTACTATACTGTTCATATATTTTCCAATGTCAATACAACTCCAAAAAACAGTTACAGGAATTGGAGAAAACACCTTCTAAATGTATGTCTTTTTCTAAACTTTGAACTTATATAATTCATGTATCAAGGTGCATAGTTTTTTAAAAATTCAATTAACCAATCAACCAATTAATCAAATGGAACTCAACCCCTAAGTTAAAAATAGGAACAAATCTAAAATATATTTACTTTCCAGTTCTTTAATAACCTCCCTCACAAAATTGCATATAGAAATTATAGTTTCATAAGTAAATTATCACTATGTATTTTATTAAAGGAGAGACACAGATTATTAAACAGAGAAAGAATCACTGACTCAAATACTTGCTCTATTTTCATGATGATCAAATCAACGCAGAATTAGAAGATACTTTTCTTGTCAATATTGACCAATCTATTTTAAGCATGCCTGTCAGAAAACTATAGTCAATGAAAGAAATATGCTTAAAATTTCTCTGCATTTCTTGCAAAGGGAATCACAGGAACTTACCTGTTCCAGAGATGAGGATGCCAATTCTTGTTTTGCGTGGCTTCATTTTTATTTGTTTGCTGTGCGAGGATTGTAATCTATTTGCTTGTAAGGCTTGGAGCAAGTTTTTGACTTCAACATGAGCAGAACCTTTTTTATTAAAAAATTAAACATTAACTGAAAATTCAAATTACGGCAAAAAAGTTCAGTAAAATAACCAATTTCCTATTAAATTACAAGGAAGATCCAAGATATGTGAAAAAGGGTAGCTTTATTTTAAACATCTGGAAAGGGTCCTAAGTCCTACAGTAGGTTCAAATAGTGAGTAAGTAAGTGAGTGGCTGAGTGAGTGTCTGTGTGTATAATATAAATCAGGACTTTTATATTGATACATGTAATCCTCAGAAAATTGAGGTTGAACATAATGACCTGCTTGATGATGCACAACTTTTCCAATCAACCATGCCTCTTCATGTCTCCGAATGTCACTTAGGACTTTCCCAGCCAGTTCCTTCTGTACAATGAGGACTGCACCAATGCCACAATTAAATGTTCGTGCCATTTCTTCCTCTGATAGATTTCCTTCCCTCTGAAGCCAGGAAAAGATGCTGGGTATCTTCCAATACAAGGCATCTGAAAATAGCCAGAGTGTTTATCTTAATAAACATTTATAACCAAATTAGAAATGTTATGGTCAAAACTTTGTATCACTCATAAGTTTCAGGAGTTTGAAGGGAAGAAGGCGGGGCTTAGCAGTGAGAAGACAGAGTTTCAGGCCATTCCTGAAATTCCCCTATTCCGGAGGAATTGGACGGGTCGTTTTCGATCCTAGCTGTCCCGAAGAGACAGTGAAGGTTTGGGGAGATCCAGTGACCTCAGAGACGTTCGCAGGTCTCGGGGGGGGGGGGGGGGGCTCGGAATTCAACCCCTTTTGCCAATCCTTCTGGATTAGCTGTATGCTAACCGAAACTGCAGGTAGCCCCTAAGAATGGTAGAAGTGATTTCAACTGGTAAGCTGATTTTATTACTCAAAGAGAGACGGTCCGCACTAAAATCTAAGCTAATTGAAACCAAAGAACAGAAGAATCTAGCAGCGAATTGGTTTTTTTTTTAATGGATTTATGGCCGGTGGTTACCCTATTTCTTAAATGCTTCAAGGAATTCTTCAACATTCCCCTCTGACTCTTTCTAAGTGGGTTGTAAAACTAATCTACTACAAATTGGCTTTTTACGATCTGACACTTTTATTGCTTGGCTGTGTTGGTCTAAGATCAGATAAGATCGCACAGCTCCCAGCGTGTTTTTACTTGCAAATATTTTAGAGCCTCTAACTGCGTCACAACATGGTGTCGAATTATATTTCCAAAGGCTCATTTCAAATACTTTTTTCTGCATTTCAAAAGTTGTTTGATTTATATCAAAGATTTGAAAAAAAATTGGATTATTTGACATTAAAATATGAAGAAAAAGGTGAGAACGTTGAATGTTTGAATGTTCCTGAAATACAAATGAAAAATGTGAGAAATGACGTCTGGTTTATCTCGGAGGAAGAAAGAAATGCAATGCTGGAAAGGGGGGCAGCTATACAGAAGATTCATTTTAAGAGACAGAGCGTAGGAGAAATGAGAAGTATTAAAGAATCTACACTTTATGAAACATCATTGGCAGATTTTTTAATTCCACCCTTGAGAATTAAAGTCAATCTGAAAAGTTTAACAAGCCTGGGACACCATTATTATCTCATCAGAGACATCCTGAGCAAAAAGGTGCGAAGATATCCCTGTTTGGACTTGCTTATAAAAACATTTGGTAAATCTATTCAACGAACGGCAATAGGATTGAGAAGGTTTTGTTATTGGAGAGACACAGGCTGATAGATGGAAGAATACAATTTAAAATTAGCTAAATCTAATTATTTTTATTTGTAATAGATATAGCTGAATAATAATTGATATTGATAGTAATGTATATAATGTGGAGTTGATATGATAAATAATAATTGGATATGAGAAGGGAAGGTTAGAAATATTTTTGGACCATATACAAAGGTTATTAATCACAATAATTGTCACTATTAAAAAATAAAATAAAATATATATAGTTAAATGTTAACTAATAGGGGGGAAATGTTACGATATACGATATAATTACTTAAAGAAGGGAGAATGATAATACACTACATTGCATGGAAGATGGAATTCTTGGTATTAAATATTATGGATGTTCAGCTAATACAGGATATGAGGATTTGATGTTAATAGAGGATTTTACAAATAAGTAAATGAAATGTCAGCATGTGGTTATGGATTAAATCCTTGGCATAGTTAAGGTTGAAGGATGTTTAAATAACTGTAGTCAACTAAAAGTGGAGGTATGATGATGTCAATATGGTAAACATTTGAGTTAAGATATTTGAATTAATATGAATTAATGGAAGAGATGCACCAAAACATGTTGTAACCAGCTGATATACTTTTTTTTATAATATATACCTGTGTTCTTTTTTTTGTTTTTGTTTTGTTTTTTTGTTTTTGTTTTTTTTCTTCCCTGCCTTGTCTTTTGTTCTTTTTGTCTTTTTTTTTCTTTTCCTACTGGTGTGGGCAGATTAAGATTAAGATTATTATTATTATTAATATTTTTAAATAATAATTACAGTCAAATGAAAATGGATATATGATGATGGTGATATGTATGAATATTTGAGTTAAAATGCTCGAGTTAACATGAGTTACGTTTGTTGACTGTGGAGGAGATGCACGAAAGTTTATTTGTGACCGACTGATACACTTTCTATAGCATGTAAAGAAAGATGTTGTACTTGTTTTAAATTAAAAATTTAAAAAAAAAATTTAATAAAAAAAATAAAAAAAAGTTTCAGGAGTTTGAAGTTTAGAATACAGCTTATAAATTGTAAAAACTATAAACACCTGCTCTGATGGTTACTTATAGCAATTGAGAAAATTCATTAGATTATATCAAGTATCATGGGAAGGCTAACTCATACAACAAAATTTTCTACAAATGTGCTTTTCTAGATGATTGTGCAAAGTGTTAGTACCATTTTATAATGCCTTGGTAAGATCACACTTGGAATATTGCACCCAGTTTTGGTCATCACAATATTAAAAAAAAGATTACTTAAACCCTCGAAAAAGTACAGACAAAAGCAACAATGATTAGGAGACTAAAACATATCAAGAACTGTTGCAGGAATTGGGTATGTCTAGTTTAATGAAAAGAAGGACAGGGATGGGAACAGTGTTTCAATATCTAAGGGGCTGCCACAAGGGGATTAGCCTATTCTCCAAAGCACTTGAAGGCAAGATAAGAAGCAATGGATGGAAATTAATCAAGAGGAGAACCAACCTAGAACTAAGGAGAAATTTCTTGACAGTTAGAACAATTACTCAGTGGAACAGCTTGTCTTCAGAAGTTATGGGTGGCTCCATTACCAGAGCCTTTTAAGAAGAGACTGAACAATCAATCTGGAATGATATAGGGTCTCCTGCTTGAGAAGAGGGTTGGATTAGAAGACCTCCAAGATCCTTTCCAACTATTATTCTGTTATGATTTCTCACCTTCAAAAGCAGATCTGAACTGGGTATGGGAATGAGGAATGCAAAGAAAAGTAATCTATTCTAATAGTAAATATTCAGCCCAATTTTTGTTGTTGTTCAGCAAGACAGTCGTTAAGTGAGCTTTACTCCATTTTTAGACCTTTCTTGCTACAGTTGTTAAGTAAATAACTGCAGTTGTTAAGTTAGTAACATGGTTGTTAAGTGAATCTGACTTCCCCATTGACTTTGCTTGTCAGAAGGTCACAAAAGGTGATCACACCCCGGGACACTGCAATCATCATACATATGAGTCAGTTGCTAACCATACAAATTTTGATCATATGACTGCGGGGAGGCTGCAACGGCCATAAATGTGAAAAACGGTTATAAATCACTTTTTCGGTGCCATTGTAACTTCAAATGGTCAATAAATAAATGGTTGTAAGTTAAGGACTTCCTGTATTGTGAATTTATCTAGCACTGTTCTTAATTGCCCTGTTAATAGTTCAGCCTCTAGAGTTCAAAATGTTCTTGCTTCAATGTTTTCTCTCCTATTGATTGTAAAGCTTACTTATCTATGAAATACATATAAGTCTATCAAAATATTATGGAGTGGGTGGTGGTAAGAATGTAGCAAGATGGGGAGGCGGGGCTGACGTCACAACAATACGATGTGGAATCTTGAAGCTCCAAGACCGCTGTCGATATGTCTGCTGTTGGACGGTCCTTTTGGACCTAAACCGTCCTGTAGAGACGTGATAGAGAAGGGCACATCCTGCTGATCCCAAGGATATCGCAAAATCCCTGGTTGATCCAGGAGAAGCCCTTTTTTCCAGCGATAGAGAAGCAGCTGTCAAAGCTGCTGAAGTTGGGATAGCTCTGGAATGGAAGAAAATGCAGGAGAGAGAGAGAGCGTCGAATTGGTGAGATAAATTTTACTATTAGAGAAGAAAATATCCAAAAAGATCAAAAGTAAAGTTAAAATTGAAGACAGAAGAGGTTAAGCGGAGAGATTGAGCCTGAGTCAAACTTAGTGTGTTATTTTTTAAAAATCTTTTTATTGATGGAATCTTTACAAACGCTTCTTATTTTTCAAACTGGACTGCTTTTTCTTCTTCTATTTCTCCTTTTTTTTCAATACTTACTGATTAAGACTTTATTTCTTTTTCCAACGCTCTATTGCATTTTCTTTTTAAGAAATTTTTCTTTTTTCTCCTTAAGTTTGGAATATAAAGAGGGAAGCAAAAGTAGAGGAAAAGAAGTAACACTGCCACTTAGAGGCTTGGAAACATTGTTTTTCTTTTCTTTCTTTGAACACTTGATTTACATTTCAAGGTCTCTGAGCTTGTTTATTGAAAATGATAGTGGGATGAGCACAGATTGTTTATACAGGTGCTCCTCTGGGGTATTATCAGTAGCTGGACTGGAGTGAAAAGAAAGCTTGACTTGAAAGAGAAAAGATTGCAGTGAACTTGCTTGGAACTTAATAAAAAATGACCGTTGGCTTACCTGAACGGTTGTTCTCTGGGCGCTGCGGGAGAGTCCAAGCATGGGTTAAACACAGTCTATCTGCCCTAGAACTGAGTAGATTTTTCTTTGACCACGCCTCCTTTTGTCTCATTGAGATCAGTTTAAAAACAAAGGTCTTATCCATTACAGGACATCTGTCCAATAGTTAAATTAGAAATAAAGAAGCTTGAACATCTCGTTAGACCCTGAGTGGGTTTGGACTCTCCTGCAGCACCCAGAGAACGACTATTCAGGTAAGCCAACGGTCATTCTCCTGTGCGCTACTTGGAGAGTCCTGAACTTGGAGGCAAAGCCACAGTATAAGAAAAGCACCAGGCGCGGATCAGTTGGCTCAGCAGCATCGGCAGATCAGCGGGTCACTGAAGGATGGCCTGGTGGCCAAAACACTCCAATGCCATCCTCCCGGTCATATTGAGAGTCGCTATGGGGGAGGAAGGTCCTGCTGATGCCCTGGACAGAACCAATTGCTTCCGGGCGGCGAACTGCAACTGAGGAGTAATTGCGTGAGTCTGCAAGGTCTCAGAGTCCCTCCGGCAAAAGGCGCAGTTTGGGAATGTTCAAAATGGCCGCTGGCATCTTCCCGCCACAATTATCAGTCCTCAGAGGCTTGCCAGTGATTCACTTTGCAGCCAGGGAAAAGCGCACAACGAAAATGCCTCCCAAAACGGCCACCGCGCTTGCTGGGGGAAAGAAAACACCGCTGCACTCCAATGGAGCTACAAGGCACTTTTGGAGCCTCGTCAACAAACTGACAGCCAGAAAGCAGCAGGAAGCCTCCTCTTGTACCCACACTTGCCGGCAACCGCCGGACAAGCAATTTCACTCTCTCCGACCGCTGCATGTGACCGGCAGCCAATTGGGCCCCTGACAGTCTCCTCAGCAATTTAATGAGGCAAGCTGATTTTTTACGTTCCTTTCAGAGCAACTAACTAAAGCTACAGAATTAATTGGAAAGAAGCAGGAAAACAAAAAAAGAAAAGAAAAACTAATGCTATCTACTGTGAGTTGACAGGAGAGTCCCAGTCTATCTGCGCAGAACTGAGGAGCTCCCCAAATTTAGTCCTGACGGGTGGATTGAGTTTTTAAACTGGTCTCAATGAGACAAAGGGAGGCGTGGTCAAAGAAAAATCTAGGGCAGATAGACTGTGTTTAACCCATGCTTGGACTCTCCAAGCAGCGCACAGAGAAGCCTTGGATTCTATATAGTGGCAGCTGTTTACATACAAGATCTACCAAGAAAGCAATTAGAACACAAATACTACAAATGGCAAGAGATATAAGATTGCACTACTATTGGATGGATACAGGATGAAGTAATGAAATGCTATAATAAAAATTAATTTAAATTTAGTTAAACTTAGAATATTATGCATAAAATGAAGTAATAATAGTTATAATCAAATAAATGATTAACAATGATAATAATGTATATTTCATATTATCAATCAATCATATGGTGTTTGTATGTAGGTCTTTGGTTATTCGGGTTTTCTCCCGCATAAAATTTAACTGCCAGTGGGGGTGTGGGATGATTGGGTGGGAGCTTGGCTGTGTTCTGATAGGGTGGAGGTGTGTTCTGATTGGTTGGGGTTTTTTGCTCGGTTTAGTCTGAGTTGCCGGGAGATTTGAGCTTTGTGTTTGTGGCCGTGCCAGCTCTTCATGGTGGGTGTCAGTCTGCTTCATGTATGGGTTGGAGGGGTTTAAAGTGGCTAATGATGCAGCTGTGGTCTGGCTTCTGGTCCTTGGTCGTGCCTCATCATCAGTGTGGGTTTGAGTCTGGTTTCTGCGTGAATGTGTGGTGGTGACATCCTGTGTGGCTCTCGTGAGTGTGGGTGTGGTGTCATTACTCGTGTTAGGGACTTGTTTGTCAGTAAGGGCAGGTTTCCAAATGGCTGGTTGGCGGGAGGCATTGTCTCATTTGTTCATGCTGTGTGGGCGTTTTTCTATCTCGATGGCTTCTCTGATTATTCTGTTGTTAAAAGTGTTCAGCTCTGGTGATAGTTCTGGTCTTTTTAAAGTCAATTTCATGTCCTGTGGCTTTAAGGTGTTGGACCAGGGAAGAAGTTGGTTCCTCTTTTCTGACTGCATTCTTGTGTTCTTCGATGCGTGCACTTATTCTTCTGTTGGTTTGTCCAATGTACGTGATGGGGCAGGTCGTGCATGGGATTTCATATACTCCTTGATTTTCTAACTCAGTTTTGTATTTGGGGTTTCTTAGGATGGTGGATATTTTTCGGTTTGTGCAGAATGCTGTCTTGATGTTGTGTTTGTGGTCCAGTTTCTTCCCTGGTCCAACACCTCAAAGCCACACCTCCACCCTATCAGAACACAGTCAAGCTCCCACCCAATCAGCCCACACCCCCACTGGCAGTTAAAAGGAAGAAACAGCTGCGATCTCACATTGCTCCTAGAAGCATGAAGTCGAGTAAACTGGCCTGAAGATGACGAATGAGACTTCGTCGAAACACGCCAAGACACTTCCAATTTTACGCGGGAGAAAACCCAAATAACCATACATACATACATGATTGATAATATGAAATTTTATATAAATTGTAAGTGAGGACTATGAAGAGGATGCACAAAAGTTTTGTAACCAAAGATAAACAATTTTATACAGAATACAATTTAAAGATGTAATATTACTGGATGGTTTTGGGATGATGTGATGAAATGGCATAATGTAAATTTATTCTAAACTTAGAATATCTCACATAAAAGGAAGTAATAATGGTTGTAGCTAAATAAATGTTTAATGATGATAATAATTGTATACATATATAAAGGATTGATAATATGAGATTTTATATAAACTGTAAGTGATGACTGTAGTGAGGAGGTACAGAAGTTTTGTAACCAATCGACACACTGTATGTAACTGAAGGATGGTTTTTATGTTTTATGTTTTTTTGTGTTTGTTTGTTTAAAAATAAAAATAAATGTTTAAAAAATATAGCAAGATAAAGAATAGGGTGGTTGTGCTATTGTGTTCCAATTCTAGAATTTAAAAATACTGCTTTTTGTCTCATTTGCAGGTGCTGCTAATTTTCTTAACTAGGAAAATATACAAACCAAAGAGACAGATTTTTTTTTGGTAAGGTACAATTATAGTTCAACATTAAATCTGAACCAGGCCTGTAGAAGGTAAAGAATATCCTGTAAAGAATGTAAGAATGTACGTATCTGTAAAATCATATTTATTTTTTTTAAAAAACAAGAAATCTCCAAATGTTGCAAAGGCTTTCTTACCTAGAACTACACCAACTGATGAGGGCAGGACACGAGGAATGTTTTCAAGCAGCCCTCCTCCAGTAATGTGGGCATATGCCTTCACATCACCTGAACGAAGTACTGGCAAAAGAATCCTGCTGTAGATTTTAGTAGGTGTGAGTAACTGTTCTCCTGTAAATCCCCAAAATGTAGGAATCATTACAACAGAGACATCCACCAAGGCAGAAGTAGAGAAAACCAAAATTAGAATTACTGAAATGCCTCTTTCACAGAATAATTGAGAGATCCACACAGTTAATAAAAAGGGAACTGCCGTCTGTCCATCTAGTGCACAGATATCTGAGCAAAAAGCCAACATACATGTTTCTTGGTAAACAGGAAGCCTGTACATGTGAGTTTCAGGCTGCAAAGGAATCGAGTCACGTTGCTTTTCCTCCTGCAGCATTTTGTATCTAATATATGAACAGAGCTGCATTCCCACAGAAAGAACAAGTATGTACATGTTGAAGTGCCTCATTAAAACCAAGAAACCTATGTGGCCGGGGTGCCTGCTATAAATTGATAAGGGAGAGTAAATTATAGTCCACATAAAGGTGGAATGAGATAACATAAATCCAGAGAATGATCTAAACTAGATTGGAAAGAGTTCTTTATGGCAGAAAGTCTAATGTAATGATACTTGAATATGGTAGCTTGCTTATTCTGGCTTTGTAGTATAATGATCCAAGCACATGAATAGTTCCTTCAATGGCAAAACTTTTATCCAATTTCCATTGAGCAGGAAGAATATTATGTAGTACTATGCATGAATGGTTGAGGATTAGAGTATGAGATTAAATCTGCTTCATTTGCCATTCTAAATTGACCTTCTGTATGTATCTTTCCTATATCAACCTACACCTATTCGAGTATGAATAGGTATAGGTCTGCTCCCCAGAACAGACAACAGAACATTAGCTCTGATTAGGGTGTCTGGGGAGTTTCTTAATCATCCAGGTCAAGGTTGTCCCACAAGTCCTTTTTCCAAAAGGCAACTGGACTTCCTTGTTTTTTTCCCTTTGAAAACATTTTGCTTCCCGTTCAAGAAGTTTCTGCTGTAAGAACTGCTTTGTATACAGGTGGTAGGTAGACTCCTATTGCCGGTGTGCATGCATGCACCTCTCTTTCATGCAGCTCAACTTGCATGAGTGGCAGGCTGGCATGCATGCGCATGAAATTCCACTTGCAGTCAATCTGCGTGTGCATGTGCATACACCTAGCTCACTGCTCACATGGTCCAGTTCCCCTACCTCATCCCCAGCCGGGCTGCTAAGATGCATAGGTTGGGTACCACTGAATTAGGGTATCTCTGGATAGTTTGTACTGAAATTGAAAAAGTGTATTATAGGAGCAGTTGTATTGAAGTGAATAAAATAGGTTTATTAGCTTATAAAAATGCAGCTGGTAAAGCACTTGGTGGTTGGTATATTCGCTGGGGACAGAAATCCGAAATTGGCTTAAGTTTAGCCAATTCAACAATGGTGGAAAACAAGGACAGAGATGACTACTGCATTTTTTTGGAAAATATTTACAAAGTAATTTGTATAAACATAGGTATAAACATATTAAATATACAATCAGAAATTAATATTTATATTGTATGAAAATGCTGTATTTACAAAGCTTACCTAGTGTTTGTTCAGGACAGTCACCCACTGAAGGAGAGGAAAAATCTAAAGAGGATTTTTCAACAATCTTTCTCACAAGGCTAAACCCATTGCTGTGAATACCAGAGGAACCAATTCCAAGAATTACGTCTCCTTCAGTGATCTTGTCAAGTTGGGGGAGCATCTGTCCTCGTTCTACAGCACCCACAGCAAATCCCCCAAGGTCATATTCTCCAGGTGGATACATGCCAGGCATTTCAGCAGTTTCTCCGCCTTGAGTTTGGGAGTGGGGACGGGGATGGAAAAATGTTACTGTGAAGTTTTATGCAATCTTCCTATCTGGATTCTTACATACATTATAATATGACAAAGTTTAGAATGCCATAAACGTTTTAATTCCAAGGAATAGTACTACCCTGAGAATCCGACTATGAAATATTGCCTATTTTTTCCTACCAATTCTGTAGAAGAAAATAAATCAACAATGGAAAAAGAAAAATGGCTAAGACTGCTTTTACAATGTGGGATTTCAATACCAATAATTCCCAGCTGACAAGGAATTAGAATCCCGTAAAGAAAAAAGATTGTCCCAGGGAACTTGTCTTAGTAGAGTTAAAGACCTAGAAGATTCACATAGTGTAAATCTATTGAACTATACAATGTTGAACTGTCTACAGAAAACTAGCATATTAGAGGGAGAAAAACAAGGAATTAATTTTACTGATACCAGTCTCTGTCACTTTAAATCTCCTTTGTGACAACCCATTGCAAATCAGATACCTGGGCTTAACACCCCAAGCTAAGCCATGTTGCTATTGTGCTTGTATTAATTTATTTATATTAATATTTATTAGTAATGTATTTGTCTATATAAGTCATCAAGAGTTGTTTTAATTTTAGTAGCAAAGGAATATATAGTTTCTGGCTTAACAATGGTTATTCTAAAATAATTGTGTCTGGATTTGTAATATATTTGTAAATATGATATATCTGTAATATATCATTCTCAACAACATGTAGATTCCCAACAACCCCCCCAGCTTCCTTTCCAAAGATGAAAAAAATCCTGTGATAATAGAAGTAGAGCCATACCAAGGAGAGCACAGCCTGCTAGTTTACAAGCTTCTGCTATTCCAGCTATGATTGTCTGAGCCATCCTGACATCAAGTTTCCCACATGCAAAATAGTCAAGGAAAAAGAGAGGCTCGGCTCCTTGAGCTAGGATGTCATTGACACACATGGCAACCAAGTCTTGACCGATGGTGTTATGCTTATTACACAACTGGGCAATCTGTTGTAAAAATGAAGAAACAGCAGCATGTCACGATCATTTTACAATTCTCATCTTGATGAGACTTGACAAAAAGTGCCTTTGCCAGTCCCCCATCTCCCGAAGTACATTTGTTTGCCACCCCTAATAAAATAATATGCTATAGCCTCCAAAAAGGTTTTGCTGAATAGATCAATTTTGATGGCCATCCCCTTATGGCTACTTTAGACTATAGAGATTTCAAGGAGAGATCATGGAATCCCCTGCATACCCTACTTTGAATTCCCTATATGGAGCCCATGGGTGCCACTGTACTGGGGAAGCTAAAAGTATCAAGCAGTAGCAATTTCTCACCTAATAAAGGAATGTTTTGTTAGCTCATGTCCACCACAGCAACCATTTTTTTGAAGACTGTTCATAGATACTGACTTTTTAAATATACCACTGGCCAAAAATATAAGAAATCCCTGATCTAAATTTATTACATTTATATGCTGCCTTCCTCCAAAAGTTTCAAGTAGTCTCCTTAATTAGAGCCAAGGTGGCGCAGTAGTTAAATGCAGCACTGCAGGCTACTGCTAGATCAGCAGGTCAGCGGTTCAAATCTCACCGGCTCAGGGTTGACTCAGCCTTCCATCCTTCCGAGGTGGGTAAAATGAGGACCCAGATTGTTGGGGGCAATATGCTGACTCTCTGTAAACCGCTTAGAGAGGCCTGAAAGGCCTATGAAGCGGTATATAAGTCTACTGCTATTGCTATTAATTGTAAATTCATAATAGCAATCATGTGAGATAGGGAGAGTGAAAAAGCAAGGGGCACATATTCATGAAGTGAATTTCCATGCTGGAGATGGGTTTGATCTTAGATCTCCCAGTTCTACTGTTAACATCCATTACGAAGAGGTTCTTATGAAACTTGATTTTAGTCTTAAACAAGCCTCTCTAAAAATAAACAACAAAATACGCCCAAATAAGGAAAAAACTGTGAGATGCCTTCATTTTTTATTACCTTGAGCTTTGTTCCAACACCATCAGTACCGGACACCAAAATTGGATCTTTATATCCAGCTTCTTTTATATCAAAAAGGCCAGCAAAGCCTCCAAGTTCAGCATTACAGCCTATCAAGTGTTGGAAAAGGGTTATTACTATGATAAGATTTATCAATTGATTTCCCCATTGTTCAAATCTTGACATAAACTCGCAAAAAATTGGTTCCAGCAAACATGGGATGACATTTGTTTCCATTATGAATTTTCTTGATTTGTGGCTACTAATTTTGATTTTATTTAGAAATGAGTCAGTTGTAATGAAAGCAACTGCCCTCAAATGGCACCTTCAAGATTAATTGGGATTTCAATTCGCAGAATTCCTAACCTTTCCCAATAAGGTAATATGGCAGGGGAGGCCAAAATAAAAGCTTGTTCTCCCTTCCTCACTGCCCCTGAATTAATCTGGATTCCTTTTGCCAACTCTGTTATCAAATAGTAATTATTTAATGGGGCTTACTTAATACCAACAAGTTCCATCAGACTGAGCTAAGGCTTCTGAGTAGACACACAAATAATTTCTTTAATTGCTAATTAATTTACAGAACTCCTGCTGAAATAAGGATCAGAATTATATACATAATCCCAAATGGAACTGGTAGTAATCCAATATTCAATCATTTCTACATTGCATTCCAATGGCAAAATACAAATCTAGTACCTAGAAAATACTAATGAACATAAGTTTGACAATTCATAATTCTACAAAATGTAATAAGAATATGTCATCTTACCCGATCTAGATGTGGCTGCTGCTAAAGGTTTAATTTTCTGAACCAAGGTGTTACCAGATGCAATATCTACACCACTGTCTTTATATGTTAGGCCTCTAAAAAGGCAGAATAGCCCGTTATCAATTTGCCCATATATACAATCTATTTTGCAGCTATATTTTTTAATGCCTGTGTAGATTTGTAAGGACTTTTTACTTATCCTGCTTCTTTACCTACAACAAGCATACCGTAACAGAGAAATTTAGCTGTTAAAAACAAGTTCTAAAATCAAGTTTGCATTCTAGAAGTATAGTTTTAAGGGTATTCTAAAGCTAGGTGTTCTAAAAACACTTTTAGAAAGGTATTATAATGATTTTGATTTCAAAACACATTAGCTATGTTCCAGTACATATAAAACTGCCATTTCTGGTGTGTGTGATGTCTTAACTGGTATTATGTCGATCAAAAAAATCAGAGGGAATTACAACATATTCTCTAACGCTCCATCATAGTATATATGGCATTACTAAGAACCCATTGAAGCAAGGTTCTTAATATCCCTTTGCGAAGTGCTTTGCTCAAGTTCATCATCAATAGAATTTTAAATAGATTTATCTACTGATTTTTGTCAAGACTACTGTATTCAAACCAGAAAAAATAAGAATAGCTCTTACCATATTACAACCAATATCTAAAATATGACATATTTAAAAAGATTATTGTGTGTTAATTTGTATCTTCCACACACATTTGTGAAAGTACTGTTACAACTTGCTATTGTTCCACAGCTTTACCCTTGACATAATACAGCCCATACCTCAAACAATACTCTATTTAAATAATATCTAAGAGTTATTTAAGTAGAGTATTATTTGAGATATGTGATGTCAAGGCTATAGGTTACAGTCAAGGCTAAATTTGTGGAAGAACTAAGCATCATGTTTTTTTAGCCACATTGTGAGATTTTAGCAATTCTGAATCATGCTTATGAGAAAGCATGTTTAAGCTGATAACGTAAACTATTTTAAGGCCTCAGTAGAACAAAAAAAAAAATCAATATTAGGGTTCATTAGCACAAAATGTCAAAATTGTGTTACTTGCAGTGCTGTCAATCAAATATGTGCACAAAAATTCAGTTTAAATAAAATGGTTTCTATCTGAACATAATGAATGCAAAGTCCAGTGATAAATTCACATCTCATGATAGCTGTTTAACAAGATTCTTAAATACAAGACTATCTCAATTCTTTAAATATTACATTGAATTTACTGAATATTACAGACGCTTTTCTGGCCAAAAGGCCACTTCATAAACCTGCATTTGATATAATCCATGAGAGTTTATAAAACATTAATTTTGCCTTTTTAAGCTGGGAATAATGCTTTAAAACTTTTTTTCCAGTTTTGCTGCCATGAGTACTATAGCTTTTTATAGTAGGTGTCCTCTTATAGCTGTTCCAATACACGTATTTCAGAATAAAAAGGAAGGTAGTTTCAAAATAAAATTCATTTCATTGAATAAAGCAAAATGGATTTATATCACTTTTCAAATAATTATTCAATACTAAGAATAATAAAACTAGATATGATGACACAATTAGTAACTTTATTGCATTACAGAAGATTAGTCTTGCAGTTTACTGATATTGCCATATACTTTCAAGCGAAGAAAGCTTTATCAGGAGACTATTAATACAATACAAAAGATTTTGTTATCAAATGTTTGATACTACTTTGATGCTAATTTTAATGTTTGGTGGATTTTTCTCTTAAAAAGAAAGACTTTGTTACAGCCCAGATAAATTCAAGCAAATTCCTGGATTAAATACTAATTTTGTTAATATAATTGTGCAAAAAAATTAAGACTCAATCTTAATTGAGTCTATATATTTCTTAATTGAGTCTATATATTTCTTGTGAGATTGGTCTATTTCTTCATAGAAGGGAACAAGTAGGAGGATCATATGATCATATACAGTAATTGAACTGGGGATCCAGAGTTAGGGAGAAGACATTAAGAAAAGGCACCCCTCTGTGGCAGTAGTAACTGTCAAGGTATACACCAAGGCAGGATGTGGAGCTAAACTGTGTAGTCCCAGAGGGCTTCTAGGAGACAGCACATTGATCATGATATCAAACTGGCTCTAAAATTGTTCAGGTAAGGGGGTATATGTCACATTCAGATGGATCCAATTTCTTAATTGAGATCTATTAAAGATTAAAGAGAGTTCACTGTATAAAAATTAAATCAAGCAGCAATTTATAATGACTTACATGCCTTCTGCTTGCTTACATTTAACTATACATTTTTAGTTTTGCCTTCAAATAGATACCTGGATTGTTTAAGAAAAGCAATAGCTCGATAACCAATATCCTTTCTATAAATGGCCCCTTTGAAACGAATGATTCCAACTCCTTTGTTGGCATGTTCCAGAGCAGATATAAGATCTTTCTTGATAGCTGTCACAGTGAGGACTCTTCCACCACTGGTAACCACTGTGCCATCTTTTAAGGTTGTGCCAGCATGGAATACCTCCAAACCTTGTTCTTTAGCTTGAGAAAATCCTGTAAGGAAACAATATGTTAGAACTAAATAAAATTTGGATACTAAAAAACTTTTGCAATGTATCTATTGTATCTATATTAATTACTATTATTATTACTATTGCTAATACTATGATGACTTCTGTTACTGCTACTGTTGATTGGTAAAGACCACAAGTAACACAATAGCATAAATGACATAATGGACAAGCTACTTCCAGGTTTTTCTCACCAGTTTTCATAAAATTTATTTATGTATTTAATTTACATCATAATATATGAACGTGTAAAGCAGGAAAGACAGAGAATTCCTAGAATTCCCATTCAATTAATGGGATGTCAACAAATGGAGCTTGATATGTTTGATTATCCAATCAGATGGCACACACGGTCGCCAAAGGAAACAGATGAGATAGGATCAATCAAAATAGAGGGAACCAATTGACTCCTGACAGAAGTCCATTCGACCGACCCCTCTAAATTAAAATCCCACATAAACTACAAATACTGCAGAGGAAAAGAACTTTTGAACATTGCATTGGGGAAGCCTGGTTAGGATACAGGATAAAATTATTTGGAAAACCTGATCAATATCATAGTACTGATCTCTCAAAGCCTGGAAACCTTGACCACCAAATTTGTTTTGTGAGGTTTGTGGTGAACCAGAACATCTGGAAGTGATACATTTCCACTTCTGATATAACCAATTTCGTCTTCTCTTGTAGTAGTAGTAATAGTAGTAGCAGCAGCAGCAGTAATAATAGAAATAGTAGTAGTACCATAATAATAATGACCCACTTGGTAGACAAAAATGCCAAATCCAATCTAAATATTTGACTGTGCAACCATCCATAATAATAGTTAACCATTAGGCCATATCAAAACACAAGGCAAAATTAGAAGAAAATGGAATTCATATTTCTGATCATGTATTATTTACCTTAATAAGATCCATATATGCAACAATCTCACTAGTACTGTTTTATTCAGATAAAATGTCAAATTATATGCTATATTTGGATTCTGGCAACGTATTAAATATATTTTTCTAATTTATGCATCCAATTGGCTGTTTGTCTAATGTGTGATTAAAGATATCGTAAAGTAAGATATCTCTACTTTATATATAGCTGCCACTCAAATAATATATATCTTCAACCTCTAAAGCACTACAAATAATATATGCACATGGTAAGCAACTTGATTATACCTTCCATATTTAATTATTGTGTGTAATTGTCCAAATCTGAAATAAAAAACCCTGGGCACACTTTTTTTATTTAGATATTTTTGAATGTGAAAGGTGCATTTATAAAAATTTGTCCATTTCAGAATGCCAGCTTACTGAGGGAAGCCATATCTCTCTGAGATTCTGCATCAAAGGTCTTCTCTGATAGAAAAGAACATTATTCTTTTTCCTTGTACTCTAATACAGAAGCTAAACACATCTTAAAAATAAACTAGTTAAAGCTAGTACTCTTGTTTTTTGAGGCAGTGTTGTACCAAGAAATTCACATGGCCTCCGGTGGAATGGGAACACTGAAAATGCTGCACTTGGGATTCTATATGACTGATTCATACCTGCTATTTCCAAACCTTTGGCATAACTTCCTGGATAGCCTTCACTAGCCATCACCACAGTAACAGCTGCACGATCTTCAAACCAAACGGGTATGCAGTTGGACAATTTCTTATCAATAGTTGCTTGCATAATCTCATAAAGATCACTTTTAAGAAGCGGGAGAATTACCTATACAAATGTAGACACAAGTTATGTTACTCTTTTAACTACAAAATATGTGAATTCACAAGACTATTGAAGAACCATATGAAGATTCTGAACAGATTTATTAAGAAGTATATTCCATTAAGCCCTTCTCTGGTGGTGGCAACTTTTGATGTTGGCTGATCTCAGAAATCAGCAAGGAGAGTTCTAGTTAGTGCTTGGATAGGAGATAATTGATTAATGCTTGGATGAGACACAACCAGGAAATTCTAGAGTTATAGGCTACACTAGCGTGTTGGAAAAAACTACGCAATGCCATGAAAACTACTTGGATGTATCGTTGCAGTCATCAGGAGTTAATTTTTTAATGTTCTATTAAAATGTAAGAAATTAGTCATATTTGATATAAGTTACTATTAACACATTATTAAGAATAAGACAAAGCACGATGGTATTGCTTTCCAGTAAAAAGAAATATTGCCAGTTTTACTGAGATTCAAAATCATGACCAAGACACTATTTATTAGAATCTGAAATCAACACACTTGAGCTGATACTTTTAATGGTGTATCTAATATGATGCCATATAATTTAAATTCAATGAAGAGATTTTTTGATAAAGCATAAGATTATTTTTAAAGAAGAAAATATCCCTTGTATTTTCACACTTGTTCACAATGCAACTCAGGGCATTTATTTCTCTAAATCCAGTTTGGTCTAGTGATTAAAACACCCAGCTAGAAAACAGGAGACCATGAGTTCGAGTCTCACATTAGCCTGAAAGCCAACAGGGTGACTTTGGGCCAGTCACTTTCTCTCAGCCCAAGCCATGTCACAAGGTTGTTGTGGGGAAAATAGGAGGGGGAAGGTGTACTGGGTATATTCATTGCCTTGAGTTACTTGCAAAAATAATACAATTAGGGAATGAATGAATGAGTGAATGAATGAAAGAGTGAATTAATTAATTAATTAATTAATTAATTAATTGCATATAAGGGTTATTGTAGGAGATGACCAGACTGAGTCTGAAATAAGGGTCAAAAGTCATTACTCCCTTCACGCCTACAAGAAATCTAAGTCCAGCTTACATTCAATTCCTTTGATTCTTATCTACATTTGCTTTGGCCATTAGTAGTTCAGATTTTGCCACTTTAGCAATGCAGTTATAAAGCATGATGTCATGTGACTGCATTGCTTAGTAACCAAAATCCTTGGAGTCTTATTTGCTGTTATAATCACAGGATGGTGATTATAATCCAATCGTTTATAAAGGCTTCTGGTTGATGATTATTTCTCCAAGGGCCAGACTTGCCTCTGGGCTCTCCAGTTGTCGATTTATATCACAAAGCATGAAGGGGAAAGACTGCAAATTTTATAATTGGGCAAATTAAGAAACACTGAGATTTGATATATGCTGGTAAAAGACACAGGAAAAGCTCTTTGATATTAGCGATGGCTGTTTTAGTAAATAATCCTCTAAAGACCTACAAACTTTGAAATCAATATTCTAAATGTATTCAGTTAAAAACTATGCAATCTATACCAACGCATTCATCCAAAATTGGTTCAGTAGAGGTTAAATATTGTATTGACTAAGCCAGTATGCAGCATTTTTGATTAAACCTTATTGAACTATGATATCAACATGTAAACATATAAAAGATTGCAGTTAATTATTCTCACCTGGCATTCAGGGTCACCAAATCTACAGTTGAATTCCAAAACTTTAGGTCCATCTTTGGTTAGCATTAACCCCGCATAAAGCACACCTTATTGAAAAACAAAAAATATTGAAGGCAAATAATCTGGTACAATTGTCTAGAAATACCCGCAGAACAATCACACAGACCATTGTGTTCATAATACTGTTGAATATTGTTACTGAACAATAATAACATGTACAACCTACACAAAAGATACGTCTTTGGAAGGAGACGACCTTTTTCCAATGTAATCCCGATCCTGTGGAACACTTTACCACCAGAGATGAGAACTGCTCTGCCCTTTTGGCCTTCCAGAATGGTATTAAAATTTGGGTTCGCTGGTTGGCTTGGAGTTTATTACTGGAGTTGGCAGACAGAGTAAGAAAACCTCACCTTGTGCTGTCTTTCACTTTGGTTCTGGTTTTTTGCATAGTTTTAATTTTTTAATTTCTTTTGTATATATCTTTTAATATTCTGTAGGCTGCCCAGAGTTGCCTTACTGAGGAGATGGGCAGCATACAAATAATATAAAATAAATAAATACATAAATAAAGCCTGGTTCCCCTCTAAAGCTTAGATAATTCCTGCCTGAATTCCTGCTCCTTCTGCATTCTTGTATCTTTTTGTATGGTAATTATTAGAAGCTTACAGGTAAGCATTTTCCGTTCTGAAATTTGTATCGCAACTAATGTAAAATGTGTTTATATTATAAGCAATCAGCTAGGAACAAGTTTCCCACTTACCCATGTATGGAATACCTTCTTTTCTCATACCATCAATAGTTTTCTGGAGAATAGAATTTCTGATTTGCAAAAGCAGATCTTGAGACAGCTAAAAGTATTACAGAAAGTGAAATTTGTAAGAAAAATTTAATCTATTTTTAAAAAATATTGTATAAATTTTGAGAACTTCAGATCAACATTATTGTGGGAGGTAAGCAATCATAGACTGTTAATATGAGAACTAGCTCACTAGTAGAGAATAGTTGACTAGTGTGTGGGTAGCAATCCAAGCTTTGGATTTTAGATTTTATAGCTTCAATTATAAAAGGTCTCAGGATCAGAAATAGGTCTCTCACAATGTCTTGGAGCACTACTGCTGTGAACATAATCTACAAAGCTCATCATATGGAACAATGCTTTAACTGAACCCATATTATCTTAATAAGGGGCGCAGTGGCCAAACAGTTATGATGAAGGGGCTTGTCGACTGGGAGATCGACAGATCGAGATCTAAGTACAGTATTTTTCGTAGTATAAGACCCACTGGAGTATAAGACGCACCAAGATTTTGAAGAGGCAAATTAAAAAAAAAGGTTTTGCACTCTGCAGATCTCCCCAAAATGGCCTGTTTTTCGCAAAAACACCCCCCCTTTTTAAAGGACATGAATAGTCTTTAGGCAGCTTGTAGAGTGCTCGGAGGGGGGGAGGCCCCAAAATGAGCAAAAAACGGTCCATTTTTTGTCAAAAAAACGGGGCATGCTTAGCCTTTTGGAGGCTTATGGAATCCTCTTGGGGCCGGGGAGGGAGAAATAAAGCAAAAACAGACTGTTTTCCATTTCTTTTTCATTTTCATTTCTCATTTCTGCCTTCCCTAGCACCCTGGAGCACTCTGAAAGCCTCCTAAAGGCTATGCAAGGCCATTTTGGTGAAGGGGCAAGGTTTCAGGAGGCAAAAAATGCTGTATTCAGTGTGTAAGACGCACCCAGATTTTCAGCTGCTTTTTTGAGGGAAAAAGGTGCCTCTTATACTCCAAAAAATACGTAGCTCCTATTACTTGCCCCAGTACCTAACCTAGCAGTTTGAAAGCATGTAAATGCAAGTAGATAAATAGGTACCACTTTGGTGGAAAGGTAATAATTTGATTCTTTTGCCCTTTTCCGTGAGCTACTTCTCTTATTCCTCGACTTTTGTCCACAATTGAGCAAAATTTTTATTGTTAAGTTAAATATTTGTTTAACTTAAGTGAATTTTGACCCATTTTATGAACTTTTGTGCCACACTTGTTAAGTGAATAATTGTGGTTGTTAAGTTAGTAATATGGTTGTTAAGTGAATCTGGCTTCTTCCATTGACTTTTCTTGTCAGAAGCTTTAAAAGGTGATCAAACGGTTACTAAACAAATTGTTGTAAGTCAAGGACTATCTCTATGTTATTAAACTTTGTTAAAAAAAGATTATAGATTGCAGCCAGAGAAACAACTTAAAATTATCAGCAACAAATCATGGAAATGAAAAACTCATACATAAAATATCATTTAGAGAATGTATTAATATTTTGAAAAGACAATCTTTTATTATATTATGTTATTATTTCCCATCTATAATAAATTTACAGTGCTTCATTATTTTGGAAGAATATATATAGCGCATTTTACTTATGTATTAACCATGAATGCTATTTCTGCTGGATAAAACCTAGTGATTTTTTGTGGCCTTAGTTTTTCTTGTGCCTCTTGTCATCCTTCTGCTTTGTTTTTAATTCCAAAGGCATGTCTCATTCCAATTATTATACAGTATTTGTTAGAGTAGTCATGTTATTGTTATATCATATCATTATCATATATCATATCATCATATGAACACTTAATGCCACATAAACATTGCCTCATCATACAGTAGCATGCCATTATCCCATTAAGAAGTGATATGAAGAAAAATGGTGACAATTATTTTGCATTACTCATTTTTCTTAAAATCTAAAAGAAGAATAAAGAATAGTATACAGAATTCTAATACCCATTACAGGCTTGTCTTGAGCTTGCTAAGGAAATCTGACATAGTAGGTACGTTACCTGAGGTGCTGGGCAGTATGCACCCATTCCACCAGTGTTTGGTCCTTGATCACCATCCATTAACCGTTTGTGATCCTGGGCAGGAGGCATAGGAGCCACAGTGATACCATCTGTGAAGCACAAGCACTGTAAAAAAACAAAAACAAATAATAAGTAGATCATAAGAACAATGCAATGGGAATAACCATGATATTAAACTTACACAGCTGTGTATTATTCAGCTCTTAATTATAAGTAATATCTTGCTTAAGTTGTATAGAGTATATTTATATACTCTATTTTATTTCCACTGGCATTTCTGAATAAAAGTCAATATACATAAATAATAAACATTTTGTAAAAATTTATTAGACTGAGATAATTTCAAATACTTTACCTAAGGAATTATTATTGACAAATAATAATGTCCGAAACCCACATACTTTAACAAGATTTAAATAGGATGTCTAAAGAGATGGTACTTGCAGAGAAAGGCTAAGTACGCACTAATTGTGCATAAATACTTAAAATCATAGCCCATTTTATTTTCATTCATTTGATAAAATATCAAAACTATATCAATGTATTTTATATTCATTTTTATATTGTATGAACTCTTAAGCCCAATATTCTGGTTCTGACTGTTCTTTTCAAATTGACTGACTGTGAATGACTAAAATAATGACTGGACTGGATTTCCTGAAAACTCAAACTTTGATTTCATTTAGGAATTTATTTTATTTTATGTTATTATTTTATTTTATTTCTTGGCTGTCCATCTTTCCACAAGGTATGTCTTCACCATCAGCATAGGAAACATTCAAGAGAAAGTCAATGTAAAGATTAATTGATAAAAAGGCAATATTTGATCACCTGTTTTGTTTCAGTGATTCCTACAGGAAGAGCTTGGTTTTCTACATTTTTAATCAAAACTTTTGCGTAATGTTCAAAGTGGGAATAATAGAGTTAAATACATATAATTTCAATTGTTTTCAGTAAGGAAAAGTTAAGCAGTGGTTTTTGGTGAACTCTTCCACTGAAATCAAAGAAGCATAAAAATAATCATCTTGCCTGGATTCTGAAAACTTTTACATTACAAATTTGAGAAGGGATAGTTGTGCTGTGCATGAATGATAAAATTATAGAACGGACAGACTCCTCTATTATGTTACTTACAGAAACTTCTTCTCCTTCAAGAAGTTCTTCAACCACAATAGTTTCTCCAGCTGCTCCAAAAGTTTTATCCTGTATTAAAGATAATGCATATTTTATGCAAACTGTAAATCTGTATATAGAAAACCAAGTAATTTCTTTGGAATTCCAAGCAGTGATAATATTTTTTTCTTTAATTCTTTGCTTTTTCCTTTAAATAAAATACTGACCTTTGTTTAGTCATCTGCAAAATACCATAATTTTTCATTAATTTCAAATTCCAAGTTATAACTCCCTCAGATAAAAACAATTGTTTGGAATTTTTCAGAAATAAACCACAGACAACCTTTTAAGTAGCTTTTCAAACTTTGTATCCCCGAATTGCACAATAACATATCTTCTTCAAATCTCCCTCCCTCTCCCTCTCCTTCTCCCTCTCTCTCTCCCCCTCTCCCTCTCCCGATTTGTTATTATGATTTCCACCTAGCTTTTTTTGTTGCCTACGCTATCTGGGCTGATGGATGTTGTAATCAACTCATCTGGTGAGAGTAGGCCAATAAAGCTGTCTTAAATTACATCTCTATTGCTCATTTCAGCATGCATATTAGAAAAAATACTTAACGTTTTCATTGAGGGCTTAATCTCAAGTAAAATATGTAGCAACTTAATTGTAAGGGAGTCTTCTTCAAAAATAGTGTTTGAAGATACATGGACCAGTTCCTAGAACACTTAGCAATGAGTAGGTTGGCTGGAGAATTCTGGAATTTGAAGTCTGCATATCTAAAAGGGCACCAAACTGCGAAGGCTATTAAAAGATTATCTTAACTGTATTTACTCAGAAGAATGCCACAGTGTATTCAGTAGAATTTAGTCTCCTGAACAGCATATGACTGCTGCCTTTACCCTGATTTGATTGCAATATTATGAAAAATTATGTATTATCAATGAAAAAACTAGTTAGTGGTCCTTAAAATGCAGTGGTGTAGAGAGGAGGAGCTGACGCCGCAACGACACGACGTGTGATCTTGGAGCTCCAAAATTGCAGTCGATACTTTTGCCGCTGGACTGTCCTTTGGGACCTAAACTGTCCCAAAGAGACGGTGACAGGGAAGAATATGTCCTGCTGATCTCAGGGACACCGCAAAGTCCGATTGATCCAGGAGAATCTCTTTTTGCCGGCAACAGAAGCGCAGCCATTGAAGCTGCTGAAGTTGGGACAGCTCAGGAACGGGAGGAAATTGGAAAGAGAATGTGTGTCCATCTGGTGAGGAAATATTATTATTATAAAATAGACTACCCTCCCCCCCCCAAAAAAAAATTAAAGCTAAATCAAATTTGAAAACAGAAGAGAACAAGCGGAGAAATTAAGCTACATTAGACAGGGTGTTATCCTTTTTTTAAAAATTTCTTTTATGGATGGAACTTTTGCAAATGTTTCCTATTCTTTGAATTGAATGGATTAGTTTTTCTTCTACTACTTTTTATATTCTTTTTTTATACCTATGAATTAAAATCTTTTTCCTTATTTTTATAATGCTGGATTGGATGTTGTGTTTTGCTCCATTTAAGAATTTTGTTTTCTTTAAGCCTGGAATATAAAGAAGATATAAAAGGAATACAAAGAGGGCTGTAATAACAGAGGGAAAGGAAGTAACACTGCCACTTGGAGGCTGGAGGCTTGGAAATATTGTCTATTCTTTTTTCTCTTTGATCGTTTGACTTTGCATTTCAAGGTTCCTCAGCTTGTTTACAGAGAGTAATAGTGAGAAGAGCATGGGTTGTTTATACAAATGCTTTTCGGGAGTTTCATGGACAGCTGGAGTGGAGTGAAAACAAAGCCTTGTCTTGAAAGATTATAAATGAACTTGCTTTAAATTTAATAAAAAGTTTTGAATTCCAGAGTGGCAGTGTTTACAAGTTGGAAAATGGCTCAATGTGAAAAAGAAACCTTAACATTGCAAAAGATTATGTTTGAGATTCAAAAATTATTAGAAGTAACAGAGAAAATTGAGAAGATGGAAAAATTGAGGATGATCATCAAATTAAGAAAGTGGAGGTGAGAGTTCTAAAAACTGAAGGGAAAAATAAACAAAGAGACAAGAAAATTGTTGATACTGACAGTGAATTGAGTGTGGTTGGAAATGGAAAGAGTGGAATATGGAAAGGGGAGATTGATGGACTGGAGGTTTACCCCAGATCTCAAAGTACAGAAGAAGAAAAGAGAGAAGAATTGATGGAACTAAGGAGAGAAATTTTGTCAGAAGCACTAGTGATAACCAAAGATAAGCTGATCGAAGAAGCAGATGGAGGGTTTCAAGCTTATACAAGATATGAAATAAGCAATAAGTTGCGAAGAGAAGTCCATTCAAAACTTACTAAGGAAATAACCAGAATACTAATGCCACAAATGGCAAGAGACATAAGACTGTACTATTACTGGAAAAACACAGGTTGATGTAATGAAAGCTTGTAATAAAAAATTAAGTCAAATTTAGTTAAATTTAGAGCATTATGTATAAAATGAAGTGATAATGGATAGTTAAATAATTGATTGATAATGATAATAATGCATATATATATATATATATATTAATAAGAGGAAATTTGATATAAATTGCAAATGGTGACAACGAAAGGAGGTTTAGAAACTTTGTTATTAAATATAACCATTTTTAATAGAACATGTTATAAAGATGTAATCTTACTGGATGATATTGGGAAGAGCTAATGGAATGTCATTATGTGGTTTTGCTTTAAATCTTTAATATAAAATAAATATTAAATATTTTATATAAAAGGATGTAAAAATAATTATAGTCAAATGAAGGTTGAGGTATGATGATAGTAATATATAAAAATATACTTGATTTAAAATATATGATTTGATATGAATTGTAGGTGAAGATTGTGGAAGGGATATATGGAAGTTTTTGTAACCAATCAACACGTTTTCTACAATTTGTAATGGAAGATGGTTTTGTGGGTTATGTGTGTGTGTTTTGTCTGTTTGTGTTTATTCAAAAATTTTAAAAAAATCTTTATAAAAATGCAGTGTAAAATTTTAGAAGAAATATAGTAAACACTCAGATGCTATATTTTGACAGAGCAACAATGTATAACTTTTTTTTTCAAGCTAAAGCATTTCTTCTTTTTCTTTTTAGGATAATACTTATATGTTCTTGGCAGTCCAAATTAAATCTGCAGATGCAAGCAATTATAAAAATGTGTACTTTCACCTTACAAATAATGTCCTTATTGTCACTGCCAAAGATTTTAAAATATTGTATAAATATTTAACATCAAATGTTTATAGTGTTGTTACTTTTAGATGTAAGTTATTATTTGACACAAACTGAATGGTGCATTTTAAGCCAATTAGCAACATCTAAACATAATAAAATGTACACCATTTGATCTGTTTCTCAGACTAAAAATCCTGCCCACAATTCCTGAGCAACTGGAGGAATGAAATATTCCAAATCAATCAGAAGACAATTTATTTTTATTACAGAAAAATATTTCTGGTCATAGTTACTTTAAATGTAGGACAATGAAATGGGTTATTTGCACATTGTTCAAGCTTGACTGTTTGTTACTCACTCGCATTATTTCATGCACAGCTTGGCAGGCCTCTTCTTTATTAGCAGCTACAATCACTCCCTTTCCAGCAGCCAGACCACTTGCTTTTACAACTAGAGCAGGGAAAGATGCACTGGGGGGTGGAGGAGGAGGGATGAAATAAAAAAATTAAGTAAGTGAGAGAGATATATTATAAACTGCAAGCTCTAACACTTTATCAAATCTTGGGACAGTGGCATAAAAGATGTTCTACTATACCTAGTAATAAAAGTGCAAGCTTCTTCCTCATTAGTGAAAGCTTTCCATCTTGCAGTAGGGATGCCATGACGATCTAGGAAGGCCTTTGAAAAACTCTTACTTGACTCTAGCTGAGCTGCCTTTGCTGTAGGACCAAAGCATCTCACACCAGCAGCTGCCAAGTCATCAACAATTCCTAATAAAAAACATGCCTCAAAGTCAGACAGACTTTCATATCAGCACACTGAAGTACAACTGCCTACATGCATTCCAAATGCAGGTTTTTATGTAGCCCAAATGGCATTATCCATACTCAAAATAGACAAACAATCAGGAAACTCAACATGTTGCAAAATACTACTATAAACATTCAGTGAAAACTTGAGCATGCCTAGCAGCCACAAAACTCTAGCCAGAATGCTGGAATGGGGGATCAGAAAACCAGAAAAGAGAAGGAATAAAATGGAGTACATTTTAAAAGACACAGATGGATGCCCAGTGTCTCAAGAGGGAACTATAACTCTATAAATTCTACTATTTAAATCTTTTATGCCTACAAACTGGGATGAGATTTATCAATATTATGGACATCTATTGCTTTATAAAAAAATTTGACAGTGTCCTGAGTCAAGCTATGAGTTGCTTAAAAAGAAAATGCTACATTGTAAACAAGAACTGACTCACCAAATATTTCTGAATTGTGATTCAATCATGGCAGCAGGCTAAGGTACCCCATTAAGTAATAAATAATAATGTTCTGTTACATTTGTTATTATATTCTGACTGAAAAATATTCTGTAGTGTATGCAGATTAAATACTGATCATGTTTCCAACCTATTAGCATATAATATAATAATTAGATATTAGATGTCCAGAATATTTTGTACAATTATGTAACACCAACAAGTTAATAAGTCAGGAGACTGGAACTGCAAAACAAAATAATTTCATTTGGACATACCAGCAGCAAGGGGGACTTCTGGACCAATCACCACAAGGCCAATCTTCTGATTTTTGCAGTATGTTGAAAGGGCTGCATGATCACTGATTGAGATTACTATCAGAAGATAAACAAAAAACTTGCAATTATTTATTATTTATAATATGGTTCTACCCCTCCCTTCCATTTTTTATGAGGAAACCAAAGAATTTAGAAACACAATTATTTCTGAAGAACAATTATAGGCATGATATGAGAGACTATTGGGGCACTGTGGAAGGAAGGTAAAAGATAGCAGTTGAATCAGTTCACAGCTTATTTTATGAACAGGGCAGATGGGAAGAAAACTGGGAAGAAACATTTAAAAGCATGCAAAGTAACACCATCTTACTCACTATACAAGAGGCTGAGAAATTCTTATTGGAATATTCAATATTTTACTCCAAATTCCAAACATATCTAACACACTTTTCTGCTACTATTTTCCCCACAACAATAACTCTGTGAGGTGAGTTGGGCTGAGAGAGAGTAACTGGTTTAAAGTTACCCAGCTGGTGCCCACTTAACCACTAGACCAAGCTGGTTTCCTTGCGTTGCTGCATCTGACATTGTTTACATTTTAGTAATTGTATGCTAATTGTTCAGTTTCCAACTAGTTTAAGAACTGATGCAACAATTTAGCCTCTCCCTTCCTGGTAAATTGCAGAATATTTTTATTATGCCATATTCCAAGAAAAGGGTATTCTACAGTAATAAAATTATGACGCTTCAGATCTTTGACTAATTCATGTAATGATGTGCAGTTTGTAAAGGCAACTTTTTGAAGTCATGTCACATATTGTACTTCAAACCAAATGCTTCTAGAGCATGGTCTAGGAGACTAATGTTGTAGCAAAACCCTCATGGAGAAAAGTTCATTCTACACGTAATGTTTGCTTGGAAAGGATAGAAAGCCAAGCACGGGATAAAAAAGACATCATTACTCCCATACTTTTATCAAAAATAAATAACTCCAAAGTCTAAAGTGAACTGGCAAAGGTGAGCCAATTAGGCAAGACCATCTCTTACCTCTCCTTTATTTCTGGGGAGCTGTGAGATGTAATGTATTACTGTGGTAAGAATTTTGGCAAACGTATGCAAACTGTTTCATTAATCAGGCAAATTTAACATCACACTGGGATGTTACTCTTGAAAGGACTTGATTCTCATATCAGAAAAGCCTTGAAAACACACTGCTGTTTTAGGGCAGGCTTTAGGATTTACATTATGACAAAAAATTTGCTTCAATTTGGTAGTGCTGACCAAATATCTGTAAGACACTTGCATTCTATTTTAAATAATCAAACTGAAAGACCAAGAAATTGTTTTGTCTCTTACAATTTCACCATTTTTAAAAACATGGGAATAAATCTTTTTAATGGACTAATGGAAAAATATAGAGGGCAATAGAAAGTCTCTATAGTCCAAATTTATTAAATTATTCCTTCTTAACTAATTTTCTATCTCGCCTGCTCCAGAATAAAAGAAAGAACAATAGCAAAAATACACACTTTGAAAATTGCATATTAATGAACTGTTACTTGTGGATGCAAATATGTATCCTCTTTAAGGATACATTAGAAAACAAATTGTCTTATTTATGCTATGTGTGGAAAAGATCCTTGTACTACAGAGCTCTTGAAACTGAAAAGTGCCTGTATCTCTGGAAACCTTGCTAAACGTTACATTCCAGTGACAGAATGTATGACTGATGTATGGATCTTATTTTTCAAACTTCTGAAATGACATCTGAAAAGAACAGTTGTATATATGTTGACATATTTATTTGACCATGACATTGGAAACCGGAACAGAAACAAGTGAAATATGTATTTCCTTTGTTGGATACTACATGAAAAGCATATATTTTACTACATAAAATAAACAGATGTATGCATAAAAAATATCAAGACTCCTCTTCTAAGGGGCTCAATGCAAAAACAAGCACATATAAACTGTTTATGCAATAAGATTGTTCAGCTGTAACATAAAAAGCAGTTTGGTATTGCAACACCAACCCTCCAGTTTCAAATATATTTTATCATAAACCAAGATTAAAAGTTACTCATCACCAGAACTCAGCTCAGGTTTACCAGGTTTGATGTTGAACTGGAACACTCCCAGAATGCCACAATGTCCTTTTAAACTTAAACTTCAGATATTTAAACTATGGTTTTTAATATGTAATTTATCAAGTGAATCTGTTTTTCTCTGCTCCTGCTTAGGTTTATGACCTACTTCTTTATTACAAGTAACTGTACCTGCCTTTCGGAACAAAAATCCTGCTATGCAAAAAAAATATATGTTTGTTTTAAAAGAATAACCCTAATTTCTAGGATCTTTTCAATATAACATAGATGGAAATATCTCTGAGAGGCATGTGGCTTCTGGACTGCTCTTCCCCCTCTTTTCAAATCCATCTTAAAAACACTACTATATAACAAATACCCAAGAACAGCTAGTTTCTCTTGAAATAAGGGGCATCTCTTACACCAAAAAAAAAGTCTGGCTCAGAAATCAGTGAATTGCTATCTGGTGTGTTTACAAGACATGTGGTAATTTCTGACTAAAATTCTTCCAAGTCATTTATTCAAATCAAGGGGTATATAGACAGAACATGTGCTTGAAAGCTAAGCTGAATTTTCCTTCCTCCTTCCTAATATTTTAAGCAGCTACACATGACATTTATGCTTCTTTCTTCATGTTCCAATAACGATATCTCAAAAAAAAAAAAAGAATATGTGACTATGACTATAATTTGATCTTATCACGAAAGCAAAATTATTGAAAATGAATCAAATTTAATTCAGTGAACATGAAGAAAAAAAATTTTGTTCAACACTGTACATTTTAACTTATCATATGACCATCACAAGAATGCCATGGGACATCCTATTTGCCTCATAAAAATGAAACAAATACATATTTACAAATCGGGCAGTACAAATCTGAAAAGAAACAGGACTGCTTTATTACACATATTGAATTGCAGATAAAACAATAGGCAAAAGAGATTCAATGTCTGGATTTTTCATAAATAGAAACAGCAAGCAGAAATTCCATTTGCTGGCTTGCTAGGATGAATGCTTTGGTGCATACCAGCAAATGTAATGGACTGAAAAATTCTTCCTAATCTAGGAAATAGATGTAAGAGGATACGGAACTAGCTAATAATTGTCCTGGTTTTCCAAAACCTCTAAAAAAGTATTGCCACTGTTGAAGCTATCTATTTAGCTGGAACGCTTGTTAGCGGAAGAGCTCCTGATTATGCACCCTGAAAGAATACTGAGTAATTAAATCATAGAGTATCTCATTAAAAATAAATAAGTACTCATAATGTAACATATTATGGATGCAGAATATGGGCTTAGCCCAGCTGCTAATGAATGCTAAGAAACTTTCACTATATTTGAAATATGTTAAGAAAGTGAGCTTTCCTATTAATAAAATAAGAAAGCTCACTTCTAGATTAGAAATGTATTTGTCTCAGTGGCCAATAGAATGACTATGGTGCATTCAATAAAAGAGTCAAGCACAGCTATTTACCACTATTACTCTCTTAGAATTAAGTATTTTGCATCTCATTGTTTCTGAATCTAATATTTTTAGAGAAAAATAATTTTTTTCACCTTCCTTTCCTAGCAACCAGAGTTTTGGAATACGGATCCAGGTACATATGAACTGTATACAGTAATCAACTAGATTGGACTTAAATGTGCAACACCAATAATGTTTCATCCATTTATATTAACACATTTATGAAATTCAATGTTTTAAATAGAAAAAAACAGAAGCTCAGTCAAAGACACACAGCAGGAAGCAAACTCCAAATTGTTCATTATAATCTGAGAATCTGCGTAGATTCTAAGTCCAGAAAGGTCAAAACACTGATTAACCTAACTGCAGTTCTTGTAATTCAGTATGAAGCAAAAATATCAAAACATCATTTTTTTCATTTCAAAGGAAGGCTAAAAAAAAAAGATATCTCTCTAATTTCAAGATAGGAGAAAGGCTCAGTATACACATACAGAAGAATTAACACACTATACTTTTTAAACATGCTTTAAAAGCCCTTCTAATTATTTCCAAATCCATCCCCCCCACCTAAAATCCATTCCTGATTACCAAACCATTCAACATTTCATCACTGTCTCCTTCATAATCTCTATCTTTCATCATAAACCATCCAATCAATCAAATGCATAGGAATGTTTAACTATAGTTAATAGCTATCGACTTTAAGAACCTTTCCTACTTTCGATCCAAATAACTGCATTTCCCTAATCATTTATTTTGATTCATATTTTGTCTTATGTATATGTGATTAAGTTTATTTAGAAGTCTATAACAGTATTCCTTCCCCTCCCAGGGTCTGCACACCCCCAACCCCCTATCTTCAAGAAAGGTCATTTGCAACAGGCCATCAACAAGAGCAACCAGTGCTGCCCCCCCCCCCCCAATACTGTAACCCAATCTATTTCCTCCAAAATTATCTGGTTGAAGTCCAACTATTTTTTCAATATCATTATCTAAAAGGGAAATATGGATATTAGATGAAAATTGTCCCAAACTGCCTTTCTCCCTTCAGCCTTTTTCTCATTCACTTTCCCTCTCCTCTCCTCCTTCACTCCCTCAGGCAATTCCCTCCTGGATCATCTTTTATGGCCAAGCAAAAGAGGTTACCCTCCAAGGAGTACAAGAGGACTTAGGTACATTAATCATGCAGCCAACAAGAAGGTCTTGTAGGTCTCTCTGGATCAGACTGAGCTGCAGCTGCAAAGTCACTATCACAAGGTTGCTCTTTTTTCTGAAGCATGTCCCATGTTGAGCCTGAGTATCTAAGAAGAACACTGGCTTTATTGGGAAGCTATTTCAATTGTTGCAGACTACAGAAGATGAAGTGGAGAGCTGCATAAGGCTCACAAGCTGCATGTTTGAGACCCACAATCTAAATGAGGATAATTCATATTTTATAATGTACATATTAGTCATTTTATTCTTAATGAAGTCCATATTTTTGCTCTTATACATGTATTCATTAATTCTATTCCATTAGATCTAACCACCTTCAATCAGGTCTATTTCATCTTTTCTCTTTCTCTTAGCTTCACTAGCCTTCCCTTCTCTTAATCATGCTCTTCCATCATGCTTTTGGTATATTGAGAAGATATAAAATAGATTCTCAGCCTTAGTCACATCTGTACTACATGCATCTTGCCCTGCTGATGGTAAGAATTAGTCAATTTCATTTGGTCAATATGCCATAAATAGATCAAAGTAGATCAAAAGCCCAACTTTGCTCCACATATGATCATATTATGCTATGTAAACTAAGTTCTCTAATTTAGAAGCTACTTCGTAAGTAACATAGTGTACACCACCAACTAGGAAATACATGTAAGTCTATGTAATATTCTGATATATTCATATGCTGCTAACATTTATAGAATTGTAGGGCTGAAAGCAACCTTGGACATGAATCCTCAGTCCCACACAAACATCTGTCCAATTTTTGTTTGAAAGGATTGTTTCCAACTTAAAAAAAAATCTCCAGTGAAAGACCATTTATGACTCCAGAAGAAAGACTGCTCAACTGCTTAAAATCTTTCACAGGCAGAAAATTACACTTTATTTCAGATGTAGATCTTTGAAATGCTTCTTATTTTATACTCAGGTATCACACCCTCTTGCCTATAAAAGCTTTTTAAGTCTTCCTTAAGGCTTCCCTTCTTTAGGCTAAACAATAGCCAGTTCTTTAAACTTATCTTCGTGGGATTTAGTCTCCAGATTTGCTGAAGTCTTCCCAGTTCCTCAACAGTCTTCTTATATTGTGGCAACCAAAGTTGAACACAGTATTCCAGGTGTAGTCTGATAAATGTAGTATAGAGTACAGCCATAATTTCCCATGATCACAACACTGTATTTCTGCTGATACAGCCTAAGTCTTCTTTGGCTATTTTAGTAGCTGCAACACATTGCTGGTTCATGTCTAATCTATGATCTACCAGGATATCCAAATCCCTCTCACATGTATCACTGCTGAGGTAGGTATTATCTATCTTGTTCCTGTCCATCTATTTTTTCTTTCCTAAACGTAGAACCCTACATTTCTTGCCACTAAATTGTGTTTTGTTGGCTCATGTTCACATTTGTCAAGATCCTTTTGAATGTTAATTGTATTTTCTCAATTCTCTATCTAGCCCTGTGTCCCAATAATTTATAAAAATGGTGGAAAGTACTGGGCCCAGGAAAAAATCTGAGATAGCTTACTGGATACTTCTTTCATTACAGATACAAGTGTACATATGGGAGTGGGAAAATGCATATATAATTATTTCCCTTTTAAACAACTTTTGAGTTTTCTGCACATATTTTGCAATTGCCCTCAACATGCAGAGTTAAGGAGGAACTTTGAATCCAAGCTAATCATTATTTATGCTAGTTTAATCCAATTAATCATTATAAATGCTAGTGAATACACAAAAACAAATAATATAATGAGGATTTTGGAAGACCGGTGGAAGATTAAAAAAAAAGAATTCAGGTTTCTGGATAAGAAAAACCTGTGCTCATCTATCTATCTATCTATCTATCTATCTATCTATCTATCTATCTATCTATCTCATTCATTCATTCATTCATTCTTCTAGCAAATCTACAAAAGAACAATGCATGCAGGAAAGCCATAAATTTATCAACACAAAAGACTGAAAGACAGATCCTTAAGTACTATAGATATCTTATTTCAGTTTTCTATAGTTACCTGAATTAGAAATTTTCCCATCATTGGCTGTACCAGCATTTCCTGGAGCAACCAGTACTTGTTTCAGGTGTGGAGATTGTGCCAGTTTCCAAGCCAGTGCATGTTCTCTGCCTCCACTGCCAATCACAAGCACTCGGTCAGCCATCAGTCTGTGGAGAAGGAAAACATACAAACATTAGATATCGCACTGCTTCAAAAATGTGGTTTGCACATTTATCATAATACTGTAAAATTTCTTTTTTCTCTAAAAGAGAAGCCATGTTTGTATAAAAAAACTCAGAACATCAAAACACCAATTTTCCTAATTTATCCATTTAGCAAATTATAACAATACTGTTAAAGAAAAACATTGTGTAAGCAGAATGCCATAAGAACGCCTGTTATTCTATTTTAGTGCATTTAAGAACATCCTCTGAAAGTGTACATAGGGTTAATGAAAGACAAATGTCAAAACTTCTTTCCAGTTACTACCAGAATTTAATGTGCATACATTCTCACTTAAAAATCCATACAGTTGGGGCTACATCTCAAGAAATATATTTTGGATTGCCACCTGAGCCATACACAGGAAAACCAGGAACCCCAGTCTTACCAGGATATGACATAATGGTCCATTTAATCCCTTTTACTTCTAATCAGCCAAACTGCACAGCCTCCTACTTTATTTCGGGTACATTTAATCTTTTTTTCCTTAGCAAAACTACAAAGAATTGAAACTGGTGGATCATGTTGTTTGTAGGGTCTCTATTTAGAGCAATGTTTTGGTTGGCTGGGAGATTTTGGGAGTTGAAGTCCGTACATCCTAAAGTTGCCAAGTTTGAAAAACCCTGATTTAGGGTAACTGCAAACTCAGTTTTGGCTGCAGGCGATGTCAAAGGTATAGGTTTCTTCATGAATAAAATGGCTGGGCAAGGGGACATTTCCTCTTCTGTGTAATATAGCTTCTTTTTTCAGTTAAATGGAAGGTAGAACCAAGTGCTTCCACCTGCTATATTAGCAATTACTGAACATTGATCATGACTAATAATGACAGCAAAATACAGCTTGCCCAGGATTTTCCTAATTATATTCTTGCAACAACAATATGAAACTACATGGGTTGGGCTAAAACAAAGACTGACTGGCTTAAAGTTCCCCAATGAGTTCCAAGTATGAATGGGGATATACATCTGGCTTTTGCTAGCAGCTGAAGACCAATTTTAAATATCAAAGAATATTCATCCCTAGAATTAACCAATCCCAGTCAAACATCATTTGTGCATTTTGAAGAAACATTTTGTAATGGAGAACGCTTTTATACTTTTAAGCACTTATGATTACCAATATATTTATTTATACAGCTGAAATCCTTCTTATGAATTTTTTTAAAATAGACAACATAAGACTGACAAGACCAATAAACTATCTTTGTAATATGGAAGCTTTTATACACTGTAATGCTGCCAAGAAAATAGCTTGCCATTTAGTTAAAAATTTCACTCAGCAAAGTTCTACCTCTGTTGCAATCTTTGCAAATATGGCATTTGCCCTTCCCCTCCCCTTGTGACATCATCCTTATTCAGGTCACTTACCTTTACCTTGTCAATGTAAACAATTCCTTCTATTGCAAAGCATAGATAAAAGCAAATCTTGCGTTTAGATGCTCCTGGGGGGCGGGGGTGTTGTTGTTAGAAAGAGGCCCATGTAAAATGTAATGTCAAATGGCCATGGAATTGGCAAGGAAGATACTGACTTAAATAAGACCCTTCTTTGGTAATAAGCATACATTCCTATTCCCAGGCAAAGCACTGTCATGGACTAGGCAGACATTGTTGGTTCACCTAAATTTTGCCAATTAAGACATATATTATTCATTGGGCTTTTCACAACTAAAAGATAGAGTGATGATTGAAAAGAAGGGAAGGAAAAAGAATCACAGCCCTTCTGCTGCAACAGTTTTTACGTCTATCCAGAAGAAATGTAAACAAACTCTATAGAACTGTGAAGCTCTTTAATTCAGGAAACAGCAATAAAACATTTTAGTCCTGTGATGGCGAACCTGTGGCATGCAACACTCTCTGTGGCCACGTGAGCTATTACCCTAGTTCAACTACACCGCACCTCCTGCTGGCCAGCTGGTCATCAGATCTCTGCCACGCATGCGTAGGGCACATGCAAGGGTGCCCGTACATGTGCTGGGCCAGGGCGTGTGTGGGGGTTGGGGCATATGTGGGGGTTGGGGCATATGTGGGAGGCTATGCACGCATGTGCAGGGGCTGGGGCGCAGGTGTGAGGGCCACATGTGCATTGCATTTTGGGGGCTTGGCCCAGAGGTGGGTTGCTACCCATTTGCACTAGTTAGGGTGAACCAGTAGTGGTATTTTGGCCTGGGTCGCAGAACTGGCAGCGACCCAAGTTGGCCATGCCCCTGAACCGGTTCTCCAGTGTTTTTTAGTACTTTTTTATGTTCTGCGCATGCACAGAAAATTTATAATCAACTGTGCACGCACACACAATGCGTGTCTGGTGCACATTGGTACGCATGAAGAGAACCAGCAGCAAACCACCTCTGGTTTGGGCACATGTGTGCGCATTGGACACTCAGTCTGGAAAAAGTTAGCCATCACTGTTTTAGTCTATACATGTAGGCCTCAACTGACAACTAGTCACTTAGTGACCATTCAAAGTTATGACAAACCCCCAAAAGCTACTTACAACCCTGTTCTGGAGTTCCAATAACTGCAGAAACCCCCAGTTACATGACCACATTTTGGGCATTTAGCACCTAGGTCACCTTTATGGTTGGTTTCCAGCAAGAAATGGCCATAGGAATACTTTGATTCACTTAATGATCACACATATGCTTGATGACTGCTGCAAAAGTGTCATAAAACTGGGTTCGGTCATGTGGATGCCTTACCTTATGCATGTAGTGACTTACAGTGGAAATTACAATCATAAGTTGAGGACTACCTGTACATGTATGCAGCTATCTGAAAATAAATTTGACTTAATAAAGGAATTTGTTTTCAAATAGGCATAAATAAGATAGACTGCATAGCTTTCAGAAAAGTTATTTTTTTCAAAAAAAAAAAATCTAAATTAGGATATGTAGAGCTACATATTTAAAAAACACCAAGCTTCTTTTTGATATTCTTGATTTGTACGACTGCTATTTACTACCCATTTGGTCACCTTTTAAGGTTAGTTTAAAAATACTTTGATACAGAATTCATAAAAACTAATGTGCTTTGCAAAGATAAAAAATAAAGTAAATGAAATCCTAATATGTATATATATTTGCCTAGAAATTGGTTGTACAATTTAAGACAACATAATGCTGAATTGATATATAAGAAATTTTATTACAAGTTTACAAATCCTATGCCCACATCAGATTAAAGCCTATAGAATTTTGTTGATTTTATTTCTTAAGAAATCCAGCTTTAGACTTGTCATTCAATGTACATGAAATCCAAATGAGCACTCTGGATTGTAGCAATGAAATTAATTCACATATCATAATAAAGTTTTTTTTTTGTGCTCGTTTGCTGATTAAATTACAATAGTTGGTGGCCAAATTGTGATAACTTAAAATTACTTGCAACTGCACATTGTCAAGAAATTTCATCTTTTTTAATTGTTGTAAGGACTTTAAATTGGGAGGGAACTGTGTATAATAAAATGCAGCAAAAATGTACTGCCGTGGAAAGAAATTTTGTAATTTGATTAGAGAAATTACAAGTACAAATTTCCCTTTTTAAAATTTCTATTTAATAACAAATACAATCTCTCTTTTTTTTTTAAAGATCTGTGGTGCTAAAGAATTATGGAAAACACTTTCAGGTAAAGGTGTTTAAAATTATAATACAATATCTAACCCTTCAAAGATAGTGCTAGTTATAATGATCAAAGAAGTCACTCCCTTAGAATGGAGTCTAAGAGTTAACAATGACACATAATACTTACTGTGATAGTAGCAATTTGCAAAGAGGGATATCAAATTCCAAAAAGGCAGGCAAAAAAAGGAAAGAAATAGAGATGTACCTTCGGCTAAAAGATGATCAGGTTCATACTGATGACATTAGGCAAGTAACCAATGAAAAGAAGAGTTCAGTTCAGCGTCAAAAGAAAGGGCGGTTACAACTGATAATTTATATGCCTTTTCCAAACCAAACAGAAAATAATCTAATTTACAGTTAACTGCCATGACAATTGTCTCTCCCCACTCCCCATCCAAAAGTCTGCTCAGTATTTTAAACAACATTCTCAAACATAGAAAAGCATAGAGGATAAAATGGAGATTTACAGTTCAAGGAAAAAGTAGAAAATCCCACTAGATGTGCCACTTTTTGTCTTTCTTGCAGCAATGTTTTGGATTCCAGCCATATTTGTGTTTAGCATTTGATAGCTTTTGGGCTCAGACTAGATTATCCAGATATTAAGTACTATACAGGTAGTCCTTGACTTACAACAGTTCATTTAGTGACCATTCAAAATTATAACAGCTCTGAAAAAAGCAACTTATGGCCATTTTTTACACTTATGACCTTTGCAGCATCCCCATAATCAGGGTTCCACCACAAAATCGCGGAGGACAAAATCGCGCTCGACGAAAGCGCGCATTTGACGTCATCACAGCGCGACGAAAACATCGCGCTGTGATCGAAAAATGTAAAAATAAAGCTAAAACCTTACCCTAACCCCCCCAAACCTAACCCTAAACCTAACCCTAAACCTAACCCTTAACCTAACCCTAAATCTAACCCTAAACCTAACCGTTAACGTAACGCTAAACCTAACGCTAACCCTTAACCTAACGCTAAACGTAACCCTAACACTCTAAACCTAACCCTAACCCTTAACCTAACCCTAACCCTAACCCTAACCCTTACCTTTATGTGAATTGGCTTGCTTTAATTTTAATTTTATTTCAATTTTTAATTTTTTCCGTCGCGCTGTGATGACGTCACATGCGCGCTTTCGTCGAGCGCGATTTTGTCCTCCGCGGTTTTGACGGGTCACGCATAATCAATTGATCAAAATTCAGATGCTTGGCAACTGGCTCATATTTATGACTGTTGCTATGTCCCAAGGTCATGCAATCACCTTTTGCAAGCTTCTGACAAGCAAAGTCAATGGGGAAGCCAGATTCACTTAACTGTATTACTAACTTATCCACTGCAGTGATTCACTTAATCACTGTGGCAATTGTGGCAAAGAAGGTTATAAAATGGGGCAAAACTCACTTAACAAATGTCTCACTTAACAACAGAAATTTTGGGCTCAATTGTGGTCCTATATCAAGGACTGCATGTAGTTACTAGTTAAAACCTGGATGAAAAACCATCAGGGAATCTTGGTGGTAGGTTAAACTAGAAAGCTGAAGAACAAGCTAGAAAAAGGCAAAACATTTTAGTCCAGATTTTTTAAACCAGGGACGAAATCCATGCCTGGAATTTTTCTATATTACTTGTTTGACTTTGCTGCAAACAATGTGTGCCAACATCTATTCTCCTAATGTTATTTATCTGTGAGGCAAAGACAATTACGATTCCCCTGGACACGGAATTGTGTTGTCAACATTTAAATTCATGGCCCTTATTTTAAAATTTAGAACTGTATTTGAATATTCCTCCTTCCCCATTCCTTTTTTGACCTCAAACTAGTAGGAAAGTACTGGCAAGCTGGAGATGCTTAGTAGTTTTTTTCTTGTTGTTTTACTACATACATACACAACTGCACACCAGTGATAACCATACAATATATTTTTAAAACCTATATTCTTCCGCAGCTACAGATGCTTATGTGTTCTTATTGGGATTTTCAAAAAGCCAGCACAACTTACATTTTACACTGTATGTTGGAGCTCATTGGACTCCAGTGAAAAGAAGCAACAAAAATAAACACACTGGACTCCACTATAGGGTGAAGTACCAACACAAGTAACCTGCATAACAATGCAATGTAAGCATGTTTGTCCACATGTAGCTACATGAATTAAAACAAGGGAAACAGCGGTGGCAGTAAGACTTTCATTTGTATTACAAATGCTGTACTACAAACAGCGGTGATCAATATTACCAGAAATAATAAAACATATATGAGCTTTTCAACGTTGCCTACTATTCTGTATGCCAGTGTTTCTCAACCTTGGCCACTTGAAGATGTCCGGACTTCAACTCCCAGAATTCCCCAGCCAGCGAATGCTGGCTGGGGAATTCTGGGAGTTGAAGTCCGGACATCTTCAAGTGGCCAAGGTTGAGAAACACTGCTGTATGCTATGTATTGGAATGTGATATTAAACAGCAATTCATTGTGGCTACTGTCCTGCATTATAGATGTCTTCCAAACAATTGCTTTGAAAAAAAAAAAACACCTCTTAGCAATGTTTAAAAAGGGCTCTACAGGTAGTCCTCATTTAACAACCATTCATAATTATGACAGTGATGAACAACTTCAAGCCATTGCTTGAAGTTGCAGATGTCATAGCATCCCTGCTATTTGATATGATCATAATTCAGACGCTTGACAATTGGTTTGCAATTCTGATGGCTACCGTGTACTATGATCATGTGATTGCCATTTGCTACCTTCCCTGCTGGCTTCCCACAAGCAAACTAAATGGGGAAATTAGCAGGAAGTTGTAAATTGCTCCTGCTTTCAACCCCCCCCCCCTCCGAGCCTCCAAGTGGCATGCGGAGCTTGTATTCCATAGTTCTGTCTGTGGCACAGCACCTGCCTTCACTCTGTAGTGCTTACCTGTGGCACCCACCCATCCATTCAGCACCTTGTCTCGTGTCACGTACATTCCTCACAAAAACCTGCACAATCCTCCTTTAATGGTGTCAAAAGGGACATCCATCACTAACTAATGTGATCAAATGACATCACACTTTATGAAGAGCATCTAGAACAGTGAGGGCTAACCTTTATGTCCTTGCATGCTGAAATCGTACGTGTGCACACAACAGCATGCGTATGCCCACACCCACAATGCAATGCGCCCTGCTCCCGCCCGCGGATGCTCACATGAACCCCCAGTCCATGCGCGCTTGAACCTCGGGAGGTGTTTTCGCCATCCCTAGGCTTTCCTTGAGCCTCCAGGAGGGCGAAAACAGCCTCCTCTGGAGGAAAGAAACAGGCCTGTTTCCAGACTTCCGGAACTTCTTGAAGGCTCGTTTTTCGCCCTCCCCAGGGTCCAGAGGCTTTCTTTGAGCCTCTGGGAGGGGGAAAATTGCCTCCCCCAGGCTCTGGAGACCCTCCCTGAAGCCTCCTGGCACCAAAAACAGAGTGGGGGGCACAACCCCCTGCCCCTGCACGCGCGTCTCCCACATGTGCAGTAGGGACCAGAAAATCAGCTGACCAGTGGGAGGCAGGCATGCGTGGTGGAGCTGAGCTGGGCGATGGCTCGCATGCCCGCAGAGGGCTCTGCGTGCCACCTGTGGCACACGTGCCACAGGTTCGCCATCACAGATCTAGAAGCTGCAATTGATGCAGAATGCTTCCATGTGAACATTTATGAGACCTCACTGTTTAGCGCATTTGACTATTCTGTCCCATGAGATACACTGGTTGTCAGTGTACTTCTGGGTACAATTCAATGTGCTGGTAATGATCTATAAAGCTCTATATGACATGCGATCAGAGTACTTGAAGGATTTCCTTTTCCTGGTTACATCTAGAAATCCCATCAAATCTGGCAGAAGAGGCATGTTGTGTTTCTTATTTATAATGGAGTGTCATCTGATGGAACCCAGGAAGACCACCTTTTCTGATGTGGCTCCTGTTCTTTGGAATATAATCCCTCCTCCCCGGAGATCAGATTGGGTCTGATCCTACTGGCTTTTAGGAAGGCCTTGAATATGCAACTTTGTCATCAGGCTGGAGGACCTAGTTGCAATGTGAAGTTGTTCATTGGTTTTGCTGAAAGTTTTGGTAACTTGGTTGCTGAATATGTTACAGTTTTATGTTTCCTCTATTTGTACTTATTTGTTTTCTGGTGACAGATATACAAATTGTATAAGTAAATAAAATAACTTGACAAAAGACAAATCAATTGGAGCTGTGGTACAATAAAAGAAGGAAACTCAAGCTAAAGGAATGCAAAGGAATCTGTTGATAAAATTTACTTTGATATCAGCAAAAAAAATTGTCAACAGGTTGCAATAATGTTTTCATTTGTTATTCTTCCTTCAATTAAATTGAATACTTCTCTAAATAATAATCTCTGGGATACTGGAAATATTATATATTATTTGGTTTAAAAATACTAAAACCAGGGTAAGTAATGCAATCCATATTCCTTGAAATAACTTCAGGGACACAAAACAAATAAAAGCAAACAAATAAAAAACACCCAATAATTGCACACTATAATATATACCGTATATATATATATTGGGCCTGCCATTCACCACAACTCTGATCTAGAAAAAATAATCTATAATTATTACATTGTTTTTTCATTTAACTAATCTATTTTTTAAATTCTTTGTAACAACATGACGAAACTACTATTGTAATATACACATCTAACAAGCATTCTATGAATTTTTCTGAAAACATCTGGTAATACTTGCTTTAATACCACGCCCATGAATACAATGCTGGAAGACTAATATACAAATTTTCTAATGCTGTAGTATCCATTTGTGTTGCAATAAACTGAGGTAGCTCTGGTGATTATGATTTTCTTTTAAAGAAAACCCATATATTAACAGTCTAGCATGAAAATTAGAGAAATTTATTTTCAATAAATGCAAACAATCCTGAAACAAAACTGTTTCAAAATCACTCAACTCAGCTTTCTGCATAGCAGAATGCAGAAAAATAAGACATTATTGGATTCACTCGATTCCCACAGAGAAGAATTCCTCCCTACTAACAGCTTACCTATTTACATTTTAGCCAATCAGAATTATATAGAATGATTATTAAATATGTACTGATAGTTTACATCTAACACCGATTAGGTTTATGGTCCCATTATTTCCAGATGCTCATGTTTATTGGGAATTCGTTAGACCCAATGTAATCTAGATAGGAAGGGAGGAAAATCTTATTTATCTGGAAAAAGAAAAACAGCTTCCAGGTGAGGCAAAGACTTGTATAAATCAGGCCTAAGATTTCATATTATTTTAAATGTTAGCAATCCAATTTTTACAGGATTAATAAACATCCAAAAAACTGTAGCTTTTGGGTTTTGTATGTATTTCCATTCTATATCATTGCTTATTATTAAGAGGATTCCAGAACATATCACGTCATACACCACCACAGCATATCGACTCTAAATTTCTCGATATTGTGTAAAAATATAAAGACATGACTCTTCACGAGTAGCAGACATGCATGCAACATTAATGGAATAATTTTAGTTTTGCAAAACTGTATACAGATATTTCAAATTCCTGTAAAATCTTATAGGTTGACTTAAAAAATACACAAGGAACCCACGAAAAACACAACCATTTATATGAATAAATTGGAAAAAAAACGCTACTCGGACCTGGAGAAAAAACAGTAAGAAAGAAATTTACAAACGCTGACCACGAGGTCAAAAATTAGTCTCCTAACTCATTAAGCAAACAATTACATTTTTTTAAAAAAAGCACATCATAATAATGTGCTATGGTTTTCTTTTTGTTTCTTTTCTCCCAAAGAAAAACCGACAACTTACTTTTAGGCGAACAACTTTTAACAAGTTAGCATACAGTTTCCCACGAGCGTATACGAAAAACTACTTCTCCCAGAATGCTGCAGTGTCTGCGAACTTTAACCCTTCTCAGGGAAGGAGAAATAGAACTGATTTCATAACGACAGAGATTTATTAAGCTGAAAACTGGTGTTGAATATATAGGAATCTAATCTAAACAATTAGATTAAATAACATTAATAAAACAACAAAATAGTGCTTACAAATGTATTTGCATCGGTGGATACTTACAAACTTTTGAGCGTGGCAAAGAGAGCAATAGCAACACCAATAGCAGTTTTATATACAGCTTCAATGTGCTTTACAGTTCTAAGCTGTTTAAGGTTAGCATATTGCACACAACAATCTGGGTCCTCATTTTACTGACCTCGGAAGTTTGGAAGATACATACTATTTCATCAGAAATAATACTTCAAAACTACATTGTATATGCAGTATTTTTCACTTAAACTTTGGTTGAAACATTATTAAATTCCTAGCATTTTTTGTTAAATTATATATAAATGCAAAGAAATCTGAAATGTGCCTTAAACCATAAACAAGTTTATAAATGTTAATGTTTGTTTGTTTGTTTATTTATGACATTTGCACTTGTTTCCAGGCTCATTTCAATCTTTAAAGGAGGGAATAGTACAGTACCATAAAGCATATGCACACATACCTGCACACAAACATACAGACACACCCAAGGGTTTGCCAAGTGCTATATAAAATTGTTAAAAGTATTATTAATGTATTGACCAAAATTTTGAGAAGTAAAAAGTTAACCTTTTATTGTTACTTATAAAACCATAAACACAGGATAAAAATATAATAAATAAAGTAACCATTGCTTTTCTGGAACAAATTTAGTTTTAGTTTTTTAGAACTCAGGGCAGCAAATATAATACATCTTATCCCCCCCCCCCAAGCAAGTTGAACTGAGAGAGCATAATTATCTCAAAATCACCCTACCAGCTTTCATACCTAAGGGAAGATTAGAATGTTCAAACTCTTGGTTTTTGTCCAGCATCTGGAGAAATGAGCCACATATGAAATATATTGTACCTGTATCAGGCACATGGACATTGTTTCTTTTCTTTTAAATTTTAAAACTGCTTTCCTCCTAATATGCTGTATAACAGGTCCAATAATCCACAATATTCTTTTAAAGCTGTATTGAGGATCATACTACTACTGTATATGGAAAATCTACCATTCTGAGAAAGTAGTATTCCATTTGACCCAGAAGGGTTTTGTGTAGACCATGACAACTTGGCAGTTCAGGCTGTCCTCTTAGTGATCTGGAGAAAATAGCAGATTATTTTTAAATAATCTTTTGGATATCTTTTTTTTTTATTATTATCACACATTTTGGTGTTTGGTTTCTAATGTTTTAATCTAAGGCTTTATTGGCCAAGTGTGACTGAGCACACAATATACATGACAAATTGAAGAATTAATCTTGGTGCACAAGCTCTCAGTGTACATATAAATGAGGTAATATAATCACATACAAACCGACAAATAACATGTACAAATAAACAACAAACTAGATAATATCATAAAGATACCAATAGGAGAATAGAAAAGATAAGAATATAGCTACTACATAGGTAAATATCCTTAGACAAAAGACAATATTGTGGTAATTAGATATTCAGCAGAGTGATGGCATGAGGAAAAAAAACTGTGTTGGTGTCTAATTGTTTTGCTTGCAATGCTCTATAACAGCGTCCTGAGGAGAGGAGTTGAAACAATTTAGGTCCAGGATGTGACAGGTCTGTAGATATTTTCTCAGTTCTCTTTCTGACCCATGCAGCAGTGATGTGCGGTGAGGTTTATGGCTGGTGAGGCACTGACACAGGGGTTTCAATTTTTTTTTAGGCTTGTGGACTTCAACTCCCAGAATTCCACAGCCAGGCATGCTCAGTTCCGATTTAAAGCGATAGCATTTGTTTTTCTCCTTTGCGAAAAAGTTTTCCTTCATTCTTTTTCTCCCTCTCCCTCCTTCCTCCCTCTCTCCCCCCTCTCTCAAACAGACACAGAGAAGTTGGATCCCTCTCTCACTCACTCTATCTCAAACAAACACAAACACAGAAGTTGGTTTGGATATATTTTCCAATGGCTTGAAAGCAGCTCCTCTGCCATACCCCCCCCCCATTCCCCTGCTGCCTTCCGATCCGAGCCTTTGATTGCAGGTGAAGCCACGTTGTCTTTTCAAACTTGTAATCAGTGAAGCTGGGCTTATATACTTTTATCCGTGTGTGTGTGTGTGTGTGTGTGTGTGTGTGTGTGTGTGTGTGTGTTTGAAAAGGCAACATGGCTCTTCATGCAATCACACTTTTTGAATTCCTCCCCCTCCCTCCGACCCACACATGTACCTTTTCCAGCTATTTCAGAGAGGATTTCAACTCTGCTCTTGCCTGCCATCATGAAAAGAAAAAAAAATGTAAAAAGAAAAAGTCATGAGCTGAGGTCAGGCTGAGCTAGTTGCTGCCAGAGCCTCTAAAAAACACCCTCTACAGGAGGCAGGAGAACGACATGCCTCATCTACGTCAGGAATTTTTCAGCTTTTAACCCTTGCTTAGCTTTGCTTGAGTGATCATAAAGTCAGACTAGATGAGGCACCTTGTTCTCCTGCCGCCTCCTGAAGAGGGCACTTTTTAAAGAGGCTTTTGTAAACAGTCAAGCACTAAGCAGAGTCATCCATGGTGATTCTGGCAGCAACTATCTCAGTCTTTTTCCTTTTACATTTTTTTTTCTTTTCATGACGACAGTGGTGAGGCTCTGCCTCCCCTGACTGCACGTCCCTGCCATGCAGTATACCAGTCCTGGAAGGCAGGCTAGTTGCAATTGTTTTTTCTGCAGTCCTAACTATCCATTGAAGTCTGTACCTGTGGTTTTCTGGTTGCTATAATGAACTAGAGAGTAATAGAAGTACAAATGACAGATTCAGTAATTCCACTGTAGAACTGTATCAACAGCTCCTGGGCAGTCTGAACTTTCTGAGTTGATGCAGAAGAATATTCTTTGTAACTGCCTTTTTAACGATGGTTCTAATGTTAGATGTTCAAGTGCTGCAAGATTATAGAACCCAGAAACTTGAAGGTTTCTACTGTTGATACTGTATTGTCTAATATTGTAAGAGATGGTAGAATACATGGGCTTATTCTAAAATCCACTCAGTTTTAAGTGTGTTCAGCTCAATTATTTCAGCTGCGCCATAGCCAGAACAGCCACAATTTTACCTTGGATATGCTATTTTTAAAGATAAATTTTAGTTAGCTCTAACATTGTTTTTATATTTATGAATATCATAATCTAAGCTTAGTTATGGCACATCAGCTGAAAATATAAGTCTTGCTGAATCAAGACAGCAGGCTACTTAATCTGGTATTTTATCAGTGATCAAGAATTAAGAAAGTTCTTAAGCATGAATAGGGAATTAACACCTTCCATTTTTGTTCTTAATGTTGCAGAAAATCAGGAGACTCGGATTGCGAGATCAAGAAAAGCTTTATTTGGCCAAATGGCTCAGACAGTGTAAACCCACATTTGAGCGAGGTTCTTAGGGAGAAGCGTGTTCTTACAACTTCCTAAAACAGCTAACACGGAAATGTGCTAAATCATTTCTATTGGCTAAATTACTTATTTCTAAACAAAGAAGCAATTATACCGTATTGTCCTTTCATGTCTAGGCTGCAGTTGGCCTGCAGGAAGCACTAGTTATATACTGACATGTGGTTAAGCTATAACGTTTGACTCGCAAGACCGCCAACTGACCTGATCTACTTACACAGATGTTGTGGTTTGACATTCAAGTTTCCTGAGTTCAAGTTTCCTGTTTTACTTCAAGATTCAATAAATGTATAACAAGATAGAAGGGTTAGATCGGGTCCCCCAGGAGATCTTATAATCTGACCCCGTTTCATGTTATGTACAAATCTCGCTTTATGTCCTGCCTTATTAAGGTGTTATTCAATGTATATTTCCACTGTTTCCGATTAGGAGTCATTGGTAGTCTTTTTCTCTAATCTCATTTTGAAATAATCTAAACTGGTAGCCATCATAAATGATAATAGCAAATTCCTGTTTTAACTATCAGTTGTAGTAACAAGGCTGTGTAATGTTTTGGATTCAATGTGAGACAGGTTCTTTGAAATATCCAAGTGAAAATGCACCTAGCTGCTTTAATGAGTCATATCCAGCTGCTACATTCCGACTCTTAACATTCCAAAGGAACTTTTTAAAACGAAACCAAAGCATTGCAGAATTGTGTAAATATGTACAGTGGTTTTGATAGGTTCTTCAGATGAGTCTAGAGAAAAAATGTGTGAATCAAGGATTTTTAGCATGCCCAACGTTGTATTTTGTTTTCTTACATAGATGCCGAGTTTACTTAACAACACCCCTTTGAATTAGTTTTAAGTAACCATTTAATTCAATTAAAATGCTTCTGACATTTCCTTTATATATAGTTACTGAGTATTTGTATGATGCAATAGGCTAAAATTAATGTTGCTTTTGTGATTCATTTTGTGATGAGAAGTCGATTTCTTCCTTAGTTTCTCACATCATTAAAATGACAAAACGTTATACAAGAACTCCGCGATGTCGCATTGAATTACCAATGACATTCTTCATTTGCCCCCTTCCTGGCTTATACTTATTCAGTTAAACCATCTTGTGATGTGAACAGAGCGGATAATTTTGCTGGACACTTAAAATGGCGCTTTAGGGATTGCTACCGATTGATTTCAAGTTGCTGCGCACTAGAGATTAAGCGGAGAAACTATGCAGTTATGTAAATACAACGCAGATATTTTTCAGAATGTATATATGTCGGGCCATGGCAAGCAGCCCCCCATACCGGGCTAGTTTCAAACTACTTTCTTGAACCTTTCCGAGCAATGTTTAGGAAAGCCTCGATGTGTCCCCTTCCCGGGCCACATAACCAGCCCCGCAGCCACACAAGCTCCCACTTCCCCGGCGAGCCGCGCTCTCCTTACTCCCAGCGATAAGCAATCACCTCGCCTTGAAGCGCAGCCGCAATATGGCCGCTGTGCACACCGAGGCAACGGTAAAAGTAAGCTCTTCCAGCCCCGAGCACCGCCTGGCATGAACCTTTGGGACTGGAGGGACCTTTTAATTCAATAAAGATTTAAAGCTGAGGGAGCGCCCACAAAGTGATTTCCACCATCAGAAAAATAATTTTAACCTAGGAAGTCATCGTTATAATCTTCTATACGTTCTCCCTTCCTAGTATATAGTTCCCACATAACAATAACTAGCGGTTGCAGCAAATAAAAAAGAAAAGGAAACAGTAAAGTCTGTGGGGAACTCGGCGGTTCGGGACTCTATGGCTAAGATCGAAGACAGAGCGTCCGCACACAGACGGCTTCAGTCCCCACCTCCGGCCTCAAAGCAAGCAATCAGAGAACGCAGAACTTAAAAGGAAGAGGCAGGAAAGAACTGCATCTTCTTCCGGCGTTGCATTGTAGAGCGCAGGCGGATCTGCGTCTCGAGGACAGAGAGGGGGTTTGTGCCGCGCAAGGCTGTCATGGCGACTAACATCGAGCAAATTTTTCGTTCTTTCGTCGTTACCAAGTTCCGGGAGATCCAGGAGCAGCAATTCGGCAGGTAAATCGGGAGAGGAGTGGGCCTTATATTGCCGGGGAGCAGGTAGATTCGGGCAGCGGGTACGCGGAGTAACGGATGAAGCGGATGGAGTGGGGGAGGGGTTGGCCGAGAGACCGGAAGGGGCATCGAGGGGGACACAGCTGTGCGAGAATGAGGCCGAGAGCATATTTAGTCGGACTATCGACTTGAATTAGTCACGGAAAACTGAGAGAAATTGGGCCTCCCTAAGATGGAAAGGGTGCGGGGTGGTGGGGGAGTCAGACGGTTGGAGGAGAGAAGCCGACATATGCGGCCTGGTAGTTGGATTGGCGTCGCAAAGAATGTCAATCCTTCGTTATTTGAAATTTCGAAATCGGATCGTTGGAAGTATTCAGTGGATTTCAGATCTTGAAAGCGGATTTTAAACCCTTGGATATCTAATTGCCTCGTACCCGCGGCTCCCCCCCCCAAAAAAAAATTACTGTACATCATCGAGTGTTTTAAAAAGTTGACGTGTTCAAGAAAGGTGCTTATTTGGTATTCGTTCCCGGGAATGAGAAAGGGACGAGCGTTACAGGGAAATACACTGATAAATGCAGTTTACTGTTCGTGGAAAATTGTAGAATCTAACTCTTTTAAAGCATAGCTTGAAATCAATATGCCAAGAATGTCTTTTTGAATTTTTTTTTTGAAATGTGTGATTATTTGAAAGTAAAGTTAAACATTTTTAAAATGGTTATGAAACTATACCATGCTTAAGAATATCAACGAAAGATTGTCCAACTGATTTTACCTATTAGATTACTTATAAAATTTATAATAGATAATTCTTTATTGATGAAACTATCTTGCATTATATTACTTAGTTATCATAGAATCAGTGTTGGCTCCTGGTGACACTGGATGAATCCTTGAGACAAGAGTTCAGAAGGCAGGACTAGAACTCAGTCTTCTGGTTTCTAGCCTGGAGCCTTAACCACTAGACCAAATTTGCCTCTATTTTTATTTTATTTACTTGTATTTACTTCATTATTACTACTATATATGATACTGATGTAGATCTATTGGACAAGATGGATAATAGGGGTTTCTTTGGCAATGCTAATTGTTTAAAACACCAAATTCCAATTATAGAGGCAGTAAATAAAACAGAAGTCAGAAGAAAGTATTCTTAATACAAGAGGGTTTTGTCAAGAAGTTACATCAATAAACTAGTATAAAATATATAGATATTCTTTAAATTTTATAATTTAGCAATTGCAACAAAAGATGCAAATTGGAAATGCACTTCTATAGCAGTAAACAAATGTTTATATTTTAATTGTGTCTGTAGTTTACTGTCTTAAATTCTGTTCTTTGGAAGACAGTATCTTAAATGTAAATATGTTCTAGGTTTTGGAGTCAGTTTTAATACCTAAATCAGCATTCTGTGTGAATGAAGAACTAATATTGAAATTTCTATGCTAACATTAAACATAATGTAAACTTCCAAAGAATATGAGCTTGCAGAGTGAACTCATTGTAGGTCCAAGTGTACTTCCTTCAGCATATATTTGTGAAAATAGATTTTCAGTATTGTAGCCAGGAACAAATACTGAAATAGGGTGAATGATGTAGCAACTCTAAAGCTTTGGTTTTTTTTAAAAAAATGCACTCCATGTATCTGTGAAATATAACATAAGGATTCCATTAAAATTTATAACCAGTGTATGTCAGGGGAAATAAATTAAAAATAGTCTTTCTTTTTCTTTTTAATGAGGTATCCTTCATTAAAATACTTAATTCATCTTGAAAACACTGTCTGATGCTGTTTACTTTTAATGTTAGTACACCTTTATCTTCATATATTTCAACAACATCAGTGCCTTTGAATTAGTATCCCAACTGTGTTCAAATTCCATTGAAAATATGTATTGAGATGCTTGCCAGTATACAGAATAGTTCTTATAAATATTTCTTTCATTTTCATGAAACAAATAAATGTAGCTCAAGTTTAGTTAGGGTAAAAATAATCAGATCATATCCGATAACTACAAAAAAAGGGATGTTATATTCTGGAAAGGAATATAATTATCAACAAATTTGCACTTGAAAGGATCACTCAATTTTTTATGCTCTATAATGTTGATTTGTAAATGGCTTTTATTTACCTATATCAGTTCAGTGTACATGGCTGAAAAACATATATACATAGTTAGGCAAAAATACAATGTCTTTGTTTCAAGTGGTAACATCAGAAGAACAAATAGCACTGAAGATTTGACAACCTATAATAGGAGATAGCACTAAAAAAATTGGGCTCAAGATTATGCAGGCTTTATTTCAGATGCTTAATTGTAAGTTTGATTAAAATATCAGATGTAAATATTTTCTGCAATATTTCTCCCCACTGTTTTTAATCTAGTCTTCTGAGTAAATATATGGTACAATGCCTGTCATTCTTGTTTCATCTGTTAAAAACATGGACATTGGACATTATACATTACATGTCCTTTGATGTATGTTACCACCAAGGACATGTAATGTTCTATACATTTGACTGACAAATTATGACTTCATTGTTTTATTGTATTAAGCTTTATGTGATTATTACTTGTTGAGTGCTTCTTTTATTAATTTCACTATGAAAATATTTTTTATATTTATACAGTTTTTGTCTATATGTGCAAATTTTGAACTAGTAAACATATAGGGTACATTTGACTGTATTTTCTTGAAATATGTCTGATCTTGAGGTTTGTAATTTTTTTTCTTGATTAGTGGAAAACTAGGAAATCAGCACAATGGTGAAATAAACACAGCTGAACAAGTAAACTCCTCAGATGATACAAATCAATCTATAGAAAGTCTTCAAAATGATCCACTAGTCCAGAAGATAGAACAAGTATTATCAGAAGTGTTGGGTACTGAGCCACGGTACAAATCAGGTAAATTAAAAAACATTTTAAGATCAGTTTATAATTTTTTTTATATCTATGTCTTTAAAATAGATAATGCTTGCAAAATAGTATGCGAGCTCCAGAATGCATACATTTAATATAGCCTTCTGGAGAAGAATAATGTACTGTTTTGCAAAATGTGTTTTTTATACTGTTTTCTGTATCATTTGCTACCGTGTTCCCCTGAAAATAAGACAGTGTCTTATTTTTTATCCCTGAAATACGCGCTTGGCCTTATTTTCGGGGAGGTCTTATTTTTGAGATGCAGGAGGTGGTGAGCGTGGTCACATCATGGCTGCTGCTGTGTTGCAATATTTTCGGGGAGGGCTTATTTTTTGGGGGGAGGGCTTATTTTAGTCCATATGTTCAAAAGTTCGATTGGGCTTATTATCCAGGGAGGTTTTATTTTTGGGGAAATAGGATATGTACGGATAGATTAAATCAGTGTTTTTCAACCTTTTTTGTGCAAAGGCACACTTTTTTCATGAAAAAAATCACGAGGCACACCACCATTAGAAAATGTTAAAAAAATTTAACTCTGTGCCTATATTGACTATATATAAAGTAATTTTCCCACGGCACACCTTACACTATGTCACGGCACACTAGTGTGCCGCGGCACAGTGGTTGAAAAACACTGGATTAAATTGAAATTTAGAGAAAATAGTTCTATCAATTTTGTATATTGTTTGTAATTTATATAAATTAACATAGCATAAGTATAAATGGTTATTTAATATGTTCTAAAGCAATATTTTAAATTGTAATAGTTTATAGTAGAAGTAATCTTCTGAATAGAGTTCTATGCTATAAAGAAGTTGAGGAAAGATTTTGTCTTCAAACATTTTTCCTATTGTTGATATAGGATCACCCTCCCCTTTGTTTGGAAAAAAAAATAAGGATTTTTTCTTTGGGCATAGAGAACAAAATATTTGAGTTATTCTGTCCATGAAAACACAAAAGACTATTTCCATTAATATGTCAGGTGTAGAACTGTTGACTTTTTTCCAACAAAGTGCGTTATCTTGGTTAATAAGCAGCATTTCAGCTTTACAAAAGACCAGTAGGGATTTCTGTGCTTTTCTAATGTCCACATATTATTGAATAACCGGATATGTTAAAATTGGAATCCATCTGTGAAAAGAAAATGAAAATTTAGGTTAGAAAGAACATGATCTAATTCAGTGTTTTTCAACCACTGTGCCGCGGCACACTAGTGTGCCGTGACATAGTGTAAGGTGTGCCGTGGGAAAACACTTTATATATAGTCAATATAGGCACAGAGTTAATTTTTTTTAACATTTTCTAATGGTGGTGTGCCTCGTGATTTTTTTCATGAAAAAAGTGTGCCTTTGCACAAAAAAGTTTGAAAAACACTGATCTAATTAATATATAAATTAAAAAGAAATTGAGCAAAAATGCCTCCACGTTATGGTGAAGATAAACTCCTTAAACCTAAGGCATAAATGAATATGCTATAAAGGAATCAGTAAATACAGGTAGTCCTTGACTTACAACAGTTCAGTTAGTGACCATTTGAAGTTATAACAGCACTGAAAAAAGTGACATAACTATTTTTGATGCTCATTACTGTTGCAGCATCCCCATGGTCACATGGTCAAAATTCAGCCACTTGACAACTGACTCATTTTTAAAAAAAATTTTTTACAAACATACACAATACACACACACACAGAACTTAGACATACACTACATTTACACAATACAGTACAAACAGGAACTTCCTGTTCTTTCTAATAGCAATTTCAAATCGATACAATTCTCCTTATGTTATTTCCCTTTCTAATATATTTCATTTGCTTTTCACCATTTTTAACCCTCTTATTTTAGTCATCTATCTGCTCTATTGGGTGATTGGGTGTGTATGTGTGTTGTATTTGTGCTGATAAATAAATAAAGGGAGACTAGTACAGATCTATTTCAAGCTATTTAGCTCTCGTCAGCTAGCCATACCCTTACTGGGATTAGAACCTGTGCTGTGTTACATCTTAGGCAGATGTGTTAACCACTAAGCCACAAGGTTCTCCTCCTTTATCAGCTATATACACACACACAAACACACATTTTATTGGCTTCTTTCATTAATCCTTGTTTCTTTCCTACATCCACCTACACCATTTTTCCCATATCTGATAATATTATGTTTCTTCTTTTCCCTGGATTTCTTTTGTTAATTTATCCATTTCAGCACAGTCCATAACCTTTCTTAATATTTCATCTCCACTTGGTATCAATTTATTTTTCCATTTCTGAGTGAAGGCAATCGCTACCACCATAATTATGTGTAAAATTAAATACTGGATTTCTTTTTTATATTTCGTTGTCATTACTCCTAGTAAAAAAAATCTTCTGGTTTCCAATTAATTTTGACTCCTGTTATTGATTCTAGCCAATTTTTAATTCTTTTCCAATATTTTTAGCCGTCTCACACTGACTGACTCATATTTATGAAGGTTGCAATATCCCAAAGTCATGTGATCAACATTCGTGACTTTCTGATAAGCAGTCAATTGGAAAACCAGGTTCATTTAACAACCATGTTACTAAAAAACTACAGTGATTCACTTAACTGTGGGAGGGAAAGTCATAAAATGGGGCAAAATTAACTTAACAATTTTCTCACTTAGCAACAGAAATTTTGGGCTCAATTATGGTCGTATGTTGAGGACTACCTATATAGACTTTAGGTCTTTGGAAATTCATGGTATTTATCAGTATTCTTAATAAAAGTTGCTGTTGACTCCTATAACCTGGCAATTCCAGCAAATATAGAAAAGCTGCTTGTTGGTTAATCTTGTAAAATTTAGCCTTTGATTTTTGTACAACTTTGTGTCGGTTTTTGTTTTAAATTTTAACCAAAATATCTTTTTAAAGGTGATGGAGATGATATCGAAAGGAATAATTCACGCTCCATTAAGAGAGGCTTATCTGAAGATGTGCAAGATGAAATTCCAAGGAAAAAGTCTAAGAAGGACAAGAAACATAAAGATAAAAAGAAAAAGAAAAAACGAAAGAAGGAAAAAAAAGAGAAGAAATATAAAAAACATGCCAAAGAAACAGATGTTGAGCAACTTATTTCTAATTCAAATCTAGAAAATTCAGGTTCTCTCTTAAGTGCAGAAAATGATAAAGATACACACTCCGAGTCTACCTTGAAAGAAGTTTCTACTTTGATTAATGAAAAAACTGTGTATGAAAATCTAAACACAACTATGTTGAATAATATGTTTAGTTCAGATACCAGCAAACTGGATATATTACAATCTGAAGAAGATTCTACTGTTATAAGTATTCAGGAGGTCAGTGAAGTCAAGCTTACAAATGAAAAAGAATTGGAAGATGACAGTTACCATCCTAATGTAACTGTAAATATATGCCCAGAGGATAAATGTTTAAGTGATGCTATTTGCACAGTTGTAGAAAGCGGGTCGGATATAAGTGAAGTAGAGCAAGCTAAGTTAATGTTGGAGACAACAGATCAAGAAAGCATTCCTGAAAGCAATCCATATTGTGTAAGAAGGGAACCAGAACAATTGGAAACCAGCCTGGAATCTACTGCAATGAAAGTAACATGTGTAAGTTCAGTTATAGAGTCTGTGGCTTCAAAAAATTTGAAAGAAATGGTATCCACATCTTTTGAACCAACTGGCTATAAATTTATGACTCTCCCTTTGGAATCAAATGCAGAAGCTAAAGATTCAGTAACAACTTTAGGATTTTTAGCTATGGTGGTAGGAAAAGATTTTGAAGCAACTTCAGAATTTTTAAATACTGCAAAAGTGAAAGCTTCAGAAAGAAGTCCTAAACATTCCAGTAGAAAAAGTGATTCAGTGCATGATTCTGAGAAAACTCTCACAATGAAAGATTTGCAGAAACCACAACAGTTTGGAACCGAACGGAAAGATTTGGAAACTGCTCCAGAAGCTATCCATGCAGTCCCTGAAAAAGATACTGAGCTAGCTGTGGTAGCTCAGGTGAAACCTCAGCAAGAAGTTTCAGAATTTGATGCACAAAAATATAGAGCAAACCTTGGTACAGAGATTCCAAAAGAGAGAAAAGAATTAAGAGAAACTGCTACCCTCATGACAGGACTGATTGAATCAGAAAAAAATGCAGCATATCTTCCAATCCAAAAAGGTGCAACAGCTTTACAAAAAGCACTACTGTTAGAAAATATGACTAGAATAGATTCAGAAGAACATCTCTCAGTTGTATTGGAAAAAACAAATTTGGAAGTTAGTTCTGAGTTTACGCAAATCGATACAAAATGTTTAAAAGCAAAATCTGATGGTGTAACAGAATCAGAAAATTGGAAATCTGCTCCAGAATCTTCTAAAGCAAGGAATTTAGAATGTGTCCAGGAATTTGAGAAGGCTGAACAGATTAATTATTTGGAAACTTCATTAGAAACTGTAATAGAAAATAGAGGAAACTCTAAACTCATTCAACGTTCTCTGGAGCTGTTTAATGTGAAAGTTCCTGAAAATGCTTCACAATTAAAAGATGTAAATATTTCAGAAACAAGAATACAAACAGAGGTTGGGAAAATACAAAATCTGGAAAGTTCAAAATATGTAGATCTAAGAAAGAAAGAAAGAAAGAATGCAGAGAAGTTGAAAAACATTCCAGAATCTTTGATGCTTGCAAACAATTTGGAAAATTCCTCTTCAGAGTTACAGTGCATAGAAGAAATTAAAATAGTGAAGGAAACGTCACAATCTGATGTGGAGGCACACAAAAAAGATTTCAAAACTGGTCTTGAACCTAAAGAGAGAGATGTGGATGCTGGTTCAGGATCCCTGCAGATGATATTTGCAAACTATTCAGAACATAATCTAGAACTTTATACAGAAACTGAACGCATGGAGTTGAAAAATTCAGATGCAGTTTTGAAATCATTGCATAAGTCGAATACTGACAATTTTGAACCACCATGTGCTAAGGAAATCAGATATGTTAAAAGTACAGAACCTGAAACAGTGACTGAAGCAGCAAATGATTTACAGGAAAACTTAAAATCATTGCAAAAACATGTAAAAAATGTGGAAACTGCATCAAAATCAATTGCATTACCAACTGTGACATACATGGAGACACTTGAAGGTACTTCCAATCAGAAACAAAGTGAAACTGAATCTCATTTTGTGCCAGAAATAGAGCAGAAGTGTTTTGATTCCACTGTAAAGAAGAACCAAAATAGTTCATATACAACAGATTCGGGACATATATCAAGAAATAAGGAACTAATTGAAACAAACTCTAGTAAAATAGGAGAAAGTGAGTCATTAGGTAAGAGTCAAGGTCCATTATTCATTTCAAAATCATTGCATGAAATTGATGTAAGAAGTTCAGAAAAAAGTAATCCAGAATTTAAAGGGAGAGCAGTAATACAAGACTTAAAAGAACCTGGAAAATCTTTGGGAGCTGCAATTGATCCTAAGGAATTTTTTAAATTGAAGAGTTTAGTATTGGTTGAATCAAAAGATGATTTTCCATTTGTCACTACTATGAAACAATTTGAATCAGTTTCAGAATCTCTTGAACATAACCAAGAACAATTAGAGCATACAAGGACACAAATTAGAAAAGAATGTTTAGATTCTGTGCCTGATTTAGGTGTTAAATGTGCAAGAACAAGTTCAAAGATTCTGTATATAGATGAATTTAATATTCAGAAGAACAAGAAATTGGAAGAAAAAATAGAAACTACAGAATTAATGGAAGCACCAGAACCTCTGCATTTGGCAGAGAGAGATCTGATTGTTCTTACATCTAATTCTGGAACTAACGTTTCACACTATGGTCCAGAAACTGTGTACTTGACAAAAACAAATTCAGAGGCCCTCCCAAAGTCTTATGAAATTCAAATGAAAGATTCAAAAATTTCAGAATCTAAAACCATGAGTATAAAAGACTTGAACATTGATCCAGAACCTTTGCTTCAAGCAGGTGTAGAAACTAAAGAATACATTCCAGGACGTAAATCAGTGGTATCATCAGATAGTGTGGAATTTACAGCAGAAACTCCCCCAAAAAGTGAAATGCTTCCAGAATCAAAGAGTGTACCAAAGTTGCAAAAAACAAATGTTATACTCAGAAGTGAAGGATTGACATATGAACATTTGAAAACACCTCCAGCATCTGTATACAGAATAGATACTGAAGATCTAGAAATACCTCCCAAGTCTAAAGAATTGGATGTAGCAGAAAAGCAAGATGTTCTAACATCTCTATTTGCCTCAGTGAAATCTACAGATGTATCAGAAGAAAGTTTTGAACATAATTACAGAACAGATATGAAAAGGGCAGAAGCAAGTCAGAAGTCAATTAATGTAGAGTTCATGGGTAAAGAAAAGATGAACGATGAACTTGTCCAGCCATCTAATGAAAATGATGCAAATGTTTCAAAACTATTTACATCTTCGAATCATGGTGTAAGGGCACAAATTGTAGAAGAAAGATTATCAGTTGCTGACAAAGAAAGTGTTTCTGGGATAACTTCAGAATCAGGTACAGAATTATTATTAAAATGTTCTGGAGTTTCTGAAACCATCACTGGTCAAGAGAGAGAGAAGCTTGATACAACTCTGCCTGAATTTTTGGTGGATGTCCAAGATTTGAAAGAAAGTCCTACTATTTCAGATGCACAAGAGATGAAGAATTTAAAAGCTAGTCAGAGAGAAAAATATACTAAGTCTCTTTATGTATTAGAATCCAGAGATGCACAGTCTGGGTCTAAAGTTGAACCAAAAGGTTTAAGTGCAACAATGAACTATGAAAGGCTATCGGAAATAAAATATCCAGTGGCCACTGCAATGCAGTTAAAGAAACCAGAATTGACATCTTCAGAATCTGTTTCTATATTGAAAGTAACTGACAGTTCAAAAATCCCAGAGCTTAAAACTGCTCAAACATATTTAGGAGTAACTGGTTTCAAATCTTCTGACACAACTGCAGAGAATTGTCCAGTAGAAATCATTGACTCTGACTCACAAATACAACAAGAAAACATTTTGAAAGTGAAAAATGTGGAATCTGCTTCAGAAATTAAATATGGGCTAGGAATACATCCATTCAAAATTTCTTCAGAATCTGAAAAAGTGACACAAGACCAACTATCAAAAGCTATTTCAAACATATTATCTTCAGGTAATCTGGAAAACCTAGAACAAATTTTGAAATATAGGCGTGACCAGGAAAGAAAAGAGTTAGAGTCTCTCCAATTTAATACCAGAGTGGCCAAAGATTTAAAAGGAAGTCTTACATATGAAGAAATAATAGGTATGTCGGAGATGACTACTCAAAATTTAAAAGTAAGAGATACTGGAGCAAATATATCAGCTACAGTTCCAGAAACAACTGAAAAGTGTTCTGAAATATTTCTGGAAAGTGTAACTATGTCAGATATACAGACTACCAATACAAATGTAGAACTAGACAATTTAATTAAAAAGTCACCTGACATTTCTACAGATATTAATAAATCAAAATCAAATTCAGGACTTACTGATAAAATGGAATTGAAATGTAACAGTGCTTCAGAATCTGTACACTTGAAAGAACTGGAAGATTTTGAAACAGTTACTGTATGTAAGTCTGTCATTGAAATAAAAAACCTCCAAGCTGTACAAACATCAGGAGAGAGAGAGCAAATGGATTTTCAGGAACTCTCAAAATCAGTGTTACCTTTAAACACTCAGAATTTGGAAAGAAACTCAAATTTGCCACAACAAAAGATATTAGAAACATCTCTAGAACCTGTTAAAGATTTTGTATCAGTTTCTGAATGTTCAAGTACAAAGGATATTGAACAGAATTTAAAAAGTGGATTTGTGGCAGAAGAGAAAGCTCAGGAATCAACCGTAGAACATGTGATATTAACGCAAGATAAGAGTGCAGTTGTAATTCCACAGTTCACTTTAGAAATGAAAGATTCAGAAGCAACCTTAGAAACTGTATGTGTGGCAGACAGAAAGGACTTAGATGTACAGATTTTTTCGAAGGAGCAAACTATAAAACCTCTCTGTATGACAACAGAAGGCAATGTGGAAGTAAATCAACTGGAAACCATTGTGCTGGGAGATTCAGGGGAAATAGTAACGCCTGTGCACTTGGCAGAGAAAGAAGTCATCAAAGTGGGAGAATGCATTGAGGCAAAAGATTCAGGAATAGTTGTTGAATCTGAAGTTACAATAAAGGATAAAGACTTGGAAGTTTCTCTTCAGGACTCTTCAAAATATCAGGATTCAGATGCTACTCTGGATTCTTCAGACATAATTAAGGAAACTGAAGGGAGTAATTTAAAAGACAAAAAAAGTGAAAAAATAAGTAGCAAAAGTAAAGATAAAAGTAAAAGTGGAAAAAAAGCCAAAAAAAGCAGATCAAAATCTCCTTCCAAGTCAAAGAAACGTAAAAAGAAATCTAGATCACGTTCTACTTCTAGACAAGTATCTAGAAGAGGACGTTCTAGAAGCAAAAATGATTCCAGTTCCAAGAGAAAACACTCCACTTCACGTCATAAATCTAGATCCAAATCTGTTGATAAAAAAGAAGACAAAGAATCTTCATTAAGATCTAGACGAAGACGTTCACGAACATCTGATCATCTTAAATCTAGATCTAAAACTCCTGATAGAAGAGAAACTTCAATAAGGTCAAGACGTAGACAATCCAGATCATCTGATCACAAGTCTAGATCCAAATCAGTTGAAAGAAGAGAATCTGCTAGGAGAAGACGAAGGTCTTCTGACAATCGCAGATCTAGATCAAGATCAGTTGATAGAAGAGAGACTTTGACAAGATCAAGGAAGAAGCGCTCCAGATCTTCTGACCATCATAAATCTAGATCACGATCAAGTGACAAAAGAGAGACCTCTGTGAGAATAAGGCGAAGGCGATCTCAGTCTTCTGATCATTGTAGATCTAGATCCAAATCTTTTGATAGAAGAGATTCTTCAGTAAGAACACGGAGAAGGCGATCTAGATCTTCTGATATTCCCAAATCTAGGTCAAGATCTCCTGATTACAAGAGAGAGCTTTCAGTGAGAAGAAGGGGGAGAAGATCACGGACCCCTGAAATCCACAAATCTAGATCTAGATCTATTGACAGAAGGGAGATTTCAGGGAGAGGAAGGCGAAGGCGATCAAGATCCTCTGATAATCGTAAGTCAAGATCCAGATCAGTTGATAAAAGAGAGAGTTCAGTGAGGATAAGGCGAAGGCGATCCAGGTCTTCTGATAACCGCAGATCAAAATCCAAATCTGTTGACAAAAGGGAGACTTCAGTGAGGATGAAACGAAGGCGGTCTGTGTCCTCTGATCGGAAATCTAGATCCAGATCTGTTGATAAAAGAGACACTTCAGCTAGATCAAAAAGAAGATGTTCTAGGTCTTCTGATAATCGCAAATCTAGATCCAAATCTGTTGAGAACACAGAAACTGCAGCAAAATCAAAAAGGCGATCTAAATCTATTGATCATAAGTCCAGAGCAAAATCAGTTGAAAAGAGGGAGTCAACCTTAAATTCTAGACATAGACGGTCTAAGTCAACAGATCAGCCAAGATCTAAATCAAAATCTAGATCAAAGTCTTCTGAAAGAAAAAAAGACAAAGACTCTGTGGATGAATCAAGAGGAAAACGCTCTAAATACAGATCAAAATCTAAGTCCCTTGAGAAAACAGATGGAACTGAGTCTTTGGAAGCAACTTTGAATAATCGAGAAAAATCACCTGAGCAGCACAAATCTAAATCTAGGTCTAGGTCTAAATCTATAGATAAAACAGGAGAGAAAGAACGCTTGAGAAGATCAAGAAGTAAAGGTTCCAAGTCCTCAGAATCTAGGTCTCGTAGACGTAGAACAGTATCAAGATCTAGAAGAAATCGTTCACGATCATTAACACGGAAGAGAACAAGATCTAAATCTGATCATAGATCACAGTCACGCTCTCGAACCCGTTCACTATCACGTTCAAGACGGAGGAGGACTAGATCAAGATCGGTATCAAGACAGAGATCTTTGTCAAGGAAAAGACATAGACGATCTCGGAGAAATCGATCAAGATCAACTGAGAGGAGAAGACGAAGATCTGATTCAAGAGACAGTTATAGAATATCTCTCAGGTTACGGTCCAGAAGTCGAACACCTGTCCGTCTGAGATGTTCTAGGTCTACAGGAAGAAGAAGAAGTACTAGTAAATCACCGGATCATCGACGGTCTAGATCTTCAAGCAGATCACCAAAACGTCTCACTGACCTGGGTAAGCAATGTTTCCTCTTGCTAGATAAAACTATCTTGATTATTTTAGCATTCATATATTCATTTCACATCATGAATGCATTCAAAGCTATTCCCTGCCCTTCAGAAATTTCTTGGATGAGAAGCAAAACATCTTTAAGGAAAAACAAAATCCAGTTGCCTTTTGAAAAAGCACCTTTGGGTTCCACAGTTTTAGGTTTTCCATTGCATTTATATGCATCTTGATGCTGATTAGTATTAGAAGAAAAATGTCCAAGATGACCAGAAAGGAGAGGAAGACTTGGAAGACAAAAGACAATTCATTAATTAGTATAAATGGCTTGAGCTTGAGGCTCATGGTTTAATTAGGGCATTGGTCAGAACCCTGACGACAAGTCTTTCATCCCTTATAATCGCCGCCAGCCAATATGATGCCTTCAAATATCTTGGCTAGATGGCATTATACTTTTTTCTTATTTTTTCTATATTATTAATTTATAATGTAAAATACAATAGAAAATTGGAAAATAACAGGGAAATGGGAAGGGAAAAGTAGGGCAAAGGGGAAAAAGGTGTTGCTTCTGATTTCACTTTGGTGTAGTAGACTAGGACAATAGCATCAAACCTCAACTTTATACTTTGACATAATATAAACTAGCCATTTCTATAACTACAAGCCTTAAAACCAGCCTTTTAGTCAATATGTCACCATCCTGAGAGGTCCTATTCTTAATAAGCATTGTGGTTTTCTGTGTATTTATTTTAAAACCTGCTAAAACCCCAAACTAATTTAATTTTCTCATCAAATATTCTATATTATTTTTTGGGGTCTTGCAAAAATATAACCAAGTCATCAGCAAATGCCCTCAATTTATAAATTTCCTTTTTAATATTTATAAATGTTATTTTCTCATTTTGCCTAATAACTCTTTCAGAACTTAAACCACCTGTTCTACTTTAACTGAATATCCAGACTTGATAATTGGCCTCTTAGGTGGGTAAGAATGCTAGAACAGATATTTGAAAAAAGGTAGACAATTCATGTTTCAAACCAGCATTCAAATTCTGTGTTTGCACCACGAGACTGACAAAATATAAATAATTTCCTTTTCCTTGTAGATAAGGCACAGTTACTTGAAATAGCCAAGGCAAATGCAGCAGCAATGTGTGCTAAGGCTGGTGTTCCACTCCCACCAAATCTGTTGCCTGTTATAACTCCAGAGAAGAAGGAAGAGAAAGTTACTCAAAAGTCAGCAAAAGAAACAATATTGGAACTGACTGAGGTGAGAGGAACAAAATGAAACTGATGTATGAAAACTAGCTAGAGGTGTGCCAAAGTGTCAAATTTGAAGCACCTTTAGGTGCAAATTGGTTATTTTAAATATAAAATGGTCATTTTCTCAGGCAATTCCAAAATTTAAACAGAACAGAGCATCATGAATTTGAAATCATTTTGCATGCTGTCTTAACACTGATTTAATGAAAACAATTAGTGCTATATTTAGTTTTCAAAATAAAAACATGCCCTGTTTGAAAAACATTAGGTCTAGTACAAGGACACAAATAAATGTAACTTGAACCGAGTCTGGATTTTTTTTACTTGATTTGTGTATATGTCTGGATGTGCTTTTGAGTCAGATTGATTCTTGGTGACTGATTAGATCATGACGTTTTTTTGACAGATTTCAGAAGTGGCTCACCATTTCCTTCTTTCTAGAGTTGAGGTGGTATGATAGTTCCAAGGTCACCTGGCTGACTTTGTGCCAAAGGTAGACTAGAATTAATGATCTCCTTCTTTCTAGCCAGGTATCTTAACCCTTAGACCAAACTGGCTTTTACATGATAAGAATAATAAAATTGCTTTGTTGTTTATCTGGGATAAAATTATGCATGTATTGTAGAAATAAACTAGTTAGCTCTCAAATTTACTAGATCACCTGGCTTCGTAACTCTAAATGGCAGTAAGAGCAGGTTTGGTTATAGTTTTAGTGGATGATTGTTCTGAGTCTAGTTCTTTTAACTTATTGTCATATTTTAGGAAATACCATTATATATATTTATCTCTCCGATCCTTTAATAATACTTATTTCATCATACTATATAATGTTGATTTTATTTTCAGAAATGCAAAAAGATTGCCCAAAGCCAGGAAGATGATGTCATTGTAAATAAACCTCATGTTTCTGATGAAGAAGAGGAGGAACATCCTTTTATTAACCATCCATTTAAGCTGAATGAGCCCAAACCTATTTTCTTCAATTTAACTGTACGTATTGTAAAATCATTTGTAGCTGTATTTTGTTTCATTTAAGTACTTTTTACAAAACACTTAACTGACAAGGGGAATGCACAAGTATAATGTTTTATTAATTGCAGAGAAATACTAACAGTGTTATCAATACTTGTAATAAGCTATAGCTAGCATTTAGGCATATTCTGGATTTTTAAATGGATTTCACCAACATTTTAAAAAGCAAAAGTGGATGTTCTAAGTGATGAAAAGATAGAGATTACATTCCTCCCTTCAGATTACTGAACATTTAGTTAACACACAGTAATATAGTTACACTATTGAGACAATAATGAACATTTGATTTATTTCATATAATGTATGGAACAATATTTCGCAGAATGGGAAAGATGAATTTCTAATACACACATAGGTCCCAGACTCAAAAATTGTTTTGGAGATTTGGAATTGGATTGGAAGTGTATTAAGCAAAGTTCTGTTATAAAATGTATTCATGACATATTATTAGAAGGTTTACATGATGGTAAACGGTAAAATAAGGAGTTTAGCCAACTCAAAAATATCTTGACAGAAACCTAGATAAACTGTTTAATATTTTCTCAGCATCATTTCACAATCTTTTTTAAAAATGATTTTTATTAGAGATTTCAGCAATAGTAAAAGATAATACAAATTAATATAAAAAAGAAAAGATTTTTTTAAAAATAAAAAATAAATTGCTAGAAACAAATAGCATAATTACTGTATTTTTCGGACTATAAGACGCACCAAGATTTTGAAGAGGTCAATTTAAAAAAGAAAGTTTTTTAACTCTGCAGGCCTTTCAAACGGCACATCTTGGTTTTATTGTGAAAAATAGGGCACGCAGAGAGTAACTATGCAGCAACAGGGCATGCATAGCCTTTAGGAAGGCTTGTAGAGTGCTCCGAGGGGTGTGTGCAAAAACAGGCAAAAACGGCCTGTTTTTCACAAAAACGGCACCATTTTTTGTAAAAAAAAACAGGCCATGCATGGGCTTTGGGAGGCTTATAGAGAGGGCCGGGGGGGGGCAGAAACGAGCAAAAAACGGCCCATTTTTCACTCATTTTTGCCCTCCCCAGCCCCCAGGAGCACTTTGCAGGCCTTCCAAACCCTCTGCATGTCCATTGTGAAGGGTTTCAGGAGGTCAAAAATGCTGTATTCAATATATAAGACGCATCCAGATTTTCACCCTCTTTTTGGGGGGAAAAAGGTGTGTCTTATACTACGGTAATATTACAGTATAATGTACAATATTACAGTACATTACAGTATGACCAATGATTACCTAAATAAATTTGCTGTAAATCTTTTGAATGGACCAAGAAAAATGTGCCTTTGCCTATGATATTTGTTTTCATAACTTGGCAAATATTCATAGACAACCTTGTTTCCTATAATAATGAATTTATATTATATGGATTTTCCTTGAGAAGAATTCTCATGGGAGTGTAATGGAAAAAGAAAAAAGGCTGTTTTTTCTGCATCACAGATTGTTGACAAAGTTGATGAAGAATTAATTCAAATATCACCATTTATTTCACTGCTTTTCCCCCTACTTTTGAAACATTTATTTTTTAAAAGTTTTATTTTGCTTTGTATCATGGGCTTTGGAATGAGAGCCGAGGTGGCGCAGTGGTTAAATGCAGTACAGCAGGCCACTTCAGCTGACTGTTATCTGCAGTTCAGCGGTTCTAATCTCACCGGCTCAAGGTTGACTCAGCCTTCCATCCTTCCGAGGTGGGTAAAATGAGGAGCCAGACTGTGGGGGCAATATATGCTGACTCTGTAAACCGCTTAGAGAGGGCTGAAAGCCCTATGAAGCGGTATATAAGTCTAACTGCTATTGCTATTGCTATGATACATTATACATATTATTTGTGATAGTAGTAAACAATAAAAATGTGATAAAATTATCTGGATTGCAAAACTTCAAAGTTGGAAACATGGTTTGTTGCTCGTTCAGTTTGTCACACATGTTTTGCCAATACAATGCTAAGACTTCACTTATATGTGTATATGTCGTATGTGGGCTCATAATTGTAAGTCTGTTTATTCTTTCTCTCCTCTCAAAGACTCCTACAATAAAACCAACAGCTCCAAAAAATCAGGTAACTCTGACAAAAGAGTTTCCAGTTTCTTCAGGATCTCAACACAGGAAAAAAGAAGCAGATAGTGCATATGGAGAATGGGTTCCAGTTGAGAAGAACAAGGATGAGAACAAGGATGATGTGTTTCCCGATCCAGCCAATTTGGAGGTAAAAAGTTGAAAGAGACTGGAGATACTGGCTATAAATCTTCCATTAAATATATAGACATTAGATTATAATGTAGTGTGCAAGCTGAACAATTCTCAAATATAGAACAATGTGCTGCTTTTAGATTGTTCACCTGCTCCGGTCAAGTTGGCAAAATAATTATTTTAGTGATAGAAATTCCAAAGGAAAGTTGGAATATAAATTCCTTTGTAGAAAATGTATGCTTTTATAAATAAGAAAAAGCAACCAGCCGAGTGTATATAATTTGGCAATTAGTATAGGCTATACATATTGTTTTGAAAAAAAATATTTATATGTCTGATTGTACAGTCAGATATTTACACTGGGGTTGGCATTTTTATTCAGGACCTGACATAGGCAGATATTTGATGGTTTAAAGGTATTGCGAGATAAAAGTTGTTCAAGTAGAGTTGCCTGTTGCAATTTACTGATGGTGATTTTGTCAATGCTAATGATGTTCAAGTAGTACTCTAGAATGTTTTGGAATTGCACCTAAGGCGGATATTACTAGTGATATTGTGTTGTCCCCTCCCCCCCCCAATCATTGTGCAATGATTTGCAGGTCTTAATATTTTGTGATTTTCTCCATTTTTTTATCTTTTATTCTGCCGTCTCTGGGTAGTGCAGGGTCCACTATCCAGATTCAACATTGACCGGCTAGCTTTTGTTCTATTTTAATTATTAATATAGTTGTAAATATATATTATTTCTACAATTTATTTATAGTATTTTCAATATTGCTTATTTCTCAGACAATCTATATTTGAATCAATTCTAATACTAGGAAAATGTGTTCAAAGTGTTTGTGTATAAACGTGTACTGCACATGAAACACCTTTTGATTCTAGGTGGCTTTCAACCAACTAAATGTAACAAGATAAATCATTAACATTATTAACATTAAAATTGACTTAAAATTAGAAACCTGATAAGGAAGGGAGCAAGATACATAGGGGATGAAAGTGGAGTTAACCATCTCCAGTATGACACATCCTCATCGGGGCACCAGACCAATTGGCAGATCTAGGCCACCAGAACCTTTTGGAAGGTCAAAATGATAGGGGGAAGATAGTCTTAGTGAGAATTTTTCCAGAGGGCAGGAGCCATGGCAGAAAAGGTTTTCTTCTAGACCCCATCAGCCAGAATTCCTTGACCAATGAAATCATACCCTTTCTGCTAGTGTGGTTGGGGCAGACCAATCCCATTAGGGTGAAATGGTTCCTTTGATAACCTGGTCTCATGTTACAAAGAGCTTTTAAAGGTGATAACCAGCACCTTGAATTGAAGCAAACTGGCAACCAGTGCAGCTTGCAAAAGAGCAGTGTAACGGGCCAACCTAGGGGTCACAGTATTGGTTTGCAATGAGATAAAAGTTTGTATTCCTCTGTAGGAGAATATTTACTTAAGTACATAGAGAAAAAAATAATATTTTTACTATTTTTTTAGCCTGTGGACATCTCCTCAGCACTGAGTGAACGGACGATAGCCCAAAAGAGACTTACGGAAAATACATTTGATCTGGAGGCAATGTGCTTGTTAAATCGTGCACAAGAACGGGCAAGTTATAGTTTCTTTCTATTTCCCAATTTTATCTTGAAAATTTTATAAAAAAATGGAGGAATGTAAAATCTTACCAGTTTTACATATTTCTGGCAGTATTAATTTCAGACTTTTCGGTTTCTTTAAAGCTATGTTGTTTACATATTCCCATACAAACAGGCATTGAATTGTTTCCTTAGGATGAGTGATGATAATCAAAACAAAAGTGGAAAAAATAGTAATCAAAATTGAAAGAAGATGAAATCTAATTTATATCCACATCTTTTTCTCTACCTCTCCATGCCTTTCAGTTTTGGGAAACTGTCTTTTCTTTGATCATCATATATATATACTTATTCAAAATTGCTTTTCTTTTTAATCTTCTCACTTCTTTGAGGATCTTACTGAATCCAATGTCAATTTCCTTGATCTCCTCCTTACCAATTCTTGCTTCACTTGTTTGTTTTGCATTTCAATTATTATACATTATTTCTACATGACCAAATCACCTATATTTACTACACAAACTTTTTAAATAATACACTCCCACTGCATTCAATTTTATGTTTCTCCTGATACACCAAACTCTAACTTCTGATTAATGAAGTGGTAAGCTGCAGACTAATATGCATCCAGACTAATGTGCAGCCAATTTCACTTCTATTCATTGTGTGCAGCAAGATTCATACAATCCACTACCTTTCTTCTCATGTTTATATATTTTAAAATTTTGCTATCCATTTTCCCCTCCTCAGTTAACAGTTCCCGTCAAGTTTCAAACTTTTTCTCCCATTTCCCACCATTTGTGTATAATGTGCAGTCGTTTACTCTATTTTCTTTGTTAAAGACCAATACTTGACTTTCAAAACATTAATTCTTGGATATTTGCTCTTAATTGCATCATACGGTATAGCTGACATTTGGTACACATCATTTGGTTCTCAAAAAATAAGATAGCGTCATCTGCATGCAAAATGCAGATTCATTTCTTAAATTTGTGTCTCCCTAACACCAGAAGTATTTCCCCCCATACATATATTAAACTACACATCTTTATTGTACTTCCTAGTCATTATTGAGCCATTTGGTAAGCACTCCATCGTTTCTTGTGCCTCCAGCAGCCAAATTTTGACTGTGTTCATGCAAAGCAATTCCATAATTATCACTTTAATACTAAAAGTGGTTAATGACAGGAATAAGTGTTGCAGGTGTAAAGTGCCTCATCATGTTAATGATGGCAGCTCTGGTTGCAATTTTTAAGTGAATTCCCTTCCATTTGTGATCTGCTGGCTTCCCTATTGACTTTGCTTGTGAGGAGTTGGCAGTGAAGGTCGTAAATGGTAATAATGTGATCATTGGACGCTGCAAAGTCAGAATTGAGAGCTAGTTGCCAATGGCTGGATTGCAATCAGAAGAAGTGGGGATGCTACAATGGCTGGAACTTCAAGGACCAGTGCCATCATAACTTTGAACAGTTGCTGAGTCAGTGTTGTTAAGCAAGGACCATATGTATATACTTTGTCTAAGTCATAAAATATAGAATAAACTTTCTTCACCTGCATATTGTCCTGGTGTAAAAATTAGTCACCTTGGAGGTTCTTAGTGCTCTCTGAGCTTGGCTGTTTTCTTGCAGATGCTTCATTAGTGAGCTAGGTAATATCAACAGTGCTCTGTACCAAGAACCCCACAATTCAACTGCCCTGTGCTACATATGTTTTCTTCCATTGGTTATAGTCACTTCTTGTCTCAGATGTTGATGTTTGTTCTGGCAGTTTCAATTTCTATTGATTTTAGTTCAGCATTGCCATAACGTAATCTGCATATAAATGAAATAAATAAGATATGCATTTATGATTCTTAAACTGAAGCAATTACTCCCAATTGGGTTATTTGGACATATACAGAGGGTAAAGGAACAACTTGTAGTTGCTTATTTGTGAGTTGGGTGTCCATTTTGGGACTGCCACTCTTAGGATACTTGTGTAAAATAATGAACTGGGTTTTTTTTTTGAGGGGGGAGTGGGAGTAATAACGTTATTTAACACTGGGAAAGGGGGTAATTTGGTCGAACAGTTTAAGAATCATTGCTATACATTCCTTTCCTGGTTTTAAACCATTTAATTGCTCGATACTGTATTCCGTTCCAACTGTTACTTCCTGATAGATTCCTTACAAATTCTTCAGTAGGCAAATAAGGTTGCCTGGTATGTCCACGTTTTAAGGACCATCAACAATTTACTGGTAGTGCTCAACTTACAACAGTTCATTTAATGACCTTTCAAAGTTACAACGGCACTGAAAAAGTAACTTATGACCGTTTTTCACATTTATGACCTTTGTAGCAGCTTCCTGATCATGTGATCAAAATTCAGATGCTTGGCAACTGATTCATACTTATGATCGTTGCTGTGTCCCTTTTGCAGCCTTCTGATAGGCAAAGTCAATGGGGAAGCCAGATTTACTTAACAACTGTGTTACTAATTTATCAGCTGCAGTGATTCACTTAACTGTGGCAAGAAAGGTCGTAAAATGGCATAAAACTGAATGTCTCACTTAACAACAAGTTTTGGGCTCAGTTGTGGTTGTAAGTCAAGGATTACCTGTATTGTAGCATAGCTAGTCAAAAGCCTTAGGAAATAGTAAGATACCCTATCTCTAAGGTACAGAGTAAGGTTTATGTCAAAATAAACAGTGAACCTTCTGCAGGTTTCCGAAGGTTCTGAGGGATTTTTCCCCCTTAGAGAAGACTATGGTTCCATTGCTCTTGAAATAGTCATATAATGTAACATTTAAATACTGAGATAATGGTAACACTTGGAGATGTTTTCAAGAAAGCATTATTTTAAATTATTTTGAAATGAAAGTATCAAGGTTTAAATTGATATAGCAAGAAGCACTACAACAAGGAAGTTATTTTGATATAGTCTTAAATGTTTGGAAATGTTTTAATTAATTATTATGCTCCTTTGTAATTGCAGATTGATGCCTGGGCTGAGCTGAATTCTATACCAGGCCATTTTACAGGCAGTACTGGAGCACAGGTCTTGACTTCTGAACAGTTATCCAACAGCGGTCCCCAAGCGTGGGTTAAAAAGGTAGATGATATTCAGACAGATGAGTCCAAATGTCACATTTTAAATTCCCTTGAAATCACTGGAAGAAGTGATACTGATACTCTTAGGACAGTAATAACATCCTAAAATATATGCAGAAAAATAAATTAAAAACATTTATTTTTGTGTTTTGTCACGATGTGTTTTGAATTCTGTATTTACACTGCTTAATAGTTTTGTTAGTACTGGTTTGATAGGCAGACTTTAGAAACTGGGAGACTGATATGTGCTCACCTGTTTAGAAATAACTTTTAATTTCTCCTAGGGTTACTGTTATTTTGTGCTGAAATTGTCTTGAAATATGGTTCCAATTCTATGGGCTTTTCTATTAGTTTAAGCTTAGTCTGGATGCTGATTTCAGTACAATTTGGATAGAAACTCAATGGTCAAAATGGCTGTAAAAATTCACTTGCTTGCTTCTGTTGTGCACATCTTTGAAAGTGGAGTTTGCCTAATTCTGGCCTGAATTAACAGTATTCTTGGCTCTTAGGAGAAGATTCTAGAATTTTCTAGATTGCAAAGGCAACATTTAGAAGTTATTATCATTATCTTTATTAAATCCTACGAACAACTGCCCATACTTGATGGGGACATCAGTAGGGGACAAGTCAATGAAAGTAGACAGGTAGCCTTTGCAAATTGAGAAGAGGGATTTTTTTTCTTTGTCTGCAGAATATGGTTGCACATATTAATAGGGCAGTGGCAGAGCTAACACACATTTATTTACATTTATTAGTTGCTCAGAAATAATGCAAAGATAATGAAAATAAATACTGTTTGGATAGTTTTTGCAGTTGAATTTTATATGACTGATCCTCTCACAGAGCCTATCTTGCATCTTGTTTCTGTAGCTGAAATCATAAAGGTGCTTTTAAGTTTGTAGGAACTATCGTTTGAGAATTTACAGTTTTGGAAAGTTAAAAAGACTCTTATATAGTGGGATGATATTCTTGGCAAGTACATTTTTACAGTCTGAATAAACAATTATTTATATATTTGTTATGCTTGCTGATCTATCAATTACTTTTATGATTGTCTAGTTCTGATTGGCTCTTTTCAAAGCCCTGTTAGTTGGAGCCTGCTTGTTTTTTAAAAGACTTGTAGATGAATCAGTGCATTTAGATACAGTAACCAGAGTTTTATATTTGTGTTTTGTTGATAAAATGTATTATATCCTTTTACACTTTTGTAATTAAAATATGGGAAATACTGTAAATACACTATATGTAAATATTTCCTCATGAAAGGGTTTTCTCTATGAAATAAAAGTGGAGAATTGTTGGTAATCATTAACTTACAGCAGCCATTTTAACAAAAAGTTCAGTTCCATTATATGTCTGGTATTCAGCACTCATGTACAGTTCACAAAAAAGGCCATATTTTCGATAATATAATTGGCAGAGTGTCTAATTGGTACATGCTAATTTTAATGAAATCTGAAAAAAAAGGAAAAATCTTGAATCATGACATCCCAGAAGATTTTGCAATAACCTTTTCCCTTGTTTTTTACAACATGCCCAAGTGACACATCTAGGGGCATATCTTTTTTTTAAGCAGTGAACATTTTGGAATTACTTAGATAGCTCTGCCCAGCTATTTGAAATTGTTGACTGCTGAGGACTGTTCATAGCCATTCTTCACAGAAGGTTGAAGCTTTAAAATTAATGTATGTAGTGTACATATATGTAGCTGATACTGTTTCTGTTTTTTAGGATTCTAATATAGGAGAAATTGACTCTTAATTTTCTTAACCCCAAGCAATTTGTTCAGGTCTCTCATACCTATAATAATATTTATAGTATATGTTTTGGATTATAAATCTCTCTTTTATAACATAGTCTGTTAGGGGAATCAGATATAATATTGCTTTTTTCCTTCATCTTGTACAAGACTCAGGCAATTATTCACTACTTGAGTAGAATAGTTATTGGAGGCCTGATACAGAGTAGGTAGCATGTTACTATTACTTTTTAAAAAAATAAAAAGTGTTGGATGTACAAATATATGGAGATATAGCTCTTGCATTTCTGTTTGTGAATTGATATAGTTTGTATTGTGTGATTTCTATCACTTTTGGTCTGAAGATAGTTGGGTAGAAGATTTCTCAGAGAATTATGAGATAAGATTGTTGAGCTTTTTAACTCTATGGTATTGTATGTCTTCACATTTTCACCCATAGAGGGCTATGTATATAAGAAATTAGTCTGTTATTGGAGCTGTCTCCTTGCAAGAATGATTATCCCCCCCCCAATTAATAGGCAAATCAAAAGCACTTTGAAGCAGTAAATTTTAGATTTTGTTGAGTGTATAATATCCCTAAGTATTCTTTATGTGAGAGTTTTCAATTGTATTCCCATAAAATGTTGGTTTCTTGAATGAAGTAAGAAAGATGGCAAAATCTATACAAAATGTTAGATACAGCCTATATGCATACAGAATTCCTAAATGAAAAGTCTTTCTTATATTTAAGTTCAGTTGTCAAGATAAGCTTTCTTTCTTGCAAATAAGACTATTGACACTCAATAGGACTTGAATGTTGCATATGATCGGGCTATTAATTTCTTTGCAAGTGAAATCATATGAAAAACAAATTAATTCACTATTATTACATATAATAAATATCCCCCATTTTCTTAAAAGAACAGTCGTTGGATATGTCAGATGACTCTGGTAAATTATTGGTAATTTTTCTGAGAAATGAAATGTTAAGTCTACATTGTATCAAGCTTTTTAAAAAACTTACATTCAAATTTAAGAATCACTTAAAATAAGGATACGCAGAGGGTTATGTTTGTTAATGTGCTTTATGTTGTGGAAAGCAAGCTACTTTAAAAAAGCAATTTGTGTTTTTATTTGCTTGAATTTTAAGCAATGTAATTTAAAATGTTTGGGTATTAGGGTTTTTGATATATTTGAAGAAAGAACAACTTTAGTCTGTTTGCATTATCAATGATGTAATCAGTTCACAAATACAAAAATATTAAATTCTTCACAGTACACGTGCAACACATTTCTTTTTAGGCTTACTGTATTTATTTGCTTTTTGAATCACATATATGGTGATTTCTTGAAGAGAGTATTTGTTAAATATTAGGCCAAAATAGAAAGAAAACAATACTAATTGTCCAGTAGAGATTGGTATCTCAAATAGCAGTCCTTTTTCCACCATATTTTTGAGATTCACTCAATAACTAAATGTGTTTAGGAGCACAGCCTTAATAACAAATGAAACTAAATCTCACTTGATTTTCAGACAATGTCCCGTATGTTACTATAAAAAATAGTCTTTTAATTTATAATGGTAACCAAATTCATATTGTTGGTTATTTCCTACTCCAAAAAGAAAAGTCAGAATACAAAAAGTTAATTTATTTTTTTCACCAACCAAGAAAATGATAGATTGTTCTTGTGAAGGAAAATGGGATAAACATGATAGATCTAGGAGAACTGGTAGTGATTGGTGTTTTAAGGAATTACTAGGTTGAGCACTGAAGTAGAATAAAGAGGGTTTTTGGAAGTTGAGTTCCTTGGATATTCTGAATGCTGTGCTCTTCTGAAGCTTCCCCTGTCCCAGTACTCTGTCCCCCTTCAGGAGGACCTAGATTTCATCTGGAGGGACTGACAGCGCTGATCTTACACGATTGCTACAATGAACAGGAAACCCGACCAGAAGTTCCCAGGTGAAAAATGTATAGGAGAAAGCATAATGGTATGCTATAACAATAATCTTCCCTTACTTCAGAAATCAGTGTCTGCCAATATTACTCTCTCCTGAAAGCAATGCAAGACCTTCCAACAAAGTAAGCATTTGTGTAATAACAAAACAATTGGGGAGGGGGCACTTAAGAACAGGAGTGGTAGATTTGTCCGATTTGCAAAGGTTGGAATACTCCTGATTTTGGACCTTCTTAGGAGCTTAAACCAACATCTGGTGATACTGCTATATTAGATCACTGTAATGATAAACATACATTTTATCTGAAACTTAAAATCAGACAAGAACATAATTAGTGCTTTCATCTAAGGGCTAATAAGTTCTGCCATGGAAGTAATTATCTGATTTCTGTCATTAATATGCTTCAGAGCAAGGCTTCTTATCTCTATAGAAAAAAATTAGAAGCACGTGAACTGCCTTTTAACACTCTGGCAGCATTTTTCAATATGTTCCTGATGTTGTGGACACTGTGGCTACAGAATGCAGATTAGAAAAAAAAGTAGATTGTCTGCCCTGAATCCACATAAGAGAATGGAGTTAGATATATTTCCAGTAATTGGAAATTAGAATTTCAGCTCCATTAGCAATTCCTTTTTCTATATTATTGTAGTCCATTATCATCTGAGTAGCCTTGATATTCTGCATTTCAAATATAATAAAATACTATGCACATATACACACAAGCACACAGCAGTTTCAGCAGTGAATGTGAGTTTTGTGATACTCAGTTTAGCTGCAGTGTCCATCCACATTACTTTCCCACCTTCATTTTACTATTGCTCCTTCTTTAGCATAATGCTGTTACTTCATAGCTATAAGTATAGATATAAAGGCAACTCTGGCAACTTCACTCTTCCCATTTCCCAATCATTTTTGTGTCCATTTAGAAGTAAAAATCATGAACACCACTGTCTCTTACATATGGCCATAAGAAATGTTGTTTACTGTATGTGAGAAATATTGATTTGGTAACAATATTCTTTAAATACTTAACATTGGTTTAAGTGAAGTTTCATTTTTGAAGTAATTACAAACTTTGCAGAAATAGTCAGTGGCAGACATGGTCTGCTCACTGTAGTCCGTTCTGTGTTTTTCTTATAGGTATTCACCCTTGCACCCAGGATTGGGTCTTGGCGTTCCCATTTGTGTGGGCTTTTCTTGGCATTGAATGAATCTGGTAAATTGTGATTTCTTACCTCTTTCGTTCCTAACTATCCCTGCACCAGTCTGAATATCATTTTTTTTCCATTACAGTGGTGTTGAATACTTACTCTGTGAGGCGTTCTTAACTGCTAGGTGCTTTTATTAGATTTCATTTGCTTGTCCTGTAAACTGATTTGTAGATTTGTCAGCATTTTTTTACAATAGGAACAAGAAATGGGTTGCCCTAGCTAGTGACAAGAAATTTACTACTTCACTAAGTCTTGTTTAATATAGAGAGATTTAAAGAATTGCAAAGGACAAATTGCCCTAGAAGCAATATAGAGTCAGAGCAAATGAATAATTCAAAATTTAAAAACCTTTATATGTTTCTCATATCATTTGTTGACTTTATAGTTACCTATTTCAATAATAACCAATCTTGACCTATTGTACCTTTGTACTGGAAAATATAATATTGTAGATTTAGTTCCTCCGTACTGTGAAATAACATAGACCATGTAATGTTATTTCAAGTACTTTCTGATAGTGATTGTTTAGCATTGTAAATAAAATATCATATTATATGTATATACTTAATAGGCGTTTTATTTTAGCTAGGTTTTACTAGCCAAGTGGTTTCCAGAGCAAGATATGTGCAGGCTGGAATACATGGGCTTTGCTTAAAGTATCTGGAGGATGTGAGGCCAGAAATAGCTCATATAATTTTCTCATGTAGATGAGTCAGGTTGTATTTGACATCAACTACTGTTAGATATAATTTGCAGGGAATAATCCATACCTCATGAATTAAAATGCCTGGAGTGTTTGACCAGGAGTTGTAATGTGCAATCCAAGAACAACAGAAGAAATATTAAGATTTCCCTTAGAAACCATAAACTTCAGTACATAATTAATCATTGATTCCAGTATTTATTTACAGATGAAAAGGATTTGGGGATTTAAAACAAAAACTGTTCTTTTTCCAGTGGATTTTGGCACATGTTTTCTTTTGGGTTCTATCATTGAATTCTACAACTGGATAACCTGTTACAATAATCAACTTGATGCACAATCAGAAACAGTACTTCTTCAAAAATGTACTGTACTTCCGTTTTTTTTTTAAAAAAAAACCTCCCAAGTTATATTTTATCTTTGTAGAAAAAAAAAACCTATAGGATTGTGCTCACCTACATTTCAAACCAAAAGTCGTCTTAGAATTTTGCCCCCAATAATTAGGACAGTTTCTGATAAATTCTTGCAGCCTCAAAGACCTTCCTGAAACAATAGGCCCCTGGCATTTTTGTGAACTGGATACACATTGGTGATGAAACAGACATTGTTGATGAACATTCTATCATTGCAAAGCAGGTACAAAAGAGGAGTCGGAGCCCTGGGTGACATTGACTGGGGTTTGTATCATACTCTGCATGGTTGCCCTTTTCTAATGAGAGGTTCGTGGAAAGGAGAGGGGAGGATGAAAATGGAAGTAAGTAAAAGCCATTCTAGAGGTGTATCAACTCGAAGCAGTTGGTAACTGGCATCAGCTAACATGTTTCTGTGTACACAAACTGCATGGCTTGCACCAGTCAAACTGTTTCTGTGAGAGGTAATGTCTGCCTCATTTAGCCTTTTCTTACATCAGAAAGACTTTTTCCAAAGTAATGTTCATTTGCATGGAATACAGATATCTATTTAATTGTATTATATGGGCTGATTTAATACTTGAGGAACTCATGTTACATATGTTATTGGAAACACTACAGTTTGCTTTCTTAACAGGAATACAGAGATTAGTATTGCAGTGTGTGTGCGTATGACATAATTTTCTGTGCTGAAGAACAAACCTATTTACTGTACACTCAGTTCGCTTTCAGTGCCTATTTTCAGTCATTGAAATGTAGACTGAAAGCTGAGGGGTTTCTATGTGTAGTTGGTATGTTAAGTTTTAAAAATGATGTGCTAATACTACACACACAGACACATAAATATATGTATGTACTTATATGTTTGTGTGCGCATATATACATACATCTACACAAGCAGTTTGTTGTGTTGGGTCCTTGGGTGGGGCAGAAAGAGAGATGATAGTTCACAGAATAGCCTGTGAACTTTCACCCCTCTATATGGAAACTTGTTTCAGGGCCAAATCTGCCTTGTAGCTGCCTTCTTGCCACGGTCAATGCCAGCCCTACTATTCACAACACTGCAGCCATCGAGGCCTAGGTACGTAAACGTTTAAGGAGTTTTTAAAGAACTATAAAGCAGAAAGCATTTTAGTACAGTTGATATACTCTCACTAATAGTATGATTTTTAAGGATTTCAAAACATTTGTCCTGTGTTACTGTTGAACTGTATGGCTAAGCTTTTTTCTTTTAAAGATGCTTCTATCATGCATGAGGAGTTTTGTGAGGGAATTGGTTTTCAAAGGCCCAGATTGTTTCTGAAAATGTAATTGGTAAAGGAGTATGTTTTACTCAGTAAGTAATATATCTATACAAATAAGTTTTTGCTTGTTTTAATTATACTTTTAATTTGAAACAATCCATTGAAGTTTTGTAGAAGGATATGCATATATTTTGAAATCTGAGTTGAATTGTAATTGAAAAATAAGTTGAAACACTGAAAATATTAGAAAGGTCTACTATTTTTCTAAAAGTGTGTTAAACAAAGGTGTTTTTTTTCCCTTTTTTCCCCGCTTGGATAGGATCAGTTTCTCAGAGCTGCCCCTGTTAGTGGAGGAATGGGAGCCCAACTCATGAGAAAGATGGGATGGAGAGAAGGAGAGGGCTTGGGAAAAAACAAAGAAGGAAACAGGGAGCCAATTTTAGTTGATTTTAAAACGGATCGGAAAGGTGAGTGTCCAGTCTACAATTCTAATATGAACAGTCAACTGCTCTTTGACACAATTATCTTGACTTTTCTAAAACCCATCCAGGAGAATGGCATACAAATTTCCCGGAGTCCTTCGGGATTGGGCGGTATATAAATTTTATAAATAATAAATAATAATAATAAAGATTTGCCTGGGGAGCACACAGAAAAAAAAAATCCTGCCCTCTGTCCCCAGTTCTTACATTGGGGTAGGAGAACTTCATAATCTCTCAGGAAGCATGAACTGGATGGATTGGCTGAACCCAGTTTGAGAGTGCATACATTACAATCCATTAAAAGCTCATGTAGGTTACAGTTAGTGTCCTAAACTGTATTAAGTAGTTTGCTGACAATTACTGAGGTGCCTACAGCATCCTTGGTATGTGAGACCAAAGATTCTTGCCTGCTCGAAGATAGACTGCTACATTTGTGTGTCTGACAAGAAACCTAAGATTTACAGAAATGTAAAATTTTATTTTAGCTATCATTACTATATGTAGAAAAATACTCTCCTAATTTTATGACTTTACAAATGTATACATTTTTCTATGCTTTCTATGTTTACATTTTTATATTTCTAGTAATCTCACAATGTGCTTATGTGGTGTTAGACCATACTCTACGTGCCTAGAGTACAAAAAAATTCTGCTTCAAGCAGAACAATCAGTGTGCCTTGCTTAACCTCCTGGCCCAAATGCTAATGGAATATTCAAGTCACTGATCCATTTGCAGGCCAACAGAATGTGGGTGATTTGGATTCCAAGAGTGTGCTATTCCACAGGGCAGACTCAGGAACAAGGTACAACTCCTAGATCCTGCAGGATAATCCTGTTGAATAGATGGGTCTTGGAGCAATTCTGTTACTTTTAGTGGGGAAAGCAAAGACAATTGGAGATAAGAAATAAGAAATATTTAACTGGCCCTCAACTGTGTAGGATTTATAAGTGATGTATGTTATGATCTCAATAATTTTATTCATAAAGTACAATGACACATTGGTACTTATCTGCGTTGAAACTCATCAAATGTGGTATTCAATGCATGTTGACATGAAAGTTTGCCCCGGTACTCTTTGTTTGGTACTCAACACATAATAGCACTTAGACTTATATACGTTTCACAGTGCTTTACAGCCCCTCTCTAACTGGTTTACAGAGTCAGCATATTTTCCCCAACAATCTGGGTCCTTGTTTTACCAACCTTGGAAGGCTGAGTCAACCTTGAGCCAGTGAGACTAGAACTGCTGGGAGCTGAGTCATCAGAAGTAGCTTGCAGTACATTCTAACCACTGCACCACAATGGCTCTAGAACTTGTTGGCTCCAGAACTTGTTGGCTCCAGAACTTGTTGGCTCCCTTCTGACACACTACATTATTCCTTAGTTGAGACATTTTTTTAGTGCTTATATTTGGTACTCATCCTGCCTCCTGGAACCAATTAATGAGTAGCAAGGTACCAATGTAATTTCATAATTTAGTTAATTTTCAATTTTTTGGTTTTGGTTTGTCATATTTTATTGATTAAAAATCTAAGCTGCCATTGGAATACTAAATATTCAGATAATAAATATCTTTTGAGTATACATATGTAGGTATATATGCACAAATAGTATTTTGAGCATAGAGTTTTGGAAGCAGAAGATACATTAAATATACCAGTTATTTTTTGTTAACATTGTCTGCACTCTGACGTGGTATAGATGTTAACCAGATGAATGAAAGTAGATTCCTGAAAAGGAATCTCTTGAGCTACATAGGTAATATAAGAATGCACTATGTCTGCAATCCGGCCGAGTCTTTGGTCGCTGCCTGGAGTAGTGCGGCAGCTGGAGCATTGGATCGGATTGCGCCTTTGAGGCCTCTCCGCGGCAATGGCTCCAGGAGGGCACCTTGGTTTACCGAGGAACTCCGGGAGATGAAGCGCCAAAAGAGACGCCTAGAGCGAAGTTGGAGGGCTAGTAACTCTGAGTCTGATCGATCACTACTAAGAGCCTTTATTAGGACTTATCTAGTGGCGATATGGGCGGCAAAATGTGCGCATTTTTCACTCTTATTGCGTCCACGGAATCTCGCCCAGCCGCCCTGTTTAGGGTGACCCACTCCCTCCTGAAAGGTGAGGAGGTGGGGGAACCCTTGCAGGGAAGAGCTGAGGAGTTTGTTCAGTTTCTGTCAGATAAAATCACTCAGATTCGGACAGACCTGGACTCCGTTTGGGCAATGCCAGCCGAGATGCCGAGGGCTCGTCTTAATCAGATTTTTTGGGATGAGTTTGAATTTGTCACCCCAGAGGAAGTGGACAAGGCCATGGGACCGATGAGTGCCTCCACCTGTTTATTAGACCCGTGCCCCTCCTGGCTGGTTTCGACCAGCAGAGAGGTGACACGAGGCTGGCTCCAGACGATTATCAATGCATCTTTGCAGGAGGGGTTTTTCCCGCAACCATTAAAGGAAGCAGTGGTGAGACCCCTTCTCAAGAAGCCTTCCCTGGACCCAGCAGTTTTGAAAAACTATTGTCCCGTCTCCAACCTTCCTTTTTTAGGGAAGGTTGTTGAGAAGGTGGTGGCGCTTCGACGGACCTTGAAAGAAATGGATTATCTAGACTCCTGTCAGTCTGGTTTCAGGCCCGGATACAGCACGGAAACTGCTTTGGTCGCCCTGACCGATGGTTTCTGGTGGGCTAGGGATAGAGGACATTCCTCTATCCTGGTGTTGTTGACCTCTCAGCGGCTTTCGATACCATCGACCATGGTATCCTTCTGCGACGCCTGGGGGAGGTGGGAGTGAGAGGCATCATATTACGGTGGTTCTCTTACCTCTCTGACAGGTCGCAGTCGGTGTTGGTCGGGGGCAGAGGTCGACCCCTAGGCCCCTCGAGTGTGGTGTGCCGCAGGGTTCGGTCCTGTCCTCCCTCCTATTTAACATCTACATGAAGCCGCTGGGTGAGATCATGCAACAGCACGGGGTAAAGTATCATCAATATGCTGATGATACTCTACATGGGGCTACCCTTGAAAAGCATTCGGAGACTGCAGTTAGTTCAGAATGCGGCCGCGCGGGTGATAGTGGGTGTGCCGAGGTACACCCACGTTACATCTATCCTCCGTGAGCTGCACTGGCTGCCTATTGGTCTCCGGACTCAATTCAAAGTGTTGGTTATCACCTTTAAAGCCCTACATGGCTTAGGGCCAAGATACCTTCGAGACCGCCTGCTGACACATACCTCCCAGCGACCAGTAAGATCCCATAGATTGGGCCTCCTTCGGGTGCCGTTGACCATACAATGTCGGCTGGCAGGCCCTCGGAGGAGAGCCTTCACGGCTGCTCCGACTCTTTGGAACCAGCTCCCCCCGGAAATCCAGACCATACCCACTCTGATGGCCTTCAGGAAAGCCGTAAAAACTTGGCTGTTCCAGCAGGCCTGGCGCTGTTGACCTCACTATTGAGGTCCGGCCCTGACTAGAATAAATTTATGATGGATGATTGTTGTTTTAAATTGTATTGTTTTTATGTTTTTTATATTCTGTTTGTAAGCCGCCCGGAGTCCTTTGGGATTGGGCGGGATATAAAAGTTTTAAATAAATAAATAAACTATGGATAATTGTTAATGAATTACAAGCTGAATGGAAATTAAAATTACTTGCATATAAGAAAAAATGGTTAAGGCATTGTATTATGGTGATTTGAGTTTATTGGTCAAACTAGTGTGGGTGATGATTGGAGATGGCATTTTTCTTTTTGCAAGTATTAGTGTTTCTCCATTGACACTTGTTGGTTTAAAAGGTATGGTCCTAATATAGAAATGTTACTAAATACCAAGTGCATTAGGAAAGAAATGAGCACACAACAAATTTAATTCTCTCTTTTTTTTAAAAGGCTTAGTTGCTGTGGGAGAGAAAACACAAAAGAGACATGGGCCTTTTAGTACAGGGAAAGATCTTTCAGGTAAGACTTGGGATAACATATCTGTTTTGCATTTGAGGAGAGAAATGGTTTCAACAGTTCTGTTTAGAGTAAAAAAAAATATGTTTGTATAAAAATATAGCAGTTTTCCTTGTGTACATGGAAGATTTTTAAAAAATTTTTTTCTTGTTAAGGCAAACATCCAGTATCAGCTTTGCTGGAAGTCTGTAATAAAAGAAGATGGTCTCCGCCTGTATTTGTACTGGTGAATGATAATCGTCCTGAATATCGCAAACATTTCCTGTTTAAGGTAAATTTTAATTATAACATATATAAAAATGCTTTTGTAATACACGAAAGGCGGAATACAATAAGGGGTTCTTTCACATGTATGTCTACTTTTGTGGTGTTAGAATTTGGTGAGCCCCTTTACAACTTTCTAATTTGAGAGTATGATTTCTTTGATTTGCCATTCACTGGGTGCAGAAAGAAATAATGTGGTCATAATATAGAATAATTGCCCTAAGTTACCTCAGCAACTCAGCAAGAAATAATCCTTAGCTGTTTATCTTCTCTTTCATTTTTCAAACTAGGATAAAGTGAAAAATATATACATAGACACCTGATAGGTAGAATTTTGCCATCTAAATAAAGGTTTTGGTCTAAGGGCTCCTTCCTGATTGAAGAAAACGAAGTCATCGTTCCAGTGAAAACTCTTGGATTTAACCCAACAAAAGCATGCTTATTGCTTCAGAGCTGTTAATTTTTATTTAATTTGTGTGGCCAATCTTTGAGCCTCAAAAATAAAACTGCATTTTCTTTTCTTCCAGAATATGCCATAAATTTGTAGATGACATCTACAGAATAGGGTGGCATTCCTACATTTTTTTAACAATAAAAAAGGGGAAGAACGATATATTCAGCTTTGAAAGTATTATTTTCTTCCTTTCTTTGTTGCTTCATAGGTGATGGTCAATGGAGTTGAACATAAACCTACTTTTGTCAGTCCAAACAAGAAGCATGCTAAAGCCACAGCAGCCACAGTGGCTCTCCAAGCATTGGGACTAGTACCAAAGGAGCTCTTGGCAAACACCACTAACTTCAGGAGTGCCTCACACAACTAAACTATTGTTTTTAACATTTCAAACATTTCTATTCTGTATAACAGGTATTTCGTTCTGCTTTTGTAAATACATCAGCATCTCATTGTAAAAACTGTACAGACACCTTCAGGCTTTTCTTTTGTACCTGCAAATATATTTAATTCATTTAGTTATGCATATTATTGATCTCAGTCATGCCACCATTTCTTAATTACTAAACATCTAATGTGAGTCTGAAAGTATCTGTAATTTGCTTAACGTTTTAGCTTTATCTTCAATATAAAGTAGTTTACAGTTTTGTAGCACAATGCAGTTCCCATAGTTTTGGAAAAGTTCAGTTATGCTTATTTAAAACTATGTAGTCTTTTAAGCCTACAACTATCAGATAATTATTGGACCCAAAAGTTCAATAGTTTTTAATCAAAACAAAATCCAACAACTTTGCTAGATAATGTTATCCATTATTTCTCTATCAGAATGTCATATGAAAATGATTGTATAAGAACAATACATACAAATGCAAAGGGAACGTAAATCAGAACTCATGAGAATTGCAACATGAAATGTCTGCATGTTTTCGTAAAAGCAGGAAATTGTAATTAATTTCATATACAATACCTGGTGTTGATTATACACATTTGTAGTAAGCAAATAATTCAGCGATAATTGGATGAGGATGTATGATGCTATTGTTGTTGTATTCCGCTTGGTCAAATAAAGCTGTATAACTTCATTTTATTCACCAGCCACTTAAACAGAATATTATAACGTACATTTTGATCACTGAAACAAAAGTCATTAGTAGTGATTTGAAATTGTTATAATATGAAATACAAAAACTAATTTAGGCTATATAATTTAATAGGTTTTTTAAAACCTAAAGAATCATATTATTGATGTATTTGGATTGGGAATATTTCCAAGGACAGAGCAAGTTGGAACTATTTTCTAGTTGACCTTTAATTAAAGGTTGATATTATATGGCAGAAGGTGAAATCATGTCTATATTTATCACCATATGTCAATCAGCCAAAGATTAGTTTCCCACTATTTAATCTCAAAATGAGATTTAAATGCTACATCCCCCAAGTAATTCTGAATCAGTACACAACCATTAGCTATTAATAGAATCATTGTGTAGTTTTTTTCTAGTTGAGAACCTGGATTCCTTCATAGGGAGTGAGTCTGACCATGAACATACATAAAATAAATGATCCAGTTCAGTCTACCTCTGAACTGCAAATATTAGGAATACTTTCAGTCCGTATTCATAACATGCCTTGCTTATTTGGACATTCATCCTAGTTTACAGAAAAAAATCTGTTTTGTTCACAGCTCATTCAAGATACTGCAAGAATATGTAACAACTAAAAATGTATTTTTAAAAGCCTTTCCATCCAAAAGATTTTTGGCAGTACTGCCTAAAATATGAAATTATCATTTTTACTATGTTTCATTTTTGAAATAATGCTGCAAGCTGTGGTGCCTTTCTAGTCCATTTAATAGTAGCCATTTACTGAAGGGTAATCTGGTTAAAACTATTAGTATAACGCAGTATAGATGCTCTGAAGAAGGCCTCAGCATTTGTATTAAGAAGTGTGACATATATAATAAAGGAAAAAGCCATGGACAGTAGAAGGGAGTATTGCAACATTTTTTCCTCACCCAGCTGTCTTCGTTAGATCCACACAATTACATCAAATTCTTAAAATTTAATTTAAAATGTATACTTCAGATGTTACAAGTTTAAGAAAAACAACAAAGCGGTTACATAAGGACTATATACAAAAGTCTATTAATGAATAAAATTGATCATTGTGCACAAGGAAGTGTTCTTGATAGGCCATTTTAAATTATCATCTAGTTGCTTAGGTTTTCCATGTGTAGAGATAATCACTCATGTCTAGGAGCCGTATTGAAGATTTTCCTAGTGTTGAATTATGAGTAAGTTGACTTAAAGTGTTAGGATGCAATCCACAATTGGAAAGTTCTTTGATACAAGATTCCTGTGAAAAATGGAATAAACAAAACAACAATGAAATAAACAAAAAAGACAGTCTGTTCAAAAGTCAGATATTAGAAAAGTTTATACTGTAGTACAATGAAAAATAAGGCAATCCCCAAGCTGTGGCTTTATATTGAAAATATACAAATCAATGGGGAAAATATCAATTCTTCTAATAATATATTCGTCCAAATGAAGTATTTCCTTTTATTCACAACCAGCTATATTGTCGGTTTGGTGTACTGACAGTATAGTTTTTCCTCTGCCTGTCCTGCAGTGAATAAATTGAATTGTAGCTCTTCTAACTACATGAGGGAAACTTATTAACATGTTATTTACTAGTTGTATTTTTGGGCAACTCATAAGTGTGTCATCCCACCCCCCCCACCCCCGGGATAAATGCATTTATTAGTTTACCTTCATATGCTGCTTGTCACTGATACCTGTGTTAAACACAGCTGTTGGTTCATGAGTATAACATGTAGCTGAGAAAGTTCCATTTTGAGCAGATTTCAGTAACATGGACAAAGAATGGAGACAATGGGGCATAATAGGGCCCACAATCTCCAAACTAAATTGATCTTTATAATGTGAATGGACTTGTGTTCTCACATTTATACTTCGGGCCTAGGAAAGAGGAAGAAAAAATGCTTAATTGCAATTCATACATGCTCCTAATACCAAAGGAGAGTTACCCTGGGCAATTGATATTTGAGATTTATTGTTAAAAAGCTCTGTGCTCAGAGATGGTTGACTAAGCCAGGCAAGGTTACTAGCTACACCAAAATTAGCAGCGGTCTAAATCTGAGCATACCAATTAATGTGGATGAGCAATAGTAGGAAACAAAGTATAAGCCAAGTCACCAAGCAACTACAGTCCAGTCCCTCTTCAAGAAATGGGTGGTTCAAAAATGTGAAAAATAAATACATTTACATTTCAGGTCTACATCTTCCAATTGGTGCTAGAAAACATAGTTCCTTTTAAATTCTAAAAACCCTGCAATTTTATATAAATTGTAGGTGTTTGAATAAACACAGATAATTTCAGTAACTGTTTGAAACAAATTGCCAAGTGAGTAGAGGACAACTTTCTAAAATAATGGTGATTCTTGCTTAATGATGGTAATTGGGGCTGGCAACTCAGTTGCTGGTCATAAAGCGAAAAAAATCACGACCGCTGAGTTATGATGGCAGTTTCAGCAATTCCAATTGCCATCATTAAACAAGCATGTTACAGGCTCAGCTGTCTGCCCAAATTCCTCAGAAAAGAAAACCCCTTTTTGGAGCAAACCTCATCAACTGCCAGGGAAGCTAAGAGAGGGAGAACAAAACGGCTGCCCCCATGCATCCTGTGGCCAGAGTAGTGGGGAGGAAGGGTTGGGGCATGAATCCCAATCCAGATGGGCCCAAGGGCAGGGCAGGAGGCTGCCTGCCAGTTCTTCCTAAGCCCAATTGCATAGATGGCTAGCAAGTGTCTGGCAGCTCTGTGCAATACTTTCCAGACTGACCCGACACTGAAACACTTGTGCACTTGTTAGAACTATTCCAAGCCACTTTCCCACAGCAACAAGCTTAATTTCAGGCAGGGTCTTGGGATGGCAGCATGTAAGGAAGCAAGAGTGATGAGGCAGGATGGTGATGCCCCTACCCTCACGGATCTCCCTCTACTACCTTTTAATCCTCTGCTGCTTCGTTTGGACCATCAGCAGTTTGACAATGAAAAAGAAGGGCAACTGGAAAAAGAAGGACAGCCTGGACATTTCCAAAGGCTTGCAGCTTCCTGCCAGCTTTCCTATAGATTTTGTGGTAAGCCGGCAGGCAAAGTTGCTTGTGACAATCATGTGACTGCAGGGCACTGCCATATTGTGAAGGCTGATCGCCAAACACCCAAATTGTAACCATAGGACCGTAGTGGTGCTGCAAGGGCTACAACTTTGAAGACTGCTTGTAAATTCAACTTGTTCAGCAATGTTGTAACTTCAAACAGTTGCTGAACGAATGATTGTTAAGGAAGGAGCCCCTGTATAAATTACTTTCTTATCTTGAATTAAGAACTGGAAAAGAGACAGTCTTGTAGCTGAATAGAGCAAAATGTGTATCAGGAGCAATGTTATTCTATTATTATAATGTATGCTTTCTAAGAGTTATGTTTAATTATTTGGATCCTGCATTTTCCTATGCCAGGGCTTTCAGAGAGGGCATTTTACAAAACAGTTTGGAGAAAACCAGTATTTGGCTACTCTTCTGTTTAGTCCCTTCTGCTCCCTCTTACATAATTCTGAAAGGTCTCTCAGCTAATCTAAGCAGATTTTCAGATAGTGAATGGGATAGCAGAGAAAGAGTTATTAATTGGTGAGAATCAGCTTTATCCCTTATTTTTGCCAGAATAAATGTTCATCCAGAAGCTTCTGGTAAGTGATAGATACATCACTCACCTATCCTAACTTAACTTCCTTCTCCAAAATTGGACAGTGTATACTTTATCACAGTATTTAGAATAGATTATAGTGTACAACATATAATAAGATCTCATTATAATTTATTACCTTGAGTGTCTGCATTGTTGCGCCTCTAAAAACAACTGGGGACAGCAATGTTGGAGGGATGCCAGCTTGAGGTCCTGCAGAAGCCACTAAACTTTTACAATTTATCAAGAAGTTCAACAAAGTGAATGTATTTGTCCCTTTTACTAACACTGCAGATTCAGGCCTGTGATCCAATTTTATCTCATTTTTTTCTTTGCAGCTACATAGACAGTTAAGGAAGATGCATGCATACATAGTAATTGTAGATTAATATGAACTTATCTGTTGGGAAAGATTATAATAAGCCAAATAAATGTTATTTAAATATGCTTTTATTATCTTTGCAAACCTGGAAAAGTGTAAGGAGGCTTGCAAGGATAATAAAACCAAAGCTTACTATTATATAGGAGAATTCCAAATATTTCTGCAAACTAAAAGTGAAGATTTTCATAGAAATAGTTGCAATATTTAAATATACTATTTAACATATATAGTTCAAAGCTTTCCAGAAAAAAATATTTTACTATTGGAAAACTAACATGTCATGAATTCCCAGAAATTGAGAAAATCAAGAAAGAAAAAATGGGACAACTATGACACAGAATCTCAGGTTCTAAGGGAAAAGGTGGAAGAAGGAAATTTCTAAATAAACAAACACCCAGATACTAGCCACAACTGAAAAATGATCACTGCCATTTTGACTACCTGAGCAACAGCTATTACAATATTTCTATATACAGATCCTAATATTACCTAGACTGCATATAATACAATGCAAATTCAACTATTGATTAAAGGAAAATGTTTTAACTCTTAAAAGGATACAATTTGGTAGAAATTGTGTCTGGTTTTTTAATTTTGTCTTCAATTCCCATTTCCACCAGCCATAAAATTCCATCATCATCGTCGTCATCACTGCCATCACCACCACTCATTTCCAATTCTCTGAGTAGCAAAACATAGAAGAACTATCAATCTCTGAAAAAGAGTTAATAGTTCTAAGAAATGCACCTTAAGCCACTGTAAGCACTAGATTACATACTTTTCAATTTCACTGCCCATTATTTCAGTATCTTTTTCAACTTCTGTTTCTAAAGAAGAAGCTGCAGCATTGAATTTTTTTTGTCTAATTCCTTGAAATGGTAAATCAAATTCAATACCTATAAAAAGAAAAAAGAATGATTTATGTCTTGGTTATGGACATGATTTTTTACATTGTTCATAACTTTTCTTTACCTTCATTTTTCATGGCTTCCCTTAATCCTCTAGTTGTGGGAGAAATTAATGCTGTGATCATATCACTTCCAGCTAGTCCTGCTGCACGGAACAGTACAGTGAATTGATAAGTGCAAACATAGAAATAGGGACATAACTTGGCTCTCAACAAGTTATAAAGAGAGGTAAAACTGAGAGACCTGCAAATTAAACAAACAAACAGAATGATCAACTTCCTGCTATAGGACAAGGAAACAACGTAAACCAGTTGTTTTAAGATGACACATGGATGTATTTCTGAGCAATAATGCAAATCTGACTATTATTTCACCTGAATTCAAAATTCCGGTGTTATTCTTCCTTTATTTCATTCAAATAATCAGTTTTTATCTAGTTTTCAGGCTACTTTGTATGTTATTCTGGGTTCTTTTCAGTTATATAGTACATTTAAAAAAAATCAAAAAACCTACGTACAGTTCTTCTTTTACATCATTCAAATAAGTTAGAAAAAAATAAGAAGTGATTCACTGGCTCATTTTGTCTTTTATTTTCTACATAGCCTATTTATTGTTTTCCTCTTTCTTCATCCAACTTCACTATTGTAAAAATAGGGAAAAATGAAATCCTATAAGTGGTAATCCACACAATAATGTGATAATTATTTGCATACATTAAAACAGTTTATTCTCATCATGGGAAAATTAAGTAGCTGTCTCATAGGCATTTGGAAAGTAACTTAATTAACTTAAATTATTCTTTGTCAATAAAGAAAGGCCTAATTTAATCTAATGGCTATGTATAGAGAAATTGATTATGGCACAGTGGTTAGACTGCAGTATTGCAGGCTAATTCTGCTGACTGCCGACTTGCCAGAGGTTCTGTAACCTGCTTAGAGAGAATTGTAAAGGAAAGTTCCCCAACATTTCCAGGTTGGCGGCCTGGAGCGGAGGAAGGGAGAAAGAGGGATGTTTTTATGGAAGGGGCAACAGCAGTGTCTGAACCCAAACAGATTTTGGTTAGGAGAAAGATTTCTATGCTTAGCTTTTTATATTTCCAAGAACTTCAACTTACCATTCATTCATGAACATTTGTTGGAGTTCTTCATTAAAGGCACAAGGATGATTTTTTCCAACCATTTTTCTGTCAGCGCCAATTCGAGGAAAAAGTGGTAGCCATGGGAAGAATGGGTGAAGCCAATATACTAGATTTTGTTGGAAAGCACATCGAAGTTCTGTGGAAAGTTTTGGCTCCTAAATATCAAAATATTATTTTTTAAAGGCTACTTTTAAGTTATTTACAGAATAAATAGGAAAATTGGAAAAGGATTTTTTAGAAAAGTTAATGTAATAAAACAGAATAGATATTTTCCCACTTTTTCAAGGGATCAAAAAGCAATTCCTATTCCTAGTATTCTGTTTTAAGTCCATAAATGTTTATAATGTATAAAACAAACTTAAAATATTTAATATTTTTGCACCATGCCATAATCTGCAACCAATTCTACCTTAGTTTCAATTAATTTATACATAATATAATTTATTTAAATAGCTTGCTTGTATTTAAATACCAATTATCCTGATAAAGGGACATAATAAAATAATTTGGAAATTTTGCCATGTTTCTTGTAAATCTACAGCTGGTCCAACATGAAGTAGAATATGCCATTCTTAAAGTTTAGCCTTTCTGTAGTTTTTATTTATGATGATTCAGAGCATTTTTTATAAGTAGATTTTATATCAAGGACAAAATATCTTACAGTGTACCAAAACATATTGGGAGAAGTTAACAATAGCTATTTTCTGAAAGAAAATATGAAGGCAACAATTATTCATACCTGTAGTATGTGAAAGTATTTGTGTGCCTTTTAAGACATAGCAATATTATATTAGTAAAACTAACTTTAGATAACAATTTATTTAATATGTAGAAACTACTAATTTATTGTAACCACAATAATCATAAATCAATAAAAAGGTGACAAAGCAATATAGATTTAATTAAAAGTAACTGAAGAAATGGAACCTTAGCTGGTTTTTAAAAAAAGTATGTGTGCTGATGCCAACTGCAATTAAATAAAGAGTAAATATTTCCAAAATGTTATTTTAATATGAAATATGTATATATAATATATAACCTGATTGGTGACTTTGGGTCATTTACTCTTTCTCAGTTCAATTCTCCTCAAAGGGTTTCTATTTTGGAGAACAAATGATGGGGAGGTGCTATATTAGGTATGTTTGCCACCTTAAGTTACTTATTAAGCAATAAAGGTAGGAAAATGAATAAATAAATGCTGGGCTTGCACATAAGGAAAAAGAAGGGTCTACACTATTGTAGATTTTATATGGTTAAAAAATAATTTTGCATTTCATTTGGCAGCAAGCTATCACTTAGTACAGTTTTTTTCCACACAGTAATCCACCCAAATTAAGTTTTCCATGAAGATGCAGCATTCTACATGGGCTGCATCGTCTGAGTTACCTACATGTTATAGATGATGAATGTGAAGTTAACAGTATGTCAATTGCTATAAGAAATCTCTACTGTCCCAAAAATGCACAGTGGGGAAACTCCTTATCACAGAATCAATTTCTGAGACCATTAAAAAATGGCTTCTGGAGCAGTACTATATTGTGTACTTAAGTTTTCAGAGGGTATGCAACTTCACACAAAATAGGTAATGTCTCTAGATCCCAGGCAAACATAATGCAGTATCTTGTCAGGATTCATTTCATGTCCAAATACTCAAGAAACTACATTGTCTTTTATGACTCAGATGATACAGAGAAATAGATCTGGCTGTCAACAAGTTACTGATGACATGTTGGCTCCTAATCAATATGCTAATAACTACATGTACTGTAGATGTTAAAAAGAACCAAAGATAGGTTGGAGTCTTGATGAATTCTATAACTTAATTGCCACAGAGCTGAGTATTAGTCATTTTGAGAATTGTTGAGCAGGCAAGAGCAGTGTTGTCTGAACCAACAAAGAATACAACACTATTGAGAAATTAGGAGAATCAACCCTTTCCCAAAACAGTTTATCATGGCAACTAAGATTTACTTAATCCCATACCCTGCCTAACCTATCCAAATTAAAATAGTTCCCAATGCTTATTTCCCCCCCCCAAGAATGTATAAATCTGCCTGCTATTAGCATGATTTGAATCCTCCATAAGCAACTTATATTAATAACTGACTATATATATATAAATATATATATATATATATTTAGTGATTCCAGGAACTGGTACAATTCGTTGAAACATAGGTATATTTCTCCATGATGTAACATCCTGAATATCATTGATAACTTGTTCTGACCCCCCTTCTCCGTCCAGGAATGAAAGCCAAAAGTCACGTAACTAAAAAGGTTTCTTTTAATCAGTCTAAGCTCTTGTTGGCTGCAAGCCCAAATAAACAAAGATAATAGCTCCAGCAGAAAGTCCTATAACTCACACCCCAATGCAAACCTGGCTTCTCTTATCCAAGTTGGCTTCTCTCAATTTGTGAACGCGAACAAAAACAATCACTAGAACAGGAAAGGAACATTGACTTCTGCAACCAGGGCGTGGCACCAGCAGTCTCTTTATACTCAGGAGAGGATCCCAATGAGCAACAGCTGCTCACAATCATCTCCTGTAAGTACTCAGTTGTTCCTTCCGTCAAGTAAACCTTCAACGGGGTGCATCCTGCAACAACTCCCAAGTGTTTCCCTGAACACTCCCTCTGATCCAATGCTCTGCCGCCACCTGGTGGCCAATGGCTCCCGCTGGGCCACAACACTAACTCATCATTAAGGACACTTAAGACATCTCCCTCAGACTCACAGAATATTGAGAAATGCGTTCATAAGCATTAAACAGTACAGTTGAGAGATTTTATTATCTTGTTCACCAGATAGCTCTAAACGTTGAGAAACAGGCAGTAGAGGTGAATTAGAAAGATATGACTGGCCATTCAGATTTTAAAGTGTTTAAAGTACTAAATATAACAATTCAAAATAAGTAAACCACTTGCAATTTGAATTAACTTTTATATCGATTACAGGTTCCAATTCATTAATCCAACATTAAATAGCATAACCTACCTGGATACTTTGGGGTAAATTTATTAATGTTGCCCTACAATGCTGGATATATCCTTGGGATTCTTCTTGAGCTTTTAAGTGATCTGCCCATGCAAATGACTGAGAAGAAGTAACCAGCAGACGAGTTTTAATACTCCAGTCTGCAGGAAATTCAAAACTTGGTGAAGAAAGAACTTCAGTATCGGAAATGGCCAAAGAAGAGTCCTTAAAAAATTATAAATAAGCAATGAAGTCAATAAAATGCCATCAGTTAGGTGTACAAAGAAGCTTGTCCTACTTTTGCAAACATTAAGCATTATCATTTTAGTTCTGAATTTAGATTAGGCATGGCATTGATCTATAAATCTAGATCTAACTGCATAAGAAAAAGTTTCTGAAGTTCATAAAAGAAACACACTTCAGTGCTGTGGTAGGTGTGGTGAGTGTACAGTACTCCTTTAAAGAAAAATGGACCTCTGAGGAGTCCTTAGTGCTCTCTGAGCTTAGTTATTAAGATATCTTTTAAAAGATATAATTAAAGTTGCAAAGTAACAAAGAAAGTAAGTTTTGTGTCTGATTATAAGAAAGCATGCATGGTTGCAAGGGGTCTCTTTATATCAGTGGTTCTCAACCTGTGGGTCGGGACCCCTTTGGGGGTCGAACGACCCTTTCACGGGGTTGCCTAAGACCATCGGAAAACACATATTTTCAAAAAAATACGGAAAACAAAAAATTTTATGGTTGGGGGTCACCACAACATGAGGAACCGTATTAAATTGTCCCGGTATTAGGAGGGTTGAGAACCACTGGTTTATGTGAAGGGTGACTGGGTACAGTCTGTATGCAGAGCAGCACACAGGGGATATACAAGTACCAAGAGTAAACCCTGCACTATCAAATTATAAGCGTCTTTGTATTTCGAAAGTCTGAAATTAAAATGATACTTACTTTGATCAACGTTTCAGCAGTTGCTATTTCAGAAAGCTCATCCTTCAATGTGCACCCATCCTTGTCATGACTTTTTAAAGACTACAAGAAAAAGAATGAATAAAACCTTATATTGCAGTTTGTAATCTAATACTATTGTCTGTATTAAATTTCATAAGAACATAAAGTTTCACATTCCTGCCCTGCAGCAAAAATGTACAAGATACGGAGACAGATGGTCACTATAGTGACAATGGCAAAGACATCTGCATGGGAGAAGGCAATGATAAACCATCCTTGGATTTTTACCAAGAAAACGAATAGAAAATAACATGATTGATGATATAGTGCCAGATGATGGATCCCTTGGATCGGATGGTACTCAACATTCTACTGAGAAAGTTGAGGATTTTTCAGAGTATTGATGGTGTTTAAGATATCCCACAGGCTTAATCTAGCCACATCTAGTTGCTGATGTTGCCATATAGGAAAAGAAAATCTGAAGGTGCAAAGAATGGTGGGAACATGGAACATAAGAAACAGGAACATGGGAAAGTTCAGCAATTTGAAAAATTAAATGAATATAACTCATCATCCTAGGCATCAAAAAATCAAGATGGATTGGGATTGGACATTTTCAGTAAGAAGATCAGATTTATTAGTCAGGACATAAAAAACAAAGAATAGCACTGCTTTTATAGTTAAGGAGGGGACAACAGGAACAGCACTTCATTGCAATGCAATCAATTACTGAATATCTGTTAGACTTCATAAACAATTCTTTAAGGTGATGATCATTCACGTTTATGATTCAACCAACAATCCAGAAGAGGAAGTGGATGAATTTTATGATCAGGTTTGATTTGAAATAATCAGAACATGCAAGCAAAATGTGCTCCTTGTGATTGGAATATCTAAACTGGAAATACTAAAGAAGAAAATGTAGTTGTATTGGCTTTGGAATCCAGAATGAGGCAGGAGATTGACTTATCATTTTCTGCCACTCTAGTGAATTCTTCATAGAAATTCTATCCTCAAACAACTAAATCAACCCCCTATACATGGACATCACTAGATGGAATATGTAAAAATCACATTGATTATATTATTGCTAAAAGGAAGTGGAGGAGCTCAATTATAACATCAAAAAATTGGAGAGGTGCTGATTGTGGAACAAATCATGAACTTGTCATATGCAAGTTCAAATTAACGAAGAAAAAAAGAAAGGCAGACAGTTTTCACAATATTAACTTGAACATATTGTGTACATCCATCATTTTCATGGACAATATCAGGAAACTGAAGTTCTGAACCTGATCGATAGCAAACTTCAGATGAAGTGTGTAATGAAATTAAAGAAGTCATTAAAGATGAATGTGAAAAGAGATTTGACAAAAATAAAGAGAATAAAACAAACTGGATGTCAGAACAAACCGTGGAAATTGCTACAAAAAGAAGCCAAACTCACGAAAAACAAAAATCTCAGAAAGGAATTTAACAAGGAGTTTTGGAGAGCTATTAGAAGAGACAATGAGCAGCATTATAATATCTGTACAGGGACTGACACTGAAGAGGAAAGCAGATATGGAAAAATAAGGAAATGTGGGATCCTTGATGCTCTCTGAGTTTGTTTGTTTTCTTGCAGATGTTTCAATATCCTAAATAGGTAACATCATCAGTGCTAGTAAGGAGTGCTATTTGCTGTCAGTATATATTTTGGTGATTTGCTTGTCTGTGTGGGCAGGGGTGGTCTTAAGAAATTCTTTGGTTGGGATGTTTACTGATGGCTCTTTGGCTGTTTCTTGATTGGGGTATTGCTTACTTGATTGTTGGTCTGAAGCTGACCTTGGAGTTAATCTATGCTGCTCTGAGTGCTGATTACTGATGGAGAAGTGCTGGAGTCTTTTTCTCTTTTGGGCTGGATGATTGTCTCTTTTGCATAGTCTATAAGTGTTGTTAATGTCTATGTGTCTATTGATGGCTGATTTGTTTTTCAAAAGGAGTTTCAATCTTGAATTGGTAGGCTAAAAGACGTCAATGGATAGATAGTAATCAATTCAAAGGAAAGCAAACTAAATAGGAAATGTATATTAAAACATTGGACAGTAGAACTATCAGCATTCAAGGTATCTTAGAAGATATTTCCTACTTATAATAATCTCTAGCACTAGAAGATAAAGTTAGATAAACACTCCATTCATTATCACGCCAGAAGGCTACAAGAACTGATAGAATACCTACTGAAATAGATAGGCAAGCAATTGAAGATGATTCAGTCAAGATTCTAATCAAGCTTTGACAGTAAACCTGGAGAATAACACAATGGTCAGCAGATTGGAAGACTTGCTCCAGCTTGGGAAAGAAGTGGAGTACGGCTTTCCCATTATGTATTCAATCTATATGCTGAATATATATTAAATAAGGATGGATTGGAAGATGAGTATGGTTTTAAAGTTGGAGGAAAAAATATCAATAACCTGTGCTATGCTATTGACACTACAGGTAGTCCTTGCCCATGCATTTATTTAGTACATTTGTTCAAAGTTACAACTTGGTGTACTTGGTTGGCACTTGGTGACCAACTCAAAATGAAAACATTGCAGTGTCCCTTGATCATATGACCACCATTTGTGACCTTCTCTGCCAGCTTCCTACAATGGGAAAGCTGGCAAGAGATCTCAAATGGGAATTACATGGTTGTGGGACATTTTGATCACACAGGATTTGCTTAATGATGGCAACAGGAACTGCCATCATAAGTTGCCACAATCATGTGAGTTTGTGGTTCCAATTATCATCAGTGGGGATTCCTTGTACTATAATAAATTAAAATGCAAAGGATGTGGAAGCTCTAATAAAATAGAATAATAAAAGTGAATAAAAGTAATAAAAGTTAAAGAGCAAAATGAAAAAAATGGTACTAATATTAAATACAATGAAGATCAAACTAATGACAACAGATAGAACACCCAGCCTTAAAATTAACAATAGAGATGTCAAAAAGATAGATAGCTTGTGTCTTTTAGGATCAACCAACAACAGTAAAGGAACAAGGAAGGGATCTTGGAGGTCTTTTAGTCCAATCCCTTGCTTAGGCAGGAAACCCTATACCATTTCAGACAAGTTGACCAATCTCTTCTTAAAAACTTCCAGTGTTGGAGCACCCACAACTTCCTGAGGCAAGCAAAAGGTATATAATTGAAACTACTTTCCACTATTAATGTATACATTCTGGAGTACTGTGAAGTGACACAAGAGGCAATAGATGACTATTTGTGTTAAATGGCCTGAAATAGAAACTCTGTGATTTATTTCAGGCCCCAAAAATTTTAATAAATGTTTTTCATCATCAGGCTTCTCTAAACATCATCTTTTGATTTCTCTAAAAATCAACAGTTGTTACAAGTTATTTTCAACTACTCTACCAATTGGACTTTTGTCCAATCTCTTTTTAAAAACTTCCAGTGTTGGAACATTCACAACTTCTGGAGGTAAGTTGTTCCACTGATTAATTGTTCTGTCATTTTCCTTCAAATTTAAAACTCATTTCAAGACGCACACCCTCTTATACCCATTTAATCTCAAAGTCCCATTTCTACCCCTTAGGCACAACAACGCGCTTGAATGATATGCAATTAGGCCTAACGCACATCGAAGGGTTGCAAACAGTGACGGCAGAGCCCAATTTACCTGCTTCTCGGTTCTGCTGAATACGTCATTCTTCGCCATTATCCACTCCACTTCTGCAAGTCTCTGGGCAGATGATTGAACCAGGCTGGGTTCCGGCAGAAGGCGAGGCGTGTTTCCCACGTTCGTGAAGGGGTTGCGCCGCCGACCCCCCGGACCGAGCCGAGGGGGAACAGGCGAGTCCTTGAGGGTTGCCACGGACGAAACCTCTCCGGGAAGCGCGACCATTTCGCTTCTCCGAGACCTCTTCCTCTTCAAGCGCAATATCTCCGGCGGCTTCTTGAAGCCGGGAGAATAATCGGGAACCACGGAACACATGTCGCTCGGTCGGTGGAGGTGGCTGGAAGGAGCCGAACAGACCAAAAATTCCGCGCTTAACTTGAAAGCCCCGCCTAGCAGCTGGGCGTCTTTTCTTTTACCCGCGGAAAAGGCAACCAATCCAAACTGAGCTCTTTCACGAGGACCGCCGCCCTTTTCCCCACGCACGCCCAGAGCAGCTTTTTCCCGCTATTAAAGCTCAAGATAGGCAAACAGAGCTCAGCTCGCAAGGGGAGAAGAGAATAACTGGAGACTTAACTGGTTCCTTTTTGCTTTTGAAAATTTGATTTTCATTACGAGATCCACTATTAAACACCCGGGACAAAAGACGAAGACTTTAGAATTGTAAATCTAAATCCATTTCAGCTCTCTACCAGGTATTAGTATTAGAATTGGATGTCCCTTGTCGATCTAGTAGAAATACATCTTTATCACCTATGATTCCTTAGTGCAGTATTTCTTAACCTCGGGCACTTTTAAAAGTGTGTGGACTTCTAGATTTGTGAATCATTCAGAGTTGCATAAGATGGGAGGCAATATAAATCTTTTACATAAATAATTCAATGCAATTTTTGACCATTGAATTAAAAAAAATAATATGCACTTAACCCAACTAATAAAATTGCACATAGCAAGCCCAGGTCTGTTATAGCATATGCCAAAATAAACATATTTATGTTACAGGTTTCTTCCTTGTTTGGTGCAATAATCTTGATTATTCTAGAATTATATATTTTAAGTATGATCAGAAATCAAATAAAACATTGTAGACTTAAACATTAGACATTTTGAAATTGCCTTTGGGGATAAGTATTGTATGTACTTCTGCATAAATAAATGCAGGTTTATCTCTCCAGATTCTAAACAATAGAACTTTAAAAGTAGATATTTGAAAACAATACAAATAATGAATCCAATTCTTTAAATCCGAATTGGAGAAATCTCTTTATTGTATTATGAAATGCTTTTCCAACTTTACTCAGGTTTATTTTAATGTGTCTTGCTCTTTGTAAATGAAACAGAAGTTTATGTGACAATTCTAATAAAGATAGAAACAAAATGTAATAAAAGAAAATTACAAAGTTACAATATGCTGCTCATAGTTTCCCATTTATGATGGAACATTAAAGAAAACATTCAGTCAAACCAAAAATCTAGACTTAAGGTCTTTTTTGAAAAATCTTGGCCGTCACTTCGATTCATAGTAAACTTGTCCTACTGATTTCATGCTTTGTCTAAACTTGGATCAAATATGTAGTTTTCTGTAACATCATAGGATTCTCCTTTTTTCATCTGAATGAGCATGCAGTCACCCCTCCCCTCAAAATAAAAAAGCCAAACAAAAGCAGTACACAATAGCCAAAGTTAAGTTCTATGGTTTTTTTAGACACATGAATTAGATCTAAGGTTACAAGGGACTCAACCTATAGTTATTAAAAACTGTTTCAGATATAGGCTGAAGACAATTGATAGACATTTAACAACTATGCATTAATATATTAACTTCACTTTTTACAGTTCAAATTGTAGAAACTTCATAGTTGGATAACTTGTTTTTTTCTTGCTTGATTCTTCTGAACTAATTCCATAGAAACTTTAGCTTCATATAATGGTAAAGGTTTATCCAGATGAGGTCTGAGAACAAAAACAAAAATTATAACAACAGCATTTATTTTTTGCTTTATCCATTACTTCACCCCCTAGCAATCTTTATAAAGTTTATAGATATTAAGACACCCGCCAAAGTATGAAAATACATAAAATTAAATTATTAAAATATTACTGGTGAGAGGAAATACAGTCTCCACAATTCTTCCTAAAGAGTCAAGTTTTTACCAGTTTTCAAAATGCCACAAGAATGGAGGCCATTCTTGCCCTGCAGGTTATGCTGTTAAAAAGGGAGCCCCAAAGAGAATGTCTGCCATCAAATCATATTCAACTGAAAATGTACACATACATTTCACAATTAAACCTGATTTCTGGAAAACTTTTATAGGCTGTCAAGATCTATGAATAGGCACATTGACTATGAACAAATGCAACTTCTAGAAAGGCAATTTTCCAGATAATTCATCCATCCTAAGTGGGTTTACTTATCATATGCCGTTTGTCCTAAGGAAAAAATATACATGGATGATTTTTTACAATTTTCAACAATTAGAAAAAGAAATGAGCCCAAAATAGCCTGCACAACTTGGGACATGCCAAGTAGCTTTGTGCAGCCTGTTTTTTTAAATAGTAATACATTTACAGGGACTGCCTCCCCAAAAGAATGTTTCTGTCCATCTCCAAACTTCATTGCCAACTCCAGCACTTTCACTGCTCCATTAGCTGCAAAACATCTCATCAGCACTCCATTTTTTGGCCAACAATTTTTAAAGTATCAATATGGCCCTTCCCCCTTTGTGTGTTTTGCAGCCCTGAACTAGAATCTCTAGAGCTAATTAGGTCTAAACATTTTTATTATCATTTTCTCAACTTTTTAAAGCAGTTAATTGATAACATACTTAAATGAATATATTTTAAAATGCTTATAATTCTTCAAACATCAATTTATCCTTACTTGAAAACTCCGCTTGATAACTTCTCCATTACATCTTCCAAAATAGGTATAGAAGAGAATAGTCAAGTGAAACACTATAAAATGTTAGAGCTGTGCCAAGATCTGAGTTTGTAAGAGAAATGTGATCCATAATATATTTGGTCATGCAAACTGTACTCTCACAATCACCTTAAATAAAACACATGTCAGAGTAACTAGAGTACAAATTAACCTATCGAAGAACAATTAAGGAGGAATCTTTTTTCATTGAAATACAGGTAGTTCTCAACTTATGACAGGTCATTTAATGACTGTTCAAAGTTACAAAGATCCATAAAGCACTTCTGGCCACCATAAAACATCACACTAGCAAGTCATATTGTTGTGATCTTTGATTGGTGATTGGTGATTGTTTGTGTGTATAAATAGTTGCCAAGTATCCTGGGATCATGTGGTCGCCATTTGCAATCTTCTCTGCTAGCTCCTCAGAAAGACCAGAGAAGATGCAAACTGCTGTCACTAACTGATGGATTTCTCCTCCCCTCCATGGACACAGGAGAAGAAAATCCTTGGTTGGACTGCAGAAACGAAACTCAGATCTCGATAGCTCAATGCAAACTTTCCCTTCAAGATATGAAGGAGTGTAGTTCCTGAAGATCCAAGCTCCATTCCTGCAACCTGTTGGGAAGGTCTTTTATACACACAGAGGAGAGTTGCCTGCCCTCCTTCAATAGAAAGCTCAGTTGCGCCACCTGCTTAATAACCTGCGTGGTTGCTTAATGAATGCAATTGGGACAATTGTGATTGCAGTTGTTGAACAAAGCAGTCAAGTGACTATCTCACTGAATAAACACTTTTGTTCAACACTAAGATGCCTATCCCAATTGTGGTTGTAAGTTGAGCATCTGTACTAGTGTTCAGTGAGCAACAAGGCTTCCAGGGAGGTGGAGTGGAGAGAGAAAGCAATTATTATATTGTTTCTAACCTGCATTTAAATGCTTTCACTGAACATGTATTCCTATGCTTTAGGACAGTGGTTCCCAAACTTGGCAATTTTAAGACTTGTGGACTTCAACTCCCAGAGCTGGCTGGAGAATTCTGGGAGTTGAAGTCCACAAGTCTTAAAGTTGCCAAGTTTGGGAACCACTGCTTTAGGAGAACCCACTAGTCCAATGCTTCCCAAAGCTTTCCAAAACTGCTTACCAGACAGTGCTTTTTATCCAATATATATAAAATAGTTTAAGTCAATTTAATATCCCTATTCTAACTGGGTAATCGGTTTGTGTGTTGTTACCCAAAGAAAAACTACTCTTACCCAATTTTGAGTAATTTACCCAGGTTTGGGAAGCACTGCATTAGTTTATGCGGTTTCATAATAAATAAGGTCTCTACACACAGTTAAGAAACAGCTATAAAAATCCTTTTCTACTGTAAAGACTTTCTGTGAAAAGTTACCCAAGCATTTCTATGAAAAAAAAATACAATTATAATTTAATTAAATGACATAGTAGTTTTTGTATTGTATGTTAAAGGATTTAAAATGTGGTGGGACAGACAGAAAAATAGGAAAAAATGAAAATATTTATGTATGTGATCAAGTATAAAGCACTGTCTGGTTCTATATATTTATGTGTTTCAACAGTAGCAATGAACACAATAAGCACCTTGAAGATGTAAAAAAACTCACTCATATTTGCCTGATCATTTTGTTTGGCAATTTAATGTATAAATATTTCACAAATATTAAATAGGTAAATTATTAAATTATTTAAATTAAAAACATCAGTACAAGTTTATTTATGTTACACTACAGGTAGTCCTTGACTTACGATCATAATCAGGATTGGAATTTTGGTTGCTAAGCAATGCAGTCATTAAGCAAGTCATCATGTGATGGGACTTGCAATCTCTTTGAAAAAAGGTAAAGTCTTTTGTTTGTTCATTTTTACACCTCCAAATATCAATCTAACTTAAAGCTGACCAATATTTAGGTTTGATCGATGTTTGGAGGTGTTAAAAACGCCTTGATTTTACAACTATTTTTATTCTGGTTGTTAATTGAATCTTATGGTCGCTAAATGAATCACATAATCATTAAGCAAATCCAGCTTCCTTAGTTTGCTTTTCAGAAGCCAGCTGGGAAGATTTCAAGTTTTGTTGTAAGTGAAACAATTTGCAAAGTGCCCAAATCAGAGGTGGGTTGCTAATTTTTTTACTACTGGCTCTGGTGCGCGCAGAAGTGTCCAGGCAGGTGGGCGGAGCCTCCTGCTCCTGCTACTACCGATTCGGCCAAACCAGCAGCAACCCAACTCTGGCCCAAATAGTGATTATGTGACCTCAGCGATGGTGCACTCATAACTTTGAGGATGAGTTGTAGACCAATGTTTCCAAGGCTGCCATAACTTTAAACTGTTGTTAAATGAATGCTCATAAGTCAAGGAGTGCCACTTGGTTTGTATGCAATTCAATTTTTTTACTCCCACCCTTAAAGGCTTTTGTGTCTTTGAGGGTGGATACCTAGGGGACCACTTTTCTCTTATTCCTCCTGCCCGGCCAGTAATATTTGGCAAAGACAGCATGCTCTGGATCCCCTCAACAAAGGAATCATGTTCCGAGACTCAAGAGATGTCTTTCTGCAGCCCTCTCTGCCAGCAAAATATGGACACTAACCTCAAAATTGATACAAAATATATAAGTACTATGATACATAAATACAATCAACATTATATAATAAAAAGGATATATAGATATTTTCCTTGTTGCATGCTTGACAAATTCCAAATTTCCTCATTCAGAAAAGAAACTGAAGCACCTTTCAGGAAAAGATATCGACAATCTGGAGGATCCAACTTTAAAAAAAGGGATAAATAGTGAAGCTATATTACTTTAAAATAAAAATAGCATAAACAAAGAACATTAGTTGGAGGTTAACAAAAGTTTTTGCCAAGAGAAAATATCATTTTCTATATTATCTACATTGTTACTGTATTTATTCAAAAAATATAAGACTAGGATGACATACGGTGCATTCCAGATATTAGAATTTCAACTTCCATATTATCGGGAATTTTATGCAAATTAAAGTCCAATGCAGCAGGAAAATATCAGACTGGGAAAGGCTGTTCTAACTAGAATTGTTTCAGAAGTTTCTTCTTACCTGAAGATTTTTTTCAGTCGTAATCCAGTGCCCTGCAGCACTAAGTAACGTAATGATGTCATGCTTGTGGGGTAGCAATTGTTGTGAAGTTGTTTCATTGTCTTTATTATGCAGTCTCACTAAAAACAAATTAAAAACACTTTCTAAAAATGGAAGATGAGCAAGAACTGAAAAGATGTGCCTATCAATAAATTCATATTTTTTTCAGGATTTGGTTTTTCTTTGTACTACATTAACCTTGTCGTTTTGTTACTCTACCAGGCTTAAATTATTACCGTATTTATCGGCGTATAACACGCAGTTTTAAAACTAAAATTTGAAGCTTAAACCCTGCCTGCGTGTTATACGCCGATACTGCGTGTTATACGCCGGGTCCACTGTTCCCTCTAAGGTGCGCGGCCGCGCGGCCGCGCACATGGCAAGAAACCCCCGCGCAGAGGTTTCTAACTCCCGCGCAGAGGTTTCTTTCAAAGCAAACGTGGGGGAGTCCTTTGCAGGCGGCTAGAACTGGCCGCCCGCAAAGGACCTTCCCAAACTTGTTTCAGCGGCAGCTCTCAGCCTGGCGGCAGCGTCACACAGACTGTGGAAGGAGGGGGAGGAGGAGGGAACCAAAGAGAGCTTTTACCGAGTCTGCGCCCCACAGCCAGGACCGTCCTGGCGCCTCCAGCCGCGTTTCTTCCTGCAAAGCCCTTCGGGCAACCCGAGAGTTCCGCTTGACGCCAGAAGGGCTTTGCAGGAAGAAACGCGGCGTTTCTTCCTGCAAAGCCCTTCTGGCGCCAAAAGGAACTCTCGGGTTGCCCGAAGGGCTTTGCAGGAAGAAACGCGGTTTGAGGCGCAAGGACGGTCCTGGCTGTGGGGCGCAGACCCGGTAAAAGCCTCTCTTTGGTTCCCTCCTCCTCCTCCTCCTCCTCCTCCTCCTCCTCCTCCTCCTCCTCCTCCTCCTTCTTTCTGGAGCCCCTTCCTCAAAGATTTGGTACCAAAGCAATGGCGGTGAGGAAGTTGTGTCTTTTGGATTTTGCACTGTTGTCTTTTTAATGGTTCTCAGACTGGTTGAACCTTTAGCAGCTGGGGTGATATTCTTTACTGTTAAGGTTACAATTGGATGTGTTGGACAAATCTTAAAAGATGAAACTTTTATTAAAACGTTTGACTTAACTAAAAACGTCTTCCTTTTTCTTCTTCTTCTTAAATATGATTTATTTATTTATTTTTACTTCAGAAGTTTGATGACCGTTGTACAAACTAATCCAACCTAAATGTAGAGGAGGAGAAGAAGGGGGGGGGATTTAAAAAGAGCAGAGGAAAAAGAAAAGAAAGCATGAAGAAAACATAAAGAAAGGGATGGGAGGGAGGGAAGGAAGGAAGGAAGGCACTTTATGTTGAAACAGAAAATATTATATAAGGAAGAAAATGGAAATAACTTTTTGCTCAAAGAGGTGTTTTTTCATTTCATATTTGCCTTTTAAGAGGAGTTAATGTTATAATTCATGTTCTAATGTTATAAATTTTAATCCAACATTAAGTTCCGAGCTTCCAAGTCATTTATTTTTAATGAAAAAAATTTTTACTCAAATTTTTGTGTTAAAATGGGGGATGCGTGTTATACGCCGGTGCGTGTTATACGCCGATAAATACGGTATATTTCTGACACATATATGAAGACATGTCACTCATTTGAGTGAGTCTCAGTATTTTGCCATAAAAAGTATACTTGTTCCAATAACTTGAAAACTGATAGATGAATAAATATTCATAGCTTGAAATATATATCCATATAAGCATTACAGTCTATGCTGTTAGTATATAACCTGCTCTGAGGTGCCACTGGTACAAAATGCCTTTTTAAATACTGTTTTCCCAAAAAGATTTTGTGTTTTTTCATGGCTTATAATAAAATATCACGGTCAAAGGGCAAAAACCACAGGAGTGAACTAGTTTAATTATCTTGGCAATATCCTGTGACTATTGCTACAGTAATTAACTGCAGAATAGCAAGATTGTGCTCTACTGTATCGAGCTTACGAAACAAGGCACAATGGTGGAGCATAACATAAGCATGAGCTATGTACAACCAGGCATGCCTGTCCAAATATGCAAAAACATTCTGTCCTGAATTGGCCTGATTGGTTGCCTTCAGCCACACCATATTTAATCTTTGACCCTTGCACAATCAACCGATCTTAATCATGGGTGGGTTCCTGCCAGTTCTAACCTCTTCTATCGGAGAGGTTCCACAAATCTACAGTGCCATTTAGAACTGGTCCCAGCTCCCTCCCCTGCCCATCTGCACATCATCAAGATGAAGAGTGAGAGGAGGAATTCTGGGAGTTGAAGTCTGCAAGTCTTAAAGCTGTCAAGTTTGAACACCCCTGGGGTTTTTTTTCTAAAGGGTTAGGGGTGCAAGGGTCTTGTAACTTGACAGCTTTAAGACTTGCACACTTCAGTGGCAGAGTTCCTGAGCCAACATGACTGGAGGAGGGATTCTGGGAGTTGAAGTCCACAAGTCTTAAAGCTGTCAAGTTTGAACATCCCTGGGTGTTTTTTTTTTTCTAAAGGGTTAGGGGTGCAAGGGTCTTGTAACTTGACAGCTTTAAGACTTCCGTGCTTCAAATGCCAGAGCTTCTGAGCCAACATTTTGGTTGCTAAGCAAGAGCATTGTTAAATGAGTTTCACCACATTTTACAAATTGCCCACACCCACCCAGTCACATGACTGCCAAGCCTCTCCCACTCGGTCACATGGCTGGCAAGCCACTCCCACAAACCAGGCCACCCCTACAGAAGAGGTTCTAAAAAAATTGAAACCCACCACTGACCTGTAGTTATATTTACAATCATGGCTCTAATTGTATTATTTCATTTTGCAATCTAGTCTATTCTACTTCTATTCCTAGAAAGATTATTTTATTACTTTAATTTGCAGTTAACACTGGAAAAACATGCAATTCATCCCCAAATGTACAAGCAATAATCCAAAACATTGTAACCTGGGCTCTTAAAGTTTCCAATGCTGTTTAAAAGATTCAGAGAAGAGGAATATTTTCACTTGGCAATTAATCAAATTTTCTCGAAGAGTATTTCATAGATGGGGAATCACAAATCAGCAGGCCCTTTCCTTTAGTGACTTATCATCATTTGGCAAAGACATTCAAAGAACCTTCAAGAATGATATTTAAATCCAAGATACTTAAATTGGAGAGAACGACCATTGACTTACCTGAAAGGTCAGGGTGCTGCGAAGGAGAGTCCAAGCAAGGGTTAAATACAGCCAAACTGCCTAGAACTGAATTGAAACTTTAAGCCACGCCTCTGGTGCTGATTATCTTCAGATTTTTTCAATGGAGACATGGAACTACTGCGCGCTGAGAAGTCCAAAAAATGAATTTGAATACACTTTCAATAACAAAACATGTCCAACAGGAAACTGTCAACTCGACTAGGAACAGCGGAGCCAGACCCTTGGGTGGGGTGGACTCTCCTTCGCAGCGACCTGAAAACGACCCTTCAGGTAAGTCAATGGTCCTTTTCCAAGGTGCTGCTCAGGAGAGTCCAAGCAAGGGACATACCCAAGCTAAATGTCATTAAGGCGGGAAGCAGAAGCAGTCAGGGTCTCTCCGCATATAAACCCCCAGGGAGGCACGCGCTCCAGATCCCTGATGTTGGAGGCCGAATAGGGAGACTGAGGCTCTTGGGAGGCAGAAGCCGCTCTGGGAGCCACCGGGAGCTCCAGATGTCGGGTCTTGCAAGTGCGCTTGCCCCTCTGCTGCATGCCTGCCTCGATACCTTGAGAAATGGCCCTATTAATGACCTCCTGCATCTCTGCTGAGAGATCGGGTCCCCGATCCTCAACAGGGCACACCCTGGGATTTGGCCTGGGGTGCGGATCCTGCGGTGCCAAGGGTCCCAAGACTGACCCCTCCTCCAGGTCCGAAGGGTATGCAAACAGGCCAGCCTGGTCCACCATAGACACACCAGGGGAAACTCCCATGGTCAAGGAATCCAGGGGGGGAAATTCCTGGCCTTCCTCATCACTGTCAGAAATAGGATGGGTTTGAGCAGGAGGGACTCCCAAGGAGGGCTCCTCAGGAGACACCAGTTGAGAGGCTTGGGTTTGCTGTTGGGCCTTGGAGAAGTCTTTTTCAAGGGCCTTCTGGCGGCGCAAGGTATCCTTATCAGGCCCCGATCCCTGGTTAGACCCAGGTCTGGCATAGGGTTTGGAACTCCTAATAGCCTCCCTGGCAGCCATGCCTGCCTGCCTACAAAAGGCCTTGGAGGAGACCTCTGACTGGCCAGGCTCCTCTGGAATCTGATCTGCCATGGCACTAACTCAATCCAATAGGTTAAGGGGCACCCCCCACTCACCACCTCACAAAGGCCCACCGTCGACCAGAGTGCTCACAGGAGAGACACAGAAAGGCGAAGGACCAAAGACAATGTGGGAATGAAGCATGAGCGATCTCAGCTCCCAGCGCCCGCAGGAATAACAATTAGTGACCCAAGGGGCCTCAAATCTCAGCCGCTGCAAGTGAAAGGCTTTGGAGGTAAATTGCCAGCCATAGCTCCGCGTGGCTCCTGTGTCAGGCTTCAGGCAGCTGAGGCATGTGTGAGGAGATCGAAAGCAAAACTGGCAGATCAGGAAAAATGGCAGGCGGATTCTTTTCCCGCCGCGCCTGCACTTTAACTAGCTGGCTGAGTAAATGAGCGCCCAGAGAAGCCATGCCGAACACCGGCTTCAAAAGCACGGATGACAGCCCACGGAGCTCTCTGCAGGGGATTTAACTGCAGCAGGGTTGCTGCGGCAGCGCTGGTGCCGACACTCCGACCCATGCGCCCCCCCAACAGCTCCCTGTGTCCCCCCCCCCCCCGCGGTGCCTAAGGTATCCAGGACACCAGGAGGACTGAAATGGAGAGAATGGCCAATTAAATTAATTAAAGAGACCTCTTTTGTTTTGCTCTCCAAGCCTGCTCCAATACAATCAAATTTAAACTACTTCCAGATAAAGAGAGTCCAAGCAATAGCAATAGCAATAGCAGTTAGACTTATATACCACTTCATAGGCTTTCAGCCCTCTCTAAGCAGTTTACAGAGTCGGCATATTGCCCCCACAATCTGGGTCCTCATTTTACCCACCTCGGAAGGATGGAAGGCTGAGTAAACCCTGAGCCGGTGAGATTTGAACCGCCGAGCTGCAGAACTAGCAGTCAGCTGAAGTGGCTGCAGTACTGCACCCTAACCACTGCGCCACCTCGGCTCTAAAGCAAGTAATAGAAATGAAGAGAAACTCTAAGCGTGTCCACTGGGCTAGCTGAATTGAAAAAAAAACTGAAGATAATCAGCACCAGAGGCGTGGCTTAAAGTTTCAATTCAGTTCTGGGCAGTTTGGCCGTATTTAACTCTTGCTTGGATTCCCCTGAGCAGCGCCCTGGAAAATTCATTTCTCCAGATACTTTGGTCTCACTGAATGCTCAACATTTTCTAAAGCAAAATTGAAACTTAGTAGACATATTCTGAATTAACTGAAGCTTAATATCATTTTCAAAGAGAGATCCATGAACAAACATTGAGCAAAACAACTGCTATACTGGAGGATATAGTTTTACAATAAAACCATAATTTGTTTACATAATTTAATAAATTTGGAAGTATTTTCTGAAACAGAGTTTTGGAATAATTACAGACCTCCTGCATCAATGATGATATCCACTCCTAATCCACCTGTCTCCTCTAAACAACTTTCTGTCAGGTCATATTTTCCATTCGAGACATCTATAATCCGAACTGAATGGGTAGGAAGATAAAACACAATAAATATTTAGGCATACACTATATTGCCAAAAGTATTCACTCACAACCGAGTCTGATTATGTGGATGGGTGAGCGAATACTTTTGCCAAAATATTATATGTTGTTTTAAAAATCAATCCAAATATCAATATATGTAAAAAAAAAAACACTTCATTTTTTTAAAAAAATTTATAATTACTGTAGGTAGGGAATAACCAGTTATCAAAAATTTAGGGCTGCTCCTTCTCATCACAGTAAACATAGACCTCCCAGACAAAAATTGAATATCCTTGCTCTACTGTGTTCTTTGGGGTTTCCTGATTTTTTTATATACTATTTGGGAAGCATATAAAGGAGTTTCAAGGAGAAATCAGTAATAAGTTACCTTGTATGGAAACTTCTTGCAAGGCATAAAAATAAGCCCCCAACCAAAACATGAACAAAAGCAGAAAACAAAACACATCACAAAAGACACATTGCAAAAAGATACCGTATGTAAAAATGACTTTGCATGTATTAAATGGAATCAAATTGGTAGAACTTTCCATACTGTCAATAGAGAGCCAATTTAAAGGTTAAGTTTATACTTTTAGTAGAGGACTGGGAGAGTAATAACTGGCATATAAAATGCAAGATCTCCAGAGATTGCCTACAGAAATTGTTTTTTTTTTACTTCACTCTCCCATCTCGCAGAGCAGTAAGATTAGAGAGGAAGAGATTACAAGAGAATAAGCAGGCATTCAATGGGAATATCCTGGGCTGTTTCCAGGGCATGCTCATGGCTATTGGTATCAGCACATTGTTTTTGATTGTATTCCCTATTGTGTTTCTGCTTACTCTTTTGTCATCCATTCCTCCCCAATCTCTCTGCTCTGTAGGGGGGAAAAACAGGAACAGGACAATATAGACTATGATGGCAATCACAAGATATAGGGATGCTGCAAAGGTGATAAGCAAGGATTACCTGTACTGAGGCATGTTTCTCAAAAGTATCGGTGGCATTCTCGTACTGTTTTTATATGACAAACAAATGTATCCTTTCTGACCTCAAAGATGAACTTTCTTTTAGGGAAACATATTTTAAAATATATATTTTATTTTTGAGCTTACGATATTACAGAAAATATTACCTGCATTCATAAGTCAGCCATATGTAAAGTTGGAATGTCATTAAGTCTAAGGTTGCTACACTAAATCTGAATAGCCAAGACAAAAGATAAATATTAAAATTAAATAATAGATGGAAAAGATGAACGCTGCATATTATGTGCAGTTCTCATTCAATTCTGTGAGCTTGTACAATTCTGGGTTCCTAAAGTTTTTATTAGAATATTGAAAATTTCCCATCATTAGGTATTAATAATTAGAAACAACTTCTTACATAGCAGGAATCTACCTAAAGTTATAATCAAAGCAGGGGTGGGTTTCAACCGGTTCGCGGCGGTCCCTGCGAACCGGTTGGTCGGTGAACCCGGAAGTAAGTAACTTCCGGGAACGGCAAAGGGCGCGCCCACCCGCCCGCAGTCCTTACCCGGTTTTGATGAGTTCTGCACTTCCACGCATGCGCAGGACACATACAGCACCTGCGCGATCCTCCAGGAGCAGCTGGAGCATCGCGCAGACGCTAGTACGCATGCGTGCACGAGGACGCCGCCGGCCCTGTTCCAACCGAACCGGTTGGAACGGGGCGAGAAACCCACCCCTGAATCAAAGTCTACACAATGTGACCACTCAAATGTTGACATCTTTTCCACTTCTCTTTCCCTTGTTAATTCCAGACCACATCAGCATTTTTCCAAAATTTCTGGGGAGGGGGGATAGCTACCTTAACTATATATGTCTGAATAAAACAAGTTGGATCAGATCACATGATACATTAGTCAATAAAGCTGGCTATGATGAATAGGTGAGACCAACAATCAGCCTTGTTTGGGAAAGCTCACCATAATATGTTGCAAACAGCCTGTCCAAAACAAGCCAGAAGACAAACCCCTTAACAAATATTAAAGAACCATCCTTGGTTTTGCTCTCTCTTCTTTACAATGGAATAACTCACTGCTGCATTCATAATTTATACTTATTTAGGTAATCTATCTTTTTGCCTTAATGCTATAGTTATATGTAAGCACTGGACCGAATTGCTACATTCCAATTTCGTTTCCCCCTGAACAGATATGAAAGTTCATTGTTAGCTAGGGTAAATTTTATTCAAAGATCGAATTCTTGGTAGTAATCTTTTTGTTTGATAATTTAAATACTTTTATGCTATTTATCATCAAAATTTAGAGTTAACATTATGGGTGATTGTGGCCAGATGTTAAAATATCGGTAATGTGTACGCAAGTGTAGGATGTATCTGAAAAATATAGTTTGGATAAATGACATAGAATAATCCTCTATTTCAAGTTTTCTAGATGCCAGCCCTTATGAGCTTATCAACATTTATGAATTTAAAAAAATGGTCTGAATTAGGTCTTTTCATGAGGTTTAGTATAAAATAATTTAACTTACCTACAGAAGGAACAGTCCTCTCAAGACGCTGTTTGTCTTCAAGATTATACACAGTAGAAATCACCTTTGCTCCTCTGTGTTGCGCTAACTGAATAGCTATTGTACCAAATGACTGCAGAAAAACAAAACGGCTATGTACATTTATTTATACATCTATATCTAGCTGCAACAGAGCCTATTAGAAAACAAAAACTTTCCAATCCTACATTCACAGTGTAAAAGAGCTCCTAGCTCTATCTGGAACATCAGAAACCTTGAAATTTGTACTTTTCTTCATTTTTAGCAACATAAAAAGAGCATTAAAAATGTCTTGAGAAAAATGACCGTTGTCTTACCTGAACGGTCCTTCTATGGGTGCTGCGAAGGGAATCCAATCATGGGTTAACTTAGCCCTTTAGCCTTGAGACTGAGTATGTAAATTTCTAAACCACGCCTCCTCTGGCTGGACTTCCTTCCTTTCCTCAGTTCTCACACGAAGTCCGCCGAAGAGCAAGTATGTCAATGTCAATCAAGCCGCCGGCAATTCTGGCACTAAAGCAGTCAAGTCCAGTCAGAGATAAGAAAGTCACAGAGTCACAATCAAGGTGGAGCCCTGGCCAGCCGAAACTGTGGGCGGGTTTGGATTCCCTTCGCAGCACCCATAGAAGGACCGTTCAGGTAAGACAACGGTCATTCTCCTGTGTGCTGCTCCGGGAATCCAATCATGGGATATGCCAAAGCAATTAATTCCCAGGGCGGGAGCTAGGCTGGTCAGGCTCCTCCGCAGAAGGAAGGACCCTTTGCAACACTCTCCGCCCAAAGGACGCCTCAGCCGAGGCATAGATATCAATCTTGTAGTGTCGAATAAAGGGTGAGGGCGACGCCCAGGTGGCCGCCCTGCAAATTTCCTCTACAGACGCTTGCGTAGCCCAGGCCGCTGTGGTGGCCGCACTCCTGGTCGAGTGAGAGGTGATCCGCCTGGGAACCGGCCGTGAATGACTGTCATACGCCAACGCAATACACGCCTTCAACCATCGGCCGATGGTATGGGAAGAAACCTTTTGACCCATTGACGAAGGCTGGAAGGAAACGAACAGTGCTTCCGACCTTCTGAACGACGCCGTGCGCTTCACATAGCGGCGAAGAGCCCTGCGAACATCCAGATGGTGCCACTGGCGTTCCTGCGGATGAGAGGGGTGAGGGCAAAAGTCCGGCAGGACGAGTTCCTGAGTCCTGTGAAATAGCGAATTTATCTTAGGGAGGAAGGTCGGGTCCAAACGAAGCACCACCCTGTTCGGATGGAAGATGCAAAGATCCGCGCGAACTGAAAGCGCTGCTAGCTCCGACACTCTCCTGGCCGATGTGATAGCCACTAGAAAGGCTGTCTTTAGCGTCAACAACCGGAGGCTGATGGAGTGGATAGGTTCAAAGGGAGCAGCTGTGAGAGCTCTGAGAACCAAGGTCAAGTCCCACGTGGGATAACGGTGTACGGTTGGCGGTCGTAAGTTGGAAGCACCCTTCAAAAAGGTTCAGACCCGCAAGTGCTGAGATAAGGAGCGGCCTTGACCTCCCCCGATCACCGTTGACAAGGCTGTGACCTGGCGGCGAAGTGTGTTTGGTGCCAGCCCTTTGTTGAGGCCGGATTGTAAGAAGTCCAAAACTTGGGGCACCGAGGCCTTGATGGGATCGACCCCGGTGCGATGGCACCATCGACAGAAGGCCTGCCAGGTGGCCTCGTAAATACGGGTAGTCGACGGGCGACGGGCCGCTTGAATGGTGGAAATGACTTTGTCAGAATAGTGAAGGGCCGCTGGAATAGCCCGCTCACGTGCCACACGGCTAATTGTAATAGTTGGGGGTTCGGGTGTATGAGACCCCCCTGGTTGAGCTGAATCCGGTCATCCGGAATCCTCCAAGGACGCGAAACGGGCAGATGGACGAGGTCTGCGTACCAGGGTCGTCTGGGCCACATTGGGGCGACCAGCAGTACTTCCGCCTGCTCCGTCAAGATCTTCTGAATGACCGACGGAAGGATCGGGAGAGGAGGAAAGGCATAAAGGAGGCCAGCCGGCCACGGACTGCGTAGAGCGTCTACCCCCTCCGCCCCCGGGGTCTGGTATCTGGAGTAAAAGCGGGGAAGTTGCGCGTTGTGTGGGTGTGCAAACAGATCCACCTCGGGATGGCCGAAACGGCGAGAGAGTTCCTGGAAGAGAATGGGGTGGAGTTGCCACTCCCCTTGATCCACAGTTGCCCTGCTCAGCCAATCCGCCTGTGTGTTGGCCTCGCCCGAGATGTGTTCCGCCCGAATCGATGAGAGTCTGGGCTCCGCCCAATGGAATAACTTTTCCGCTTCCAGCATCAGAGCCCTGGACTGTGTGCCCCCTTGGCGATTGATGTGAGCCTTGGAGGCCACATTGTCGGTCAAGATCAACACATGGTTGCAAGATACAATGTCCCAAAACTCCAGGAGGGCTAGACGGATGGCTCGCAGCTCCAGCCAGTTTATGCTGTTCGTCAGCTCCTGATCCGACCAGCGACCTTGAGCCACCCTGTTCAGGGCGTGGGCTCCCCATCCAAATAAGCTGGCGTCTGTCGTGACCTGAACGCGGTCCGGCTCCTTGAATGGGCATCCTCGGAGAAGCCTGGAGGACATCCACCAATGCAGGGACCGTCGGGCTCTGCTCGGAAGCCGCACCTTGATTTGGGAATGACTGGTGTGCGCTCTCTGGAAGGGCAGCAGAAACCACTGGAGTGGGCGAGCATGGAACCTGGCCCAGGGGACCACGCCGATGCAGGAGATCATCTTCCCCAGCAGCTTGGACAATGACAACAGTGGTACTCGTCTCTGAGACAGCACATGATGCGCCAGGTGGTATATACTCTGCCTCCTCTTTGGAGACAGGAAAATTTCGCACGTCACCGAGTTGATGGTGGTCCCCAGATGAAGTAGGGACGTGGTCGGCCGCAAGTGGCTCTTGGGCAAGTTGAGGACGAACCCATGATTGCGCAATGAGGCCATTGTGACCTGCAGGTCTTGCAGGGCCTGGTCCCGAGAGGGCGACAGCACCAGCACGTCGTCTAAATAACAATTGATGCGTATTGGAATTGAGCGAAGGGTGGCTGCTAGTACTGCCAAGAGCTTGGTGAATGTGCGCGGAAAGGCCAAATGGTAAGGCCCGGTATTGATAATGGCGGCCGTTGAAGTGAAATCGCAGGAACTTCCGATGCGCCGGATGAATGGGCACATGGAGGTACGCTTCTTTGATGTCTATTGAAGTCATCATGTCGCCTTGGCGGATGGAAGCCAATATGCTCTTTAGAGACTGCATTTTGAATTTTTGGTATTTGATATAATGATTGAGCCGTTTCAAATCTAGGATTGCCCTCCATCCCCCGGAGTTCTTTGGTATTAGAAACAAGATGGAATAGAACCCTAGGCCTTCCTGCCCTGTGGGTACTTGTTCTATGGCCCTGATGGTAAGAAGATGGTGTATTTTGGCGTCCATAAGGCGCCGCTTCGATGGGCATCTGGGCACGGGGCACCTGATGAACCTTCTCGGGGGGGAATGGACAGAAATTCTAGAGTGAGACCCAAGCTCACCACCTGAAGGGCCCAGGCGTCCGATGTGAGCTCCGCCCACTGATGAGCGAAGGCCAAAAGACGCCCTCCTATGGGCCCTACTTCCTGCGAGTCACCGGAACCTTCGAAAGGACCGGTTGCCCGATCCCCGGAAAGACCTCTTATTCTGCACCTGACCCTGCTGGCGACCCCTGTCTCTGGCTCCAGCGCGGTCCTGGCCACGATCCTGAGCCTGGGAAAACCCCCTGGTGTAATTGGGGACATAGGGAGCGGGAGTGAACCCCGAGTCCCCGGACCGAAAGGGCTGCCGCCTATTGTAAGGCTGCTGCCTCCTATTAATACAAGCACTGGTAGAGGGAAGGACCTTGCGTTTATCCCGAGTCTCAATGAGAATGGGATCCAGCACTGAACCGAACAAGGCTCCGCCCTTGAAGGGCGTAGATGCTAGGCGCCACTTGGATTTGACATCAGCTTGCCAATGACGAAGCCAGAGCAAGCGTCGAGAGGCCACATTAGAAACTATGGCCCGGGATGCAAATTTAGCCGCGCTAAGGGTGGCATCTGCAGAAAATTCCAGAGCCGCCATCAGCTTGGTGATATCCTGATGAAGGCGCATTTCCTCCGGGTCCAGTCTATCCTGCAGTTGCCTAAGCCAGACTAAGGAAGTCCTATTAAAAAAGGAAGCTGCAGTAGCAGAGCGTAAGGCCCAAGCTGCAGCTTGATGGGTCTTGCGGATGACCGTCTCGGCCTTGCGGTCCTCAGCCTTTAATCCTTCTGAAATCTCAGAAGGAATTAACGCCGGTGAAGCAAGAGCAGCAATGGGGGCGTCCACAGTGGGAAACTGGAGGAGACTTTCCAACTCTGGGGAAGACGTGTATAACTTCTTATCCCCTGACCCAGGAGGATTAACTGCAGTCGGTTGGTCCCACTGCTCTGGATCAAATCAAGAAAAAGCTTGGGAGAAGGAATAACATCCTGCAAAGCCACCTGCTCAGCAAAGAGACGCTCGGTGGCATCCAGACCTACAGCAGCACTTTCCTTAGAAGCCGCCTCCCCCATGTGGGTGGTGGTCTTGGCCTTGTACAGTAAGGATTTAAAAAGAGCATGCCTGAATAGCCCGGGGGCAGTAGGCTGATCCCTAGGGAGGCCTTAGTCATCGGAAAATTCCCTATCCAGTATTTTACCTTCCTCCACTAAGGCAGACTCTGCACTGAAAACCGAGGGTAAAGGCGAAGGAGGATCCGTTTGCATAATGGAGGAATCCCCTTGCGATGCCTGAAGAACTAGGCCTGAGTGGGCCGCAACAGGCCTGGAGGCCTGGGATCTATGCAATAACTCTGCATCCACCCCTTTAGAAATAGCCTCGGAGATCATGAAATATAAATCAGGAGGAAGGCCCAAATCCTGGCCCTCCAGAGGCCTGAGGCCTGCAGCTGTGGGCGTGAATGTGGCAGAACCCCAGCACGAGGAGGTGAACGAAGAGAGGCCCCACTAGCTTCCGAAATAATTGGGGGGGAACGAGGCCCAAATACCCCCGCCTCAGGAAGGGGAGCTTGGGGAAGCTGAATATCAGGAGACCAACCCTGCTCAGTAACATGCACCGGAGAGACGTTTTGTTGAATCAGAACCGGGGGTGGACAAATGGGGGCCCCAGATGCTTTTGGGGGAACCTTGGCCTTGTCTTTGCGCTTATGCGACTTGTCCCAGGGAGCGGATGAGGCTCGAGGCCTACTGCTGGAGGCCCTGGTTGCGGCCCTGCCGGGCCTAGGGCTAGCCCCCCCTTCGCCAGGGGAACGGGGCTCGGAAATTGGCTCCACAGTACTTTTACCTACTGATTGATCGGCCATGGTATGAATTTGAAAGAGCTCAATCACTGAAACAAAGGAATCCAATTGTGCTCCTCTCGCCAAGAACGCCACGTGAAAGCAGAGACAAAGAGAGAAACGACCTCCTCCCTGAGTCAGCAGCCTCGAGTGAGGGAAAAGGGAGGGGCGGTAGCAGTGCGCAGACTCAGTGCGCGAAGAAAATCTGCTTTCTCATCCCGGACATTATCACGCATGCGTGAAATCGCTCCCAAATATGGCGATCGGCAGCAAGGGCGCGAAATTCAAATGCAAACGGCAGGGAGAAATCCCAACGGCCGATCCATGCAACCCTCCGGCAGCCACTCTAGCGAGAGGACGAGGGAGGTAGGCAGAGAGAGGAGGAGAATAGCTCTGTGAGGCCACAGCCTCGGATCCGACCGCGCCCGCAGGCGGGTGCTATCCGGCATGGGAAAGGCGGCGCTGGGAGACTCAGCATCCCTACGCGCCGAAACAAGGGGAGGACAGACAGAGAAGCCGTTTGTAAACGGCAAGATCGTCTTACGCTCCGGCTGCAGAAACCCGATATCCTTACAAGGGAAGCAGCAAAGGAGAGGAATCGGCTGGCAGAAACTGCCGCTTTACCTCCAATCAGAAAGAATCCACAGCAAAGTACCAAAAGTAAATCCATTAATATATGCAATAATCCTGAGAAATTGTCAATTAGTCAAGAGAGAATTGAAATAGGTCTCGTAGGCTTGGACTGAGTAAAGAGAACTGAGGAAAGGAAGGAAGTCCAGCCAGAGGAGGCATGGTTTAGAAATTTACATACTCAGTCTCAAGGCTAAAGGGCTAAGTTAAACCATGATTGGATTCCCGGAGCAGCACACAGGAGAATTACCGTATTTTCACCCATATAACCCGCCCACGCAAATAACCCGCGGGTTTTCCGGATCGTGTAAAATATTTTCCGTATACCCCGCCCACGCATATAACCCGCGACGAGTAAGAGAGAAGGGAAACAGCTGAGATGGGGGGGGAAGAAACGGAGAAACAAGCCTGCGCAAGCTGGGGAAGAGGAAAGGAACGGAAGAGAAGGAAACAGCTGAGATCGGGGTGGGGGAAGAAACGGAGAAACAAGCCTGCGCAAGCTGGGGAAGAGGAAAGGAACGGAGGAGAAGGAAACAGCTGAGATCGGGGTGGGGGAAGAAACGGAGAAACAAGCCTGCGCAAGCTGGGGAAGAGGAAAGGAATGGAGGAGAAGGAAACAGCTGAGATCGGGGTGGGGGAAGAAACGGAGAAACAAGCCTGCGCAAGCTGGGGAAGAGGAAAGGAACGGAGGAGAAGGAAACAGCTGAGATCGGGGTGGGGGAAGAAATGGAGAAACAAGCCTGCGCAAGCTGGGGAAGAGGAAAGGAACGGAGGAGAAGAAAACAGCTGAGATCGGGGTGGGGGAAGAAACGGAGAAAGAAGCCTGTGCAAGCCTCCGATTGTGTAAAATATCTTCCGTATACCCCGCCCACGCATATAACCCGCAGGGGGGCGCTGTGCATGTAAAAACCGCATATAACCCGCGGGTTATATGGGTGAAAATACGGTAACCTGTTTATACATGATACATCCAAGGCTACAACATCCCAGAGAATTAATTAGTCTCTGCATGACATGCCAGCAAAGAAAGCCTTATCCAGAACCTAGTTCCATTGTTCCAAAAATTCAGTTACAATCTTTTTTCTTATATTACTCATTGGTTTTAGTCCTGTATTCTGGGACAGCACAGAACAAGCCTTCTCTGTCTTTTTAACATGTCAGCTCTTCAATATTTAAAAAAGCACTAGAATGATTTCAGTTTTACCTTCTCTAAAGTAAATATACCCTGTTCCTTCAACTTTTCTCCACTGGAATAATTTTTCTTAGCCATGAACATTTTCATTACTTTCCATTGCATCTATTCCAATTTGCTACATTTTTCTTAAGGTACAAGATCCTGACTTTTGAGACTTTTAAAATTTTAATTTATTTAAACAAATTTTATGGCTGGCCAATTCATAGTGATGGTAGCTAACTGTCAATATAAAAAAGATCATGCCTTTTCACCGGGTGCCATACTATGGACCCATGCCATTCATACTTCTCTCCATCCATGTACAAGCACAAGCACATGCACACACACACACAGATGCAAATAAGATGAAATTATTGCTTTTCCATGCTTTTGAAACTCGTGGTTCTGTTAATGTAGCCACAAAAAATTATTATCAGGTGACACTTGTGATTTATTATAATTCAAAAATCTACTTGGTAAGCTGAATTACTATACCCCATTGCAATGCTATATTTCATTTTTTGCATTTATGTCTATTTCATTTTATTAATTTCAGCCATGTTTCCTATTTTATTGTTTGCCCAATTTTTGATACATACACATTTTCCCATATTTTGCTTGACTGAGATGCAAGCGTAAGAAATATAATGTTATAGAAATTAGTGGAATTTAATTTTCTGTGAAAAAAGCATGTCATATTTCATTGGAATTTACAGAATCACCCCATAATAGTCCTCCCCCTAACAAATAAATATCAATAGCATATTCCCTTCCCTCCATTTAAGTAACACAGACTAAGGTGATCATTTGGAAAAAAGAACAAGAATAATTCCAGTTGTGTGAACAGAAGGCTGCTTTAGCAACATTAAATTTAACCCACTGAATGTTTGATTCTAATAGTTTTCAGAATACTTAAATTCAGTGGCATTTTTATACATACACTTGCACCATCCATTATCAGCACGTTTTTTCCATCAGAAACATAGGACAGATAATGTAGAGCTGTATATGCACGAAGACCGTCACAAATGGTCCCAGCTGATTCCATCCAGGAGATTTTTTCAGGTTTGCGAACTATTTCACAAGGAAGAAAGTTTGGTGATAGACTTTATAGCAGTGTTGAAGCATACAGATGGTCCTTGACTGACAACCATTTGTTTAGTGATCATTCAAAGTTACAATGGCAGTGAAAAAAGTGACTTATGATCATTTCCCACACTTATGACAGTTGCAGCATCCCCATGGTCACAGGATCAAAATTCGGATGCTTGGCAATTAGCATATATTTATGCAGTTTCCAAGGATCATGTGATCACCTTTTGTGACCTTCTGACAAGCAAAATCAATGGGGAACCGAGATCCAGTTAACAACTGTGACAAGAAAGGTTGCAAAATGAGATGAAACTGTCTTAATAACTGTCTTGCTAAGCATTGGAAATTCTGATCTCAGTTGTGGTTGTAAGTCGAGGGCTACTTGTATATTAATTTAAACAAAACAACTGAAATGAAACATTCAAATTGCTATGCCTATGAAATCATTATCACACAAAAGTATTCAACATCCTCCCTTTTCCATTTGTTTCTCTATTAACAAATCTGATATATATTGATTTTAGTTGATCAACTACCAGATATTTTTGAGAATAATGTTGATTTGACAATGATGTCAAGACATGCACATTTGAAAAAAGTCAAAAGTAGTTGAGTCAATTGTTTCGTAGAATAACAATTTGTATTATTATTGGCTAACTTGTTTTGAGTGCTAGGTTAGCTTTCAAATACATATATTAAGAAACAATATACTTTAACATTGGAAATCTAGAAGTTACATTCAAAATTTAATATGAAATTTGTCCGAAGATGTTCCAAACCAGTTTCAAAATTACAGAAATACAAGAGCAAACTGAAATCCAGATACTATACAAACCTATACATGCCATATGATTATATAAGACTTCATATTTTCCTGTAAATTCTATATATTTACAGTATATGATTTACAATATGTACACACTTACAAATCTCTAAACATAGCTCCAAAATGAAATCCAAACATTTCCCTATTTCAAAGCAAATGGGGCACATTTTCCAACCGCAGAATAAATTTTACAACTGAAATTTTACGTGTTTTGCTTTGCAATGTGGAAGATTTCCAAATATGCTTTTCTACAATATACTAAACTCACCATGGCTGAGTTCACTGTATACACCAGTTCATGTAATAGTAACTTTAATTCCAGACCCAACTCAATGTTCTATTTCCACCCCTTATGATTTTTTGGGGGGTGGGTGGGGGGTGGGATTTGGCTATTTTCCTTCTTATTAGTTAGTAAATGCTTCCAAAAGAAACCAAGAACATCTTAGAATAACATATTAAAAAATGGAGCTTTTAAATCCAGGATAAAGTGCTTGTTTTTACACTTTCAGGGTTAGTCAGAAGGAAGAGTGAGTGAAGTAATAAGAGAAGTTTACCAGAAACAAATGAGTCAGCTTTTGTAGTTTCTGTTTAAAGAGAATAATAACTAATACTACTATTATTTAGAAGAAGTCAAATGATAATGTTTTGATATAAGATAACATTTTCATATTAAGTAAGTCTTATTATTCACAAATTGAACAATTTTTGAATACTTTAGGCAAGTACATTTCAAAAACAGTAATGTATTACTATGTTTTCTATCTACATACCTAAATAATGCTCATGAACCAGAATCTCTTCACACAATCCAGATTCTTCTGAATCCAATGGTAAAATACCTATGAAAACAGGATTTCCTCCAGCTTAAGACAAGAGTACAATCAGCTGAACAACATCCAAGCACAATAATTGATCTGCAAATCTTTGAATTCCATGTAATGCACCTGAATGCGAATAGCCGAGAAGTTTACTGTAATTTGTCCCTGATGTAGACATAAATAATCTGAATGAAAAATCCCCCCTTCGTTGTTCTTTCTTGAATAATCATGTTCTGTAAAGTAACACATTAAAATAAATGTACAAAATAGATATATAGCTGGACCAACGTGAGGATATTTTGAAGAAAGTGTTGAAATTTAAACTGAATTATAATCTTAATCACTTAATTTATAACAATTTATAAAACTATGTATTGCTGGTATTTGGCACTGGATAAATTGTCAAATGTGTGGTGGAATTTCAAATATTAGTTGGAATTGTACTCAGAGAACGTATTTTTCATCTTTGGTGGACATATAAGAAAGCTAGAAAATGCTGGGATCAAATATGTATTTGATTCAGAAGATTTTAAAAGTAAATGTACAATTGAAACCAAAGGTTTTTCTTTTTAGGTTTACAGATAGAAAGATCTTATGGAATTTTGTTTTTATGTAAAAGGAGGGAAAAATACAGGGAAGATAAGAGGTCACCAATGAGATATATCATGCTGATAGTTACTAAGGACAGGATCACACAGAGAGTCTTGGATTACATTCTGGGTCCAAAACAAAACGTTTTATTTCATATGCATGCCTATTCAGATATAATGGCATTGAGAATGGTCCATTCAAGGAGGATTAGAAAAAATCCTGTCAATATATTCATTAAATATTAACCATCCAAAAGGATTAAAATTTTCCTAGAAGAAATTATAGTTTTCAATGCCAACAAAGTTAAGCAATGGGCTATTTGAAAATACATAAACAGGAAGGTCCAAAATAACAGATTTGTTTTAACTGGTAAATTTTTACAATTAAAATGTTTTAGTTAATTAGATAAACTTACCTACTACCTCATCTTGAATCTTAAAGGAAGACACTTTATTTCCAACTGGAAAAAAGGAAATAAAGGAACAATAAAACACATAAAAGAACTATAGCACTTAAAATAACGTTACTGTTAATAATAATTTATTATAAAGTCTTCTAATACAATATGTGATCCACAACTTGATAACTACTGTATTTTTTGGAATATAAGATGCACCTTTTTTCCTCAAAAAAGAGGCTGAAAATATGGGTGCGTCTTATACACCGAATACAACATTTTTTTTGCCTCCCGAAGCCCTGCCCCTTCACCAAAATGGCTGTGCATACCCTTATGGAGGCTTTCAGATAGCTCCTGGGGGCTGGGGAGGGCAGAAATGAGCACTGGCTTTTTTTGGCTCCCCCCAGCCCCCAGCAGCACTCTATAAGCCTCCATTAAGGCTATGCATGCAATTTTTAAAACAAAAAACAGGCCCGTTTTTGCCCCCCCCCTCCAGGAGCACTCTGCAAGCCCCTGCAAGGTCATTCATGCCTTTTGGGGGGGGATGGGCCAGTTTTGGTGAAAAATGGGGTGTTTTAGGGGGGTTTGCAGAGTGCAAAAACTTTTTTTTTTCCTTTTGGAAAGCTCTTTAACTGATTGATGAGAATTACATTGATCAAGTGCTGTGCCTGCAGAAACACCTACTGTATTTCTCTCTATTTCTCTCTCTCTCTCTCCCTTTATCTACCTACCTACTCTCTCTCTCTCTCTCTATTTCTCTCTCTCTATTCCTCTACCTACCTACCTACCTACCTACCTACCTACCTACCTACCTACCTACCTACCTACCTACTGTATTTCTCTCTATTTCTCTCTCTCTATCCCTTTATCTACCTACCTACCTAACTACTCTCTCTCTCTACCTACTGTATCTCTCTTTCTCTCTCCCTTTATTTACCTACCTATCTAACTACTCTCTCTCCCCCTACCTACCTACTATATTTCTCTCTCTTTCTCTCCCTGTCTATCCCTATCTACCTAACTACTTTTTTAAAAAAATGCCTCTTCAAAACCTTGGTGTGTCTTATACTCCGGTGCATCTTATACTCCGAAAAATATGGTATAGTTAGTTTTAAAAATTTCTGAGAAGGGTAAGGAAAAAAGTTTCTTTGAAATAGAATTTAATAGAAGACTGAAAAGGAAAGCAAGTCTGGACATTACATTCCCAAGAATAAAAACAAATACATGAAGGGGGAAAAAGATTATTAAATTTACATATCCATTTCATATATAGCTTCAAAACAAACACAGATCAATCAATAACATGCAAGCAATAAACAAAATAAATTCAGTTAATGAAGATAATGTATCTTAATGCAAGTTGGGTGTTTCTGTAGATTAAATAATAATTGGCACAAATGTTTTAAATTAAATTTCCTAACACCCTCACTCAACTTCATTAGGTGAACTTATCATGGCAAACTATCACATGGCTTCTTTAAATTTTGGCCTAATATGTTGTATAAACATGTTATTGTCATTTATAAAATAATGGCTTATGTATGCATAATTGTGGCAACTACTGTCTCCATTGCAGCATTAATGCAAACTTTTATACAGGACCAGTAAAAATGCATTTTAAGAGACTCTTAAATAAAATGATCCTGCACTTTAATCCTGATAAGCCTTTAGCATTCACGTTTGCTAAAAGCAAAATACCTCTTAGTTGGCATACATTTTTTTTATTTTAGAGGTGTGGCGGAGAATCTGCAGTCCTTTAAATATTGCAGAATTACAACTTCTAGTAGCCGAGAAGCCGTAATTCCGTTTAATTCTGGATTGTTGTAGGTTCTTAGAGAGTAATAGGATCTGTAAGAGGATTACTGAACCTAGGGTCAGGTAATTTTAATATAGGAGTACATCAATGTTTTATAGAAATACTATGCAAATTAGTATACTTACTTTCCAACACAACACCAGCAATTTCCCTTCCAACAGGTAGAACTTTCTTCTCTTTTTTTATTTCTGATAAAAACTAATTACAATAACACAATGTCTATTGTCAAGATTAATACATCTGCACAGGAAATAATAAAATACTAATATGGATTCCTGCTAATAAAAAGGAGACCCTGATTATTTGAAAAAAGAAAAAAGAGTCTACAGCTGCAATAAAATGCATTTTGTCCAGAAAGCAAATATTGAGCGTGAAGAAATCCTTCTTAAGTTATGCACCAAACTATAAGTCTAGCATTCTTGAAACTATAAACTTAGTATCAAAGTTTAGTTTTCATAATGATTACATTCCAGAACCAATTTAATTTTGTAAATTGTAAACACTTGAAAGTTTGACTAAAATAGCAATAGCACATAAGACATATACCACTTCACAGTGCTTTACAACCCTCTCTAAGCAGTTTAGAGAGTCAGCATATTGCCCCCAACAATCTGGGTCCTCGTTTTACCAATCATGGAAGGCTGAAAGGCTGAAACAACCTTGAGCCAGTCAGACTCAAACAGCCAAGCTGCTTGCAGTCAGCAGTCAGCAAAATTAGCCTGCAATACTGCATGCTAACCACTGTCTCACCATAAAAGTATGTAATACATATACATTTTCAATTTTATCATGTTTAAAAGGAAGCTGCATAAGTTTAGAAGTACTTTATTTGTAATTATTTATAAGATTTCTATTTTATATTTTAATTATTAAAATAAGTATCAAAGCATAAAATATCTAGCTTTTTATATGGAACATATACTTTTGAATGCATAATATTGTAAGTTGTAGCTCTACTTCTATGTACATACTGCCAATCGAACTAACGGGACAAAATAATGTACCCAAAAGAGTGCTTAATTTATGTAAGGCAACACTCACATAAACCTGTATTAGTACCAATGCAGGTGTAATGGTAATCATGTGAAAGTCTGAAGTAACATATATGTGGTAAGTGAATCAATTATCTCGTGTACAACAGACCATTGCAAAGATCTTGCCTATTCACTATTATGACAGAGAAGCTAATCATTTGAGCCTTAGGATACAATGTTATTTTTCTTTCTTAATGTAACATTTTATATATTTGACAAAGTAAAAGTTTGCCTGAAGGACCATTTTGTCTCAATTATATCAACTCATCTCACCAGTCAGGCAGGAAGAACATGTTATGGACTCTGTGGTTAAAGAATTCTGACCGGAGGGGGTCTAGGAGAGTCTTTTTGCTGTCACCCTTACCTTATGGAACATTCTGCCCCCGGATGTGAGGTTAGCCCCCCCCTCCTGTCACTTTCTGGAAGAGCATTGCAGACTCTCTCAACTGGCAGGGGATCCAAGAACGATATAAAACCGCTGGGGATAATTGATGGTTTGAAGGCACTATCTTCGACTTTTGTTATTTTTTGTAAGGATCTTATAATTATGGTTTTTTTTTACTTGTAAACCACTCATAGTCACTTAGAGAGTAAGATAGATAGCATAGAAATTTGATTAACAAGTAAATAAATTTAAAAACTCAGATCAATTTATCTATTAGGAAACAAAGTGAAGGATTAAAATTAACTATATGCTTACAAATAATCTTATGTTTCAAGCTTTGTAGTGAGCTGAGTTTGCTATAAAATAGTATGTCTAGAACTGGTTTGTGATTCATATATGAATTTATAAAATACAGATAAGATGGTCAAGATATTGAACTTTCTTGCATAAATGTGCATGAAAGTTTATTCACAGAAAAAATTCATAATCATTTGACAAATATGTGTGTGTGTGTGTGTGTGTGTGTGTGTGTGTGTGTGTGTGTATGTATGTATGTATGTATGTATGTATGTATGTATGTATGTATGTATATATAATAAAAATACCTTTTTATCAATCCAGCTAAGAGCACAGGCTTTAACTTGCACTTTCACATGGTGGTCACTCACAATAGGAAGGCTATCCTAAGAGAAAGCACAGGCACAATTGCTCATATATTTTTAGAAAGCAAATTCAATACAGAGAGTCCTTGACTTACAACAGTTCTTTTAGTGACCATTCAAAGTTACAATAGCATTGAAAAAAATGACTTATGACCCTTTTTCACACTTATAATTGTTGAGGCATTTCCATGGTCACATGATCAAAATTCAGACACGACAACTGACTCATATTTATGACACTTGCAGTGTACTATGATCATGTGATCCTCTTTTGCAAACTTCTGACAAACAAAGGCAATGGGGAAGCCAGATTCACTTAACAACCATGTTACTAACTTAATGAATGCAATGACTCACTTAACAACTGTGGCAAGAAAAGTGGTAAAATGGGGCAAACTCACTTAACAAATGTTTCACTTAGCAATAAATTTTGGGCTCAAGACCATAAATTATGGTCATAAGTTGAGGACTACCTGTAGCTTCATTAAGAAATAAATAACTGTCAAGAACATACAGTATTTCAGAGAAATAGCATTGGCACATTAGGACAATCAAGGTTACTCATTGAAACTTTCTTTGAAATTTTGATGCTATGCAACTGAAGGCTTATACAGGTAGTCTTCAAGTTATGGCTGGTCATTTAATGACCGCCTGGAGTTATGATAGCCTTGGAAAGAGTGCCTTGTGGCCTGTAAAGCACTTTGCCACCTAAAACAACCCCCTCCAGTGCTAAGTGATAGCAGTCTATGTGCTTGGCAATCAGTTTGCACTTACAACCAATGGTCAAGCACCCTATGATCATGTTATCACCATTTACAAAATCTTCTGCCAGTTTCCCCAGAAAGTCAACGGGAAGAACAAGGAATATTGTAAGGTGCTGCTGTGGAGCTGAGATTTCCTCCCAGCAGGCAGCTCTTTGGGTGGGGTGGGGGGACACTCTTCAAAGGACTACAGGAATTGAGCTCAATTCCCAAAGATCTGAGCTCCATTACTGCAGCCCTTCGAATAAGTTTCTTTCCATAAACAGAGAGGAGGGGAACTTCTCCGAAGGACTATAGAAACAGAGGTCAGATCCTGAAGATCAAGGCTCCAATACTGCAGCCCTTTGAAGGACTTCTCCACGTGGAGGGAAGATGAACTCTTTCGGTGGGCTGCAGGAATGAACCTGGGATCTTCAGGATCTGTGCACCTCATTGGAGTTTGTCTACTTTCCAGTGTGAAAGGGAACTGGTCCAGTCAGGAAAGAGGCAGGATGGAGAAACAGGATGGAGAAACAGAGCTCACATCCTGAACATCCCAGCTGTGTTTCTGCAGTTTTGAAGCAATTCCCTTCCACAGAAAGAGGGGAGCTGAAAGCTCTTTTGTCTCTCTGCTTAACAATTGACAGATTGCTTAACAACTGCAACTGCGAATGCCAGAATTCTGTTCATTGAGCGAAGGAATCATTTCCCTCAATGATCAAGATTCTGGTCCCAATTGTAGTTGTTAAGTTAGGACTACCTGTACTGCTGAATAAATATTTAAAATGTAATCCAAGCAGTGTTAGGAACAGCAATGAAAAGAGAAATTCAGAGTTACATTACATGCAAAGATTTGTAACAAATTCGAGCAGAATATTAGGTTTCAAAAGGCAACCAGGGGAGGAGAGGAATATTAATTGAAGCAAAGAGGCAACAGCAAGCAGGGATGCTTAATCTATTCCAATCTGTCACTTTATTTTATTCTATAATCTGTAAGGCGCTTTTCTTCATGTAGAGAAAATACAATAGTGAAAAGTAATTATAATTTTGGAACAACAAAATAGAGAATTGAACAGCAATGTTATAAAAACAAAGTGGAAAATTGAAACATCTCTCACTTTTACCCCTTCCATCTGCTTTCCCACAAATAATCAACTGTGTCACATATTTCCCAGAAACATTTAATCCTGTTCTAAGAAAAAATATGGTAAACTGCAAATCTAATGATATGCAGATATTTTATAAAACTGTACTATAAAACATTATAGGCAAAACAATTGTAAAATAAATAACAATATATGTAAAATCATTTTCATATAATTATTTGCCAACAATGCTTTCCACAACTGCCTTAGGACACCATTTATAAAAGTGGTATTTTAATAAAACTGGCTGAAATGCAGTAGATTCAGCATAGTAACACATCATTTATGCCTAATATAAGAGGGCTTGTATCATGTTGAAATAGTTTATTCAATGTGTTTTGGAAATAGCTTCTTTCCTTTGCTGTGCTCAGCAAAGATTTAAAATTATGCCAAAGATAAATGCATTGTGACTTCAATATTACTAAGCAATTCCTGCTAAAATGCAAGACTGACTTCCTTGAATTCATGTGGTTACACTGTTTCTTCACTATTTTAGATAATTTTTTTTAAAATGGAAAGTGATAAATTTTGCTGACAGATGTACTTCTTTTCCTGTGCTGTGAAGAACAAACTGCTGGACCTAGAGGTTTCTACTTTAAAAATACAAATTATTACATAACTTTAAGAGCAATAAGTCTAGGCTTGGTTCTTAATGGCTAAACCATAGTTTGAATTGTGCTACATGCTTTCATGTTTCTTCCTATCATAATATAGTTCTATTCCCTCTCCTGAGTTCAAACAATCCAATATGCCATTAAATCTGTATTAACTATAGTTTACACAAGGAGTTCCTAATCTTGGCAACTTTAAGACGGGTGGACCTCAACTCCCAGAATTCCCCAGGCCCCAGCATGTATCTTAAAGTTGTCAAGACTGGGAACCCCAGGTTTACACAATTATACTCCACCAGAATATTTGGAAATCTGTTCCAAATTTTGATTCTTTGCCTGCTTCCTTTCAGGAAATAAAGGCCTTTTGACTGAAAATAGATTAAAATAAATGGAACTTACATACACACAGATCACAAAATCAGTTAATAATAACATGATATAATACATATAAAAAAGGCCTGTGATCATGCTTAATCTATTTTGCTATTAAGAAAGCAAAATTCTACAACCTACAATTTAGCTTTTATTTAGTTACTGTGAGAGTTATTCTTGGATCTTTATTCACCAAATATACAATCTATATCTCCCTAAATATACAATTCTGTCCAAAGAGCATAAAGAGGTATTAGGAGCCAATTTTTAATAACTCAGACAAAATTACAATAGAGTAAAATATGAGTCTGTGATTTGATAGTTTCATCCTTTTAAGGGTGAAACATTTCTGCATTGATGATTTTTTGAAATTTAGGAAATAAATTAGAAAGCAAAGCTGATGGCAAGATATCAAACTTCAATAGCATTAAACCCCTATTAAATGTATTATTTATAGGTGAGCCAAAGTGTGTTGAAACATAAACAACATTTTATTCTAACCTGTCCTGTGTGTTAGAACATACTATATTCGGTTTGTAATTCTCCATTGGGAATTTGTTGCCTGAGAAATAAGTAACATTTTCTTGTCCCAAGCTCATCAGCAGCTCAGGTAAAAATTCCAGTTTTTGTAATTTGTCCTCTATTTGTTGTTTCCATGAAGAAGAAAAAAATGTCTGTCAGAATAGGATGCATCAGATCTTGAGCTTGAAAATTAAAATTTATTTGATATTTAAACACAAATAATTAGACACAATTGTTTCAATTTTAGGAGCTCTGCCTCTAAACATGGGCAATATTGTTTCATTTATCTTAGAAATAGATTTTTCTGGTTTGTAATAGTTGATGCCTGGGTTTAGTTGGGTTTTGTCTGGGACTTGTGTCAATGTCTTGGTTTCAAAAAGTTTCATTGCAACTGGTACACTTGCTTCTGAACTCTTCTGAACATCCAAAGCCACCTAGGCAGTGTAAGCTTCTCCAAATACTGCAGTAATAAGCCCAGATTCTTAACAAATGGAACATTGCTGCATATTATGCTCCTCGAGACTCAAAGTCCATTTTTAACACAAATGCATGACCTTTATTTTCTTATAGTTAATCTGTAATAAGTGTTACTTATAGAAATAGGTGCGTTCCCATATGGTCAACTAGTATCTGCAATAATATTGCAGTATTATATGCATATAAAACAGTATACTGTAAGTATATGTGTCTATATCCCAGTTTTGAGGAAATAACCTACCACCACACTGCTGTAAAACTTGAATAATAACAGGTACAAAATGCATCCTTATTTATCCTTTTACTAGTTGGTGTTGAATTGGAGAGGTAGCTGCTATGTATATCTCATTTTCAGGATAATATTCTTGTGAAGTGCAGTACGGCAACTCTATTGATTGGAGATGCCTTAAGCGTATGACTTAAAATTAAAATCAAAGGGCTGCTTAAGATCAAACAGAGCAAAAAGGCATGATTTAGGTGGCTAGATATACTGTTCAATTTAACCCTGGGAAAATATCAGTCCCTGATTGAATACAGAACTCTGAATAGATGGATAAGATAGCAATGTAACTCACCTTTTCCAGGAAGATGAACTCTCTTTCTTTTTCAGAATTCTGCTGCCAATATAAGCCTTTCATAGTGATCTTTAAAATTCAGAGAAGAACATAAAGTATCGTTGCTCTAAAACTCAGATGTTAGAAAATCTTCAGGTCAGATACAGTAGTCCTAAACAATTTCTATCTAAATATTTGGTAAGTTTTGGTAAATTTAAAGTTTTACCCAAAAAGTTTGTAGATGTTAATCTATACATTACATATGAAGGTAAAAGAGGTGGTATTTCTGTATTATTTCCCATTCCAAAACTGATGCCAAATTGTTATGTGACATCGGTTAGGTTGAATGACATGCTCACAAGAAGTATGCTACCTCCTCATTGGACTCCAATTTGTGATGCTATTTATTTTATTTATTAAATTTGTATAGCCGTCCCTCTCTCCAAAAGCAACTATTATAAAAATGCATCTGTGATTAGTTTATGATTCAATGTGCTGCACAATACATCCAACATGGTAAATTTATGGTTGCCTATTGTGCAAATACAAACAATTTGATTCATTCAGAAAACTATTAACTATGCATCAGTGTTATTCCTTTCAAAATGGTAATAATAAGCAACATAGCACTGGATCCAAAGTGCATTTTCTTTACAATTAGAATAAAAGCAGTATTTTTCTTCCTAATTAATAGTATAGGTTTGAATAAATTTATTTATTTACAGATTAATCCATTGTGTGGATGCAACTTTTCATTGGGCCAATGAGAAAATATTTATGTGAGTTTATGTGAGTCCCCTTGGGGAAAAAGGCGGCATAGAAATATAATAAATTCAATTCAATTCAATTTAGGATTACTATACAAAACCACCATTCAGCGTCTGAATGTATACATTACTCTTTGCTGAATCAAACGGTAATACTAAACCATGATTTACAAATAATAAAACCTGAATTCACATAATATACCAGATCAAACCTAAACAATCATATTGTAAGCTAAGGGTCAATCATTTATGTTACAGTTTAGCGTAATATGTGAATTCCTATTAGCTAAAGATATTTTTTCCTCTAATTTTTGAGAAGGAACCCACGCCTTAACAGATTTGGCTTATCTGTGATTACGAGAGGGTTACGGGTTCATCTGCATCGCAACATTCACTCCCTGCCGTTCACACGTCTAGCACCCCTCACCCACGCGAGAAAAAGAGTCCGCAACTATCTCGCCAAGCCCATTACCTCTTTGAGGCCCCCCTTTTATTCTCGCGGGAGCGGAAACGTCGATCGCCAAATCCTACAAATAAGGGTTCCCTGAAAAGGCAACTGTTAATTGGCCAAGCCGACTGTCACTCAAAGTAGAGGCGGGACCGTAGGGCAAGAATCTTCGATTCAGACGTATCTTGAGCGTTTCCCGACTCTTTGAGTTTCTGAATTAAAATGACTACATTTCCCGGTTACTCTGGCGAATCATCTGATTTCAGTTCTCAGCGCCTCTCCAATTGCTGAAGGGTGGAAAAGTCGGAGTGGACACGTGAAAATCCGAGTGCTTTGGTTTGAATGGTGTTCGAGGTTATGTGTACTTTTTTTCTGATAGAAAAAGAAGTTCTAATGACCTTCCCTGGGCTGGCACTTCAGCTCTATATACCTTTTCCTTATATCATTTCCACATTCACTACGGCTACCGTTTTGTGACCGTAACGAACGATACGTGCAAACTCGAAAGTCCCTCAGGCATCATATAAATCGGCGCTTACAGCGATCAATTGGGCGGCCTTTCCGCCTTTCCTACTGGTGGAAGGGAGTGTCCGTCATTTGGAAGAGGGGCGGGATCGCTGCGTGAAGGAAAACTCGGTTGGCTGCCCGGGGATTGGTCTCTCTCCGCGTTGCGCAGTAATACAGCGGGCGTGTGAGAGGGAGAAGAAGCCGGGAGGGCAGGTCTCTTTCCCCCTCCCCCTCCTTTCTCCCCGAGACGGCGGTGACTCTAAAGAGGCGGCGGCGGTTAAAGCAGCAGCGGCGGGAGGAGGAGGAGCGGGCGCGGGAGGGACGGGAATGGTGCGTTTGGCGGAGGCAATGGCCCAGCCGTCTCCTCTCCGCCCTGGCCGAGATTGTGAGGAGGACACCCGAGACCGATAGATAATGAGGTAACGGCAGGGAGTGGAAGGGAGTCGGGCTGTGGGAAAGGGCTGATTTGGCGGGGAGAGCGCAGGGGTCAATCGGGGGAGGTGAGCGCAGGCGCTTGGAGGAGGAGGAGGAGGAAGAGGAGGAGGAGGGCACCCAGCCCCTTCCCCAAGGCTTTGCTACGGGTCTTTCCCAGAGCTGCGAAGGTTGGGGCCGCAGACGGCGTCCCCTTCTGCCTTCTATGTGTCCGGGGCTGTTTCCCCCCTCCCGATGGTTTCCAGATTCTCGCCTTCTGCCTCGTCCTCTTTCCTCCTAGCCCCGCTCTTTCTTCATCGCATCAGCCCCCTTGGCTTGCGTGATCCTGGTCCGTGGACAGTGACCTCTATCGCGCATCGGGAACTCTTCGCTGGTGGCCGTGATTGCTTTTATTTATTTATTTATTTATGTATTTATGTATGTATTTATTTATGACTAGGGACGATGCGGGCGCGGGTCCCGCTGGGTGAACCTTTTTTGACTCCCTAGTGGGAGGGGGCGGAATAGATGGAAGGAGCCGGAGCCAAAGGGTGTGCTGGAAAGACGGGCCCTGTTCTCTGTGCATGGCTGGTGGCCAGTTCGGACAAGCGAGTGCCCTGCCTCGTCTGTGAAAGGGTGTCAACGCCTCTCTTGCGTGGCTTTATGAATCAGCTTGTTTGTACTGTATCGGTTCTGATCAACTCCCTGGAAGATTATATAGTAACGCAGACAAATAACTGGATAATCCTCTGCTGGATAATCCATGAACTGTTGTCCCTGGCAGCCATGGCTCATTGAGAGGAATCTCATTTACATTAGGCTCTGACATTTTCTGGCAAAACAAATACTAGTAAAAAAACCTTTACATCTTTGCATCTGCCTGGCTTGCACTGTCTGGTACTGACCCTCCCAGCCCCAGCCTGTGTCCAAGAAAGTTACATCCCCCCCCCACTCTAGTGAAAATGCTTCCAACACATTTTGTGGCCAGCTTTGATTTAGATGACTGGTATTAAAAATGAAAAATCCCAGATAACTACTTGAATGGTAATATCCAATGAATGAAAGGCACTGCAGTGTATCTTGTGCTCAATAGTATAGTTCAAAAGTTAGAAGATGAAATGTCAGCATTTATGAGGAGGGTAAATAACTATGGCATGATTTAACATAGGGATGCAGAACATCTTGTTGCCTCTAGTTTTAAGAATTATCTATTTCTTCAGGAATCTAACTACTGTTTTCTTAGAACAGACAGAAAACATGGCATCTGCTGCATTAGGAATTAAGTCAGTTTCCTTCATGTGTTAAGTTATTGTTTCTAATTTTTTTCAAAATGATCCTCCAGGGATGTTTATATCTTTTATAAACATCTTATTTCTTATATCGTTAATTGAGTGGAAACTAGATAGTGTAGCATACAGAAATTAGATTGTAATGATTAGGCAAGCAAATCGGTCTGCTCCAAAAATGGAGTTTGAGAGGCAGAATCTGGCAACTTTCAAAAGTACAAAACGTTACAAACAGGCAATATAAAAAAACCCATTAAACTGCATATAAAGTAACAACATAGAAAAATTAGCCAGTAGGAAAGCTTAAATGTATTTCAGCTAAAGTTTCAACCAACTTGCCAGAAGGTGAAAATAAATAATTAAATGCTGTATCATATATTAAAATAAAACTGAAAAATATTAAGTTTGAGCATAAAAAAATAAAACTTAGAGAAAATACAAAAAGTCGCTGATAGTTTTAAAATGGAAATGGAAACAATTCTTGAATATGTAATTCTAGACTATGCACTGGAAGGCTAAAATACTGTTACATCTAGCAATTGTCTTTTAAATTTGAGTGAGTTTTATAAAGATTTATTGCAGAACATAGTTATCCTTTCTCAAGCAGAAGCCCAAAGTATGTGTTGAACAAACTTTGTTCAGCTGAATCAGCATTTTTATCCTTGTTGGCTGAAATCAATGGTGCTTATAGTCTGAAATATTTACAGATTCAGATTAGGACATTCTTATTTTGCCCCCTTATTTAGTCTGTTTAGGATTTTAAACATTGCACCCTGCATTTTAAATAGCCCTTTAAATTGAATCCATGCTGCCTAGCTGGTAAAATTAGCAAAATCTACTCCATTCACTGAGTTTCGACTATTTTATTGAATATATATTTTGCCTTTCCAACCACAGCTACTCTCCATAGTTGTTAATGGAATATGAATACAAAATCCAGTAAATTACAAAGAAGCCAATAAGGTAAATTTAAACCAACCTCAAATATTGTAGGAAGTTTTTCATAAGGCAGAGTCTGAAAACCCAGGCAGAATGATATTAAATTCAGCTTTTCAAATAATATGGATTTCATATATTTCATATATTTCATATATTTCATATATTTCATATATTTCATATATTTCATATATTTCATATATTTCATATATTTCATATATTTCATATATTTCATATATTTCATATATTTCATATTTCAAGGTTTTATATTTCATTACAAAACTTTTATATAGTTGGTATTTCAAATAAGGTCAAATTATGTAAAGTTTTATGACTATCTTCTTGAATTGTGCCTGGAAATAGAAACATAGAAAATTAGCAGCAGAAAAAGACCTTTTGGTCCATTGAGATTGCCCTTTGAGGTTTTTTGTTTTCTTTTTAATTTATGTATTTATTATTTTCAATTGTTATTTTTATTTTTATTTTATTTTTTGTCAGATTACCTTGCATTGATAATGCTGATATATGAGTAACTTGCTAACAAAAACTAGCCCTGATTAGTAATTTGAACTCCTTTCAAAAGTAGCTCCGTTCATGTTAAAATGTGAGAGTTTGGACTAGGGTATTTATTTTTTAAAATAAATCAATCAGTCCCTCTTTACTTATTAATTTATGGGATAACAAAAGCTTTAGGACTGATTTCTAAACAACTTTTTGCTTTTCTGCTTTATATGAATTACAAATTATGTTTTTAAGCATTATTAGTATTATTGTGAGATTATTTTTAAAATCCTTCTAGACATACTGGACTTCTACAAGAGAACAGTAAGAAAGTACAGAAAATTACATATAGGTATAGAAAAATTAAAATTTGGGGCAGTCATATGGTTTTTAGTTGTGTTTTTAGCATATTTATTGGAAAGATTGTAAGCCTCTCGAAGTCTTCTTGGAGATGAGTGGCCTTAACAAATACAGTAAATAAAAATAAAATAAAATAAATACTCTTGTCAAGTTAAACTTGAATTGTGAACCCTACTATATGATTTTGTTGAGAGCATATCAAAGTGTTTTTAGATTTCTTTGCTTACATTTTTCAACTTTCCAGCCTAGCTTGCAGCTCTGGTGGTCCCTTTCAAATACTACCAGGCTTGATTCAGCTTAGTTTGAAAGTCCTGACATAATCAATCTGTTCTGCCAACTGAGATGTTACCATGTACAGTTTTATTTTAGCTAGATCTGTGCTTGGGGAAAAAGGGAAGAAAACACAAGTATGAGATATCTGCTCCTCTTCTGGGTCAAATTTGCCTTTGCCCTATTATGCTGAGACTCCAAAATGCAAAGGATACTTCCTTTTGGGCCTTGGTTTTCTGTTGCCTGCAAAAGCCAAAGTCTGTCTCCTTCCAGTTTTGCTGTTGCAGAATAACTGATAGTTACAGTTGACTGCCATATTTATCCTAAACACAACAATTCTCTGGTCGCTTGCAGGAAAATTAGATAAAAAAATAATAAAGGTTGTTAAAAATTTGGAGCCGTGTTCAACCTCTTTACTTTATGAACCTTGAATTGCAAGTTTTAGCAAAAAAAGCTTCCCTTTCTCCCATGCTACACATTTGTGAAATGTGTTTTTTTTACTTGTTGGAAGTAATATTCTAAAAAAGGAGAAGACCAGGAGAAAATCTATAAATGCGTAATAATTAAATCTATCAATAATACTCCTAAAGCCATTTATTTAATGACTGTACAAAGTTATGATTATGTTGAAAAAAGTGACTTTTGACCTGTACTCTCACTTATAACCATCAGAGTGTCTCCATGGTCATGTGATCACAATTTGGATGCTTGGCAAGGGCATATATTTACAATTGTTGCAGTGTCCCAGAATTGCATGATTGCCATTTGCAACCTTCCCAGCCACTTAACAACAAGAAAAGTCAGTGCAGGAAGTTGGATTCACTTAAGGAGCTCAATAGAAAAGGTTGTAAAATTGGGCACAGTTACTTGATTAAATGACTGTATTGCTTAGTGACAGAAGTTCTGGTTCCCATTGTGTTCATAAGTAGAGGACTACCTGTAGTTATTAAGTAAAATTCTAGGGAATGAATGAATGAATGAACTAATTAATATCAATGTCATGAGAGGGCTGACGATTCTAATGGCTCTAAATGTGATGCTGTAATAGAGTCATATTTGCAGGAAGAATTTAAATAGGGATTTAAAGCTAAGAGAGCAATCTGCAACAAGAGTGAGAACAAGTGAAGCATGAGGAAATTCATTTCACCTAGGAGAGAAGGCAAGACACAGTAAATCATGCCTGGAAGAAGGTAGTGAGAAACCACTTGGATATTGTTGCCAATAAAACCATACAGTATGTACAAGGCTGTAACATTTAGGTCAATTAGATGCCAGATGATTAAAACTTCCAAAGGGAAAAGCACTGCTATAGTTACTGATGAAAAATATTTCTGTTGCTCTGTGAGATATTTGTTAAGTGAATTTTGCTCCATTTTACAACCTTTCTTGCCACATTTGTTAAGTGACTCACTGAAGTTGTTAATTTGGCAACATGGTTGTTAGGTGAATCTGGCTTTTCCATTGACTTTGCTTGTAAGTAGGTTGCAAAAGGTGACCCTGAGACACTGCGACTGTCATAAATATGAATCAGTTGCCAAGTACCTTTTGATCATATATATGAAAAATAATCATAAGTCATTTTTTCAGTGCCATTGTAACTGTGAACCATCACTAAATGAACTGCTTTAAGTCGAGGACTACCTGTATTCCTTGCTTTATAAGATCATATATAGTTGGTACATGGAATGTGGGAATAACTAGAAATTATCAAGCAAAAATGAATCATACTAGTTGGATGTTTTGAGAATAAGTGAATCTAGGTGGGCTAGATTGGTTTGCTTTATCTCACATAGTTATGTGCTAGTATAAGCCATCTGAGTTGTAGTAATCAAAAATCAGAAGTATGTGGTAACATGTTTTCCAATTAACAAAATTGATTAAAGGGCATTTTCTTTTTACTACAACTTGAATATACACATACATGCATATTAATACTTCATCTCATGAAAGCTTATGAGTTTTAATCAAGTTTCTTAATCAAAAAATATACTATCAGATTTCTTCTGATTTTCATTCGAGGCATGAAACAATAAAGAATGACAGCGATATGTATAAATATTGTTTTTGAGTGCGTTCATCTGTAATATAATAAATGATAGGATATCTAAAATTTATTATATTACTGATTAATATGTATTGGCAAACATCAATGTTAAACAGACTTCTATTTCTACTTTAGTGGAATAAATTATTGCAGAATTATAAGATAAATTATAAGTACTAGATGCAACATAAAACTACAAGATGCAATATAAAAAATATCCTGAGCTGCACATGCTCTTCACCAAATTGCACACTGCTATCTTGTGATGCTTCTGAGGCTTTACAAAAAGGCTGTGCCCACACTACTGCATTTGCATATTGATTTCTTGCAGGACTGGTGGAATGTGGGGCAAGGGCAGCTTTGTGTTATGGCATAGAGGTGGCTGGCCAATGCCATGATGTGAATCTTGAGGTAGCGATCTTCATTATCAGTGGTGTTAAGGATAGTTAGACTTAGCAATAGTTAGACTTATATACCGCTTCATAGGGCTTTCAGCCCTCTCTAAGCGGTTTATAGACTCAGCATATTGCCCCCAACAACAATCCGGGTCCTCATTTTACCCACCTTGGAAGGATGGAAGGCTGAGTCAACCTTGAGCCTAGTGGGATTTGAACAGCCGAACTGCTGAACTGCAGTCAGCTGAAGTAGCCTGCAGTGCTGCATTTAACCACTGCGCCACCTCGGCTCTAAGGATGGCATTGGGGTTAATATAGAGACCTGGGGAGATAGCAGCCAGCTGAGATTGCGTCTATTTCAGCCCCAGCACATCATGTGTTGCCACCTCCACCAAGACGTGTTTCTATGCAGAGCAACTAAAAGGCAGAAATGGGGAAAAGATAGGCAGATGATGGGAGTTAAAACACTCCTTTGGCCATAAGTGCAGGCAGGCTGCCAATCTGAACTTTGATCATGTGACTGGGGGACTGTAATGGTTTTAACTTATCCTTGTTGCCGGTGTTAAATAAATTCCACCAATTGGATTAGGGTGGATTAGGATCCACCCTAATCCAAGTGATTCTGGTCCCTCTTATTGGGACTAGCGGAATTATCTACAGATCACTCCAGGTTTGCCTTTGTTCTGAGTCCACTGAAAGAAGAGGCTACCAAAAGGGATATGCACCTTATTGAAGGCAAAAATCAATTGCTGAATTATTACCCATATTTCATGCAAAGATTTGTCATGCAAAGATTTGTGATGGAAAGAACAACAACAGTGATTTGGGAAATTTACAAACTAAAGAAAGGTCATTGCAGAGTTGGTATTTATATATTGGATTTCCAGACATTGTCAGGGATATGGAATGGAATAAACTTGCTTTGACCAGTTTTGGAAGAGACTTGCTGACAAATTGAGAAATGAGTTATTGGCATACAAGAGAGTTTGGAGGAATTGTTCCAATGTTGTGTTGTAGTTGATGGGCAATTAGAGGAGTTGAGACACGGAGGAAAGAATAAGAGAAAGAGCTTTTATAATTCTCTTCTCTCTAGCCTCCTTAACACCAGAGAAACCATTCAAATAGAAACCCCTGCCCACAGCAGAAACAAACAGAAGAGGCTTTGGTTTGTATTGCTACTGTAAAGCCCTGATATACATAGCCAAGACTTGCACTGCTAAAATACCAGTTGCTAAGTGCCCACCTGTGGAATTGCAGGCCATGTAGCAAGCAAATGCCTGAATTGCTTCAGAACATTATCTTCAGGAATCTTGGCAGGCTTCTATCCCAACAGCTTGGCAAGAGAGCCCTTAGACGATTAAGAAGAGCTCAGGAAATTGACAACAGACTGGTGCATTTTATAATCTATGTTACTCTTCATGTACTCTCAAGCTTAGAAATACAGGGATGCTTAAAAAATTGTGAACCCATCTGAATTTTAAATATTTCTGCATAAATATGACCTAAAATGTTTAGGCCCTCACTCTTTTAGGGCTCATCCCCTGGTTATTTTAATGAGCGGATTCACTTGAAGATCATTTTATTTTCAGAAGGTCAGCTCTCTATTACTGAATAGAGGGCCTTGTTCTGTGTGGTTATGAAAAATCCTGCAAAAAATACTGTCAACATTAAGGAAAATAGCGAAAATCAATATCTTTAAATAAGCTTTATGCAGTTCAGTTAATTTTGATTTTAATTTTATTGTTTTTTATTTTACTTTTATTTTCAATTGCTATAAGCCACCTTGAGTGATTTATAAATAGAAATGTGGGATATTTGTTTAATAAATAAATTACATCTTGAACTTCTAGCTAAAGACTATTTATAGAGGCTGGGGAGAGTGACATTTTTGGATGTGGGGTTAGGATTTTAGAGGTGCTGAGAGAAAATGCTTTGTTGGTTGTAGGATGTTGGATGTATGTGGCTGGATGGATGGATCCCCAGCTAAGGAAGCTAGAAAGGATCAAGGTTGTGGGAGCTCAGGGTGAGTTACAATATTCAGGTGGTGGTAGGCAGGGGATATTTCAGCAGGTGTCAGAGGGTGGGCAATTGGCAGATAAAATTGATCCCAGTTGGATACCAGCAATGGGACAAGTCCTGTGGAGATGCCTTATTCAGTTAATCTGGGAACAATTTGATCCTGTTGAAGCTGGGGAAATGGACAGGGTCCTCCAGACTGTAAATACCAACACCTAGGAATTAGATCCATACACTTATTGTTCTCAAGGCTGTCCCTAGAAATGGCATGTGGATAGGTCTTAGTGATGGTGAATTCTTTATGGTGGAAGGGTTGTTTGCAGTTCCCTTTAAGAGGGTGCTGGTGAGCCCTCTTCTCAAGCCTTTGCTGGACCCCATTGGACAATTTTTAGGGAAAGTGATGGCACTAAAACTAAAGTTCCTAAAGTTATGAAATAGATTATCTGGATCCTTTCCGGTAGGCCTTCAGACCCTGATATGGGACAGAAACAGTTTTGGTCATATTTTTAGATTATCTCTGGCCAAAGTGGGATGGGGTAGTACCTCCATCCTTTTTGATCTCTCAATGAGTTTCAATACTATGACCATGATATCTTTTTGGGCTGATTCAGGGAGTTGGGGATGGGGCACAATTTTGTGGAGGTTCATCTACTTCCTTTGAGGCTCGTCCCAGTCGCTGTTGATAGGAAGTGAGAGGTCCAGCCCACAGCCCCCTTTTTGTAGGGTCCTTCACGGCTTGGTGATGTGTCCACTCCTTTTTAACATTTACATGAAACTGCTGGGTGAGATCATCCATCAGCACAGGATGAGGTATCATGAGCATACTGTATCTCTATCTCAGTGAATGAAATGATGCTGTGATATCCTTTCGCGATGCCCGGAAACTGTGAGTGTCTTGATGGGGATCAACAGGCTTCAGCTGAACCCTAGTAATACAGAGTGGCTGAGGATGTGAGGTTCCTTTGTATCTGGAGGTTTATTATCTTTGGACTTGGATGGAGTAGGATTGCTCTAGACAGACCCAATGCATAACCTGCGGATTCTTGAACTTGAGTCAAGGGATTTCTACCAAGCTCCCAACTGTAATGTAGCTTTCTTAATTTCTTAATCACTTTTGGAAATTGTTTCTTAACTGCTTTTCAACTGTTAGGAACCTTTGGACCAATATTTTTATAGCACCAGGTGACTTTCCTTCAATCCTTAGCAAAATAAAATTTAAATACAAATTTAAGGAGTATTTTTTTAAAAAACAGCAAAAGGTGCAAGTTATGGACTAAGGATTCAGATGGATTTAGAATAAGATTTTGAAATTGTAAGAATCCTTCTTATAGGAAAATGCTGTTATTTTGAATTCTTAAAACAAAACATGATGTGATGGGACTTTGAAGTTTGAACATGAGGTAAACAGAAGGAACATAGGCTTTTTAAAGAAGCGACAAAGAAAAATGAAAAGAAACTATGTTCTAGGACATTATCTGAATGGATTAAAGATCAATATTGTTATAAGGAAGTATAAAGTTGATTTATTTTACCAAGATTAAAATAGATAAGTTGTTATCTCTGGTAACTTTTAGTGGAGTTTTGATCATGAGGATTTGTTTATGGATAAAAGATGAGGTATGGGAAGTAGAGATCATTTGTTGTATTTTAAGAGAAGGTGATCAGTTGCTAACATCATTTATGTGTGTTGTAATGAAGAGGGAAGGTACTGTATTTGTTTTTGCTTGTTTTATTCATTACTATTTTTCTTTCATTTTTTTCTCTTATTTTCTGCACTTTGTGTTTTTTTTATTTTTATCCTTTTGTATTTTTAGTTTGTATTACCATAGTTTTTATCTGTTTAATTGTTATGTTTCATAAACTTATTGTAAAACAAAGTATATACCTATATTAGCAAATAAAAACATGAAAGTGTGCTTGAAAGAAAAAAAGAATCCCCTCATTCTCCTTTTTTTGTTTGTTTTTAGAATGTCTGCTTTGCAATTTGAAACGCTGACAATATTAAAGGTATTGTAGTAGGAGTGTATCAGATAGAGATTACTGTATGCCTTATTTTTATAAATTTGCAAGAAACTTATTTTCATAATCTTACTTCATTAACATGTTGGCATCCTGACTACTTATTTTATAAATTTGGCTATATAAGACTTGATATCAAGATATTTGAATAATTATTCTATTTTTATCCTAATACGTTGGGAATTTTTAAAATTGAGACAGTGTTTCATGTTGACAGTTTTCCCAACATGTTGAAAGTATAAACTCTGCATTGATTCTCCTTTTGGAATTCTTTGGAAAAAATCTTCCAAAGCTTTCACAATGTTAAAATGAATTTAAAAGTTATTGAATTTTCTGTGATGAAGTCATCCTTCAAGTTTCTCACTCTACAAATTGGATTTAATTTTCTGAGCTTTCATGCCTTTTGTTGGCATTTATTTTAGTTTTACTGATTCAAAATTGAGATCAAGATGTCTTTGGATTCAACAGGGAAGATATTTCATTTCACTGAAATCTTGGTAGATCCTGGATTTTGGGGATCACCTTGAATATCTCTTTAAATGTAAATATATTATGGTTATTATGGCCAATTTTAAAATGGCTGAAGTAAATTGAGACTCACATTCAACAGTATTGTTAGATTGGCTTAACTATTGAATTTTTAAAACATTTGTAAAAATTAAAACTTAGTCTGATGCTTTTTGACTGTTTTAATAGCAATAGCAATAGCAATAGCAGTAGACTTATATACCGCTTCATAGGCCTTTCAGGCCTCTCTAAGCGGTTTACAGAGAGTCAGCATATTGCCCCCAACAATCTGGGTCCTCATTTTACCCACCTCGGAAGGATGGAAGGCTGAGTCAACCCTGAGCCGGTGAGATTTGAACCGCTGACCTGCTGATCTAGCAGTAGCCTGCAGTGCTGCTTTTAACCACTGCGCCACCTTGGCTCTAGTCGTGGTTTTTAACCATGTTGGTTAAGGTTTTTAACCATATCTTGACCATATCTTTATATCTTGACCATATCTTTATATCATATAATTTTAAACCTACCTTGACAATTTTTCTACATTAATTAGATTTTACTGCTTCATATTTCATTCTCGCCATATTTTTAAATTCTAGTATTACATATGTCCTTTTATAGATACGTATACTAAATATTTATAGCATTACATTATTTATTGTAAAATTAATGTTACAGGATTTTGCATTTTAATTCCTGTATTCTGTAATTCTCTACCTTATTTTATCAATATGAATTTGTATTTTTATTTCTATTTTAGCATAATTATTATATTAGTTCTATGCTGATGTATGACTAAAATAACATTGAAAAAAATTAAAGTTTCCAGGCTACTTAGTTTGGAAAGAAATTGAAAAATGTAGATTGATCAATACTAATTACAATATATTTAAAATATTGCCTTGTTCTTGCAAATTAATATATAATTGATTTATAAACTATAAACTAACAATTCTTTTAATCTAAAATGTGATTTAATATTGAAAACGTAATTATACATATAATATAGCAGACCTCCTTAGTGTCAGGTTTGACAATGAGACCATAATTCCCTAGAGATTTATTTATTTTTATGCCACCTTTATTATTTTTATAAATAAGTCAAGGCAGCCAACATATCCTTCTGTTTTCTCCAAAATAACAGCCCTGTGAGGTGGGTTGGGCTGAGAGAGAGTGGCACAAAGTCACAGCTGGCTTTCATGGCCGGCAGCTATATTTATACCTAATTTTTAGAAGTTGATCATGAACCAATAGTGTGATACAGCTGCCAAAGGGCAATGTTATTTTGTGATGTACATAAAATCCAGATCCCAGGAAGTAATTATTCCATTTTACTCTTTTTTGTGAGACCTCACTTGGAATATTGTCTCTTATTCTGGGTAAAAATAGATATTATAAGCTAGTATAAGATTAGAAGAGAGCTATTAAGTTGATGAGGAGCCTCAGTGAGAATTACCGTATTTATCGGCGTATAACACGCAGTTTTAAAACTAAAATTGCAAGCTTAAACCCTGCCTGCGTGTTATACGCCGATACTGCGTGTTATACGCCGGGTCCCAAACTGCCTGCTCCAGCTGATTCACCGGCGCCCATGATACTCATAGAAGTGCAGCATCCATTTCATGGCAGCGTCGGCGGCTCTCCAGCTACCCTGCCTGATATAACCCCTACCTTGCAGCAGTGGCGGCAGCTCTCCAGCCACCTGCTGTTTGCTTTAACCCCATCATTGAACAAGTGGCGGCTGGAGAGCCGCCCGCTGCCTGATTTAACCCCATCCTAGCAGCAGCGGCTTGCAGCGGCCAGAGAGCCGCCCGCTGCCTGTATTTTTTCTCCATCATTGCGGGTGCTTACCTTCCCGCCCGCCTGCTCTCTGGTCCCAAGTGTACGCGCCGGCATTCTCCCAATCAGCTGTGAGTCCGCAGCCGCCCGCGCTGCTGTTTTAAAGGCTGCTCCTCAGGACCCTCCGAAAACTTTTTGGTTTTCCAAAAAGCAGTGATTCTGATTAAGTTTTTTTGCTCAAAGAGGTGTTTTTTCATTTCATATTTGCCTTTTAAGAGGAGTTAATGTTATAATTCATGTTCTAATGTTATAAATTTTAATCCAACATTAAGTTCCGAGCTTCCAAGTCATTTATTTTTAATGAAAAAAATTTTTACTCAAATTTTTGTGTTAAAATGGGGAATGCGTGTTATACGCCGGTGCGTGTTATACGCCGATAAATACGGTAGTCTTCTTAAGCACTGTAAAACCCCATGCAAGCTGATTTGCAGTTATATAAAATTAAACATTATCATTCTAATTAAACAATCCTATTTTAAAAAATTTATAGCATTTGTTTTTTCATCATATTATCTTTCCATCACTTTCCCTAAAATTTGTTAAAATAATCAACTATGTAAATTATTTAGAATAAATTTATAAAAATATTTGTGGTAGACTTAGTGCTGTTAAGAAAAAATATAATGGAATCCCTCCCTTCCTCATTTCCTTCCTTCCTTCCTTCCTTCCTTCCTTCCTTCCTTCCTTCCTTCCTTCCTTCCTTCCTTCCTTCCTTCCTTCCTTCCTTCCTTCCTTCCTTCCTTCCTTCCTTCCTTCCTGTATTTATTCAAATTTTCACATTTTTAATAATTCCAAATTGTTTTTATGCATGCATTTATTTCAGACATCTATTAGCTACTTAAAGTAGCTGAATCATGGCTCAGTTTCCAACACCTTTTGGAGGTAAGCATTACAATATTTTTGTACATTTCTTTTTAAGGGAGAAAACTTGTGTTAGAAACACAATTTGGCCCTGATTTGCAGAGCCAAAAGTATCTCATTCTTCAGAATAATTGTAAAAGTTAGAAAAATACCTTAGAGAAAGGATATCAGGATAGCTAGAGTTAAAAGCAGCCTGAACAAAAGTTAGAGAAAAATTTTGAAGTCCAAAGATTTAACATATTGGATGGCATTGGTGAAGGGGACTATGCCATTGTAACATGATTCATAGTTGTGATAGAACATTTTCTCTGCTATCTCTGATTTTTAAATTGCATAGGCATTTGATCAGCAGAAATATATTCATGGCTGGTTTCTACTGTTCATTTATGTTGAACTCCAATTCTTCAGCCTGTATTTATGGTGCTCTTTAGGTTATTATAGTGAATATTTTCTTTTTGCTTAATTAGTAAGCTTTGCTTCCTTCAACCTGAGGTGGAAGGCATTGTTTAAACCTCTTTTAATTTATGGTTTTTAAAAAGAAGTTTGGCAATGTTTAAATTCTACATAGCTCCTTAAGAAGGTACACCATTATTTATAATACTTGTTTTTCCTATTTCAATGTCTTTGTTATGAATTAGGTAGCCTGGACATTTGGGCCATAACTGTGGAAGAGAGAACAAAGCATGATCAGCAATTCCACAGTTTGAAACCAATATCTGGATTTATCACTGGTAATGCCATAGTCATTCTGTTTGATTAATATCATCCATAGTATCATGTAACATGTTTTCCAAAGGTGCTTTTTCAAGAGGCAATTGGATTTATATTTCTTGCAGACAGCTGGTAATTTGAATCATTTTAGAGCAAACTCAAACTCAAGGCCGGGGGGGGGGGGGGGGCTGGATCCGGCCTGTGGGGTGCTTAGCTCTGGCCTGTAGGGCCACCCTGGAAACAGCAAAGGACCGTTCCTCTGCCAGCAAAAACAGAACTTCTGAGAGGGCCACGGGCTGTCCCCCCAAGCTCCATTTTCACTGGCAGAGCTTATGAGAGCCATGGGTGGCTTGAGCTCCATTTTCACTGGCAGCAGGTTGCAGGAAGCCGTTGCAACCAAAAACAGAGCTCAGGAAGCCGTTTTCACTGGCAGAGAGCTCAGGCCACTATAGGCACCCCGACACGAGTGACATCAAACTGGTCATGCCCACCCTGGCCACATCCAATCTGCCCACCCCCCCAAGGTCAAACACAAGAATGATGTGGCCCTCAATGAAATTGAGTTTGACACCTCTGTTTCAGAGGGTTATTGAAGCACTTGGAGGTTTATCTGTGTCCTCAGGGTCACCTGAGTAGTGCTCCTGGTTCTTGTAGTCTGCAATTTTTCCTCTGGAAATCCATTCATATTCTCACACCATTCAAAGGGTGTTCATCCCAAATTGTATAGCTAAAAGTCAACTGGGACAACCATGACCTGGATGACTGAGAATCTCTCAGACATGTAACATATTTGTTTCCCTAAAGCCTCTGTCCAACAGCCAAACTGGTAGCATTGCAAAAATTCACTCTTATAGTAAAGCAGGTATGTATTCATACCTACAAGATAATGTTCCGCTCAAAATATTCTCTCAGAGGTGTAATTTTTAAAGAATCACTAAATTGTTAGAATTCTAAATTTATTGCTACTTTTTGGTGTCTTGCCTATCTCCTTCCCCACAACCTATATCACTGAGTTCATATGAGATGATGAGGACTGCTGATCAAGCACTGACAACTGTTTGATCAGGATGTGGGGGGGGAGACCCCCCCATTCCACACTCTTTCCCACCCCCCAGGCTCCCCTCCAAACTCTTCCCCACCACGTGCAGACAAAGGGGAGGGGGGAAGGCATGGGGTAGAGGATTCCTCCATGGAGCAGGCGGCTCTGCTCAACCTGCTGGAACCCATCACCCGTGGTTTCCCCATCCAGGTGGAGCACAATCAGAAGCAGAGGCAGTTCACCATCCACTCGAATGGCTGTCATGATAAAGCTGTCCTGTTGCATGAATATGCAGGAAAGAGGGTGGTGGATCTTCAACCAGGCGTGTGAAAAGCAGATCTGAAATGAAGGCATTCCTTACATCTTCTGAGCAGTGCCCGGTTTGCCAACTGAGTCCCGGTACCTGCGCTTCCCAGGGCTGCTTTGGGAATCAGCAAAGCAGCAAAAGTACAGGGGGCTTGCTGGGAAGCCCGGCAATGTGTTTATGAGATGGCAGCATCCAGAAGGACTGAAGTGCTGTATCTCTATTGGGCTTTGCTGTGAGAAAGCCAGGCTTTCAATGCCTAAGGTTATAGGTAGGAAGACAGGGCGTCTTGGGAATGGAGCCTTCGGTGCAAAGTCCCTCTTCTACCCCCATGAAACACATACCCCACCCTACCCCCTCCAATTAAATACATGTAGGGTGATAGGGTTTGTTCTAAATGGATACAAAACAAATTAAAATCTAAAACAATGGTAACGAACAACTCACAACGGAACTAAAATGTATTCACAATATTCTACAATTTGACAAAACAATGGCAGTATTATACAGAACATTGAAAGTGGCCCTCAAAAATAAGATTTTTTAACATGTCCAGAAAACTATTATCAAAAATATGAGACACCTCAATTGGAAGAAATTCTAAGCTTAGATGCAGTAATTGAAAATGCTACTTCCCTAGACCTAATATTGTAGTTCTGTTTTTGACAGTTACATGGAATCTTTATATGTATGATGTAATGTGATTATAAATATCTGATGTTAGGGAGAAACAGAGATATGTAATAATCCAGGACTATAGGAGTTTTCAAAACATAGGGAGGATCTAGATCTGAGCCAGCAGGAATGTTCTGGCTCTTGTTTTAGAGCAACTATAGACTTCATGAATACCTTTTTATTATACCCTTGGTATCTGCTACTTAATATACTTAAAATGTTTCTTATTTTTTTTTTTAGTTCATTTGATTATCTCTAGAACTATTCAGTCTCCTCCCAAACCTACCTACTGGGAGGGTGTGGGGGGAAATCCCATTTTCATGGTAGTTTTAATTGCTTTCTTTTACGAAATAATTTTTTGTAGTTTTGCAAACTGGTAATATTGAGGTTTTTTGGCATACTCAAGAATTGCTAAAGCTGTACCATAATGAACATGGAAAACCTTATTTAATGGTAGAAGGAATAATCCTGATTTATCACAATAACTGTTGTAAGAATTACTGACTTCAACGGATAATTAGAACTACAGAAAAAGCAATTGATATCAATCTGCCTTCCATTGAGGACCTGTATATTGCATGAGTCAAAAAGAGGGCTGTGAAAGTATCTACAGACCCCTCACATCCTGGGCATAAATTGTTTCGACTTCTACCTTCAAAACGATGCTATAGGGCACTGCACATCAGAACAACTAGACTCAAGGACAGTTTTCCCCCAAATGCCATCACTCTGCTAAACAACTAATTCCCATAACACTGTCAAACTAATTACTGTATTGCCATTCTTCTCATCTTTCCTATTACCTATCTCCTCCCACTTATGACAAAAATTTGTTGCTTTGTTGTTACATTTTATATTGTTTTATTTAGTTTCCTAGTATGATTTGATTGCTTATTTAGTATCCCATGACTATCACTAAGAGTTATATCTTATGATTCTTGATGAATGTATTTTTGTATGTACACTGATAGCATATGCATCAAAGACAAGTTCCTTGTGTGTCCAGTCACACTTGGCCAATGAAGAATTCTATTCTATCTATATGATAAAAGAACAACATTAATTATTTACTGTTACGAAGGTAACTTTTGTTGCTCCAGGTTCTTTTGGAATTAGATGCTCTAACTAGCAGGGCAGATGATAAAGAATTTGTGAATATACTATAATTCAATAGCATTAGACACCACAGGTTCCTTACCACTACTTACCACTATTGATATTCGTACAAGTTTACATTTAAAATAATACATTTTTTCTTGGCAGGTGATCAAGCCAGGAATTTTTTTTTCCAGTCTGGTTTACCTCAACCAATTTTAGCACAGATATGGTAAGTTTGATATTTTATTGTTTTGGGGGCATAATACTTTTAAAATACGGTGATACAGTGACATTCTGAATTCTAGTCCTGCTTTAGGCATGAAAGCCAGCTGATGACTTTGGGCCCATCACTCTCTGTCAGCCCAACCCACCTCACAGGGAGAATGTTATGGGGAATATAGGAGGAAAAGGGAGTACTTTGTATGTTTTCCACCTTGAAAGTAATAATGTAATAAAGTAATAAAGATGAAATAAAAATATTAAATAAAACAAATAACATAAATTTTATCTATTTATACTATGAAATACAAAGGCTGTAGACGTAAATGAGAATTCAAAAATATATCCTGGAAGAAAATTACATGAAGTGAAGTTACCAATAGATGGCCCTAATTTGAAGGAGGCATTTCCTTTATAGTATGAGTTCTTACTTTATTTTAGTTTACTTTATTGTCATTGCACCTCATACAACGAATTTAAATGCCATCTTCAGTGTACATTATAACTATAAAAATGAAACACAAACACGCATCCTTCGCATTCTATAAAATTTAATTGAAAACCCGATATTGCATTAATATTAATATTAATACTGCATTAATATAACAGTATTTTTGATAAAATATGTTTTTGTGAGATTTTTTTTTGCTTCTAAAGAATTAGGGGAAATATAAAAATGTCAATCTAATACATTAGCAACTTAATCTTCCTGTAGCTAGCTTCTTTCATTTGGCATCAGAATTATTTTCAGAATCAATATAAATAATGTTTGATTCTATGATTGGAAATAAATTTAGCAGATAGAATGAGTTTTCTCATTGTCTAGAGATAATAGATACTGAAATAATAAGATGTTACTTAATAGTCTGTAGTTAGAATGTTTATATGATCATATATAATGAATATTCTGTTTTAAAAAAATCACTTAAAAATTCTTTGTTATAAGGATTTATTTTCAGCCTGTGTACTCTGATATAATTTTGATGTAAATGTTGGTAATATGGGAAGATAAAAACAATGTATTGTAATATTATTTGTTTGGCTCTTACAATATTTTGGAATATGTATCTGGATGTTTAAATTTTTGAGCTTTGAAAAAAGTAGTAAAATACTAGTCTTTTAACATAATCTCTAGTAACTAAGTTAATTTATTATAAAGGTTAAGGTTTATAATGAAATGAAACTCAAATGGTTTTTGAAATAGTAACAATTTAAATAGCAGTACTGTTTCAACATATTTTCTGAAAATTATATTCTTTAGGGTTTTAGTTTTGATTAATTTGATCAGTTTGATTAGTCTTGATGCTATAACTAGTAGAGACGATGATGATGATGAATATACTGTGTAGTATTTTGTAGATGGATATTTCAACTTCATTTTTATCAATTTTTATAAAATGCTATGTAACATATACAATGTTATATATTTCGAGTGTAGAATAAGGCATCTACCTTTAGGCTATAGCTAAGTTTTTTATTATGTGTTATTGTGTTCAGTTATTGTTATTGGGTTAACTGTGACTGTTGCTTTTGTATACAACTTAGTTGCATAAAAATTGAGAGAGAGAGAGAAGGAAAGGAAAAATATTAGTAGACAGTTCATACTGTTCCTTTTGTAAACACAACCTTAGTATTTCTGTGAAATTGATAACATTTTCCTATGTGAAAGAGATAAATATTTTAGCACAGTCAGAGTAATTATTTCCATACTTCCTGTCACAGCCACAGTCCAGTTCAACTTTGGGAATGTTTTGAGCATGTAAGGTGATAAAACAGACTTCCTTTAAAATTGCTTTATTCAGTGTGGTTTAATAATATATGGGTTCTCTTAAAAAGACAGCATAGTTTTATTTTCATCCCCTCTTTTACAATGAAATGTAACACTTGATAATCCTGCCTTGTGGCTCTGATTCAGTTCTTGTTAATTTCAAGTAGAAGTAGAGAAAGTATTATCATTTTAGATAATTTCATTCTGTATCAGTAATATGCCAAGTGGTATTAACTTTAGTGCTGAAGAAAAACATCACCAACTCCTTACTGTTGGTCATTAACTGGCCAAAATGGTAAAGACAGGAGTAATATATGAAAATAATTGGCTCTGTTTTGTATCACATTAGCATAAATAGCTTGTTACAATTTATTTGAAACAATTTCATTTAGGATGTTTGTTAATCTTGAAAATCTGTAGTATTTACCTTTTTAACATTCAAAGTTCATAATAATATTGTCCTAAATAGCTACAAATAGATTATATCATATTTGGTCCCTAGCAGTTGATTCTAAACAGCTTTCATAAAAGACAGATGGGCCTACTCATAAATGGCTTATCATAGGTATGTAGATATTTTCAACAAAATAAACATATACCATATAGCTTTTCCAACCTATGGCAATTAAGCATGTACATAAAATAATCCATAAAATCACAACTTTCCTAAATACTCCTAAATAAAAATAATATCAATGCAATTCTTGAGAACAAAGACCTCAGTGAAAAAAGATGAGTATAAAAGTTAAGCTTTTAGATCTTAATATACGCTAAGAAGTGATTGGTCTGAATTTTGAAGGAAAGGTTGTGCGATAGAATAGTTGGTGCTACCTTATTAAATTCCAACTAAGCCTCCAGCTGCATTTGCAGAAAAAAATTCAAGGCTCCCAGTTCCTAGCACAGGGAAAAAGCTGCTGCTTCCAATAGGCATGTCCCATTTAAGACATGCACCTTAAATTGAACGAATCTGGAAATCTATATGTTATCAATGCATTTTTGCCAGAACAGGTATTGCTTCTGCTAGGGAATGCTCCACAGGAGTTTGCTATTATATTCTGGTCCTACTGCAGTTGCTGGCTTTCCCTCAAGGGTATCCCTCATAGAATGCATAATAGTAAATGAGGAGGTAATAGCTGTACAAGTAAGTGGCCAGATCACACTTTCAGGAGAGGATATTGATAGTACATTATTTGCATCTGAAAGTGACTGCTCTTAATCAATGTATTGATTAGAGCAGTCAATGATAGCACAAGATCCCACAAAGTACGCAACTCTCCAAAAGAAAGATACTCACCTAATATAGGTAGTTGTTGACTTATAATTATTCTATTTGTGACCATTGGAAGTTACAGCTGCATTGCAAAAAGTGACTTATGATCAGTTTTTACATTCATAGCTATGGAAATTTGGGGCTCAATTTTAGTTGTAAGTCAGGGACTACCTATTCAGTTGAAGTCCATCTATTTACAGTAGATAAAATCTCCCCTATCATCAAACCTTCTTTAATATCTGGATTTTGTTTTAGCCTATTAAACCTCATTTAGTTTTCAACGCAGCCTTAGAAGGCACCCAAGCTATCAAAGATTCTAACACATCTAATAAAGATGGAAAGGAGAAGTAGACCTGAATTTCATACAAATAAAGACAATACCCAATTTAACACTCTATTCGTCATTCCTATCTAAGTGTATAGATACACTGACACAGCTTTTGATGGGAACCCAAGTCACTCATAATGCATAATTTTACTTTTATGCTTTTGCAGTCGATTTGCTCTTTATACATTTAGTAGAGCTTACCCAAATGAAATATTTTCTCCAATTAATTGTGGTATAATTTGAGAATGGCATGCAATAACCTGTAGAGTTATTTATTCTAATAACACTGCTTTGCTTGGTAGTCTGGTTTCTACTAAATTCCCAGGATATGCTAGTTATGAATAAATATTAGAATAGGTTTAGTTCAGACAATGTGTTTTAGATCAACCTTTTGAACCTGGTGTCTTCTAGATCTGTTGGTTGGACTGCAGTGAATAAAGGAAATTGAAATCCAATACATCTGGAGTTATTATGTTAAAGAAAAGCTAGTTTAAAGAGGCTTGGGTAGAAAAAGAATATTCTAGAGCAGGCTTACACATCTCTTATGGGGGGAAAGAACCAGATTAATATCTTAGAAATAATCACAGGCCACTAAAGAATAGCTGTGATGCTGATCATCTGTTAGGCATCAAGGAATAGCACAACAATATGGAGTTGGCAATGTGTGTGAAATCTAGAGATGTTGGAAACTCTCAGCAGTGTGACTATCGTGGTGGTGATGATGTCTAGTGATGACAGACTTAATTTCTTTTAAAATGCTGGTGGGCCACACAAGGCTGTTTGGCAGACTGCATGTTGTACAATCTTGTTCTAGAACTTTAAAATCACTCTTTGAAAACTGATGCTATCACATTATATAACACTGGACTATATAGACCAATGTCTACACACCTTAGAATAAAAACATCACATGACAATATTTTTTTTTAAATGATGATCATTCTAGGGCTCTGGCAGATATGAACAATGATGGGAGAATGGACCAACTGGAATTTTCTATAGCTATGAAACTTATCAAACTAAAGCTACAAGGTTATCAGCTCCCTTCTGCATTACCTCCTATTATGAAGCAGCCTCCCATTGCTATTTCTACCACACCAGGATTTGGTAAGAATATTTTATATTATATCATCTTCCTGAAATACTTTGTAGATTTCATGTTGTTTACATACTGTCATTCTATTTAGAAATCACTTTAATAGAATTGTAACAAATATTATCATATAGCTTTTCATTTGTGATATAACTGCCTGTGGTTAGAAGTTTTAATTTTTGTTAAGAGTTATTATTTGAATACAAGACAAATGTAGGAAGAAAAAAATATATAGAAAACAATGCAGTTAAAGAAAATTATAATAAATGATCTTCTACCCTTCTTTACAGCAGTTACAAATTCATTATCCCTTCTCCCCCTTTAATATCACAATAATCCCTTCAGCTCCTTTTTGAATCCTTTTCAGTCCTCAAATCCAGAAATTATCATTTGACATTTTTCCATTTTCAGCAAAAAATATATATCCATAAGAGGTTTCCAGTCTTTCACAGGTAGTCCTGGACTTATGACAACAATTGGGCCTGGAATTGCATGTCATTATGGTTGTAAGTTGAGGCACCATAATGTCGACTTGGTTTTACAACCATTTTCATGATGGTTAAGTGAGACACAGTTAAGTAAACCATATGATTGTAAATGCAAAGTCATTTGATCCAATGGGCATTTTTGCCATTTTGATTGCACTTTTCATTGTTTGTTAAGGGAAATATAAAAATATTTTAAACCTTTTTAAAAAATAATCCCCCTTGGTCTACAACTTGATCTACTCTTGTGATCCCAACTTGAAAAACAAACGAGCCAAGAATTTTTTTTCAAATTCTCGTTGCCTATGTAGAAACATTGTTTCAAATACTGTTCTTTTGGAAAATCTTCCTTAGTCTGGTTTGCTCCAGAATCAAAACTTTTTTCCCATTTTCGTCCTATACTTATTGAAGGATCATTTATATAGATCGTTGTAATAAAAGTCTTTGTAGCTTGCCAGCAATGATAATTATGAAAACTTCTCTTACAGGAATAAGTGGTCTCTCTAATATACCACCGCTTTCAGCTGTTGCTCCAGGGCCAATGACATCCATACCAGTTGTGGGAATGTCTCCACCTTTAGTATCTTCTGTTCCTACAGCAGCTGTGCCTCCTGTTGCTAATGGAGCACCAGCTGTAATCCAACCTCTACCACTTTATACCGGTATGCTGAATTAACAACTTTTAGCTTTCCAGAAATTATATGTACCATATTTTTCGGAGTATAAAATGCACTGGAGTATAAGATGCCAAGGTTTTGAAGAGGCAAATTAAAAAAAAAGAAAGTTTTTGTATTCTGCAGACCTCCTAAAAACAGCCCGTTTTTCCAAAAAAAAAAGGGCATGAATAGGCTTTAGCAGGATTATGGAGTGCTCCTGTGGGCTGGGGGGGGGGGGCAAAATTGAGCAAAAAATGCCCCATTTTTTGCTCATTTCTGCCCTCCCCACCTCACCCCCAGGAACACTCTGCAAGTCTCCTAAAGGCTAGGCACAGCCATTTTGGTGAAGGGAGCAGGGTTTCGGGAGGCAAAAAATTCTGTATTCAGTGTATAAGACGTACCCAGATTTTCAGCCTCTTTTTTGGGGGGAAAAAGTGCGTCTTAGACTCCGAAAAATATGATATTCTATTTTATATTTAAAAGAGAAGTAATTTCTGTTTCAAAATGGAATCACATATTTATGTATGATATCAGTGAAATTCTACCCTGGATGTTGTTATCTGTTAAACTTACAATACATTGTTTTCTTATTGAATAATACTAGAGGCATACACAGTGTATTCAGATTCGGTTTTTTTAAAAGATTCTTTGGAGAGTGTGAACTTAACATCTGTCTGCAACACTAAAACAACCCCATCTTTTTATTAGGATCAGACTGTTCCTGTGCGATTTAATCCAAGGACTGCAGAGTTCTAGTGCCTGCAGTATACTTATATGATTCTTTATATAATGTGATGTGCTCTACATGGGGCAGCCTTTGAAGAGTATTCGGAGACTACAACTCGTCCAGAATGCAGCCGCGCGAGCGATTGTGGGTGCACCTCGGTACACCCACGTTACACCTATCCTCCGCGAGCTGCACTGGCTACCGATCGGTCTCCGGATACGCTTCAAAGTGCTAGTCGTAACTTATAAAGCCCTTCATGGTATTGGACCTGGGTACTTGAGAGACTGCCTGCTGCCAATTACCTCCCATAGACCCATTAGATCGCACAGGGTCGGCCTCCTCCGGGTTCCGTCTACCAGCCAATGCCATCTGGCTACCACCCGGGGGAGGGCCTTCTCTGTAGCAGCTCCAGCCCTTTGGAATGAACTCCCCGTGGAGATTCGGACTCTCACCTCTCCAGGCCTTCCGGAAAGCCGTCAAAACCTGGCTGTGCCGGCAGGCCTGGGGTTGATGAGTTCCCCTCCCCTCTCGACTTGTATGGCTGTATGACTCTTGTGTATTTTAATTACGTGTATTGTGTTTGTATCCCCTTTTCCCCTTTTGAGTTGTTCGCCGCCCTGAGTCCCTCCCGGAGAAGGGCGGCATACAAATAAACTAAATCTTAATCTTATCAATTTTTATGTATAACAGCATAGCAAAATATTACAGTATCTTACATCAAATATTCATGAGTTTAACAGTATTCAGAATTACGAAGTTGCACTCCTGATTCATTCAGATCTGTATTACCTTTTTATAATAATCATTAAATCTTTGATAATTTGATTAATTTTAATAAGAAAATCATTTTTCCCATGAAAAATTAGACTGGTTGGCTTTTACAGGTCTTTTAAATACTGATTAAGCCATGTTAAAATGTTATAAAGGCAAGTGCATATATTTACATATTTAAGCAAACCTAATATTAGATATGAGATTGATATCTTTCTGAAGTGTTGCTTGGCCTAAATTGTCTTCCACTTTTATAAATAATATCTAATTAGTGGCTCAGTTTCCACATTGAACTAAGCCAAAATTTGGCATATAATGCTGTAAGTTGAATAAAAGTTGGCTTTCATGCTATCAATTGGTTAAATGAATTGTAGCTTAATACAGTGTGGGTGTGGTTTCTCCTCCTTTTAATGTAATATATTGCTTATACATTCCAAGTCTATCTTGAGCCTTGGCAGAAAACTATTAAAGGAATATGTGATTACATGAAAGGAATACATAGAGAATTAATTTTGTATAAACAATTTTATTGTACTATACAATCCACAGCACACAGAAAATAAAATACCTTTATTAAATAGATACATCAATACCCTGGATGATATTCATGCCCCAAGGAGTTATGAATAGAAAATGACTTGTCCATTATGAAATCAGGCAAACGCTGCAGATTAAGTAATTGTATCAGATATCAATATTGCATATATATAATGGCATTTGTGTGTTGACTTCACACTGGATATGACTTCATTTTAGCATAATTGTGGTTTGCTCTGGATGTTATGATCAATATCATACAACTCTTGCCCTTGTTTAATATACTTTGTAATCAGATTTTTTTAATTATGGGAGAGATCTGTTATTATCAATTCATATTTTTTAAATTGATTAATAAATATATATTTTAATAGCCTCGGTGGCGCAATGGTTAGAGTCCAGTACTGCAGGCTACTTCTGCTGGCTGCCTGCAATTTGGCAGCAAATCCCACCAGGCTCAAGGTAGACTCAGCCTTCCATCCTTCTGAGGTGGGTAAAATGAGGACCCAAATTGTTGGGGGCAATAGACTGACCCTGTAAAACCACTTAGATGGGGCTGTACAGCACTGTAAAGTGAAGTCTTAAGTGGTATTGCTATATGTTTTTAATATAAATTTTTATGATCCTTTGTAGTTTTTAAAAATCACTTAGAATATTATAAGCAATATTGTAATCTGTTTATATCAAAAAGTATATTTGATAATGGCAATTTAAGATAAAATAATTTTTTGTATTAATCATTTAATTTCATCAAATTTAAAGCATAATTCTTATGTTTCAGCAACATTGCCAAAGAGTTCCTCCTTCAGTAGATCTGGTGGAGGATCCCAACTAAATGCAAAGCTGCAAAAAGCACAATCATTTGATGTGGCTGGGTAAGTATGACTGTTTTGTTCTAAAGTATGCTGGCAGCTTTCTTTAAAATGACACTCCTGCAGATACTCATATACAAATGTTTTCACTAAATTTAAAAAGACTGTGAATAAGTGGTATCAGAGATGAACTCTTTGCATTTCAAAAATCTGAAATTAAAGGATTAATTCTGTTGAAAAGCTTGTTTGTGTAGACTAGAATAGAATTTTATTATGATCACTGATTAGAATTGTGTAGAAGAATAATTACAGTATATCACAAAAGTGAGTACAGCCCGTTACATTTTGTAAATATTTAAATCTATCTTTTTATGTAATAACACTGAATAAATAACGCAACACATAGCCATTAATGTCTAAACTGCTGGCAACAAAAATGTACTCACTTCTGTGATATATACTCTTTAATATACTTTATATTGAACATCTGTTTTATTATGAAAAGATATTCATAGATTAAAGTTTTGTATAAATAATAAGATTTGGATTTATCTGGAGAAGTAATTAGCTAGATATGATTTACACTGCTAACTATTCCTGTTACCATGTAATAAGATCTTCATTTATTTTGACTATGCCTATGTTTGGATACAACTTTTTTCAGTACTGAAATTCTCCATTTTATTCCATCATGTATAGTATTTCACAAATATTCATCAATATTTAGCTGGGGTTTTGCCATGTTTTATCTTAAAGCATAATTTTATAAAAAGCATTGTTATTTAGGAGATAAGGTAACAATACAAGTTTTCTTAATTATTGCAATTGAAATCTTGTTGCAATATTGACCTGAATATAAGGCTTATAACTGAATAAATCTGGTATATTCATAAATGGTAATAAATTTGAATCCTGGAAATATTTATAATGCCTAAAGGGTAGCACGATGACTCAGTGTTTAATAGTTGGCTGGAAGCTGAGCATCGCACAACAGGATGAGCTCCCATCTTCACCTATTTTCTGCCAACTAGCAATTCAAAAGCATGAAAATGCAAGTAGATAAATAGGTACCCCTTTGGTTGGGAAGAAACAGCACTCTGTGACATCATGCTGGCCACATGACGATGGAAATATCTTCTGACAGTACTGGCTCAATGATCCTTGAAACAGATGAGCGCCACCCCCTGTAGTCGATTACAGCTAGCAGAGTAAAATCTGCAGGAATTCCTTTCCTTCCTAAAGACTCACTGTCAAAATGTTGTAGGCCAGCTTTTCCTTTAAATTTCTTTAAATGTGATGGAGATCAAATTAGTCCATGTTTGATGAGAAGGCTTTGAATTGCAACCCAAGAACTTTTGGGGACACTGAGTTGCTGGCCTAGGATAAAACAAACTCCGTTTTGCCAAACAAACGAATTTCAGTATAAAGAAATTTAACCAAGTAAGAATAAAGATGTGGGTTGCAAGTGGTAATATGTCATATTTTATTAAATTTGGGTAATTTAAATTCTGAGATATATCCATTCAGACATATTTTGAAAGGTGTTAGTAATTCTTATCCATATATAGTCTTATTTTTGAGATCAGTATGGGCTTCTATTTTAACATTTGTTTCAATGAAGCCTCTTCATAACAATGCTAGTATTCATAGAGTATGTTGGGAGTCCTCTGTATAGAACAAAGCAATTAATCTGCTGCCAAGAATTTAAAGTTGTCTAAGATTAATGGGACTGGCTCTGTTTTAGCTATCTCACAATATCTATCTGTATTAGAACCAAGTTAACAGAGAGAAAACAAGCAGGGGGAAAGGAGAGTAACCAAAGAGACTGTGTGCTATTAGAGTTTGCATGTTCAGCTGTAAGATGTATTTTTTTTTCTTTCCTGTGACTTGCTGTTTGCCTAATATGGGTGATTGAATGACTATTCACTGCTGAGAAAATAAGAGACTGTAAGAGAATTAAAGGCTGCTAGATTCAAGAAAGCAAGCTCACTGAGTGAGTGCTAACAGGAGTTTTAAGTTAATTTTGCCAATTAAACTGGCTCTGAATGTCAAAGGGAATAAAAAGCTGCTCTATAGAATGGAATATAGGACTGATAAATTCTTAAGAAGTAAAATAATGCAATTGTGCTTTATAAAACACAAAAAAGTCATGTCAGTTGGTAACACACTCCTGCAAGGAATGCAATGGGACCAGGGTATAAAACCAAGAGCTATAGATCATTTAGTTTGATACCAGCCCTTGGAATGCCTTAAAATTGTTACTAAAAATCAGCATGCATTTGTTGGAATCAGTTTGACAAGATTTGTTTTTATCTTATTTATTTAATTATAACTTCCTTTAGAGTAAACTACAAATTCCTAGAAGTTAACTCAGTTAAATTGCAACAAAGATTTTGGAAAACCAATGAAGCCCAGACTAACATGAGAGTTTCTGCATTATGCTTGTAGTAGGCACAAATGGGATATAAATTCATTATTTTGAACAATGAAGCTGTACACATTCCCAGCAGATGAGATGAAGTAACAATGTTCTTAAAGTGGAATTTAGGTTTGCTATAATGAGTAGATCTAGAAGGACAGACGCAGGATGAAGATAAGCTAAAATAAGTTCAAAGTAGTAGCAAAAAAATAGTTGGCAACAACAACATAAAGAACTCAAAGAACTAGGATCTCATTTTCCTTGAATATATTAGACAAGGAAAAATTGTATAAAATAGATAATTTAAAAAGAACTATTAGTATAAGTAAAAACATAGTTTTTATTCATCATCAGAGTAGAGCTGGGAGGGACCTTGGAGGTCTTCTAATCCAGCCCTCTGATCAAGCTGGAGATCCTAAACCATTTCAGACAAGTGACTGTTCAGTCTCTTTTTAAAAACCTGCAGTGATGAAGCACCCACAAAGTCTGAAGGCAAGCTATTAATTGTCCTTGCTGTTAGGAAGTTTCTCCTTAATTCCAGGTTGCTTCTCTCCTTGATTAGTTTCCAACCATTGTTTCTTGTCCTGCCCTCTGGTGCATTGGAAATAAATTGGCCTCCTCCTTTTTGTGGCAGCCTCCCAAATACTGAAATACTACTGTTATGTCCTCCCATGTTCTTCTTTTCTCTATACTAGACAAACCCAAATTCTGCAACCATTCTTCAAATGTTTTAGTCTCCAGGCCTTTAATCATCTTAGTTGCTCTTCTTTGCACTTCCCCCCCCCAAAAAAAATTATACCAGAGAACATTTTAATACTTATTTATATTAAAAATAGATGGTGCTATTGGTGGGGAGGAAGTATTGCTGTTCTTCACAATTCACCATGAACAACAACTTGGAGAAAAATCTAGGAACATTTTCCTTTTCTACAATTCTTAGCGGGTTCAGCATATTGCCTATGATTTAACAGTCTCTCTTTGCAATTCTTCTAAAGAACATAAAGGACTTCTTTTACAAGAAATCACAGATTCAATAACTAAAATATAATAAAACAAGTTTAAAAATGCAGACAAACTATATGTCAGGATTCCAAGTAACACCCCCAGCAGAAGTAAAACTCCAAGGCAGGCATTCTCCTCAAAGTTCCTTTTTATTAGAGATGTCATATTGGCACATCTGGGAAAATCCAAATCTGAAAGGTCTCCAGGTTTTCCCCACACAAATCAAAATCCAAGTTCCTTCCTCTGCACCCACATGTCCACCACATGGTCCAATCATGTCCCTGTCCCAACTGGAGTTGCTTCCCAGTCACATCTATCCAGGTGCTGGCTGAGCGTCCTTGACTCCCAGAAAAAAGAATGTTGTTATGGCTGTATATCTCACCATGTCTCCATCCAACCCTCCTCCCGTTTCCCACAGTATGCCCATCTACTGAGTGTGGCAGCCCGGAAGATCCAAAGTAAAAGATGGCCACCAGGGCTGACACTATATGGATAATGGTAATGATGTACCTTCCTGTATAGACAGTTGACTTGAAAATAGTTTCTGTTAATATAAAAGGTGTGTGTGGGGGGGACAAAAGTCATATGATATTTGATAGTATCTTATTACTGGTATGAATACCGAGGTGGGTTTCAGCCGGTTTGCATCGGTTCAAGCGAACCGGTTGTTAAATTTTTGCCCAGTTCAGAGAACCTGCTAATCCCACCTCCTGTTAATCCCACCTCTGCCAACCCCTCCCTTCCCAGGAGTCCCTCCATGTGCCCGATTTTGGCTTCTAGGGAGATGCATGAGAACTTCCTGGCCCAGAATGGGGCACAGGGGGTGTTGCGCAGTACCTCGCGCCCCATTTTGGCTTCCAGGTTGATGCAGGAGGCTTTCCAAGCCCAAAACAGGGTGCAGGGGGCATTGCGTGCACCCCACCCCAGGGCCCATTTTGGCTTCTAGGGTGGTGCAGGAGGCTGGAAGAGCCCAAAATCCGTGCTCTAGGGTGAATTGAGAATGGGAATTGTGATTGCTCATAAGTAAGTAGGAACCAGTAAAAAAAGAATGGAAAAATCTCTATCTGTAGAGCAGTGCTTCTCAGTCTTAGCAAGTTTAAGATGGGCGACCTACATGCTGCCTGGGGAATTCTGGGAATTGAAGTCCATACACCTTAAAGTTGCCAAAGTTGAGAAGCATGGTCTACAATAGAGTTTAGGATTTTCCATTCCTGTTTTATTTAGAGTTTGATGCAATTAAATAAATCAGTTGTGGTTGATCTGGACTTTGATGATTAGGGAGGATAGAAAATAATGTAGAAAAATGTTAATCTTAGAGTAACAGTTTGATATATTTTTTACTTATATTTGTACCAAAGAAAGTTGGAAGTCATTCTATTTCAGTTTTCCTTCTTTTCCTCTTTCTTTCTTTCTTTCTTTCTTTCTTTCTTTCTTTCTTTCTTTCTTTCTTTCTTTCTTTCTTTCCTTCCTTCCTTCCTTCCTTCCTTCCTTCCTTCCTTCCTTCCTTCCTTTCTTTTAATTTCCTGAGCCTTTTCTTTTTTCAAATCTGTTTTTTTATTTGTTTATCCCTTAGCTTTGTATTTTTTTTGATGTAAGGTAAAAGCTTTGCATCACACATATGTGCTAATCATTCCTGACTCTAGTGGGCGGTGTTCATCTCCATTTCAAAGAGCCAATGCTGTCCAAAGATATCTCCATGGTCATGTGGCCGGCATGACTAAACGCCGAAGGTGCATGGAACTTTGTTACCTTCCCACCAAAGGATTCATACATTATTTGATGTATGAAGGATCAAATACTCAGCCATTATAATTCTACATTCACCATCTCTACTGTTTGTGGGAGAGGCAGATATGGTGGGGGCTGAGGGCCAAATTATGTTTGGGAAACACGGGTTCGCTGTTTAAGAGCGATCGCGCGTTCCGACCCACATCACCCTTCTCACACCCCTGGGTGCTCGGGATTACAGGACCCTGGTCTCAGGCTGATGTCGCTTAATGCCAAGTCTGTGGTACATAAGGCTCCCCTCATTTACGACCTCATACAAGAGGGTGGAGCGGACCTGGCGCGCATTACAGAGACCTGGTTGGGCCATGAGGGAGGTGTTCCCCTTAGTGAGAGCGTGTCCCCACTTTTAATTTTTTAAATTTGCTTAATTTTATATTATTACTCTGTTTTAAGTATTGTTGTGGGGGGTGTATGAGGAGAGTGGCTGTGTGTTGTGTATGAGGGGATTGGGTGGGCGACCTGTGGCCCCCTCCACTGAGTGCAGATGCAGAAGTGGATGGGGGCCCAGATCCGCCCCCCCATCCTGGTATGAATGATGAGTGCGGCCTGTCGGGAAGAATGGGGGCCATGGGAGGTGGGCGGGGGTCTATGGCAATGGGGGAGGGTCGGGGCATTTTGGTCATGACTGGAGATATGACCGGAGCTGTGGGGCTGGTCATTACCGGGGAAGAAGGATTCGCTACCTTATAGCGATTCCTTGTTCCGGCCCTACTGGCTCAACTCAAGGGCCTGGTGCCAGAGGAGAGCAGGGCCCTCGTCTCAGGTTGCTGTTGCTAAATGCCAGGTCTGTAGTAAATAAAGCTCTCCTCGTCTGGGACTTAATTTTAGACGAGGAGGCAGATCTGGCATGTATAATTGAAACCTGGCTGGGCCATGAGGGAGGAGTCCCCCTCTCGGAAATGTGCCCAGATGGGTTCCAGGTGCTACACCAGCCGCGACACTAGGGAAGGGGTGGGGGAGTGGCAGTTATTATCCGAGGGTCATTAACTCCTCGCAGGATCCCTGCCCCAGAGATCGTGGGGTGTGAGTCCCTTCTCCTGAAGTTGGACCTGGGGGTTCAAGTGGGCTTGTTTTTGACATACTTACCTCCCAGCTGCGTCACAATCGCCCTGCCTGCGCTCCTAGAGGCGGTAGCGGGGTTGGCGGTGGAGTTCCCCAGTCTGATGGTACTGGGGGACTTTAACCTGCCATCCCTGGGCGAACACTCTGATGGAGCACAGGAGTTCATGGCTTCCATGACAACCATGGACTTGACCCAAGTAGTTCAGAGTCCAACTCATAGAGCGGGACACACACTCGACCTTGCATTTCTCTCGGGGCAGTGGAGATGTGATCTTGAATTAAGGGGAATAGAGATCTCACCCTTGTCATGGTCAGATCACTTCCTGCTGAGGCTTGACTTTGGGATGCTACTCCCCCATCGCAGGGAGGTGGAGCCAATTAAGTGGTTCTGTCCCAGGCGCCTGATGGATCCGGAAGGATTCCAGAAGGAGCTTGGAGGGATACCTGACTCCCTTGCCCACAGCCCGACAGAGGCCTTATTCGCAGCCTGGAATGTTGCAGCGGCTGAGGCTCTGGATCAGATTGCGCCTTTGCGGCCTCTCCGTGGCAGTGGATCCAGGAGGGCACCTTGGTTCATTGAGGAACTCCGGGAGATGAAGCGCCAAAAGAGACACCTAGAGCGACGCTGGAGGGCTAGTAACTCCGAAACTGACCGAACACTGTTAAGAGCCTTTATTAGGACTTATTTAGTGGCGATACGGGCGGCAAAATGCACATATTTTTCTGCTCCTATTGCATCCGCGGAATCCCGCCCAGCTGCCCTGTTTAGGGTGACCCGCTCCCTCCTAAAAGGTGAGGAAGCGGGGGAACCCTTGCAGGGAAGAGCTGAGGAGTTTGTCCAGTTTCTGTCGGATAAAATCACTCAGATTAGGGCGGACCTGGACTCTACTTGGGCAGCACCAGTTGAGATGCCAAGGGGGGGGGGGTCTTAGTCAGATTTGCTGGGATGAGTTTGAGTTTGTCACCCCTGAAGTGGACAAGGCCATGGGAGCGATGAGTTCCTCCACCTGTTTATTGGACCCGTGCCCCTCCTGGCTGATTTTGACCAGCAGGGAGGTAACAGGAGGCTGGCTCCAGAGGATTATGAACGCTTCTTTACAGGAGGGATCTTTCCCGCAGCCACTTAAGGAAGTGGTGGTGAGACCCCTCCTTAAGAAGCCTTCTCTGGATCCAGCTATTCTTAAGAACTATCGCCCTGTCTTCAACCTTCCTTTTTTGGGAAAGGTTGTTGAGAAGGTGGTGGTGCTTCAACTCCAACGGACCTTGAATGAAGCAGATTATCTAGACTCCTTTCAGTCTGGCTTCAGGCCTGGATACAGCACAGAAACTGCTTTGGTCGCACTGACCGATGATCTCTGGCAGGCCAGGGATAGAGGACATTCCTCTATCCTGGTGCTTCTTGACCTCTCAGCGGCTTTCAATACCATCGACCATGGTATCCTTCTGCGACGGTTAGGGGAGGTAGGGGTGGAAGACACTGTTCTACAATGGTTCTCCTCTTACCTCTCTGACAGGTCGCAGTCGGTGTTGGTCGGGCGACAGAGGTTGACCCCTAGGCCCCTTAAATGTGGGGTGCCGCAGTCGGTCTTGTCCCCCCTCCTATTTAGCATCTACATGAAGCCGCTGGGTGAGATCATTCAACAGCATGGGGTTAAGTATCATCAGTATGCTGATGATACACAATTATATCTCTCTGCCCCGTGCCAGCTCAGTGTAGCGGCGGACGTGATGTGTCGGTGCCTGGAGGCTGTTAGGATCTGGATGGGGGTAAACAAACTCGTGCTCAATCCCAACAAGACCGAGTGGCTATGGATGTTCCCCCTGAAGGACAGCCCAGATAGTCCATCCTTGATCCTGGGGTGCGAAAACATGCCCCTCAGAGAGGGCACGCAACTTGGGGGTCCTCCTGGATTCACAGCTGACACTGGAACATCATCTGTCAGCTGTGACCAGGGGAGCCTTTGCTCAGGTTCGCCTGGTGCACCAATTGCGGCCCTACTTGGATCGGGAGGCACTCCAAACTGTCACCCATGCCCTAGTCACCTCAAGGCTGGATTAGTGCAACGCGCTCTACATGGGGCTACCCTTGAAAAGCATTCGGAGACTGCAACTAGTCCAGAATGCAGCCGCGCAAGCAATATTGGGTGTACCTAGGTACACCCATGTTACTTTCAACATTTTTTATTTATTTCATTTTCATTTTCATTTTATACAATCACTTATATACTGTACGTAACAAAAAACAAAGAGAAAAAAAAGAAAAAAAAACCCAACATAACACTTCAATCCCCCAATCTCCCCCTCCAACTTTCATTTCACCCCTCCAGCATTCCCCTCTTCTACTTCCCTTCCCCCTCAAACATCTCCCCCTCCCTCCATCTCACCCTCCTTACATTCCCTCTCACTCCCTCTTTACTTCTCCCTCCTCTTTCCCTCTTCTCCTCGCTTTGGTGTATCCATCAGTTTGTTTGTTTTTTTTTTAAAAATAAAAGAGAAAAAGAAAAAAAAAAAGGAAAACAAGCCGCAGTATACAAGTGAATTCTTATTGTTCTAAGAATTGAAACTGTAATTCCACCCTCCCCCCTCCCCCCTATAATCCCCCCTCCCTAACCCCCTTACGGCTTCGCAGGTCCCATACCCGGCATAATTCTTTAACAAGCATTTGAGTATAATAAGGCCAGCTAACTTTAAAATTAAAAAAATAAAATAAAAGAAAAGCCAAAAAAAAAAAGAGAATAATAAAAAATAAAAAATAAAAAAAAAGCACACACACACCCAAAAAGAAAGGAGAAACAGAGAAGGGTCAATAAACCCACTACGTTAACACAGCTTCCCATTATCTATAAATCTTAAACAATGTAGCTCATTCCAAATTTCGATTATTTTACTACTTGCAGGGTTTCAAACTGTATTAGAGCCAGGTAAGTTGATCAATTAGGATTCCCCAACTAAAAGTCTCATTGCTTTGTCTATCTATTCAAACCTTTAATTTATCTCTTTTTTATCCGAATATCCAAACCTTTCTATAAAACCATTAAACTCAAGTACTTCTTTCATTTTTCATTTCCAACACCTCCCTTTCTATCCTTACCCACCTCCACATGTAAATTTTTTACCTTCCACCCTGCCTTTATTCATATCCACATATATATTTTATCCGCGTCTATTGCTCCTCCCATATTTACTCCACTTTCCTGAAGACTCTCCGACCAATCTTTCTTGACCTTATATTGAAATAGCAACTCAAACAAACATCAGCTTGCATTCTAGCCCCAAGTAGTCTAATTAAGCTTTCGCTACCCTTCCCTCTCCCACGCGCCTCCCAACTCCGTTCGTCCCAGACCACAACTCAAAAAGATCGCAATCTCCGCTCTCCTCGCCTAGGAAAATAATTCATGCGCAATTTGAGTTAGAGTTCAGACAAATCTTATATACAATATGTGTCCACAATCAGCAACGCTTCTTTCAGTCTCCATGTCTCATCATTGATATACAACTTTTCCATTTTATCCCAGACGGAAATCATAAAGCTTTAAGAACATCGCTAAGTCTTTATTCTTTAGTCTTCTGCCCTTCCGGAAGAGGAAAGCAACACCCTCCGCCTTGTAGCCACGTGTCTCGCTGTTTGTCTTCTCCTTCTCCTTGTCTCTCTCCAGGTCCGGATGAATCAGGAAGTCCCGCCTTCAGGGTCTCGTAGTAAAATTCTCGGGCTTCACAGACAGAATTAATGCGGTGTTTTTGGTTGCCAAATGTAACTGTAATACCAGCTGGGACTTCCCATTTGTATGGAATCTGAGAATTTCTGAGTTCTTCGGTTAAGAAAGCGTACTCTCTCCTTGTTCTTAATATTTGAGATGGTATCTCTTTAAAAACAATCAAGTCCTGTCCATCAATTCTCAACCTCTTGCCGTAAAGCCTCTGTATTATCTCATTTCTGGATTCCCTTGTGGTAAAGTATATAATTATGTCCCTCGGAAGCTGTCGCTGTTTTGCTACCCACGAATTCTGGCGGTAAATTCTTTGAATCTGCCAATCAAAGTTAAATCCCGGACTTCCCACCAAGCGACTGAAAGCCTCAGAGAAGATCTGTTTCAAATTCTCCTGTTGGTTTTCACGCAGTCCTCTAACTCTTATTGCAAAGGCAGTCTTATTATAATTTATCATGACAAGTTGTTTTTGAGCAGTTTCAATTTCCTGTTGTAACGTTTGAATTTTGGATATCAAATTAAGGTTAGTTTCTTCCAAAAGTTCCAATTTGTCCTCCGTTTCAGCAATATAATCTGTCATGACTGTCATTACTCCGATCATATCCTCCTTTGCCTGAGCAATTTTAGCATCAAATTGATCATATAAATCCGATATCAGTTGATTAATTTCCTGTCTGAAATCATTAAGCGTTTTGAGAAGAAATTCTTGTGTTAACAAATCTCCCGTGGAGGGTGTAGGAGGCAAGGGTAGCGGCTTCATAGCAGTTTTTGGAGATATGTTATTAAGGAAGCGCTTCTGTTTAGATTTGGGAGCCATTCCAGAATAAAAATAAAAGACAAGCAATCAAGCGAGCCAAAAATCAAAGTCTCTGCTCCCCTCAGTTAATCTTTTAGCAATTAGTACGGAGAAGCCTTCAGGAGGGTAGGGCTGACTAAGTACGTCACATCAAACACAAAAGCTACGAGATCGCCATCTTGTGACGCAGCTAAAAAACAAAGGGAGCCTTTTGCGAAGTTGAAGCTGGTATTTTAAATAGTAATGGAAGAAATTCCTCAGGAATGGTCCCCGCCCGGATTAACATTTAAATAGCTTAGCTTTGTCCTGGGGGGGGGGGCAATCTGCCTAGGGCTGCAAAAAAGGCAGCGCGGAAAACTGGCCGGAGTAAAGGCTCAGCTAATGTTGAACCTCTTCTCCATTCACAGCAAAAAAAAAAAGCTATGAATTACAAAGAGATCCTAACGACTGACCTTCTCCCTGCCCCTTTCTGCCAGAAAGGGGAGATATCTATAGATCTTATAAGATATACGAACCAGAATCCTGACAGGAGCTTCGTTGAGCTCCCAACGGCGGCAGGCTCCTCCCCCCGAAGCCCCGGTACACCCATGTTACACTTATCCTCCGCGAGCTGCACTGGCTACCCATTGGTCTCTGGACGCAATTCAAGGTGTTGGTTATTACCTTTAAAACCCTACATGGCTTAGGACCAGCATACCTGCGAGACTGCCTACTGCCACACTCCTCCCAGCGGCCGGTAAGATCTCACAGGGTTGGCCTCCTTCAGATGCCATCAGCCAGACAATGTCGGCTGGTGGCTCCCCGGAGGAGAGCCTTCTCTGTGGCTGCCCCTACCCTTTGGAACCAACTATCCCCAGAAATCCAGACCTTACCCACTCTCATGGCCTTCAGAAAAGCTGTCAAGACCTGGCTTTTCCGGCAGGCCTGGGGCTGTTGACCTCATTGTTGAGGTCCAGCCCCGACTGAAATGAATGTATCTGTGTCGTTTTAACTTGTCTTATTTTATTTTTTACTTTCTTTTATTTTCTTTCTCTTCCCTTCTGTAAGCCACCCAGAGTCCTTCGAGATTGGGCAGCCTATAAATAAAATTAAACTTACAAACTTAGTGAATTATGCCCACCGGGCTTCCAGGCGTTTCACCAACCGAGAGTCCAGGGCAGGGGTGAGGGGGTGGCAGTGGTTATTAGGGAAAGTCTCAGACCTCAGGAGGTCATTATGCCTCAGATAGGCGGGTATGAGTCCCTTTTTGTGAAATGGGGCCTTGGAGTTAAGGTGGGCCTTTTTGTTACGTACCTGTCTCCCTGCTACGTTTCATCGGCCCTGCTGGAGCTGCTAGATGTGTTAGCTGGATTGGCAGTTGATTTCCCCAGGCTTATGATCCTGGGGGATTTCAATCTGCCTTCCATTGGCGAGACATCCGAGTCAGCTCGGGAGTTCATGGCTTCCATGATGGCTATGGACCTAACTCAGTTAATTCAAGACCCCACCCATAATGGGGGACACACGCTCAAACTGATTTTTGTCTCTGGGCAGTGGATGAATGATCTAGATTTAGGGAATATTTCTGTGTCATAGTCAGATCATTTCCTCATCAGGCATGACTTCCATACTGCTACCCCTCACCGCAGGGAGGCAGAACCGATAGATGGTGCCTGATGGACCCTCAAAGGTTCCTGATGGAGCTTGCGACTTTTCCTGAATCCCTTGCTCACAACTCGGAAGCCTGGGATAGGGCGGCCACTGGGGCTTTGGATCATGTTGTGCCTTTGCGGCCTCTGACCCAGTGTCGATCCCGGGTAGCTCCCTGGTTTACCAAGGAGCTCCGGGAGATGAAACGCCTAAAAAGACACCTAGAGAGTGGTTGGAGGACCAGCCGGTCTGAATCTGATCGAACACTGGTAAGAATTCATATTAAATCCTACTTAGTGGCGATAAAAGCGGCAAAACGGCAACATTTTTCCGCTCCTATCACGTCCGCAGATAACTGCCCAGCCGCCCTGTTTAGGGTGACCCGCTCCTTACTTAACCAAGGAGCTGGGAAAGACCCCTTGCAGGGTAGGGCTGAAGAATTTGTTCAGTATCTGCAGGATAAAATCGCTCAGATCCGGACAGGCTTGGACTCTGACTGGGTAGATTCAGGCGAGTCGATGGACTGAATCTTGTGGAGACCATCTGGGATGAATTTGATCCTGTGACCCCCGAGGGCATGGATAGGATTATGGGGAGACTCAGTGCAGCCACTTGTGTGCTGGACCCATGTCCCTCTTGGTTAGTCTCAGCTTCCCGGGAGGTGACATGAGGCTGGCTCCAGGCGATTACCAATGCTTCGTTGAGAGAGGGGTTCTTTCCCACCGCCTTGAAGGAGGCGGTGCTGAGGCCCCTCCTTAAGAAGCCTTCCCTGGACCCAGCTTCTTTAGCCAACTATCGTCCGTTCTCCAACCTTCGCTTTGTTGCGAAGGTTGTTGAGAATGCGGTAGCACGTCAGCTTCCCCAGTCCCTGGATGAAGCTGTCTACCTGGATCCATTTTAGTCGGGTTTCAGGCCCGGATACAGCACGGAAATGGCATTGGTCGCGTTGGTCGATGATCTCTGGCGGGCCTGGGACAGGTGCTGTTCCTCTGTCCTGGTCCTATTAGACCTATCAGCGGCTTTCGATACTATCAACCATGGTATCCTACTGCGACGACTCGGGGGGTTGGGAGTGGGGGGCACCATTTTATGGTGGTTCTCCTCCTACCTGTCGGATCGGTCGCAGTTTGTGTTGACTGGAGGGCAGGGATCGACCCTGAGGCGTGTCACTTGTGGGGTGCCCCACGGGTCGGTTCTCTCACCCCTCCTGTTCAACATATATATAAAACCACTGGGTAAGATCATCTGTGGTTTTGGGATACGGTATCATCAATATGCTGATGATACCCAACTTTTCATCTCTACCCCAAACCACCCAAACGATGCCCTCGACGTGATGTCCCGATGCCTGGAGGCTGTGCGGATCTGGATGGGAGGAACAGGCTCAAGCTCAATCCCTCCAAGACGGAGTGGCTGTGGTTTCCGTCATCCTGATTTGTGCATCTTGTTCCATCTTTGATGATAGGGGGAGAAATTTTAGCCCCCTCAGAGAGGGCCCACAATCTGGGCGTCCTCCTGGATACATGGCTTAGTTTAGAAGACCAGGGAGGCCTTTTACCAGGTTCGCCTGGTATGTCAGTTGCGCCCCTTCCTGGATCGGGATGCTCTATGCACAGTCACTCATGCCCTCGTCTTTTCTCGCCTGGACTACTGTAACACTCTCTACATGCGGCTGCCCTTGAAGGCTTCAACTGGTCCAGAATGCGGCTGCGCGGGTTATCATGGGGGCACCTAGGTGCTCCCATGTTACATCCCTTTTAGGCGGCCTGCACTGGTTGCCGGTTGTCTTCTGGGTGCGATTCAAGGTACTAATTATGACCTTTAAAGCGCTCCATGGCTTAGGCCCAGGGTACCTTTACCTGGAGCTTCAAAGTTTGCTGTTTGCTGGGGAGGTGTGTAGCTAAAAGACAATCTACATTTAGTAGATCTTCATCTGACTTTGGGGATATTTCTTCATAACCAAACAAAAGTGTATTTTCTGTGCAGTTCATCCCCTTGCTCGCTGGATCGCGATGTCATAAAGCAAAGCCCACATTTTGTTATTAACCCCCGCGCCCCATTTTGGGTGGCAGAGTGCTGCAGAAGGTTGAGTGCTGTCACGCACCCTGATGATGCCCACCCCGCCACATCCATCCAGCCGGTCATTAGGGATGAGAACCAGTTGTTAAATGATTTGAATCCCACCACTGTATGAATAACTGCCAATTTTTAAGAATACATAATTTTAAAGATATTCATTTACAAAAGGAACGGCTATAATCTTGAAAAAATCCTTTTATATTTTAGAAAATTTTTTAAAAGATGAGTAAAAGAAATGTGTTTTTATACAAAGCTTAAAAAAGATGGGAACCACACGCAGCTTGCTAAATCACTTCAACTAATGTTGATGGAAACAAAATATCCCTATCTATGAAAATAATTGATAGATGAGACAGTATCCCCCCAAAAATGTTTTCAGATATTCAAATATTGGACCTGGTGATGTTGGAGAGGTTGTGAAATAAATAACATATGTGCTAGAGATACACAAGGGTGATATCTTTTGGGGATGAGATATTTGAAAAATGTTCTTTATAAATGTGTGTCTTATAAAATCTATAAATATGAAAATATTTTACTAGAGAGAAATACAAAGAACTTAAATATTCAAATGTACAGATATTGAGGTTATATGGCTTGATAAGAATACTTATAAAAAATAGGTTGGAATGGTGGTTGACTACAATCAGATAATAAGGTAGTAGAATGATGTGGCTGTAGAAGAAAAAAGCAATATCTATTTTAGGTTACATCAATAAAATATTATTTTCAATAACAGGAAATTGTATAGTGTGCTTTGGTAAGATTTTTCCCTTGAAATCCAGTATGGGTACCACATTTTAGAAAAGATTCAGAATAAACTAGATCACATAAAAAAACTTCCACAAAGATATCCACGGATTAGTAACTAAATCCCATGAGAAGAAATTAAAGGAAATGATTATATTAAGCTTGAGAAAACTAAAGAGAAACATGTTGGCCCCTTTCTATTGAATTAAAATCACAAAGGGAAGATTCTAATTGAATATGAGAAAAAACCCTTTTGAGCAGTAAAAGCAGGTTCACAGTAAAATCAGGTATCATTTTGGAAGTTAGATAGACAACTGACCAAGAGGTTTTAATTTGGATTGTGGCACTAAGGAGGGGAGGGTTTGATTTGATAGCCTAAATGGCAGAGGTAGGATTCAGCCTGTTTGCACCAGTTCGGGCGAACTGGTTGTTAATTTTTTGTCTAGTTCAGAGAACCAGCAAATCCCACCTTTGGCTGGTCCCACCCCGCCCCTCCCAAGAGTTCCCCACACGCCCTGTTTTAGCTTCCAGGGTGGTGCAAGAGGCCTTCCAGGGCCAAAATGAGGCACAAGGCATCGCGTCCCCCTGCACCCCATTTTGGTTTCCAGGATGGTGCAGGTGATTCCTTTAGGAACCTCCAATATGCAAACTGGTTACTTATCCTAAAATGAATTCTGTTTACCTAGAGCTTCAAATTTTGCTATTTACTGGGAAGGTGTGTAGCTAGTGTACATCTGACTTTGGGGATATTTCTTCATAACCAAACAAAAGTGTATTTTCTATGCAGTTCACGCCACTTGCTTGTTGGATCTGGATGTCACAAAGCAAAGCCCACATTTTGTAATTAACCCCCGCTCCCCGTTTTGGCTGGCAGAGTGCTGTAGGAGGCTGATTGCTATCATGCCCACCCTGGCCATGCCCATCCAGCCACACTCTCCGTCCCAGTCACTAGGCAGAGAACCAGTTGTTAAATTATTTGAATCCCACCACTGCTAAATTGTCTCTTTCAAATCTTTCAAATGGAAACTTAAAAGTAGAACAGATTGGGAAAGGATAATGCCAAACAGTAGGAATAAGAAAAAATGTTGAAAGTATTACGTGAAGCACATCATGGTTTAAGTCTTGAACTGGTCTTATAGTTCAAAGTGTGACCTACTTTTTGACATCATGTTAAGCCTTTAATCTGTGTTTATTGATCTTACTGTAAACTACATACTGTTCATGTATTGTACCGATAACATTGGAAACATATGGATGCTTTAAAATGGTCAGGAGAAGATAATTATGATGAAGAAAAATCCAAGATTTAAAAAGAGAAAAAGTATGAATATATATTCAAAGAACATTTAATGGAAAGGTTCATTATAACAAACTTTTGTGGCATTATGCTAAAGAAACTATAAAAAATCACACTATAGAAAGCAAAGATGAAAATATATCTTTTAAAAGAACTTAGTGAGCTGTATGCTGATTTTTTAAGGTGTTTTTCAGAGTGTGAATCTCTGCAGAAATAAATTCTTTTGATCCAAGATAAATGTAAAATGGTAACTTAAGTGACATTTCAGTGGTATTAAAATGTTAAAGAACAAAGAGAAAGTTACTTTAAAAAAAAAAATCTAATCTAGAATTTAGTATTCTTGGAGCTGTGGTTTATTTTCTCTGTTTTATTATTCCAGTGCATCTCCGGCATTAGAGTGGGCTGTTCCTCAGTCATCAAGACTAAAATACAGGCAGCTATTCAACAGTCATGATAAAACAATGAGTGGACATTTAACAGGTACTAGGACATGCGTTTTAATGAACACTTTAAAAATTATATTCAGTTTAAATAAAACACATTTAAAATGTATTCAGTTTTAAAATATGTTTGGTTTGATTAATTCTGCTAAATACTTGGAACTTGTGTAATGCAGCGGTTAAAAAGTCATGCCAATCAATGAGATATTAGTTATATTAGTGAAGGGGAACTTCTGGATTTAGAAGTGCTATGTCTCTGAATGCTAACTATTAGGGAAATAAAAGTGAGCCAGCATTTTGTTGGTCTCTTTTGGAAAATACATGTTGTGAAATGTGGGACTTTGATTGGATTCATCTATTTTATTTATTTATTTAACTGTAATCTTTCAGACCAAAATCCTCTTACAGCTGCTTGCAACCAACATAAATAGTTTAAATTAAGGACCCTGTTGATAGTATTAGATAAACAAACTTTTAAAATTGTTTTTTTTCCCATAGAGCAATTTGTGATAATGGCTTTCTGGTGAAATACAAGAATACCTGTTTTAACAATATCTCACCTTTAAAAAAATGCAGTTTTTAAAGTATTTATTTATTACAGTAATCGCAACCCCATGACAATTCTAAAGGAGACTCAGCAACCTACAACATTAGCAAAATAATCTAAAGGCATAAATAATCAGGACATAAAAACAAAGTCAAAATCAAAAAATAATCACCACAAACAAAAATAATCATGTATCCTGATCAAAACTGTATGGTATAGGTTCTAACCTGTTTCTAGAATTGTTGCAAAATGGATGCTCCACCAACTTCCATGAGGAAATACTCCATAAGGTGGGAGCTATTATAGAGATGGTCTGCTGTCATATCCATATTTGAAGGCAACAAAAGGGAAGGGAACTTTTGGCAGACTATTTCTTGAGGACCAGTCTTGACTGGTGAGACTGGATGAACAAATTGAGTTCTAACAAGATGTTAACCTGATTAGGGCTCTTTAACTATTGCAAATGCTTTGGCAAGTTTATATGTATTTGCCTGCTTCCATTCCCTTATTGTGACTGTTAGGTGAAATATTTTTAAGGCCAATGCTATTTCAACATTACAACATGTTGTTTGGTTAGGTGAAATAAAATTAAGTATTCTGCATTACCATTACTGAGGTACAGCATTAGTTCAATTGCAAATCATAATAGTAGACTGTGAATCTATGCTGGGCATATGAATGCAGTATGATATATTTCCCTTTTCATTTTTTTGCTGTTATACTTATTACTAGAAATTGAGCTCTAAAGAAAGCCTCTTATTCCTTAGCTTTCATCAATTTTTATATGTGAGCCCCCTCTATCCTGTGAACACTCTATGCCTTTTATTGAGCACCTATGCAAAATATGCATAATATGGAAATGTTAGTATATAGCAGCAGAAATCGGACAGTATCACCTTTTTTAACTAACAAGTTTTATTAATGGAAATATTTCTATGTATACATACATAAAATATAATATACAAAGCTGTAGAACTAATTGTTCCATTGATTAGAAACATTTGTCTTTGCCATTAAAACATGTTGATAATCTTCAGGAAAGTTGTTTTTACATTTCTTTGGAATAGAAAAGAGTTTTTTTCTAAAGGGCTGCATTGTTTAAGAAAACAATAAATATTTCATCAGAGTCTACTGCACTTGGACGGCTACTAAATTGGATTAAATAAATAAAAATAAATAAAATCAAAGCAACCATTTAAAAAATTCTGTATTAAAATGTATTATTGTGGCACGTTTTGCATTTACTAGGTCCACAAGCAAGAACTATCCTTATGCAGTCAAGTTTACCACAGGCTCAGTTGGCTACAATATGGTAAATGTTTTTCATAAAATTGTTTATCATCAGTTTATTTTCCAGATCTCACTTGTTTGCTTTATTTCAAATTTAAATTATCAACAATCTTTAGGGTAGACTTATGAAGAGAAAAATGCTTATTTCAATAAATTATTTTAGAATGTGTTCCAAATATACCTCTTAATGTTCTCTTACCTCTGTAACAGAATATGAATTATCACCATATTCCCAATTTAAAAGAGCTGCAAATATAAAGGGAGAGGTTCACTTTAGATATGAAGTTGAAAAAGGTATAAGAAAAGCTACTGAGAAAGTGCCTTAGCATGAGTGTGAGCTTATTGTTTGCACCTTTTTGATTCAAATGCATATTTACTTGGGATTGAATAGCTACCATGCAAGTCCAGGAAAAGCTAAAGCCAACAGGTGTGCTGTGTTTTCCTCTCCTAAATCACCTTTTTAAATTTGGAAGTAAAGAGCAGAACATCTCTAATAATAGCTAAATGATGCCAAGAAGAAAATAGGACAAAGGGATTAAATGCAAAAAAAGATGGAAAAAGCTGGATATGCATGGGCACATAGATTATTTAATGAGTAAATCTTGAGTAAGGTAACGGGGAACACTAAGAACATAGTCTCTTCCTTCTTCTTAGTTTAGCTTTAATAGAAAAAGAAATAGTGAAAATTTACTTAACTCTTTTTTCCCTCTCAATAGGAATCTTTCAGATATTGATCAAGATGGAAAACTGACAGCAGAAGAGTTTATTCTAGCTATGCATTTAATCGATATGGCTATGTCAGGACAGCCATTGCCACCTGTGTTATCCCCAGAATATATTCCCCCTTCATTTAGGTAAAATTTAGAGCTTGTGATTTTGATGCTGAATTTTATCTTTGGAATTCTACTCCTTATTTTGGTGTACTTTAGATAGCTTTATTATGTAAGGTATATAATGTCCAAGCCTGTCATTTCTTCTAATTTAGAGAGGTATTTTTTTTTGTCTAAACATAGTTTTAAGTTCTATGCAATTATGTTGTAGGGAAAAGCTAGGGATCCTTTTGTGAACCAGGGTCATCTACTTTTAATAAATTACAAATTTCCTGTGGAGTTGCTTCTTGGTCTGGTGGCTTACCCTGGTACACAAAACGATTCCTAGCTTTTCCGTAGAGCATAACTATAGAAAAATATATCATTGATGAGATCTTACACTGGATCAATGCCCCCTTCCCTTTCTGACATTCTTATTGCTGCAGAACCTGCAAACCAGATGGGCAGATTTAATAGATGGCAGCATTGCTTCCCTGCCTTTGCCAGGTCTCAGTTCTATGCTGCTTGTTCATTACCAAATCACGAACACATACAGTCTTATTGCAGACAAGACTTTTATATCACTGTTTCAATCAAATGGCTTTGTAAGTTGAATTTATCCATTGTATTAGGTTCCAATGAATGTCCTGTCCTGCAGTTTATTTAGGTTTAATGATTTGAAATTTAACCTTTAAATTAGTTATCTGCATAGTTGGGTAGGAAATAAAATGATAACATTAGAATAAATAACAGTAGTTTTGTGTGTGGGCATATATTTTAATGTATTCTTTATTGATAGAAGAGTTCGTTCTGGCAGTGGTGTATCTGTTACTAGTTCAATATCTGTAGAGCAACGGTTACCAGAAGAACCAGTATTAGAAGAAGAACAGCAGCAACTGGAAAAGAAATTGCCCGGTGAGTGAAAATGTAAATGAGTAAATTTGGGCTGCCTATTTTTGAAAGATACTATGTTCTGGAAAACCAACATTTATTTGAAATTAAGAAACATGTATTTTATGGAAATTATGTTGTGTGATATATAGGTTGCATTTGAACCAAGAACCCTTTATTACATTGTTGGTGTGAGAAAACCCCAAGGAGATTATGTAAAATAGAACACAAAAACTATATTTGCAGAGGTCATGTCAATAATATTTTTCACTTTAGCTTTTCTGTCATCAAGATTGCAGTGCAACTGTTTCTCACATTATTTTGGAAACAGTCATTATAGCAGCAGAGTAGATTGATGCTACTCCTGGAAATTGCCATGAAAATGGCAACTTCAACATTACCGTATTTTTCGGAGTATAAGACGCACCAATATTTTGAAGAGGCAAATTAAAAAAAAAGTTTTTGCACTCTGCAGACCTCCCAAAAATGACCCATTTTTCGTGAAAACGGGCCCATTTTTTTTTTCAAAAAGGGGGCATGCATAGCCTTTAGGACGCTTATAGAGTGCTCCTGGGAGCTGGTGGGGGGGGCAATAATGAGCAAAAACCGGCCCATTTCTTTGCTCATTTCTGCCCTCCCCAGCACCCAGGAGCACTCTATAAGCCTCCTAAAGGCTTTGCGCGGCCATTTTGGTGAAGGGGGCGGGGTTCCAGGAGGCAAAAAATGCTGTAGTCAGTGTATAAGGGTACCCAGATTTTCAGCCTCTCTTTTGAGGGAAAAACGTGCATCTTATACTCCGAAAAATGTGGTATTTAGAATTTCCAACATTATTTTTTTCACAAATTGAAAGAATTGTACTACCGTATTTCCACGAAAATACGGCAGGGTCTTATATTTTTTTGACTCACCAATATGGCCTTGGGCTTATTAAAGGGGAGGGCTTATTGTTTTTGGGTTGCTGGGTGGCTGCTCCCTTGCGAGCGGGCTCCCGAAGAGCTGGGCACAGCCTCAGGATCGAATGGCTGTGTTGCGCTGTAGCAGCAACACAGCAGCCATGAGGTGACCACACTCACGAACAGCCGCCCGGCAACCCCCCCTTTCCAGCCAGGCACAGCGCCACTGACCGATCTAGCGGTAGCTGGAAGGCACCAAGCAACGTGAACACCTGTTCGCCGCCTCCTGCGGCTCGGCGCCTTTGGACTGCCCCTAGGTGAGTGAAGGTGGCTCTGCATGGCTGAAGAGGGGGGTTGCGCAAGCGGCTTTTCTGCTCCCCGCTCATGCGAGTCACAGGCTCACAATGCCCTTGGCTAACTCTACAGTACCTGCAGAGCCAGGGCATCTCCGCTGCTGGCATTGCCCGCCGCTTGGGTTTTTTTTTCCCGGCGGACAGAGGATGGATGCCACTCTGAGAGTACGCTCTATGGTTGTATGCTACCATAGAGCATACTCCCAGAGCGGCATCCGTCCTCTGTGCTTTGAAAGCCGAAAACAAAAAAACCTGGGTGGCGCCAGCAGCGGAGATGCCCTGGCTCTGCAGGAAGCCCACTTGCAAGAGAGCAGCTGCCTGGCAACCCCTTTCTTGAGCACAGCGCCACTGGCCAACCTAGTGGTACCCCGAAAGCACCAAGCAACGCGAGCACCTTTGCCCCCCACCTCGTTCTGCGGCTTGGCGCCTTTGGGATACCGCTAGGTTGCCAAGGGGAGGATTGTTCAGGGGACTTATTTTCAGGGGTGGGCTTATATTTCCCCCCAGTATTTTTTCAATTTGGGAGTCCTTATTAATAAAGGTGTTTATTGTATGATTCATCATTACAATTTTAGTAAACCAATTACTGCTCCACAAATCATAACTGATAGTATCTATTTACTGGAGGCCAATTCCCATTTGATAGCATGAAATATATATAATGGTTATGACATATGGAAGAGAAATGCTTGATAAGAAATTTTGCCTAAAGTATGATTGCCAACTGTGGTATATGGAAGACTTATGAAGTATCCTTAGCATTATTTAACTATAAAGTATTAAGGAATATTGTGTTTCTTATATATATATCCATTTACAAGAATAATAAAGATCAGGCGTTTGTATATAGCATTTTACAATGTTAAAGTGCATTCCAGATAGACTATATGAGTGGAGCAGTAGCCTAGAGGTGGAGTTCTTGCCTCACAATCAGAAGGCTATGAGTTTGATCCTAGGTAGCGGCAGCTATTTCACACTCTGGGCACAATGAGTAAATATCTGCCGTGAACTCTACATTGGCGACAGGAAGGGCATCCGGCCAGTAAACACCCAGCTTCATTCAGTTGCCCGACTCCACCTCCATGTAAGGGATTACGGGGTCATTAAAAGAAAAAAGAAAAAAATAATAATTCCAGATAGGCTACATAACTTCATGTTTATATATGCACAAAACACATCTGAATTGTAATTGTAACATTTTTTAAAAGTTACATTTGAAGATAAAAAACGTGAGAACTTTGAACGTGGCAATCTAGAACTTGAAAAGCGGAGACAAGCTCTTTTGGAACAACAAAGAAAAGAGCAAGAACGCCTTGCACAGTTGGAAAGAGCAGAGCAGGAAAGGAAGGAACGTGAACGGCAGGAGCAGGAGCGGAAAAGGCAACTGGAATTAGAAAAACAATTAGAAAAGCAAAGAGAATTGGAACGCCAAAGGGAAGAGGAAAGGAGAAAAGAAATAGAAAGGCGTGAGGTAAACAAATATTTTCAGAGGAACATTCATAGTTGAAAACTTATATTGGGATTATTATATGTTATTTCTTTTTCTTTTTTCTGTTTTCTTTTCAAAGTTATATAAATGAGATATTTGGCAAAATGGGGAAGGAATCATTTAATGTTTTTGCAATATTTTGTCAGAAAGGTACTTATAAGTATTGTTTCCTTAACTTGGCTCTAAATCATGACCATGTAAACTTTGGCTGTTAGGTTGCACCGAATCTAAATTATTACTGCCCACTGTTTATCTTTTAAGCATAAATAAATGGTCTGGTACTGAAACTTTAAAAAGTCCTTGCGAGTTTGGGATTTAAGGACAGTAAGACATTGTTTACCTCACCAGGGGACAGTTTTTAGCAACTTATTTATCAAATAATATTTGATAGTTGCTTTTATTATTATTTAATTGCTAGTTACTGAACTTTTGTAGAATGTTCATCTATGCCTTTCAAACAGGTTTTGCCTAATTATCAAATTGTCTGAATTTTTTAATATTACTACTATTTACTAATTTTAAAATTAGTATACTAATTTAGTTTAGCTATCTTGTAAATCTCTGTTCATTTTAATAGATAACACATTTTTGTTTTTCATTCTTCGGCTTTGTAACCTTTCTACCTATAATCTTTAGTTCAGTAGAATAACATTTGAACTAACATACTAATATTTGTATGTATAAGAACTTTCTAATCTGGCTACTTTTCTTACATTCATAAATTGTGTACTCCTGGAGAGAGTTAATTTGCATAATCACACAAGTGTCTAATTAAAATCTATTTTAATTAGAGTAAAGATCCAAGGAAATATTGGGAAGGAAATTGAGGACTTAATATCTAGTTTATATTAGGAAGATGACAGGGAGACATATATCTGCACTTTGTATGAATACAATTATTACATACAGTACTATACATTATTGTATAGGTTGGAACTTATATTTTAATAGAACTACAAAAGTGAACAATTTTTTTTCATATTTTTAAACTAACAAAGGCTGCTAAAAGAGAACTGGAAAGGCAGAGACAGCTTGAGTGGGAACGTAATCGTCGTCAAGAATTGCTGAATCAAAGAAACAAAGAACAAGAAGATATAGTTGTTTTGAAAGCTAAGAAAAAAACTTTGGAGTTTGAACTGGAAGCTTTAGTAAGTGAGAAACATTTGCCAGATATTTTCAAAATTAGATTTTTTTCCATAATTTTTTTTCTAATCATCAAAACATAATTTCCTGTTTTTGTTTCATGCAAAAAGTGAAGGGGTTTGCCAGTCAGCATTAAATTGACGATATATTTTCTGTAATCATAGCTGCCAATTTGGCCATCTCAGCAATTCCATCATGTTTACCATCTATTCCTCCATTGTGCGTAAAGCTGAATTCCACTACCCCCGCCCCTTTGTGCATGTAATAATCTTGCTGTAAACTTTGTATTCATGAATCCCAAAACAAAGGTATCTGGTTTCAATTGCATACTGGTCTTTAAACTCTCCTGTGTTGTATTAATATATATTTAAACTCTCCTGTGTTGTATTAATATATTATATATATATAATTGAGTCCAGAATTTTCTAGGATTTGCCATAACCCATCAAGCACAATAAAGCGTCTTGTTTGGCTTTCTGGCATAAATTGGAAGTGCCTTTATAGTTCTCAACAATTTTTCTGGTGACATATGCCAACAATGCATCACTTTATAAAAAATATATATTATACACAATAACATGTTCATTGTTTGTACACAATTCTGTCTCAAATTCAGTCATACAGTGTTCAGAATCAAAAGTTATCTTATTTATTTTGCATCTTTCCAGCAATTGTACATAGGAAAACTGTTGACACATGTATCTTTCCACTGCCAACTCTTCTCTTGATTTTATTTTACACTAACTACACATGACCCACTGAGGCATCATTTCAGATATGTTTCCTTAATATCTCCTTTCTAAACAGAGAAACAGAAATGAACATAGGCAAAAAAGCAGAAGTGACTTCCGGTTTCTTGCCAGCTTGATTGCAGCTGACTAACCTCCAGCAGCTGATGGTTGCTGGGCCTGAGGAAGGCTAGGGTGGGACTGGCCTATCTAATCTCAAATAGCTGAAGGAGAGATCAATCTACTGAACCTCCAGGTGGCAGCACTGACACAGCAATACAACAGCACTGAAGTGGCCACAGATTTGTGAAATTTTAACCCCCTGGGACTCATGGTTCCAGATTTTGGACACTTTCTATAAATTAGCCCACTTGAAGAATGGGATCATTGATGCACTCTGAGCTTGGTGGTTTGCTTGCAGATGTTTCATTACCAAACTAGCTAATATCATCAGTGTACACTGATGATGATGTTACCTCATTGGATAATGAAACGTCTGCAAGAAAACCACCAAGCTTGGAGAGCACCAAGTGTGCTAAGTTCAACCCTGAGCTACAAATATTCTCGTCTGCTGGTACTATATGAATTTCCTTGGTTTAAAACTGTTGCCCTATTTCACCCAACTGAAGATTAAAGATAAAGGAAGACAAATTTTTAATAATATATTTTACATTCTCCTTGGCAAAATTCTAATATATCAGAGCAAGTTAACTTTTATATAAAATGCTTCTTGTGCTGAGAGCCACAAAGGTACTTTTGGGCACAATCTAGGTTTATATCTATTCCATATTCTGAATATGGTATGTCTAACAAAACAATATTTTATAGTTTACATTAAACTTAGTTTTGTTGTATCATAAATATCCATGCTACACAAATGTGAAGTTGTGTCCTTCTAATTCCAAAAGCCTTCTGTTTTTCAGTAGCATCCATTCTTTCATCCAGATTAAACAATAAACTACAAAATATAATTTTAAATCAGGTAAACCCAATCCTTCTCTTTCTTTTACATCTTGTAACAGTTTGTATTTAGCATGAGTTTTTCAGCTGGTCCATAAATTTAGTTATATCTTTCTACTATTTTGGGGGTGTGTGTGCATCAATCAAAATGGATTTTGTCTAGAACAAAAATAGCGTTTAGGCAAAACATTCATCTAGGTCATAAGAATTTTCCCCAATGGCAAGTGCATTTTCTTTCATCTTAACATATCTTTTTGAACTTCATTCCTAGTTGTAACATAATTATCTTGAAATAGCGTACAGTTCAAATTTATCATATACCCAAGTATTTTACCTTCTTAATCTAGTAATCCACTTTGTTGTTTAATTATATTTGATCTTGTTTCTTTTATTTTTTTCAACATCTTTTATTTCTGTTTCTTAATCTTAAAACATTGTCTTGTTCATTTTTGTATTTTACATGATTTAGCTAAATTTCATTGGTTATTTGTCCTTTTTATGAAATATAAATCAATTTTATTCATTTATAAAATTCTCTCCAAAGTTCATAACGTCCAAAACTTTAAATAGAAAAGTCCAATTCAAATTACCAAAAGTTTTTTCTGCACTTAAAAAAAATAATGCAGCTTGTTTTTTATTATGTTGTTCAAAAGATTCTAAAATATCCAGCACAATTTTAACATTCTTTTTACTGTCGTTTAGGTAAAAATCCACACTGATCTTCATGAATAAGTTATTGTAAAATTAGTTTCAATCTGTCAGCTGAGACTATTGTGAAAAATTTGTAGTCTTTATGCAATAATAATATTGGTCTATAATTTCTTTTTGAAATCAAATCTTATTCCTCTTTAGGTATAAATGCTATATTTGCAGTTTTGCAAGTTTCTAGAATCTTTCCTCTCTGTAAAATAAGATTATCTGTGTTTTGCAAAGGTTGTAGAAATCCATCCTAAAATTATTTATAGGAAGAGCCCAATAATTCATCTGGTACAGGTACTTTTTTTGTTTAAAAATTTTAATAGCTTCAGAAACCTAGAGAAGATGATAAGAAAGAAAGAAAGAAAGAAAGAAAGAAAGAAAGAAAGAAAAGAAAGATTATGAATGGATCTACAGCTATAAAAGGTTGTAGATCCATTCATAATCTTCCTTTCTTTATCATCTTTGGTAGATTTAAAAAAAAATATTCATCTATTTTCTCCAAAGGAATATCAAGCCCTTTATATAAATTGAAATAGTACTGATAGAATGCTTTTTATATTGCTGCATTGTCCATTAATACAGTATCTTTCTCTCTCTCTTGAAGTTTCAATATAATTTAATTTATTTTATTAATTTGGATGCTAGCTATTTCTCTGATTATTTACAAATTGAAGATTTGTCTTTGCATTAATTCCCTTTACATTTCTCATTTCTCTTACCTTCGATATCTATAACTCTTGCTGTAAGAGTTTAATTTGATGAAGATATTTATCTTTCTTGCAGGTTTCTTTAATTATTTTTAACTCATCTAAAATAGTCTGAGTTCTCTCTTGATTCTTTTTAAGTTCAGGATTATTTTCTGTGAAATATCTTCTAATAAAAGTTTTACTTGCATCCTGGGCATCCTTACATTTATATCTTTATTTAGATTTTTAAAAATACTGTTAATTTCCTTTTACAATTCTTTACTATTTATTTCTTTGTGTAATTGCATTTTATTTAATCTTCATCTAAAAGAATTATATTTTCTTTTTGTAGACTAAACTTTATGATCAGAACAAGGAATCTTTTTCAACTTAGAGGTCTAACTAAAAGAACTTGGAACCAGTTTTGCATTCCAATTAAAATCTGAGTAAACCACTATTTTCTTTCCCTGTTGAAGAATGATAAAAAACATCAACTGGAAGGGAAGCTTCAGGATATCAGATGCAGATTGACTATTCAAAGACAAGAAATTGAGAGCACAAACAAATCTAGAGAGTTGAGGATTGCAGAAATCACACATTTACAACAGCAGTTACAAGTAAGTTTATCGTTTTTAAAAACGTTTAAAATTAGATCTTATGTATTCTTGTATGAAAGAATAGGGCTTAATTTATGAGAGTTGAATCTATTAGTTGCTTAATTAGTATATGTGTTAGGCAATAAGTATGTGGCAACAGTGAAAATTAGCAGTATCCTAGGGAAATAAACTAATTTGTTTCCCATTTTTTTTCTCCAGAAGCCAGTGCACACGATGGGGTAGTTTTCTTTCCACGTCCCACAGAATCTATTCTGATACTGAAATTCAGTTAAGTTCAGTAGCTGTTAAATTATGCTGCTTAGGAGCAAGTGTATCTTAAAAAAATATTCCCACAGATACTTGAGGTTGGTCCCCTGGTTTTCTGAAGCAAAAAATGTGACATCTGGGATTTCAGGCAAATTTTCACTTTAAAATGCTTTCATTTCTTAATTTGGATGTTTTTCTACTCCTGCTGCCTGCTTTGTACTGCAGGCATTTCCCTAAGTATCTTTCCAAGACTATATTTAGTAACTTCTGCAGATAATCGTTAGTAGTTGAATTACTGAAATACTTTTAATTTGTCATAGCACAAATATTAACTATTAGAATATGCATTTTCTTATAATTCTCAAGCAGAATAATTCTGTTAGATGGCAATGATTATAGTTATATAGTGGCTGAACCCTATAAAATTACACTTTCATCAAAATTGATTTGGAATTCCTATGAAATGTCTTTACCCAATACCTGTTTTTACAGGCATGCACTAATATCTGGCTTACTGATAATGACAAGTGCTCTTCCCTTTCTGTTCTGTTGTAATAAGAACTCCAGTGAAATAAGGAAGACTTAGGGGTGAAAAATCTCTTCAAAATCTTGATATGTGAAAAAATGGGTGTAATTTAAGCAGGTTTCTTCAGAGGAAATATCCTAATGTTATCTTTGAGGTGGTATTCTAGTAACACAAATTTGTTTTCAAGATTTTATGGAATTTTTCTGTCACTTCAAAGTGACAGCAATAACACGTGTAGAAATCCTAGACATCATCTTCTATCCTCTTGCTTTATTCTATTGTGTTGTGAGAGGAAGCTGTGACTTACAACAGGGAGAAATATTTGGGGACTATTCTGCACAGTGGCTTTTTCTTTTTTAGCAGGCTTAAGGAACTGTTTTCTCAGAAAAGCGGTTTTTGGCGAATGATGAAGCAATTGTGATATGCTACTTGTGGTTATAACTACAACATCTCATGTTATTTCTTTTAGGAATCTCAGCAAATGCTTGGAAGGTTGATTCCAGAAAAACAGTTACTCAATGACCAGTTAAAGCAAGTTCAGCAGAACAGCTTGCATCGTAAGTTCATTTAAAAATGGTTCTTTGCTTGCAGAAATATATATATTGTAAGGTCATTCCATTTAAGAATCACTAAATCTGGAGAGTCTCTTAATATTCATTGTCAGTATTTTTTTTAAATAGGAGATTCATTTCTCACTGTCAAAAGAGCTTTAGAAGCAAAGGAGTTAACATGCCAGCAGCTTCGTAACCAGCTAGATGAAGTAGAAAAAGAAACCAGATCAAAACTTCAGGAAATAGATATTTTCAACAACCAACTAAAGGTAAACAGGTTTAAGTTATATTATAATTAAGCAAGTCTTCAACTTCACCATTTGCAGTATAAATTTTGAAAATTGATGTGAGCATGTATATCCAGTTTTAATTTTTTTAAAAAGACCTGGTCCCTGTTTTCAAGATGAATATGTTTTTGGTGGTAAAATATGCTATCATGATAAAAATGTAAGAGGACAGACGAAATGACGCTGATTGTATTATTGGAAAAATGTTAGCATTTCCTAATATTTGAAAATTGAAAATTCTTCCCATAAAAGTTTGAGAGTCCCAAAAGGTAACGTATTCATCTTTTATTAGAACGCACCTCTAAGAATTAGGAATTCTTAGAAAGCTAAATGGACAAGTATTAATCAGGTCAGAATAAGCTTTTGCTTGCTGGCTTACTCAGAATAAGGTTCTATTAAAAGAGTGGGATTTAGGCCAGGGAGATCCATAATCAGTAACAACAGTCTTGTAGGAGAATGTGATCATTGAACAAAATCCCATTAAAAACAGTCTAAAAGTTTAAAGCACATAATATTAAAAAAGCAAAAATAGTTATATAGTCAATATGAACAGATCACAGTGAATTTTACAAACATAAAACAGAATTTTAGTTCAAATTGGAGCTAGACTGCTTTTTTATTGCGCTCCTATCACATACTCAGAAATTGCAGACTTGATAAAATAGCTTAAATCCAGTGGTAATTTTATTACTGTTGAAGTTATCTGCAGTAGGTTGGAATGCCAGATAGCTGTATTAACCTCTTTGCTTAATTTTATAAATTGCATTGCACTGATTCCTTAGGTGCCTATTTACAAAAAGACAATCAAAACTGCTAGTTATCAGCTTATAAATCTTTTAAACACAATTAGCAAAATTTATGCTAAACATCTATATAATAATCTATAGTACTTCATGGAAGAATGTTTATTGCCCTAGAGACTGTATGTATGTATGTATGTATGTATGTATGTATGTATGTATGTATTTATTTATTTATTTATTTATTTATTTAAAAGCAGCATATAATTCAATTCCCAAGAATAGCCATTGAGTGAAGTTGTCAACCTCTAAATTATATTACAGTATTTCATTACAAATCAGGTTACCTCTGTGTTGCCCATTTCTGTTCAAAAAAGAGTGAAGCAGGGTTGTCTGCTTGCTACCTTCCTTTTAAATGTCTACATAAACCCCATAATCCAAACTCTAGAAAATACTGAATTTCATCCAGCCCAGTTGAGTAATAAATGTATATCATTTTTTATGAGATGATGCCATCATTCCGTTTTGAACAAATCAAAGCATAAATATCCATAAAGTGCAAGTTCTTGATATATAATTAGATTAACTGTTAAACAAATTATTCTGTCTTCAGTGCTGTTTGATGTGTACTTCTGCTTATTTTAATTTTATGGATTTTGGAATTTGTGTTTTTGATGGATATGTTCAATATATTAATGTTAATTTTATAAGAACATTTTATCAAGGGGCTGAGCAGCTTCCCTATGGGGAAAATTTGCAATGTGCTTACCTTTTTAGTTTAGAAAAAGAGTGAACAGGGTAGGCAGAAAAAAATTACCAAGTTTAGATTAGGAGAAACTATTTTCTTGGTTGGTATTAGAATATTGTTGTAACTTTATACCCAAATTCTGTTAATGTATTTTGACACATTTTAACATTCTAGGAATTCATGTTTGTTAGGCATTGTTAAGATGGTAAAACTAGAATTGTAACTATCATTTTAGTACAGTACTGTTGAGACGTGACATACCCTGTCCTATATGAACATAAATTAGTGATTGTTCTAGAACATCAGGCTTGGTTTTTGAGATTATAAAAATTATTCTGATGTTATTGATAGCACATCAAATCCAGAGCTGCCTTTTAGATTTCTATCTAAAAGGTAAGAAAATTAATATTTGAAAATTATTATCTTAAGTGATCAGTAAAAACAGGATGCAGAGAATGAACATCATTTTGCAGATAAGCCAGTGGAACTTTTGAGAAATTTGAAAATCTATTCATTTTGTTTCTGGATGTACAAGCACTTCAGGTTCAGAAAGAAAAGCAAACAAGTTGAATTTGAATTGTGGAATCCTTGGTGCTTTCTGAATTTGCTACATATACTCTTTTATCATTTAAGATGATAAGTCATATAGACTTTTTATAAACAATTCTTGTCATTTCAGGTTGTCCAATAAAAGCAGTAAACGTTTAGGTTTGATAGTCAAGATCAAATCTAAAGCATTTGAATAACTAAAACAAATATAATATCAGATATAAATCATACTACAATGAGTTTGAAGTAAGGCGGTTATATAAAATTTTAAATTAGTTTATTTGGTTTTTTTGGATGAACTTTTGTTCTTCGTGCTGAGAAACAGGAAACTGATTAAAATATCCTTTGCACTATATAGTAACCCACCATTTCATTATTGCAGGACCTGAGGGAAATACATAACAAGCAGCAGCTACAGAAGCAAAAGAATATAGAAGCTGACAGACTAAAACAGAAGGAGCAGGAGAGGAAAACAGAGCTGGAAAAACAGAAAGAAAACCAGAGGTAAGCTTGAATTTGGAAAGCATATTGTTTCTTGAAAGGAACTGATCAAAATCTTGAACAACCGGTTACTTATATTCTGGAAGGACTAATTATCCATATGTTTGGAAGAAGCTTGGCTTTTGGCATGGATGCATAATTATCTTTTTCTTTTTTTAATTCTTTTAAATAAAGTGTGTCATATTTTAATATTTTCCAGAAAAGTATTGATAGAAACATTTTATTTGATTTAGTTAGCAAACTAGCAGCACTTCCTTAATTTAAAGTTGTATTTTCCCAGAAGTGCATGACTATATAGTATGGCTTCTCCGAGGAACCAGATGATATCATACAATTGATCCAAAGCATGTTTCTTGTTTGGGAGCCAACTATCACACGTTCTATTTTAATTGATTAATATTTTTATTGTTGTAAGTTAATATGTGTGTATGTGCACAATTAGTTTCAATTAAGATGAATTTAACTTTATTTGAAATAATAACCTAAATATTAGATAGCTGATTATCTGTTTGTTATATTAGATTCAAGCTAACAGTAACTCTATGTATGTGTGGGTCCTTGGTGCTTTCTGAGCTTGATTATTTTCTTGTAGACGTTTCATTACCCAAACTAGGTAATATCATCTGTGTTAGTAAAGAATAGGATTTGCTCTCAACTTATATTCTAGTGGCTTACCCTGTCAGTGTTGCTGGAACCAACAATCAAGAAATAAACAATGCCCTAATCAAACAACTGCCAAAGAAGTTAACAGTAAACAGCCCATCCAAAGAACCACTCCCACCAACATGTCTGAATATCTCCCTGAATTTTTAAGAACTTTTCCAATTAAGGCAATATATTAGAAGTTTTGCCATTGTTGAAACCATTGAGGCAAGGAAATATTTCTGCAATGACATGGTTTGTTTAGAATATTTCTAAATATCATTTATATGTTTTGCACTAATTAGAAAAACCCAAGACAGAGAAAGACAGTGGCTTGACAGAATACAACAGGAAGAAGAACATTCACGGTCAAGAAAAAATCAAGAGGAAGAAAAACAAAAATGGGAAGAATTAAACAAAAAGAAAGAAAATGATGAGAAGAACAAACAGGAAGTGCAGGAAAAAATGAATAACTTTTTTCATCAACATAAAGATTCAACAAAACCAACTATCCAAGCTCCTTGGTCAACTGCAGGTACAAAATAACGGAATACTACGATTAAATGCTCATAAAACCTTATGTTCTTCTCTTCATGTACTACTGACTGAAGTTTGGATAGTTGTCTATGTTTTTCTCATTTTCAAACCAGCAATATTTTTATATTTATGATTTTTATGATTGCATTTAAATTTTTTACTGTAAATCATTTTGAGATGCATTTTGGAACCAGTGTAGAGGAAATGAATAATAGATATTTTGTTTTCAATAAATTAATACTATGAACCAAGCAGATTAAACTGGAAGCAAATGAGAAGCAGACTAAATTTGAAGCAGGCTACAATTTATCTTTTGTTTTTCCCCAGTGCACAGTGGAACCTCAGTGTTTATTTATAAGTCTCTAAACTAAACCTAGAACTATATTTGATTACATTCATATTACTATTTCAGAAATATGATTTAAAACTTCTATTGATATCCTATTTTTTTCCTCTAATTCAAACTATTTGTTTGCATGCTTATCTTCCTATAAAGGAAGCTTCTTTTGGGGGTTCAATGAAAACTTCTTACACTAAAAACAAAATACAATTCAATGCTAACACAATCTTTCAACCAACATGGATTGAATGCAGTACTAAATAAGAACAACATACTCAAAAGGAGATACAGCCAAAAATAAATAAATGCATTTTTGCTTCTTTCCCCTTCCTCAAATTTCTATTTAGATGAAGTTGGTTTGATTATTTTTAAATATAATTTGATGTCACACTTTCATGCTCGTGTACACACAATTACCGTATTTTTCGGAGTATAAGATGCACCGGAGTATAAGATGCACCAAGGTTTTGAAGAGGCAATTTTTTTAAAAGTAGGTAGGTAGGTAGAGGGATAGAGAGGGAGAGAAATACAGTAGGCAGGTAGGGAGAGAGAGAGTGTGTGTAGTTAGGTAGGTAGGTAGGTAGATAAAGGGATAGAGAGAGAGAGAAAGAGTGAGTGTGTGTGAGAGAAATACAATAGGTAGGTAGGGAGAGAGTATAGGTAGGTAGAGGGATAGAGAGAGAGAAATAGAGAGAGAGAGAAATACAGTAGATGGGTAGGGAGAGAGTGAGAGTAGGTAGATAGGTAGGTAGGTAGAGGAATAGAGAGAGAGAAATAGAGATAAAGAGAAATACAGTAGATAGGTAGGTGTTTCTGCTGGCACAGCACTTGATCAATGTATTTCCCATCAATCAGTTAAAGAGCTTTCCAAAAGGAAAAAAAAGTTTTTGCACTCTGCAAACCTCCCAAAAACGGGCCTGATTTTTTTCCAAAAAAGGCATGAATAGCCTTGGGGGGGGGGCTGGCAGAGTGCTCCTGGGGGAGCAAAACTGAGCAAAAAACTGTTTTTTGTCAAAAAAATTGCACACATAGCCTTATGGAAGCTTATAGAGTGCTGCTGGAGGAGGGGGGAAACGGCCTGTTTTTTGCTCATTTCTGCTCTCCCCAGCCCCCAGGAGTTCTCTGATAGCCTCTATAAGAGTATGCACGGCCATTCTCCTCTTTTTTGAAGAAAAAAGGTACGTCTTGTACTCCGAAAAATATGGTATATACAGTGAAAATTCAACAACATACCTCGATACAAGACACTTCACATGCTATAGAACAGCTTTACTGTTTTATTTCATTTGACTGATGACATCATGGCAAATGATGTAAATGGCACATTGTTCAATGTATTGATTAATAGAAGACCTGTCTTCCTAATTAGACATTTCAGTGAGCACTCTTACTTGGTACAAGCACATTTTTTTTTCATATAATAGCATCTGAAATTTTATAATACGCTTGTGATTAGGTTTTATTCATTTTTTTAAAATTAAAATAGTAAATACAAATAATGAAAACGCCATCCAAAAATATAGTTAACAAACTTATGTACAGTATAGTGGTTAAATAAAGTAAAGGTAATATCAAGAAAAAACACTAATTTAAAAGTTGTGAATGTATTTTGCAATCTGCAGTTGATCCTTGTATTGTAAATTGTGTTTAAATGAATGTTTGAATGCTGCTTCTGCAAAAATTTAGATTACATTGAGAATGTGAATACAAATGATGCTGTTGCATGCAAATTAAATTTCTCTCTTGAGATATAATTCAAAAACAACATATCTGTTTTTGTGGATCTAGAAAAGGCTCCACTAACTATTTCTGCTCAGGAAGATGTAAAAATAGTTTATTATCGAGCTCTGTATCCTTTTGAATCCCGAAGCCATGATGAAATCACTATCCAGCCAGGAGACATCATCATGGTAAGAGAAGAGTGCAGAATTGCCCCAAAATCCCAAATACTTTTCACATCTTAATAGAGGGGACATGTTGTGAAAATAATGTGGCTGTGTAGTAATATCTGGGGGTGTTATAGAGACTATAGGGCTATAAGAAGGCAAATAGCGAAAACGTGATGAATAAGGCTGTGCTGTATTTTGGATTTGAAGGCAAAAAGACTTTGGAAATTATTGGGTCATTACTGCCTGCAACTGGAAAAAGGTACTTGTTTTAAGGAGTTGGTGGTTGTTACTCCTTAAACTAAGGAGTTATAAACATCTAGAAAAGGTCACTTTAAAAAAATCCCATTTTTTATTTTTTATTCTCTTACATACCATTTTAAATATACATTCACATAATTGTTAGCCTTTTTTACATTTGTCATACTTATACATTTGTTATTCCATTTAATAGGTTATAATATACAGTTTGGGTTGCTTTATTTACCATCCCTTCTGCCTGTTATAACACCACCTTATTTTCCCTTTTCTCCCTCCTTTTTCTACTTTCTTCCTTTCCTTCTCTCCTTCTTTCTTTCCTTACCTCTCCCCTACTCCTACTCTTCCCCTTCCTACCTTCTCTCATTCTCTTTCTCTCCCTTCCACCCTCCTCTTCTTACCTCTTTCTTCTTTCCCCCTCTTCTTCTCATTCTCTCCTCCTTTCTCCCTTTCTTTTTCTGTTGTTATATGTGTCTCTTTCAAATCTCAGTTTATGTTTTCTTGGGATGGTATTTCCACAAATCCAAATTTAGTATCATTTCTTATCTCTTACTTCACTAATCTATCCTAACTATGTTTTCCCCCCTTATATCTCATTCTTGAATATATACTTGTATATTTAATATTTTCTTTTCTGTTTTCCCCTTCTCCCCCCCCTTTCATTTAATAGTGCATTGTCTGGGTTCTGTATCTTCTTACTTTCTTTTCTAGCTTCTTTTCTCTAGCCAATTATCTTCCCCATGTCTTGCAGTACACTGATTCCTCTTTATCCTTTATTTTCAGTGTCAACCTGTTCATTTCTGCACAATCTAGAATCTTTTTTTTATTATCTCTTCATCTGTTGGTAACTTATTTAATTTCCAATTTTGGACAAATACAATTCTCGCTGCTGTAGTTACATGTATAATCAAATAAATATTCTCTTTCTTAAGTTTCTCTGGGATAATACCTAGTAAAAATATCTCTGGTCTAAATTCTATTTCTTGTATCATTTTCTCTAGCCATACTCTTATTTTAGTCCAATATTTCCTTGCTTCTGCGCATGCCCATCACATATGATAATAAGAACCTGGTGCTTGTTGACATTTCCAACATTTCACTGACTTGTTTTTAAACATCTTTACTAATTTTTCCAGTGACGTGCCATCTATAAAACATTTTGTATAAGTTTTTTTTGTAAGCTGTTGACATGGTTGATTTATAGTTCCATTCCCATAGTTGTTACCACTTTTCTAGCTCAATTGTGTAGCTCTTTGCCCAAGTTAACATTGTATCTTGAACCACTTCCTCTTCTAACCTAGTTCTTAATAGATGGCTATATTGTTTCTTGATTATTCTTTCTTCCGTTCCCATAAGTATCTTATCCAACTCTGAACTTCCCAAGTTAAAATCGTAATCCCTTTTATCTTTTTCATATCTTGATTGTATTTGCAATTGTGAAAACCATCCTATATCGACCCTTATTCTTCTAATTCTTGTTTTTATTTTAGTTCCCTCCTTTCTGTTAGGATATCTTTATATCTAATAATATTTTTCATACTACAAATATTTGGATGTGTCAATGCTTATTATCTTATTTCTCAATAAGATCCATTCTTTCATCCAAGTTAGTCCCGCTGCTTGATAATACAATTCCCAGTTTGGTAATCCAAATCCACCTCAAGCTCTTGCATCTTGCAACATTTTTATACTAATTCTTGCTTTTTTCCCTTGCCATATGTATTTCCCCACTATTTTATTCATACTTTCAAAGTATTTTTTCTCTAATTTTATTGGTATTGTTTTGAATAGGTATAGCAATCTTTGTAATATATTCATCTTTACTACGGCTATTTTTCTCATTAATGATAATTGTAGGTTTTTCCATCTTTCTAGATCTATTTCTATTTGTATTCTCACCTTATAATAGTTATCCTCCTTTAATGTTACACACATTGATGTCAATTGGATACCCAAATATTTCACTTTTTTACCACCTGTATTCCCTATCAACTCTCTTTTCTGTTTTTCTGTCATATTTTTCACCAAACGTTTTGCTTTGTCTTTATTAATCTTCAAACCCGCTACTTCTCCATATTTTTCTATTATTTCAACTAGTTTTGGCCCTGTTTCTATTGGATCCTCTATAGTAAACACCAAATTATCCGCGAATACTTGTCATTTATATTCTTCTTTCTTTTAAATATTTTTTAAACTTGCATTCTATTTTTTTCTATAGATGTAACTATTTAACCTTCTGAAGCCTAGAAAGTTTTTGCAGTTCCTGTATAAACAGGGAAAAGGAGGGAAATACTTTTCCTGGAAGGTCCTTGTTTAAAAGGAACATAAGCCTTTTTTCATAGAGAGGATTTTAATTATTTGACATATATAGTGTAAATTCTGTGTGCTTATTTTGCAGTACTAGAAAATAATTTTTTTTCCTGTGTCATAAAGTCTAAAATATTGAATCTTATATGAACTTTAATTTTATGTTTAGGTATGCTGCTAGATCTTAACTTTATGATTACATCAAATTTACTTAAAGTTGTGTTTATAGTTTTCTAAAGTTGGTTTATTTTTCAAATGAAAGAATACCAGGAGGTATGGTTATATACAGTTTTTTTGATGTTCAGTTTAGTAAAAAAAAATTATATACAATACATTCAAGGCTGTAAATCTGTGTGTGTATATGACAGTACTAGTACACAGGATTTGTATCACATTGATTGAACACAAATAGGGTTTAAAAAAAAGAAATTAGGGATACCTAACCTGAAGGCTCCATGCATTTTTGCAACATTTTGCAAGGTTATTATTATTATGGTTTGTTGCACAAGTCAGTCAGATGTTCAAGCTGGATTTGCATTTTTATCCACTTATCAAATCTTTCCGAAGGATTTGAGATAGGCAGATGTTGATGTTTGATGGTATTAAAGGTATAGTTACTAGATATAAGCTGTTCTAAGTAAAGCTATATTTGGCAATTGACTGATGGTAATTTTGTCAATGCCAATGGTGCCCCAGTTATTTTGGAATTGCGCCCAAGACGCCTGTTACTATTGGTACTACCTTTGCTTTCTTTTGCCACAATTGCTCTATAGCTATTTGCAAGTCTTTGTATCTTGTTATCTTTTCAAATTCATTCTCTTCTCTTCTGCTGTCTCCAGATACTGCCACATGCACTATCCAAACTTTTTTGATGCTCTTATCAACAGTTGTTAAATCTGGGGTGTTACATGGCAGGTGTATGTCAAATTCTAAAATCCCAGAGCACTTTAGCTTCATCTTCTATTATTTTCTCTATTTTATTCATATGCTTGCAGGCAAATTTTATTTCTTGCAGATTTTCCAATCTACCATTTTTGTTACTTTGTCATGCCATTGCCATTGTAGTCTATGCAGTCTTGTTTCAGCAGCTAACTAGGTGATCCATTGCTTCTTCAGCTTCTTTGCGGAGGTGGCCTTTGACTTCTCTTGCTGTCTTCTAGCTGTGAATATATGTGTTCTTAGCTTGGTCTTATACAGCCCCTCTGTCTCTTTCTTAAACTTTCCTGGTCTTACATGCTACCAGGTTTGGTTTTATCTGCTTTGTCTGCTATTTTTTAATGTACAGTACTGGCCATGTAAATACTTGCCTTCCCATATCTCTTTACTGTTCTTAATTTGGTCTTTTTTGTAGGCCAGTTTGGTATCTCAACAGGCCTTCCTGGAATATTAGCTCCAGTGTATTTTCTTCATTGCTCTTCAGATATTCCTCTAGTGCCCGTTTTTCCTTTCTCAACCATCTGATGCACTTGCAATATTTCACACCCATCTACTTTCCTTGGCAAATAGAGTCTGTCAACATCACTGCAAAAATGAAGGGCATGATTCGTTATCATTATTTTTCTGATCTTCCTATCCAGGGCTTTTAGTTCTAGTTCTACTTAAGTTCAGTCTACTATTTGAACAGTGTATCTAATAACTGGAATAATCCAGGTGTCAATTATCTTGATAGTATTTCCTCCACTGAGTGGACTTTAAGAACTTCTTCACTCTCTTGATATATTCACTACTTTTTCTTCACTTCAATATGCTTGATGTCAGCTTGAAAGATGCCCAGGTATTTGTTGTTATTGTATTCATCCAGGACCTTGATGTTATTTCTATAGGGCATCTTCCTTCAGTTTTTACTATTTTTCCCCGTTTGATAATGAGCACGGCACAGTCCAAACTCCATTGTAATATCTTTGTTGTATATATATAGGTTAAGGGTTAGCGTTAGGTTTAGCGTTAGGTTAAGGGTTACGTTTAGGGTTAGATTTAGGGTTAGGTTAAGGGTTAGGTTTAGGGTTAGGTTTAGGGTTAGGTTTGGGGGGGGTTAGGGTAAGGTTTTCGCTTTATTTTTACATTTTTCGATCACAGCGCGATGTTTTCGTCGTGCTGTGATGACGTCAAATGCGTGCTTTCGTCGAGCACGATTTTGTCCTCCGCGGTTTTGTGGTGGAACCATTTACTTAGAACCAAATTAGAGGAAGAAGTAGTAAAAGAAACAAGGATAATATGGGCAGATATTTTTGATGTTTGATAGCATGGCTTTGCAGACTTTGAAGATTGCAAGGATTGGTCGCAAACTTTTTCATTATTGTCGTAACTATGAACGGTTACTAAAAGTAATTGCTAAATGACGAATTACCTATTGGTATATAACATTGAACAATTCCTCTCAGCTCATTCATTTATATGCATACCTCTGGAATGCTTCTCTTTACACCTTTTTAAAAATTTAAAATGTTGTTCAAATGTTCTTTCTAACAAGGAGCCAGACACGCAATTAGTTGTATTTTTTATTTATTTTTATCTTAGTATAATAAACATCTTTTATGATGAATTTTAATACAGTATATAAATTTAATGAATAGTTAAATATACACTATTACCTAGTTGAAATGTATTTGAATATAAGTAACTCAGGTTGGTAGTTGAGCTGTTGGTCTGAGCTCTGAGCTTAGCAATTTGGTTACAAACGTTTCATTACCAATTGAGGAGACGTCGTCAGTGCACTTTGAATATTGCTCATCTGTCAGAGCATTGGTCTTTAAATATCTTTTTATGTGATGCAAACTGACTGTATCTCCTCGAATGCTGATGAAACGTTTGCAACCAAATTGCCAAGCTCGGAGCTCAGCCCAACAGCCCAACGCTATTACCTGGTATTGTTTCCTTCAGATCATGACAATGTATGTTAATATATAAAAGAAATAAGCATAGTTGTTGAAGCATAGTTGCATAAGAGGAAAATAATTAGGCTGTAAATATTAATACAGATTTAATTTAAGTTTATTTTTTTATATTTTACTGTTATTTGCCTTCAGTTATATATGTTGTGTCTCTTATATTTAGATTACATTGTCCTAAGTTGGTATAATTGGAATTGCTCTCTGGTGGGTTTCTTGGATACTATTGGTTTTCACTATTACTGTCAATAAGACTTTGTCAAAGCTTTTTGTTTCAGTCACTACAGATTTACTTACATTTCATTAATTATAATACTATTGCTCTAAAATTCTTAAATACTCTTCATTTGGTAAAAGTATTATTTATGGAAATCATTGTAGTTTTATGTTTTGAATTATTACATTTGAACAGGTTGATGAAAGCCAAACTGGAGAGCCAGGATGGCTTGGAGGTGAACTGAAGGGAAAAACAGGATGGTTTCCTGCAAACTATGCAGAAAAGATGTCTGAAAATGAAATTCCAAGTTCCATAAAGCAGCTAACTGATGTGACACCTGTTCCTAAAATTTCATTGCGTGAGACCCCTTCAACACCTATGGCACCACCTGTTCCTACAGATTCAAGCCCTACGAGCAACAACTGGGCGGACTTCAGTTCAACGTATGATTTCATTGGAATTTCAATTTTTCTTCCATTTGGTAATTGTATAATGAATGACTGTGATAAATTATACCATGTTCACAATTAATTTTACAGGAGGTTTAACGTACATACTGAAGCACATCTGCCCTTAATTTCTGGCATATTAGTGGTTTCAAAATTGGTCAGCACAGTAAAATTGAGTTTAAAAATGATTTTTTCCCCAATCCTTTTTACTCTCTGCTCTTAGAAAGTGGTTAAAATTGTTTTTAAATTACAAACTTTAGAAAATATTCAAAAAAGAAAAGTATTTGAAGACTTTAAAAAATTCAAGCCACATAAAAAGAAATCCATGGTCATAATTGCTTGCAGAAATTACAAGCAGCTATTGTTCTGTTCCCTCTTTGTCACCCTGTTGACAAGGTGGCATAAGGCCTCTAGGGCTTCTAAGGCCTCATGGTGAATATCGGTTCTGAACATTTTATGTCTTGACAAGATCATGCAGTAGTAGTAATAACGAAAAAGATGCAGGAATCACCAGTGATCCAGTATTATCATGATTAGAGAGAAGAGAAAACATGCTTCTTAATTATGGTAATGATTATATCCATCATCTCCCTTTATGCAGATGGCCAACAACTACTAGTGATAAGCAAGAAACAGATAACTGGGATGCTTGGGCAGTTCAGCCTTCCCTTACAGTTCCAAGCACAGGACAGTTAAGGCAAAGATCTGCCTTTACTCCTGCAACTGTTACTGGATCCTCTCCTTCTCCTGTTTTGGGTCAGGTGAGTTGATATTTGTGAATAAGCTAAATACCATACGGGCATAGATGTTATGGGGTACTGTGTATCGTACTTGTGCTTTATTAAACAAACTATTAATGGATTAGATAAATAATAAACTGATAGTTTCACTTACATGAATAGGCAGGAAAACTACAATTTGGGAGTTTCTGGGTCCATACTGTCCGAAATGAAGAACGCACAGTAATGCTAAACAAATACATTGGAAATTTCACAGTACCATTATAACTTCACAATCTATGAAAGTTGTGCCTTCTCATGCCCATTTTATTGATTATAGTATATAAAATAAACTCAACCTAACTTTAATATCTAACTAGGGTGAAAAAGTAGAAGGACTTCAAGCACAGGCATTATATCCTTGGCGAGCCAAGAAAGACAACCATTTAAATTTTAACAAGAACGATATCATCACTGTGTTAGAGCAGCAGGATATGTGGTGGTTTGGAGAGGTTCAAGGACAAAAAGGATGGTTTCCTAAATCCTATGTGAAACTTATATCAGGTCCTATAAGAAAATCAACAAGGTAATTCTTTTATTTTACTACATATAATAGTAATGGAAGGATTATTTTAAACAGCTGTTAAGATAATTATGTATATGAACAGGTGTATATAAAGATGGTTTAAAGAGAAAAAATAACTTGTCCATAATCTAGAAGTAACAATGTATAATTTACACATAGTAGATCAATGTATTTTATATTATTTTCTAGTTGTCCTCACTGAATAAAACATTGCTGCAAGAAAACATTGATCCTCTTTTTTTTCTCCTTAGTATGGATTCTGGATCTTCAGAGAGTCCTGCTAACTTAAAGAGGACATCACCAGTTTCAAAACCTACATTTTCAGGAGAAGGTTAGACTTTTAACTGGAAATATAGTGAATTATATGGTAAATTTTGTGCACAGTAAATGTTTTAGATTACAAAATAGCCAAGCTCTATCCAGATTTTCCTTTATCATCTTCTCTTTACAATTATATAGGATTGTTACTTAATAGAGATACTCTATTGTTTAGCAATAGCATTTTGAGTGAGAATTCTAGCAGAAATGAGAAAACACATTTGGGAAACATTACTTTGTCATATGCTAATTTTTTGTATATCCTATTGTCTAAATTCTTTCATGCTTGCATATTATATTTAAATTTACTTTTGGGGTCAGAAGTGTTTTAATTGAGACCCCTTCTAGGTGGTTTAAAGTGTTTTGGACAGATGGCTATCTAGTCTCTGTTGAAGATCTCCAATGTAGGGAAACATGCCATTTCATGACACTATTTATTCCATTAATTGGCAACTGTATCATCAGGAAATTTCTCCTAATACCTACCTGAAGCTACCGTTTCTCCCCAAAAATAAGGCAGATTCTTATTTTCTTTTGACTCCCAAAATAAGAATTTGACCTTATTTTCAGGGAGATCTTATTATTTTTGAGGTGCAGGAGGTGGCATATTTTCAGGGAGGGCTTATTTTAGCGCATTCGCTCAAAACCCAATTTGGGCTTATTATCCGGGGAGGTCTTATTTTCAGGGAAACAGGTTACTTTCTGATATTTTCAACCATTGGCTCTGATTCTGTCTTCCAGAGCAACAGAAAACAAATCTACTCTTCTTTAGAAATCTAAACATTACAATCATGTCTCTCCTCATCTTTCACAATCTGAATATACCCAGTTTCCTCAGATAATTTGTTTTTCCCTTCCTCCCCATTTTAGTAGCCTTGCTTTGAACTTGTTCCAGTTCCAATCTTTTTTATAAGTGTGAAGTTGACACAGTATCCAAGCGGACCTGACCATACAAAACAAGTCCTGTGTTGCAGACTTTTTGTTCTTGTTAAACATCCCAAAATAGCAGTTGTTTTTTAGCAGCTGTTTCACACTTCTAGCCCTTGCTGAACTTGTGTACTAGAATACCCCAATCCTTTTCAGATTCATTGTTACCAAGCTAAGCTTCCACCATCCCATACCTATATATGTCCATCCTACATATGTCTTCATTTTAACACACACACCCAATTGCAGGATTTAACATTCTATTTATTAAATTTCTTTCTCTTCATCATTTCATCATACCATTCAAAGATGTCTAGATTTTTGTGCTTTAGAAGTTAAACTACATACCTTTCATAATAACTTCTTCCAAACTTTGTATTTTGTTTTGGATTGAGAACTAGGATGTGTACTCAACACAAGAAGTATTATTATAGTTACCGTATTTTTGGAGTATAAGAAGCACCGGATTATAAGACGCCCCAAGGTTTTGAAGAGGCTTTTTTTTTAAAGTAGGTAGGTAGATAGAGGGATAGAGAGGGATAGAGAGAGAAATACAGTAGGTAGGTAGGGAGATAGAGAGTAGATAGGTAAGTAGGTAGATAGAGGGATAGAGAGAGAGAGAAATACAGTCGGTAGGTAGGGAGAGTGAGAGAGTAGGTAGGTAGATGTTGCCAGGTGTATTTATCCATGTGCTGGAGAAGGAAATTGCTGACAACCTGCAGCACCTAAGACTTGTTTCTGCTGGCACACCACTTGATCAATGTTTCTGCTGGCACACCACATCATCAATCACTCTAACTAAAGAGCTTTCCGAAAGGAAAAAAAAAGGCCTGTGTTTTTTTTTTTCAAATAAAAGGCATGAATAGCCTTGGGGGGGGCTTGCAGAGTGCTCCTGGGGGGGGGGGGTGTTGAGGGGCCAAAAATGAGCAAAAAACAGCCTGTTTTTCACAAAAATGGCCCCGTTTTTTGTCAAAAAAATTGCATGCATAGCCTTATGGAGGCTTATAGATTGCTGCTGGCGGCTGGAGGGGCAAAAAACCGCCCCATTTTTTGCTCATTTCTTCCCTCCCAGCCCCCAGGAGCTCTCTGAAAGCCTCCATAAGGGTATGCACAGCCATTTTGGTAAAGTGGGTGGGGCTTTGGGAGGCAAAAAAAATGCTGTATTCGATGTATAAGATGCACCCAGATTTTCAGCCTCTTTTTTGAGGAAAAAAAGTGAGTCTTATACTCCAAAAATACAGTAGGTCTTCATATACTGTGATGAGAATATTAAAGTCCAATATCCAGAATTTAGTTAAAAGTGTTTTGTGGGCCTTTGAGCTTTATATTACAAGAAATTATTGTCTGATAGGGAAAATTGATATTAGTTTAAATTTTCATTTATAGAATAGAACTATTTAAGTAGAAAACATGCACTTAACTGTAAATTTTGTTGCTTTGGACAGTAAGATGGGTGGTATATAAATTTAATAAATAAACTAGACAACCTATGTCCCATTGGATCATTGTTTCAGAAGTATTTCTTTACATAAACAGAGAAACAGAATTACTATTGTTTTATATTCACATGCTAAGAGAAAATGTTTTTCTAGGGAAAGTAATCCCTCTGAAATTGCTTTTTTTATTCTAGAACCCTCCTGTAGTAAATTTGTGACAACTAAAAATCCTATTTAAGGAAAAAAATTAAGATCAGAAATTAGTCTATGTCACATTGCATGAAATTAATCTGCAAATTAATTAATTATAAGCATTTTCTCACTTTCAAATCATTTTGCTTTTTAGAATATATTGCTATGTACACATATGAGAGCTCTGAACAAGGAGATTTAACATTTCAGCAGGGAGATTTAATTCTTGTGACCAAGAAAGATGGTGATTGGTGGACCGGAATGCTGGGTGAAAAATGTGGAGTGTTTCCATCTAACTATGTTAGACTCAAAGACTCTGAGGTAAAATTCATACGTGTGTATATTTATTAGACATACTTTCCCTATGTGACTGAAAATTTTAAATATGATTGATGATTGCAAAAGCTATCAAATTAAATAAGAATGGAATAAAGGAAGAAACATAAGATATGTTGAACTAAGTAGCTTTTATTCATTGACTATCCTTCAGATTCTGAAGAGTATTTTAGATTCTGGTGAATTACTGTGTTCTGGAGGATCAATTATGCTTAAAATATTATTCATCAATATACTGTATGTGTATTCTGTTTCTTAGCATAAAATAAAAATATATTTATATACAGTTGTGGTCTAAACCATTTAAAATTGACCAGGTGTTACTTTTTGATAAACATGCATGGACTGTGTTACTTTTTTTTTTTGAACTAAGCAACTGTAATGAATATGAACACTGATTAAGTGATATAGTCATCTTTTTTCTTAAGTACAATTGACAATTCTTTATTGCTAATACTTATACAACTGATACAAATTATTGTGTTTAGATCTTGATCATCATGCCTCAGTCTATTTTCTATTTTGAGGTTATATGTATATAATTATTAATTGATTTGGTTTTTAAATCACACATCAATTAAGTTTCTTTGTAGTATATATAAATACCAAATGCCTAATTATATTTTAAAATGTAATGTATACAGACATTGTAACTTTATATTAAAATATAATCATTATTTTGACAAGTGAGGTAAATATTTTTCAGTGAATAATTAAACTTGTAGGCCAATAGAAAGCAATATTTTTTCAAAACTGTCTAAAGTCCAGTTTAAATGGCAAAACACATATTGTATTAAGAAGTGGCTTCCACAAGTGCGGAGCTACCAAGAACAATACCGTATTTAATTCTGAATAACAGTTAGAAAGGCTAGTTGCCACTCGAAACACGATTCCTTGGATGATATTTGTGGGCATTGTAGGAGGAGGCACTGTCAGGTATCCTATATACCCAAATACAGTAGGGCTTTAAAAATAGTAAATAATTTGGGAAAAGAAATTGGCAGCTAATACAAAATTTAAGAAACAGTTAATATGATTTCTATAGGATATTCTGGAAACCAACATGATTGCAGCATTTTGTCCCAATTGAAAACTCTTAAAGATATAAAGTACAAGGCGAGAGAAGAATGTTCTGATAGCCCTATCCAAGGGAAAGGCAGCCTGCGTCCCAGTGTAAGGCAAGAGGCGTGTCCAACCTGGGCAACTTTTAAGACTTGCAGACTTCAACTCCACAAGTCTGCATGAATGGCTAGGGAATTCTGGGAGTTGAAGTCCACAAATCTTAAAGTTGCCAAGGTTGGACACCCCTGCTGCATATGGCTTCTCACCAAGCTCTCCAATCTGTTTTCAGGATGGCTCTGTTTTTTGTATTGAAATATCCACCCTTCCTCTCTCATGGTGATGGAGCTTGATTACAGCTTGTCAGGGCTGATTTGAATTTGGCAGAGAAAGGAGTGTTCAAGGATTCTACTTACTCTCTTCAAAGCCAGATAGAAAGGCAAGCAATTTAGCCAACTCCCAAAAGGTTTAGATGGTAGGAAAAAAAGTTCTCCATCTAGGATTATAAGAATATCAGTGTTGTGTTACTATTGAGTAGAAGTGAACTGATGATGAATTCATCTTTAAAAAAAAATTATAATACAGATTAGTTTTGTTATGTAGCTGCAGAATATTTTTGCAAGTGTAATACAGATGGCTTTTGAACTTTTTTCTTACTAAATGTAGTTTGCTACATTTACTAAGGAAAAGGAATTAATTGAATAGCCCTTGCTAACCTAACTTTGTTTTGTAAAATATTCTTTGTTGAATTTAAAATTATGCTTATTATTTAAAGGTTCCTGGAATTGCTGGAAAAACAGGAAGTTTAAGCAAGAAGCCTGGTAAGCTGTAAACTGTACTCTGAGGAAAATGATGTAGCATTTGTAAAATATTTCTCACTCTTCTATTTTCAAATTAAAGATATAAGCTGCTATTTTTATTCTGTATTTGAAAAAAATAAACTGGAAATGTCTCAGAGTATATTTTTTTGGATAGATGAATCATTTTGCTAGTCTCTTTTTCTGAATCTAAAATCAATTTTTGTTTGTTTTGAAGATTTTTAAAAATATAATAGGGATGAGCTTTTTAAATTAACCTATTACCTGTTTTGGTGAATTTCCAAACATACCAATTCATTTTGTATTTTAACTATTTTATGTATCATTTAAAAAATAAAAAATTAGGAAATATGTCATAATCCAAATTTTGAATTTTAAAAAAAACAATAAAGATTAAATAAGAAAAAAAGTTTTATTCTGTCTCTGTCCCTCAGTTTTTCTGTCAAATTTCTGTACCAGGAAAAGTGGGTTAAATTTCATTGTTAGTAATATATACTTTTGTTAACTGCTATGTTCTGTCAGACTGCAAAGAAACGGGGGGATTACTTTGTAATCCCCACTCCAGAGCTTTGCAAAATAAAATGTAGTAATCAATGTGAAATTGCAATGTGTTAATTTTTGGGGGGAGAGGTGTACGTTTAGGATTCAGTATTACAGTTATAGTAACTCTTCTTTTTGCAGTTTTCTGATTGTTCTTAAGCTTCAGTTCGGTATTCTCTCCCATCCCGTACAATTAGATATTGTACTTTATAAAAGCAATTTATTTATTAGCATTAGCAAAAATCTTACAATTATATTTACAATACTACTTTCTTTGGTAAAATTGGCATGGGAGGGAATTAGGAAATTGCCCTTATTTATTTCTTCATTCATTAAATTTATATGGCGTCCATCTCATACAAGTGATTGTGGAAGGCTAGCAACAATTCAAAAATCCAGAAAAAAGTAAGAAAAAACATAAAATAAATAAACATTTGGAAAACAGCAAGAAAACAACCATCAATAGATATATTTCAGTAAAGCTAATCCATAGGTCCAGCAGGTGCACTGACCCCTTATATTCTTTTGCAGTGTAGTTGGGATTGGCTTCAGGGGCCACAAGAATGAGACTTGGAATTACTTAATACCATAAGCCATTTGTAGGCAAACCTGCAGGCTTTGTGCAACATCCAGAAGGATGTAGTGCATATATCATGTTGTGCCTAAACAAAGTAAAAAGAGTTAGGATCAATATATTTCTACCATCACTGACGATGGAAACAATGGGAAGTCAGGCTTTTTTCTCTCTTTGTAATCACTAGGGAATCCTACAGCTCCCTCTTTTCTCTTAGGAAAAGGAGATCAGTATCATTGCCATTCTGCTAATAACAAGCAAAAAGGCAATGGGTTATTTTGATTTAGTGCTGTAGGAGAAAGTAATTATTCACAATGAATTTGGTCCTGTATAATATCTATCTTGTACAGGGCGGGGCATAACCTTTTCCTAGGGGGTCACAGCAACACTTGTAATAACAACACAAATAATTCATACACCATTCGAAAGCCCATCAAAAACTGAGTTTATTGACACGATTTAATAGTCAGTATGACCACCATTAGCCCTTCGAACAGCATTCAAACGAGGTGGATAAGAACACAACAAATCTTCAAACAGTTCCGTTCGATTTTCCAGATTTTTCAACACAGTTTCCAAATTCATTCTCAAAGTTTCAACCGAAACAAATTTAACATTTAATAGCTCATTCAATTCAGTTTTTTATGGGCTTTAAAATGAGGTGTCGCGGAAGTTGTAAACTGCTGTCAATCTTGCTGTGACCCCCTAGGAAAAGGTTATGCCCCGCCCTCTGGAAAATCTGGAAAATCGAACGGAACTGTTTGAAGATTTGTTGTGTTCTTATCCACCTCGTTTGAATGCTGTTCGAAGGGCTAATGGTGGTCATACTGACTATTAAATCGTGTCAATAAACTCAGTTTTTGATGGGCTTTCGAATGGTGTATGAATTATTTGTGTTGTTATTACAAGTGTTGCTGTGACCCCCTAGGAAAAGGTTATGCCCCACCCTGTATATTCATGCTCATGGATGCAACCATGAATGCCTGAACTGGCCTTTGAGGCAACTCATGAGGGATAAAATGACTGCATGGCTTGTATTTTCTTATGCAGTTGTTTTGTTTTTCCCCAATGTTATGTTATAAAAGGTGTGTGTGTGTGTGTGTGTGTATTACAATTAATATATATTGATGATGTAAAATGGGCTGTCTCTTGGCATAATTGATAGTACAATAGATGTATGGCTAATTGAAGTCAAAATATAACTTTCAGATTAATGAAAATATTTTTTTTAATATATGAACAGAAATAGCTCAAGTCATTGCCTCATACACAGCAACAGGCCCTGAACAGCTTACTCTTGCTCCTGGTCAGCTAATACTTATAAGGAAGAAGAATCCTGGGGGTTGGTGGGAAGGAGAACTCCAAGTAAGTTACACGAAAATTGTATAAATTGTAGAACTAGTATTTAAAGTTCATTTACTATACCCATAAGTAACGCAGACCATTTTAGTATTGTGTAAGGTAAGTACGTATGTAATCCTGATTTGCTGAAAATAAGTTGTTATTCCTTTCTCATCAGGCTCGTGGGAAAAAACGGCAGATAGGATGGTTTCCTGCTAATTATGTGAAACTTTTAAGCCCTGGTACTAGTAAAATCACACCAACTGAGCCCCCTAAATCAACAGCATTACCTTCAGGTAAGTAACATTGTTGAATGTAATTATATACAGAATTCCCTCTTTTAGGAAACTTTAATTCAAGGGATGATTTCATACTGTTGCATTAATTTTTCTTTTAAAAAGCCAAATACATTTCAGATGCATTGTTTGAGCGAGTTACTGGCTAGTTTTTTACAAAACCACTGTCTTTTTGAGTGACTTTTATTAAATCTAAAATATTGCTCTCAGTGCTCCTTTCTGGGTGTAACTTTCACATCAAATAAATGTGCAAATTTTTTGTGAATGGCCAAGTTGTCTTCTGCATAATATTATCCATCATTATTGAACTTTTTGTCAAATATTTTTTTTAACATAGTTTAAATATGCATGCATACATCAGAAAACAGCCATAGGTCATAAGGACTTCGAATCAGGGTACAGTATCTTTCACTTCAAAAGCAAGTAACCACTTTTAGACAAATTTTAAAAAATTAAAAGCTCATGTTCAAACCTACGCTTGCCAAAATGGAAATCAAAAGGATACATATTGTGGAGTACTAAATTATATCAAGAAGCAAAACTTCCAACATCTCCAAATGGCTAGAGAGATCTAAACTCAGTTCTTCAGAGCATTCTCTTCATAAAATCTATCCCGCAGCCTAGAGTTAAAATACCTAATTTACCGCATTCTTTAATAGCACTCTTTATTAGGGAATCTGCTGCCATTGTATATAGTAATCCTATGCCATCAAGCTAGTTCTCTTTTGGCAATTTTGCATCTTTATCAAAATAACCAGCTCATTCCTACTTCCAGTGACCAGAAGCAAACATTTTATGCTTTACAGCAGTATTCCACCTAAGGAATTTTTCAAATAATGATACATTGACTAAACAGGTATCAGTCAAGGGAAGTAATTATATTCTGTCAGTCAGTCAATCAGAAACACTTTGGTTTATTGTTTTGTTCATTTCCCTATAAAGTCAAGCTCATAAAGTTCTCATACAAGTTTCAAACAAGCATTCCAAGAAGGAATATCTGGTAGTGCACAAAACTGATATATGGAGAGATGAAGTTTACCAGCCATCTCTACACAAACACACGTACACACACTAAGGATACCATGCATACCTGAATGGAAAAATATATCATTCTCCAGTGCACTGCTCGGAGAGTCCAATGCTGGGTTAACACAGCCTATCTGCCCTTGGACTGAGTGATGTTTTTAGTTGACCACGCCTCCCTTTGCCTCTGCATGCTCAGTTCGAAAACTCAGTCCGTCCGTTAGGACTGTTTTGGGAGAGCTCCAGTCTAAGGTCAGATAGGCTGGAAAGTTTCCCACTTTGGACCACGTTTGGATTCTCATATTAGAGAAAATTATATCTGTTACAAGAACTGTCAAAGATTTGAGGTTTGTGTCGCTTTAAGAGGGCACCCGGACTTCCCTGCAGCTGCTGGTCGCAAGCGCTCCAGGGGACTGTAATCCCTCGCCCAGCGGAGGCTGGCGATCTCTACACAAACACACGTACACACACTAAGGATACCATGCATACCTGAATGGAAAAATATATCATTTATTTGTACACCCAGCAATTGCTAAAAGAACGGGGACTTCCACTTGTTGCCTGCCAAACTATAGTTTTTCTTAGATATTAAGACTTGCTCATTGGAAGATCATTTTCTATTCTAATCCAATATACCTATAATTAGCTACATGGAAATTGACAACTTTGGAAGTTGGAAAAAATATTTTAACTTCTTAATACAATCAGCTGTTAGCATCTATTATATTGCGCAGTGCATGGAATAAATAGAAGTGGAATAAATGATCCTTGTAGTACTTTTCAACTGATTTTATTAAAAAATAATCAAGAAACAGCTCTCAAAAGCCTTCAGCTTCTCTGAAGAGGGACTTCAAGCCAATCCTTTTAAAAAAATAGAACAATCCACTTTTCCTCTTTCCTGTCCAGCTAGAATTCTATCCACTCTTCTGCTCATTAGAGATTCTCCAGCGTATTTACCAGCAGGACTCATTAATTATTGTGCAAAAATAAGTTGACTTTTAAAAAAATGGCTTAATACAGAAAGCTAAGACTTACTAGTCTTATCTTATTAGATGTTATCTCACAGTCATAATCTCCTTAGCGGCATTTTTTGTTTTGTCCAGCATGCTTCAGTTCTTAAACTACTTTTCCATTCCCTATGGAATGAAAAACATAGGCATAGCAGTGACTTTTTGTCAGTGACTTTTTAGTTTCTTCTAAGAGGTAAAGAGGTAAAAAGTGGATAATAATGAGTTCTTATAAACTGAGGACCATGTAGCAGTGAAGGGAGTTGAGTAGAAAGAGAAACTAATAGTTCATCCTCATGTCTAATCCAGTAATCGGAATAGGACTGGGTGTCATCCTTGAGCTGAATAGGCTTTTGTCTCCAAAGGTCGGCATTGTGGTAGCACAGGACTTTTGCAAGTCTATATTTCTCACATTTTTTTCTGCCTTTCCAAGATCTGGCAGAATTGGAATGTTACAGGACTCATCAAACAAGCAATGTCAACTCATAAAACCCAGGGAGCCCTTTGAAACAGCATCCCCTATTCCCTGAGTTCCAGATCAATCAATCCTAATAACCTTTAGAAGCCCAAAGACCTGGTTCTCCCCTCAGGAACAAGGCTAACTAGGCTCATTTAACAGTGTATATTTGTCCCCATTATGATGTTTTTGTTGTGTGTGTTTGCTTTTTTTGATGTTATTGTTTTTAATGCTCTTGTAAAGCACCTAGAGTTGTTTGTCAGGTAAGCAGCATTAGAAATCAAGTAAATACATATGTTCGTATACATGTCCATCTCACCATTTTTTTAAAAAAAAGAAGTGTGAAATATAAAAGGGTGAGGAATAGTTAGGAAGTTTTATGTAACTAAGATTCCACCCAGCCGGTGTTATTTATACTTGGTCTGTGCTATAATCACATAGAACCAACTTACTATGAGTTTGATACCAAAGCTTTGGGAAGCAATGTATCTTGAGACTGCTGATTGGTGTGCAAGTTATATTATGAGGTTTAGGCCATGAGTGATGCAGGTATTGACATGTCCCTTGTAGATAATATTTTTCCTTTATGAAAATCTCTAGCCTTATCAATTGTGTATTGTTTTACAGTGTGCCAAGTGATTGGTATGTATGACTACATTGCACAAAATGATGATGAACTAGCATTCAACAAAGGCCAGATCATTAATGTCCTTCATAAAGAAGACCCTGATTGGTGGAAAGGAGAAGTGAATGGGCATGTGGGTCTCTTCCCATCCAACTATGTGAAATTGACAACTGATATGGATCCAAGCCAGCAATGTGAGTGATTCTTTTCTTAATAGTTGCTTAAGATAGTATTTAAAAACATGCAGCATTGCTATAACTCTGCTGTGTTTTGCAGAATGTGGAGCTTGGCTGTGCTATATATTTGCCCAACTCTCTTTGAAGACCTTCTATATTGCAAGCCTAAATTTGTGTTGGTTTTGAGTTCCATTTCCCTTGTAGCATGATACCTTTATCATTTTGCACCATGCTGTTTACATGCCTGGCTCATTTTCCTAGCTTGAATTTTGCTCATTGTTTTGTTTTGCTTATGTGTTGTTTTCCTCCTTTTTCTAGGAATCATATGTTGTCCATCCCCCACTCAGGCTTGAAAGTCCTCAAAGAGACCCACTATCCCATATCACTGTCCAGAGGGATGATGGGAGATGCAGCCTTGATCATGTGACTTCCAGCATGATCATCTACTGCCTTCTGAGTAGAAGAACACACTGCAGAGCAGTTTACCTCATTTTACATTAGTTGCATGTAATCGCAATGTTTTTAACTTAATATCTAAGATATAGAAGCAAAATTACAAAAAGAGTCAAAAACACAGGATAGTGGGTCCTTTTGTGGCTTTCATAGTTACCCACCTATTTCTCACCTTGGCATAGGTGCTTTCAAGGGTATAAATATTTTAAAATGCCTATTTTAGCCTTTTAAACAAGCATTTTTGTCATTGCAATTTTGTTATTGCAAAAAGACCCACTATCAAGGAATGCTGCATGTATTATTAAAATTGTTGCAAATGTCCATAAATCTGAGACTTGTATTTTTTGTTTTGTTTTGTTTTTCACTTGTCCAGTGTACCTGGTGTCTGTCTTTTTCCTTTTTATGTACTACTAAAAGAACAGGATTTAGTCTGGTTTAAAGAAAACTAAAATGTGCTCAATTAAAAGTTCAGCTTAAGGTATTTGTACCTTGTATTGTTATATGTTGGGTGTTCTTTTAGTGTGTGTGTGTGTGTGTGTGTGTGTGTGTGTAAATACATCATGGACAAGAAGTTAATTTCCTTCCATGTGCAAGAAAGGATATAAGTGTATAATACAGTTATTCTCATTACCTTATATTTTGCACGTTTATTTGTAACTACACATAATAAGCACCTTTTTGTTCTGTGTCTCAGATTTCTTTGGAGTTTTTTTTGCCTTTTTATATAAAAATAAAAATATAGCATTTATCTATTTCTTGAGAATTAACATGCCTTTTCAAGTTGAAGTTTTATCATCACTGTAATTTAATGAATATGGAACAGACCCTTTAAGCAAGTATCTTATTTTGACAAAAGAATGTATAGAAATACCTTCCTGCAATTAATTTCCAATGTTTACATTTTTTTTAAACTAGACTGTGGAATTTATACAAATAACATTAAGTGGAGCTTACAGTTAAATTTTTATGTAGATGTGTTGTAGCCTAAGCTATGTTTGTCTTTTAAATATTAGTTATAAGCTCTCAATTAAATACCTGGTGCAGCCAGCACATAGGAAGGAAAGCCCTATGCCTGAAGCACAATATAGCAACTTTACTAATAACCTTAACTTTTTCTGTTTGTTTATGTATTTTATCTAAATTTTCTGCTGGCAATGTTGTAATTCCTTATGTCCATTCACATGGTGCAAAGAACAAGAGAAGCTCCTTATACACTTGCACTTCAGTATTTTCATTGGTATGAATGTAAAATATATAAATATATAAAACCTGCAGCTTTAACAATTGTAATACAGTCTTTACAATTAGCTACATGTATAGATAATTAAATTCTTCCTATAAAAGCTAGACTAAATGTCTCTGTGTTCTTGTTCCTGCGTATCTATTGAATTTAGCTTAGTGACACTAATCTCAAAGGAATACCCCATATTTCAGTTGCAGTATCAGAGGCCATCAGCAGTGGCTTATTTTAATTTCCAAGTACAGCTGGTTGTTTTTCAACATGCATACAAAGTGTCAGCATTGCTGGAATGCCAAAATGGCCAATACTAACTTTCTATCTCTGATTCCTATATATATTCCAGTTTTTATCAGATTAAAATTTAAGACTATTTTTTCTTGAGATAGCATTCTCCAAGACCATGTTTCTCAAAAGCTGCTACAGACTTTAAAAATATTTCTTTACCTCTGTGTGGAACAGTTATTTTTTCATTTCCTAGCAACTATGTAGCCAGCTTTTGTATTTGTTGCAATATAAATTAAGCTTGTTTAATGAATCCACTGATAGAGTCAGTTCCAAAATGTCCTAAATGATAGGACTTTTTTTTAAAAAAAGCACAGGATCTAACTACGGTATTAAGTAAGTTTGAAGACAAACCCAATTATTCCTAGAATGTTCTCTAAGGGAAGAATATCAATGTGGGAACTGCCAGTGGGAAAGCAATGAGCCCTGGATTCATTCTATTTTTATTCTATTTATTTGAATAATTATTGTCATCATTGAAAACTGCATTATTACTGTTGCCACCACTGAGGAACTAAGAGATTAGAATAAACTTGCATTTCAAAAATTGAATTTTCACTATATTCTATGTCAGTGATGGCTAACCTTTTTGGTGCCGAGTGCCCAAAGTATACATATGAAACTGCAGAATGCTTTGCAAGTGCCCCCGTGCATGTGCCCCGCCCCCAGCATGCATATGCATCCCTGCACATGCGCCCTGCCCCCCTCACCCATTTTTGGCTTCCAGGTTGGTGCAGGAGTTTTCCAGGCCCAAAATGGGGCATGGGGAGGGGGGCTCATGCGGCGACCCACATACCTTGTTTTGGCTTCCAGATTGGTGCAGTTTTCCAGGTCAAAAATGGGGCACGGGATGGGGGGGGTGTCTCGTGCGGCCACACACCCTTTTGGATTCCAGATTGGTGCAGGAGGCATTCCAGGCTTAAAATGGGGCATGGGGGTGCACGCACATGCGTGAACCCCAAAAATGCAATGCGAGTGCTCCCCGCACATGCATACTACCCCCCCACATGCTTGTGTGCCTCCCCCTCATGTGCCCCACCCCCTGTGTATGCGCAGCAGAGACCCAAAGACCAGCTGGCCAGTGGGAGATATGCGTGCATGCGTGGTGGAGCTGGGCTGGGACGACGGCTGACGTGCCTGCAGAGAGGGCTTTGCATGCCACCTGTAGCATTTATGCCATAGGCTCACCATCAGGGTTTTATGTAAACGATTAATTTCTTGAAGCATAGTAATTTAATCCACCATTGTGGACTGAAGAATCTCACTACTGAGTTAGGGCCATTTGGAAAATGGCCCATGTATATCTGCACTTTGTTCCATGGTGAAACATTCAGTTATTTTCACAGTCAATATGTTAAGATTCTTTTGTGTATTTTAGTGGGCTATTGTCTTAGATATCTTTATACACTCATTACTTAGGAGTTTAGTAAGAATCATTGATTTGTGGGGTAAGAAACATAATTTAGAGCCCGCCAAACCATGAATGTACTAGGTATTCAGGTAGACTTTATTGGTTCTTGAGTATTAATTATTATATTACCTAACTCGGTAATATGTATATTAAATTGAATCTATCTTACATGAGCAAGTTTAGGTTGGTGGTAGTATTTTAGGTTGGTGGTATTTCAGAGAGTCATTGTTATTCCTTAAAAAAAGGCAGTAATAGAAATCCTCAAGATACCATTCCTCAGCTCATACATACTGGACATCTATTGACCTACCTCCAATATCCCCTTTGGGTTGTGGAAAGGGTTGTGGGAAAAGTGGTTTGGCTCAAGAGAATAGAATAGAATTCTTTATTCACCAAGTGTGATTGGACATACAAGGAATTTGTCTTTAGTGCATAAGCTCTCAGTGTATATAAAAAGACAAGATACATTCGTCAAGAATCATAAGGTACAACACTTAGTGATAGTCATAGGGTACAAATAAGCAATCAGAATACAATCAATATAAATATAAAGCCCCAAAGGAAACGGATTATCGGGATCTTGCATGGAGACAGCATTAATATATGCCCTATAGTATGAATGGGATAGCAGTAATTCACCTCTCTTAATACCCTTGAACATTATAGCATACCCTGCTCTTTGGAGCACCTTCCATTTTGGGGTTCAATAGGTTCCTCATTTTCCAAAGAACTTTGAAGACCTAGCTTTTCAACTCATTAAAGTTATTTCTGGATTTGGGGCGTGTGTTGTTTTTGGGAGGCATTGGGAGTTTTTGTGTTAGTTTTCATGCTTTTTACTGTATTATTGTGTACAAGCTGCCCAGGGTTATGATGCATAAGAGGGATGGTAACATAAAACATTTAAATAAATAAATGATACGATTGAAATGGTTTGTGTGATTGTAATGGTATTGGGAAATAACTTTGGGAGACAGACAAAGAAATGCAGCCAAGGGAATGGACTGATAAAAAGCAACTTAGCTCCCACAAGGAATGTGGATGGGGTAAGAGGCTCAAAAGCGACCCTCCCACATTTCCTGGGCTGTAAAAAGGATGGGGAGGAAGAAATGTACTTTCAGTCTTGCAAGACTGATGTTAGCTTTGCAAGGTAGGCCAGAGAGGAAACACGACCAAATGAGCTAATTCTACTTTATAGTAGAGTTTTAACAGAATCTTGCAAGTCTGAAAGTACATTAAGCCAGATTTTCAAGGCCTTATGATTCTTGAGCAAAGGTAGAATGAGGTAGGAGCTAGCCAGGGTGCTATTTTACAAATAAAATTTCAAGCAAAATTTGGGTGGGAACAATCATGTTGGGTGGGTCAGATTTATGAGCCATTGTGGCATTCTGTAGTGACATGACCATGATTCATGCTGCTTTTTGCCAGTTTGTGGTATGTTTTGCCAGCTTCTGGCAAAAATGGGCATTCAAAATTTGATTGTTCATGCATTATTGCATTGGAATACAATAGATTATATTTCGGGAGGGGGGTTACTTCTAAGTAAGGGACATGGTAGCTCACTGGCTAAGAAGGGACATGGTGGCACAGTGGCTAAAATGCTGAGCTTGTTGATCAGAAAGGTTGGCAGTTGGCAGTTCTAATTCCTGGCGCCGTGTAACGGATTACTTGTCCCAGCTTCTGCCAACCTAGCAGTTCGAAAGCATGTAAAAATGCAAGTAGAAAAATAGGAACTTCCTTTGGTGGGAAGGTAACAGCATTCTGTGCACCTTTGGCATTTAGTCATGCCCACAGAGACGTCTTCGGACAGCACTGTTTCTTCGGCTGTGAAATGGAGATGAGCACCACCCCCTAAAGTCGGGAACAACTAGCACATATGTGTGAGGAGAACCTTTACCTTTACCTTACTTCTAAGTAAATTATATTATTTTATATATCCTTCATAGTTTTATAGCCAGAAGAAACTGAAACTTCAGTAGAATTTTTTTTAATGTCTTCCAGAAAGAGTAGTGTAGAATTTAAGGAACAAGAAATCTTATATGGGGTGACATAACTTCAGATAATAGAAAAATACAATAAATAAATGATATAATTATGAACCAATTTAAAACATTGTTTGTAATACAGCAATAAATCATATGGATCCTGAGAATTTCTCTCCCAGTATATTTCATTTCACTTATAATAAATCCATCTGATACAACTAAGACTAAAAGAGGATATTTATAAACCTATAAAAGAAAGAAATTAAAATTAAAATGAATAACTGTAACAAGACTTGAAGAGATATTTCTGTTTTGATTTGTTACATTTTTGATCAATAACCCAATGAAGTATGTTGTGTTTAGAAGCAATTTCCTCACCTTCAATATCTTCACATTTGAATGGAGGAATTTTTGGTATTTTATTAAAGTGTATTGGGCCTGATGAAAATGTATTTGTTCTCATCTACCATCTCTTTGTTGGATTCTTGACTAGCAAGACAGAAGAATGAGAGGAACTCACCAGCCAGTTGCCTTCCAACAAAGCATACTGAAAATGGCACACTTGCAAATATTACTTCATTGCAATTCTCATCTAAAATTGACGTATTTGTTAGGGCGATAAAATTAACATCCCAAAAAAATCACAATAATAACATTCTTTTGTATTAAGAATGAATAGCTTCTGCTTACAATATTCATACAAATCAAAAGAGGAGGATGTGATATATTAATCTACAACATCATAAGATAAAAACTATTTCTATACATAATTCAAAAATATCCACTGAATCATACATAACTATTACTGTATAAAGATAGCACTATAAATAGGGAAGAGATGGTGCTGAAAATGGAGGACTGTCAAGAAATGATTAGAAGGCATACAGTACTTTGTGAAGCTATAATTGAATCAAACTGATTAGCTTTAAGGAGCTATTAAAATTACTCTTGTAATTTGTGAAATAATGGGAAGTACACAAAGTTTTATTCAAATCAAATCTTCATTATGGTCATACACCAACATAGAACTTTATTGTTTCTATAACCTAGGATTTAATACATGGATTTCATGTTAGCCTGATAAAACATTCATGCAACATTTTTTTTAAAATAGTGGAAAAAATCTTAATTTACTGCATATAATCTAAAATATCAAAATATGACCATATAGTGCAAGTGGAAATTATGTTTAATAAAGTGGGATGAGAATCAAGGAAACTTAACAAGGAATCCAAAGAGAAGGTGATTTATTTACTAGAAACAAAGTTATACTGCAGTAATAACATTTGAAATTGTGGTCTTTTTCCTTTAAATAAATATCTGTCTTGGGGAGACCTCTTTTTCTGGTGACTTGCAACCCAAAGGAGGCCAGAAAAGGATGGTGTTTGGAGTTGAAGTTCTGCAAATGCTAATAGGATATAGTTAAGCAACAGGTTAGAAGCCAGGAGACTGTGAGTTCTAGTCCCACTCTAGGAATAAAAGCTAGTTGGGTGACTTTGGATCAGTCGCTTTTTCTCATCCTAGCTCATTTCACAGGATTATTATGAAGAAAATAGGAGGAGAAAGAAGAATTTGGATATATTTGTTGCCTTGAGTTATTTGTAAAAATAATGACATAATAAAAAAACTTATGCATATAGAAGTCTTTGGAATTAACGTTTTACTCTTTTCAGTTTCTTTCGCCATGGTTCCTGTTTGAAGCTTAACATTTGTGTTCTATCAATATTAGTTTTAGATTATATCTAAGAATAATGGAGAAAACCGAAAAAATAGTGAGCAAGAAACTGTATTGTAATTTCATTTTAATGTAAAGGTGAATGTTCCTTTCAAAGTCATTTTGTAGGATTACCATTCCACAGACAAATGAAATTATGATATTTTATAACTTAAATTGATGCTTAATTTTGTAATAGCTGATGGACAGCAGAAAATAAAATCATATACAATAGATCTATGGCCTGTTAGAGTTGACTTTTTTAGAAGAATAGACATTCTCATACAGTGAAAAGTGTATCTTTAAGCCAGATCTAAAAGGTTACCAGGATTCTTCAGGAAGCAGCAATTCACTGCTGTGCACAATAAATTGTACTCTAAGCAGCAAAAACCAAGACAATCTTAATGTTATGGTGAGCACAAAGTGGTTAAGTGGTTAAACTCAAATTACAACCTGGAATCTCATTTATCCTGCAGTGAGAAGAAACTAAGGCAGTGTGTGAAAAATGGAACACAAAAGGATGATAGTAATCAGGCTGGTAATTCCCCAAAAAAACCAAAGGGCCTAATGCAAACCACCTTCATTATACTGTAGCTACATTCACTACGTTCAGTTATGGCAGGCTGGTAATAATGTCAGATGGATAACAAGTATAAATCTGGGTAGATTATTAGCTGTCTGTGTATCAAACATCAACTTTCTAAGGTCTACAGCAAAAAGAAATGTTGTGTGGAGGAAGATTTCCAAATGCTTTCAATTTGCTAGAGCCTTACGATGCTAAGAAATTAATAGTAGTCAATTTTTACATGTTGCCTTGTTTTCTTTTAATATCCAAGTCTAGTTACTGTTAAGCTAAATAACTCGACTCGTACCATGGGAAAGATGTGTTGGTTCATTGCCTAATTTGATATTTCTTCAGTTTTTAATTTACTTATTAGCAGTACTTCTCAGCATTTTAATATCAAGGAAGCCAGTGTTGCTTCTTAAAAAATGTGTTTCTGGTTAAAAAGAAGCCGTTCTAAAAGCAACACCATAAATTGAAAGCTATAAAAAAGGGAGCATATTTTTTTCAACCATATTTTTCAGGTATATTATTGAACATGGAATATGTTTGTTATTAAACAATAACAAGATGTCATGGTTTTCAACACAAATCTTTCTCCAGGACAATGGGATCTGATAATGTTATCCACCTCAACTAGAGAGTATTAATTGAGTTCACTAATAAAGTGACAACCAATTTGAGCAAACCTTCAAACACGCAAAACCTAACTAAAACGATACATTACACATTAGAGCTCCAAATGGAAGTAAGGCATCTCTGAAAAGCAAAATTACAAAATGCATAAGAATTCTTAACCATTTCCACTGTTCAACTAAGTCACATATTGTTAAGGAATCCAGCAACCTGAGAAAGGCTACTTTAAAATGTAAGAAAAAATATTGGATTCTAATATCATTGAGTAAAAGTCTTAATTAATTAACTAAATTTATATACACCCCATCTCACTATCAAGAGACCCTGGGTGGTTTACAGCATTGTAAAAACAAGTACAAAATGTTGAAATATTTAAATATTAAAATAAGCAGAGAGTAAATAAATTAAAAACCAAAGCAGATTAGTGGTAGGTTCTTTCTCCTAGTCTACTAGCTACTGCAAGCATAGAATGATGCCCCCATTAGGGTCTGAGGCAGTAGTTAAATTCATTTTTTTTACTACCGGTTCTGTGGGCGTGGCTTGGTGGGCGTGGCAGGAGAAGGATACTGCAAAATCCTCATTCCCACCCCACTCTGGGGCCAGCCAGAGGTGGTATTTGCCAGTTCTCCAAACTACTCATAATTTTTGCTACCAGTTCTCCAGAACCTATCAGAACCTGCTGAATTTCACCCCTGGTCTGAGGCCCTTTTCCTAGACCTCATTAATCAGAATTCCTTGAGTGGAGTCTTCTGTGGAATAAGTGGGGTAAGCTAATTCCATTGGGGTAAGGTGATTGCTCAGATGGTCTTTTAAAGGGTCATAACCAACATCTTGAATTGGTGTAAACTTTAAATTTAAAGCTTAAATAGTATTTAAACATTCCTTCTTTAGCAATCAGTATAAGTTTGTATTCCACCTCCTGACTGGCTAGTTGTCATTAGTACATTATTTTAATTGTAGATAATGTTGCTTATACTCTTACACACATTAGACAATTCCCATTTTTCTAGTTTTGGGCATTTCTTCCAAAAGCTTTATGATTATTATGTTTCTTATTATTCACACTGGATCTTCAGAAACTGCCTTATACTAAGTCAGACCATTGGTCTACTTGACCAGTAGTAAAAGCTTTAAGAGATTCAGAAATAATGGTGGGGCTGTAGGCATTGGGCCAAGGAAGCTTTTTCTATATACCTCAGTCAACTGTTGACATTTTGTTGATTTGTATGCCAGGTTTTAATGCAGCATTCACTAATTTGGAAAGAAGCTAGACAACCTTCATTTTCTTGGGCTGAGATTTTTGACTTTCAAGAGGCAGATTGGGAGGGACTTCAGATTTATGAGCGAGGTCAGGACACAATTACATTTGTTTCATTTTGTTTATATTTAAAGGTAATTCAAATTAAGCCCAATTAATGTGATTTCTATCAAGCCATGAACTTTTGAATGTCTCTGGAGGCACCCAAGGCTTTTGAGAACCACATAATCCTCTAACTATCAGAGTATAAAAAATTATAGATAATGAAATGCCAACTTGAAAAAATAAACTAAGATATAGATGAGCAAAGCAGGGGAGCAACATAAAACTAAACTAAAACAAAGGATGTTAACAATAAAAATATGTTTTCCAAACTGAAAAGTGAACTTAATAGTATCTGATTGCTTCAGAGTATATATCTCCCTGGGCATATGGTATATTTGTATGCAAATGACTCTGGACTACTCACACATTCTCGGCCCAACTTACCGGAACTTCACAAAAGAGTTTTGGGTAAAAATGGAGTTTGTGAATGAATGATATCTCAAGTTCCTGTAAGAAATGTGATATATAAATCTATCAAAGAAGTACATACAGAGTATGCTGGGCAAAGGAATGTTTACAAAAAATGTTTTAGCTGGTAATCAACTAAAATAGATTTCAGTTTGACTAAGGTGGTAAGCTGCCTTACTTAAAATGCATGATCTGGTGCTGCTCATTAATTCAAATTCTGCATTATTAAACAAAATCTACAAAACTATATAGAAACCTGGTTTTCCAGTTAATCAATATTTTAATGAAATAATATAAATAAATATTTATATATACGTACAAATTGGAGTACAGTGTTCTTAATTGCAGTATGCACACACACATTGTGGAAACTATGAGGTGCTAATCTTTTAAGCAAAATGTTTCTATTTTCTCCTTTGGTTACTGTGAATAGAGCATATATTTCAATTCAAAAGTATAAAAGCACATTTTTTTCCAAAATGTTTATATTTGCAGTTTGGTAAAGTAATGCCGAACACATTTTACTGTAGTGCTGTTTAATGCTTTAGAAAGCATTTATATGCTTATATATGAATCATTCAATCATGTTAAATTAACTTCTATAATCTGAAATTGTTCAATTTGGATACATTTCTTAGATTTAGTAACATTATAGCATTAAAATGGAGCATATTTGAAAGAGAATGAAGTTTGAGTTATTTGCAGTTTCAATAGTAACAGTCAATAACTAAACATTATCATGTGGGTTTTATGCAGAATTTTATTAATAATCAAAACAATAAATAGTACCTCTTTCCTTGTGTTTTTCAGGGTGTGCCGATTTGCATCTTCTAGACATGTTGACACCTACAGAAAGGAAACGGCAAGGGTACATTCATGAACTCATAGTAACAGAAGAGAATTATGTGAATGATTTACAATTAGTAACAGAGGTAAGCTTAATTGTTCATTATTAAAAACACTTCATCAGATTCATTTATTACTTGCTAGATTCAACATAGATAAGGTGTACCTGTGGGACATAGATAATCTTTGCCTATATTCAGTTTTGGTCGCCATGATGTAGAAAAGATGTGGAGACTCTGAAAGAGTGCAGAGAAGAGCAACAAAGATGATTAGGGGACTGGAGACCAAAACATATGAAGAACGGTTGCAGGAACTGGGTATGTCTAGTTTAATGAAAAGAAGGACTGGGGGAGACATGATAGCAGTGTTCCAATATCTCAGGGATTGCCACAAAGAAGAGGGAGTCAAACTATTCTCCAAGGCACCTGAGGGTAGAACAAGAAGCAAAGGGTGGAAACTCATCAAGGAAAGAAGCAACTTAGAACTGAGGAGAAATTTCCTGACAGTTAGAACAATTAATCAGTGGAACAGCTTGCCTCCAGAAATTGTGAATGCCCCAACACTGGAAGTCTTTAAGAAGATGTTGGATAGCCATTTGTCTGAAATGGTAAAGGGTTTCCTGCCTAGGCAGGGGGTTGGACTAGAAGACCTCAAAGGTTCCTTCCAACTCTGCTATTGTATTGTATATAATGATCTTAAAGTGCCTTTTTTTCTGAATTAACTCGAGCCCATTGGTACATTTTCCTGATGCTTGCAAGTCTTCTTATTCATGTAATTGTGTTTTGGCTACGTTGAGTTAAGCAGCTAGTGTATTTAACATCTTCTGATGCAATCACCGATATTTTAAAGTGCTGATTTTTGACTATATTACATCCTATAAAATTATCAAGGTGATGCAGGAAATGATGCTTTCAGAATTCTTAAGCTGAGAGCACAAATGAAGTACAGAGTACCGGTGAGTTCTCTAAATTATTTATTTAAATATTCAGATCTTCCAGAAGCCACTGATGGACTCTGAACTGCTGACAGAAAAAGAAGTTGCTATGATTTTTGTAAACTGGAAAGAACTTATTATGTGCAATATTAAACTATTGAAGTAAGTTATTTTGTAAACATATTTTGGTCAGTATTGTAATATGTTGGGGAATCTTTCTATTTCCTTGGAAAGGAAAAATATAGAAATTAAAATGATGGTTTTTTTACCATTTTGCAGACCAACTGTGTGTGTGTGTGTGTGTGTGTGTGTGTGTGTGTGTGTGTGTGTAGACAGGATGGTTTTGCAAAGCCACAAAGGTTGGGGTTGCTGCCCTAAAAAATATCAAATGTGGTGCATGGCGAGCAAAAGATAGCCCACCCCTTTCACTTGCTGCTTCCATGACCCAGTTCCGAATGGGCCCCAGCCAGGGTTTGGGGACCCCTGTTTTAGGGAACTGAAAGGTTCTGATAGTTCTGAAGATGAAGCCATATTATAGGTGGGCAGGTCCTGTGAAAATTTCCAGGTTCTTTGTTTTTTGACAGATACATTTATTTCATACCTTTTGCTATAGTTTCCAAGTTTTCTGTCCTCATAATGGAAGGAAACCATTGCAATGATCAGAGGAAACTCCCAGAGCAGCAGAAATAGGATTCGGGTTGTTAATCCCTGCATTTTCAGAAAGTTCTCCTGGATCAAAAAGCTTTTCCTAATGGAGGGTCTCCAACTGTTTATATTATATTCTAATACTTTGATTTATGGGATATTAGTAAAGTGATTACATCAAATACCTAACCGGATATCTGTTTTACTTTTTGCTTTTTAGAGCACTGCGAGTTCGTAAAAAGATGTCAGGTGAAAGAATGCCAGTTAAAATGATTGGTGATATCCTAACTGCACAGCTTCCTCACATGCAGCCCTACATTCGATTCTGCAGCTGCCAGCTTAATGGGGCAGCACTCATACAACAGAAAACAGATGAAGTGCCTGACTTCAAGGACTTTGTTAAAGTAAGAGAATGTCACCCTCGCTTCTTTTTTTTATTTTCAGAACCTTCTGCAATTAAAACATACCAAGCAGAAATACAGCTTTGTAATTGAATACTGATTTATGTCCTAATGGCCATAATTTGGTTAGAGAGGACTGCACAGTTCATGAATTGATCATGCAGTTAATCATACAGTTTAGAGATTGACTTATTCAATTCCAAAGGCAAAGGAGTCTTTTGACTTTGTTCCAAATAACTGACTTTTACACAGCATGGCAAAATTCTTTGTAGAATTAGGAAGTTTGAAAAACAAATTGTTATTCAGCATAACAACAATCATGATTTTGTTAAGAACCCTTCATTTTCAGATCAAGAATCTGTTTTAACAAGCATCCAATTTTAGCAGCAGCTAAATAAATACTACTCGCCAACTAAGGAGTAGCTTGAATAGTTATCTGGAATACAAATAATTTTACATCTGTTCTACAAGTAAATGGTCAAGCCAGGAAAAAACAATTTGGGGAACAGAAGAATAAATGTTGGGTATATGACACTTTTCCATGTCCATGTTTTATCTTATTTCTACATACATACTTCACTGTTAGCAGAACTGAGGAAATCTGTGTTGAGTGCATTCTCAGTAGCATTTCCTTCAACACTTAGTCAAGGAATTCTATCTTTCAGTCTCCCAAATAGATTGGTGAAGTACCTGCATGTATATTTCTTGCAACTATTGCTCGGTATCTTTTAATGTAAGTCTGTGTTTATTAAGCCCTTATGTTTACCAGCTTGGGATACTGAGAATTTTAAAAGCTTATCAGTATCCCAAACTGAGATTTCTGTGACATAGATCAACAGAAATGTATCTTGACATCATTATCTAAAGCAAATCTCTTTTATCTGTTTTTAGTAAAAACACACATATGTTGCAAAATCAAGTACATATCAGAAAGTTTCAAAAGATTGGATCAGTACCCCAATATAACATTACAATTCACATAACCGTAGTCACAATACATTTTAAAACCAATATACTGATATATCAAAGCTTCTCTAATAAAACAGATGCCTATCTGAAATAATCAATCTTTAGTCTATCTGAGGCGGGGGGAATCTTCACTAGAGAGTCTTATGCCTCTTTGAGAAAACTTTGAGTTTTACATAGAATCATAGAAACATCGGGCTGGAAGGGATTTTAGAGGTCTTCTAGTCCAACCTTCTGCCCAAGACTGAGGTCCTTATACTATCCCAGTCAAATGGTTGTCCAATTTTTTCTTGAAAACCTCCAGAGACAGAACACCCCCAAATCCAGGAGGCAAGGGGTTCCATTTATTAATTGTTCTCACTATCAGGAAATTCTTCATTATATCCACGTTGGATCTCCCTCTGACAAGTTTCCACCCATTGCTTCTTGCTATGCCTTCAGGTGCTATGGAAAATAAACGTATAGTTTACCTGTTAATTCTTAATATGTGCTTAGACTAATAATCAGGATAGAGAAAAATAGAATTTCCCAAATCAGAAAGTGTATGCTCCTGGAGTAAGAGAAGGCTTTTAGTCACCATGCTCATGCAAGAAAGTCTGGATTAGGAATTTTGATCATGAGTGAACCTCAGTGTTGCATGAACAAATGTCCACTCCTTTTCTTTCTCCTTTTTCCCCTTTACAATCTCCATTCAGTTTCCCTAGGCAAGATAGCTCAAAATTCTATTTCTCAATGACCAATAGATAGCATTTGTATAAGCAATTTAGGCCTGCTATACCTATTTTAATCCTATAGATTTACAGGGAGGGAGGGAGAGAGGAAAAGAGGGAGAGAGAGGGGGAGGGAGGGAGAGAGAGAGAGAGAGAGAGAGAGAGAGAGAGAATTTGATAATTTACATGATGTAAACAGTAAAGGAAGGTCCTGTTTTATTTTGACATTTTAAAAATACATTTCATAATTAGCTGAGATTTCTTACTTTCTCAACATTTCAGAAATTAGCAATGGATCCTCGCTGTAAAGGAATGCCATTGTCAAGCTTTTTGCTAAAGCCTATGCAGCGGGTTACACGATATCCTCTAATAATAAAAAATGTAAGTCCTTTTGTTATCAGATTAAAATATTGAGATCCAAATTTACTTTGTTAATTTATCTGATATGCACTACTCTAGCTTCATAGTCACCAGATATGTTGGATTGTAAGTCTGCCTATCCCTATGTCTATAACCATGAGATTTGCATGCTAGACCTTCACAAGCATATGTAGTCTACCTAATCCTAAATTAAATTGCATACACTTTGTTATATATAGGTCTGTCGCTTTCCCCTCTCCTCTATTAGTTTTATTTGGACGTTCGATCCCTCCCTACATAGATGAAACTCAAGTGTAAATTGATCTGGTTTTTACTTCTTTAAGAGTATGATTAGGTAAATCTGAGGCGTGAACAGATAATGAAAGGTTCAAATTATGTTAGTGTAATATAAGAAAGGTTAAAATAAAATTGCATTGAAAATGAGTCAGCCTTAATCAGTTTTAGTAATCAAGAAATGACTTTTCTTTCTTGGTTTGTACAGGATCTTTCTTAAGTTAATTTTTATTTATTTTTATAATTAATTCCCTTATAATTATAGGCAATAGATTTGCAGATTTCTAAGGAACTAAATTGGCTTATTTTTATGTAGATATTGGAAAATACTCCTGAAAATCACCCTGATCATAGCCACTTGAAACATGCTTTAGAGAAAGCAGAAGAATTGTGTTCACAGGTGAATGAAGGTGTACGTGAGAAAGAAAATTCAGACAGATTAGAATGGATCCAAGCTCATGTTCAGTGTGAAGGATTATCAGAGGTAAAGCTTAAATATATACAAATTGTATTTTAATTTTTTAAAAAGATCTTAATGAAATAGTGTTAATAATTCTATTTAGTTAAAAGAGATACTAACAAGATTTTAAAATTAATTTCATCCTGCTCACTGGTAGACATAACTTCTACCAGTGTCAATTTTTTAGTTTTTATTTCTCTTTGACTCTTTTATTAAGGCACAATATGATGGTGACTCTTCTTGTGAGATAATGTAGTTCACTTTATTGAGTCAACTAAGTTCTTTTCATATCAGCAAACTATTTCACTAGAAAAATCAACTGTTTTCTATAGGAGTAGTGCTGAAAAAGGCTGTGTTTCTTTAAATTAAAGATATAGATTAAGGCAGTTGTTATTATTTTTTAGAGGGTTTATATATCCACTAAGCCATAATCTTCTTTGCTTAGTTTTAACTTAGTGTGTAGTGAAACCCAGCCATTCTTCATTATAAATGGTGGTTATGACAATGTGTAAATGATAAACGGTGTGATCACAGGTTAGCACAATATGAACCGAGACAGTCTGTGTCACATAATCATGGTTCAGCATAAATGAAGTTGCATCAGCATGCCTTAGGCTTTGCATTCCCATTCATCCTCCCACATTATATGGTCAGATAGAAAATTTCTGATTTTTCTATCCTTTCTTTCCCTTGTTTGATAGTGGATAGTTTAAAACAAATCATCTTCAAATGCTGGTTTTGGAAGCTGCCTTCTTTATATTAAGCACAGTTAATTTTAACTATAGGTCCACTTTGGGTGAGAAGCAAAGCCATACTAAAAAACAAGTGGAAGGAACAACTTGCCAATTTCAATTCTTGTGCATTGGTACTTACTGGCAGTTGCTATACTAATGCAATTTTAATAGTTATAATAAATTAATAATAGCCGAAGAAGCTTTTTGAATGAGAAGCAAAATGTCTTCAAAGAAAAGCCAGAAAGTTCAGTTGCCCCTTTAAAAAAAAGCACCTTTGGGATAACTCTGACCTGCATGACTGAGAATCTCCATAGAGAATAAATTAATAATAAAAGTTTTATTGATCTATGTCTTAATGTGACAGCAAATATGTGCAGTGTTGCCAACAGACAAAAACCAGTCAACCGGTAACAAAACTAGTCCAGTGTATTATAAACCTATGGTCCCAATGTATTATTACCGGTTTTATTTGCATACATTCTTCAATTAATTTTTTCTTCTTTCAAATCTGATTGAAGGGCATAAACCTAAAGGAATAGTTCCACAAATAACCCTTATTTTCTAGCCACACCACCAAAGTACTGACATTATACTGTTGGGTTAAAGCATTTACCCTGAACAGTAGCTGATGTCATGAGTTCAATTACACACAACAATGTCATGATTGGTATATTTTTATACATCTCACTGCTGCTGGGTTTGTGTGTGTGTATGTTTTGTTCCCCCTCAGCAACTTGTTTTTAATTCTGTTACAAACTGCTTGGGGCCACGCAAATTCCTGCACAGTGGAAAACTCTACAAGGCCAAGAGCAACAAGGAATTGTATGGTTTTCTGTTCAACGACTTCCTCCTGCTGACGCAGATCATAAAACCTCTTGGTTCATCTGGCACAGACAAGGTTTTCAGCCCCAAGTCTAATCTGCAGTATAAAATGTACAAAACCGTAAGTATCAATTCTAAAAGGGAAATACTGATTTTTAATTATATCCTTTTTTCATACAAAAGCATAAAGGTCCCAAACCTCCTGAAGCCGATAGGAATCTTTAGAATTTTGAGATTCTTATTGGATATTTTCACAAAATGAGTCCATGCTTGTTCCAAAATGATTGCTATTGTTGTCTAAAAGCAAACCAGTGAGGAAGTTTTTGGCCGGGAAATACGGGCCAATGAGGTAGCTACACTGTGTATAGGAAGCTGGTTCATTCTCCCATGGTCCTGTTTATAACTGTGTTTAAACTATTTTTGAATTATTTAAATTGTTAAATTATGCTGTTGTTTTTAAATTCTTTTACCTGATTGTTTTATTTATGCCACCTAGAGTCACATCTGTGAGATGGGCAGCTATGTAAATTTCATAAATAAATTTCCTCTAGTGTCCTTCCCAGCTGAGGTGACCAGTTAATTTTTTACTTTACTTTGAAATAAAGCACTGGGTGTAAAAATTGACAAAAGTTATCCAAATACTGGATGCAACATGGCTAAATAAAGCTCTTTGATGCATACTAGAAAGAAATCACTTTGAGCAGTTGAATACCCTCTATCAATATGTGTAGCTCCTTGCCCACAACAGTCTAAATCCAGCCCTTCTTGTTTCTGCTTTGCCTATGACACAAAAGTGTCTTGTTCTGTGTTTCTCAGGCTTGGTGCTAGGCAGCAGTTGACTATTGACATAATGAATTACAGTATTCCTTGTCCAGAACACTAACCATTAAGATAATTCTCAAATGAGCTGAAGGCATTTACTGATCTTTATTTTTCAATAAGGTATAATGGCCTGTATATAGGCATTTTCCTTTGGACTGTGTAAGCCACAATTATACCATATAATTAAAATTGTATTGGATAGTTAAAAAAACTAATGGGAAATGCAGGGAAGGAAATTTTATTATGACTTGAAAGGGATGATTAATGCTTGCTTTCTCTTCCCTGATATTAGCAAAAATTTCTTGTCTTTCTTTCCCAGAACAGTCTGAGTTTGAGGGAAACATTAATGTGAAATGGTTCTAATAAAAATGGTATGCCTCATCTGACTTTAAACATTATTATGTATAAGAATAGACAAGATTTGGAATGATGTGTTCAGTTTAGCCCTCACGGCTACAGACGAGTCAGCATTCACCAGCTGTTTGGAAGAATGATAGAAATACAAATCTGCAATGTCCTTAGTGATTGTTTATAAATGTACTACTTTTTTAGGTTACATAGAAAATAATGTCTTGTCCTCTTTTTTGGTCTAGTTTGTGTTTATGTATGTTGTTTACCCCAGAAGCAGAGATGGAACAAAAACATACAGTATCCTCAATAGTTCTCATGTAGTCTAACTCTGGCAGATTTTATATTTTCCCACACGCTGTGGATTGGTAATATTAGTGAATTAACTAAAGCAATTAGTGAATTAAGAAAAGCTTAAGTCAAGCTTTTGACAAATCATTTCCTTTATTTTAAAAGCATACATTTACTATTCACATGCAATAAAAATGGCAGAACATTTTTTCTGCTTTGAGATCTCTTTCTGTTTTCAGATAAATTAACTAAATCAAATCAGTATTTTCCACTTAGACATTTAGTAGAGTGAATGTTCCTGGTGGTGATTGTTAATTCCCAATAGAATTAAATAACTATTTATAAATTGAAGGTACAGATGATACACAAAACAAAGAATATATGTGCACAATATATTATAAACATCTAAAGTTGATTCTAATAACATATAAGATATATTGCCTTAAAAATAATGTCATGGGCATTTAATGCTAAACCTAAAATAAAATAAAATAAGTTGGTTAAGCATGCAGATTTAAAATTTGAGGATATAAGTTGTTTTATGGGACCTCATATATCATGAGTATCACAATCATAGAGTGAGAAGGGGCCATTTAAATGACTCAGTGAGGTCCTATACCTGGCAGTGTCTCGCACTACCAATGAAATGTTTTGGGTACTTATGAGGCTATGGCAGTTTGTAGCCTTTCTCCCATGTTTTGGCCATTCTATTTATGGTGAACCAGAGCTTGGAATGGGATCAACTTTCCAGTTCTTTTACATAATGTCAGTATTTTTCCGCTTAAAGCCCATGTTTTGACAGTATTTGTAGCATTGAACTAGAGGTGATACTATAACAACTGTATTTCAGTATATGTGACAATTACTGCCTTGAGCAGATCAGTATACAGTCTTGATGGAAAGAAGGACCAAAATGTATCTTTGCAAATATGCTGAATCTTTTCCTAGAGGATAGTGGTCTTTTTTTTTATGTCTATGTTGCAAATAATGTAATTATGGCCTGTGGATACACAAAAGATTTACATTGCAGTGGATAACTGGCATATATTTTATATGAAAAAAAAGTACTATCTATCCAGCAGCATACCAGTCAGTTGCGTGCCAAGCTTAACATCTCTTCTAAGGCTTTCATTCCAAATTAAACTGAATGTTGCATAATATTTCTGCAGCCTATATTTCTAAATGAGGTTTTGGTAAAACTGCCTACGGATCCTTCTGGGGATGAACCCATCTTCCACATCTCACATATTGATCGAGTCTACACACTTCGTGCAGAAAGTATAAATGAAAGGTAAAATATCATTGTATTAACGCTGAACATTACTGGGCTTTGAACATTCTCTTTTTTTGTTGTTGTTCTATCATGCAAATGTGCTACATATACTTTGTTTCATTACCTCATAGCATTGAGTGTTATTAACATTTAACTTTGCATTCTCCTATTTTGATTTCACAACAACTATATTTATGTATTTATTTGCTCCATAGTAACATTGGTCAGGACATAGTTCTAATTGGGAAAAGAAGCATAAAAATGGAATAGACCCTTGCTCTCCCTGCATTGTCAATCCCCTCTCTTATCATTTATTTTTCATGGAGAAGATATTGTGCACAGATCCTTCATATCATATCCAGTTTGGCTATAAAACATAGAACTAAAATAGGTTCATGCTTCCATGCAATCAGATTTGCTTACCTGACACCCTATATGACAATGGGTAACTTTGTTTCCACCTTCTCTTTCTGAAGGACAGCTTGGGTTCAGAAAATCAAAGCTGCTTCTGAACTTTACATAGAAACAGAGAAGAAGAAGAGGGAAAAAGCATACTTAGGTACTGCACTGGGGGTACAGTTTTAAGTTTTCCCCAAAATAACAGAAGAATATTATAATGAATCTTGCCTGTTCTTGCCACAGTCCGATCCCAAAGGGCAACAGGTATTGGAAGGTTAATGGTGAACATTGTTGAAGGTATTGAACTGAAGCCCTGCAGATCTCATGGTAAGAACATTATTCTTTTCCCCCCACAGTGTGACAGAGGGCACCTCTTGGGGTTGTGTAATCTGCTTAACAAAGTTTGTCAGAAAAAAATTACAGTGTTTGAAAAATACCATTTGAATCGTGTCATGCAAATTAGTATGTTGACTATTATGGAACACAAGACAGGCAGCGGAGGGAAACCATTTCCATACTTCCGTGCCAAATCCCTACCTATGTCCATGTATTTGTCAGCAGCTAAGCTTGAAAGTATCTTTACCTTTATAGTTATCTAGACTAGTATACCCTGTATAATTTTAATACAGGTAGTCCTCGACTTACAACAGTTTATTTAGTGACCTTCAAAGTTACAACAGCACTGAAAAAAAAGGACTGCTTGTGTGACTGTTTTTCAAACTTACGACCAATGCAGCATTCCCAGTCACTTGATCAGAACTCAGACACTTGTCAACTGAATCCTATTTATGATGGTTGCAGTGTCCTCGGGTCAAGTGATCACCATTTGCAAACTTCTGACAAGCAAAGTCAATGGGGAAGTCAGATTCACTGAACAACCATGTTACTAACTTAACTACTGTAGTGATTCCCTTAACAACTGTGGCAAGAAAGGTCATAAAATGAGGCAAAATTTACTTACCTGTCTTGCTTAGCAATAGAAATTTTGGGCTCAATTGTGGTCATAAGGTCAGGACTACCTGTAATGTTAGAAGCTTCCTTATGTTTCATAAGTCAGTCCACCTATTTTTGGCAGTTTCAGGGAGACAGATAAAGTGAAGTTTATTGATTCCTGCTTTGTCACCTCTCCAAGGAAAAAAAAATGTCTCCTTGAAATTCACTGCCCGAGCCATTTGGGTTTAATACTAGTAGTTAGTTAACATATGGATTTCAAGTGATGAGTCACATGTAACTTTGAATGATGCCAGATTTCATTTTGCAGCATTCATACACTCAAAAAGCCAGATGAATTTCCTTGTTTAAACGCAATTGGTGATGTCTTGTGAAAAGAATAAAACTAAATTACTGACTTCATAGATGTAAATGTGTAATCAGTGCTATACCATCTATGTGAATTCTTCTATTAGGAAAGAGTAACCCGTATTGTGAAGTGACAATGGGGTCACAGTGTCATATCACCAAGACTATACAGGACACTCTCAATCCCAAATGGAATTCTAACTGTCAGTTTTTTATCAAAGATTTGGAACAAGATGTGCTGTGTATAACAGTGTTTGAGAGAGATCAATTCTCTCCTGATGGTAAGTGGCACTTCTCATTTTTCAGCTTAGTTTTGTGTTCAAAGCAGCTTTTCTCAACCTATATAGTCAATGGGGAGAGAAGTGTGTTTTTATGGCAGTGTGTGTGAATGGAAAGTATCAGGTTTCTCATTTTTACACAATGCCTTGACAATAATTGAAAGTACGCCTTTAAATAGAAGGGATCTTACAATGAGACAACACAAGTACCATATTTTTCAGAGTATAAGACGCACCTTTTTCCCTCAAAAAAGAGGCTGAAAATCTGGGTGCGTCTTACACTGAATACAGCATTTTTTGTCTCCTGAAACCCCACCCTCTTCACCAAAATGGCCGTGTATTGCCTTTAGGAGGCTTCCAGAGTGCTTCTGGGTGATAGGGAGGGCAGAAATGAGCGAAAAACAGGCCATTTTTTGCTCAAAAAAATATAGAGGAGGACTCTATGGGTTATGCACACCCTTTTTTGGACAAAAGACAGGCCAGTTTTTGTGGGGAGAAAACGGGCCATTTTGGGGAGGTCTGCAGAGTACAAAAACTTTTTTTTAAATTTGCCTCTTCAAAATCTTGGTGCGTCTTATACTCCAAAAAATACGGTAGTTGCAACTGAAAGGAAAGTTAACTGCTCTACATTCATGCCTAGAGTTCTTAGCTTTGTGGATTTTACTATAAATAATACGTATCCAGGATGTGCTTGTTTTTCAGCTTGATTCCAATATTCACATTTGTTCTATTTGCATGTTTCCTATTTCAGATTTCTTGGGTCGAACAGAAATTCGTGTGGCTGATATTAAGAAAGACCAAGGCTCAAAGGGACCAGTTACAAAGTGTCTTCTCCTGCATGAAGTCCCAACAGGAGAGATAGTTGTCCGACTTGATCTGCAGCTGTTTGATGAACCTTAAAAAGGAAAATGGGAGGTTTCTACAAAATAGCTCAGTTCTTTTAGAAGAGATAAATATCTCACCCTGCAGATGTTATGGACTCTTATTAGCCAGATTAATTTTTGACAATACTGAATTCCAAATTGCGAGGAAAATGTTATTTTTCATTTTATTTCTGTTGTGGTGTTTTTTGTGGAATTTCTGCTGCAGTATTCAGGGTTTCTAGAATAACAGACCTTAGTCTGTGTTCTGACAAGGTAGAGAAAACATTGCACTTTTTCCTGGTTCCTGCAGCATGCTTTGTCAAGAGGGTGTCCTAATATGACTTTTTGGACTTTCTAATGATGTATCCTAGAGTGTTGTGCCTATTGCCCCTCAGAGTAGTATATAAACAAATTGTGAATATATTTATATAAAAATACTTATAACATGAATGCATTCTTGCCATGTAAGATATTTGGATTTTTTTTTTAGGAAGTTCATCATATTTGAATTTTTTTTTAAAAAAAAGGAAAAAAAGAAATGTTGAAGTGACAGGTAGCCTGGAATGTTTTCCAGAGCTTAGCTGAAGGTTGCTTTTTCATAGCATTTGTTGAAGCAGATATTTTGTGGATTAAGAATAAATTGCTGGCCCAGAGTGCAGTAACTTAAAACCCTTCCCTTTAGCAGACAAGTCTTTTAAGTGGACCTGAAACCTGTTGCCTCTCATATGCATTCTTTCACCAAATGGATTAATCTCTATCCATGCATCAGTGCTTCAGGTATTTGTATTTTACTTGAGTTGGAAAGGATTTTTGATCCAATTAGCAAAGAGTTGCCCAAGTCCTGCAGTGTATTTGCTGTACCTTGCAATAAGATTATTAAATTGTTGCTGGGGGAATTAATCTAATCGTAAGGAAAGGTTTCTCTAGTTCACAAAAGCCGTTACTGTCCATGAAGAAAAGGCTAAACTATTCAGACAGGACAGTTTATTATACTGCATTGTTTGCCTCGGTCAAATGAAATGATACACCATGGTTTTGAAACTACGGTAACATATTGTAACTCATCAAGATAGTTGCAGATTTGGCAGTCAAACATTGGATGTGCTGAGACAAAGTGAGTGATCTCAGTCAAAGAACCTGTTGCTATGCTGCAAATGTAAAGATTCACTGGTGGTCTGCAATTTCAAATAGGAAAAACTTGATTCAGATGAGTGTTTAAACAAGAGACTATTTGCTTAAGAATTTGGGATGAACTTGGCACATTGACAGAAGAATTTGGGTCAGTGCAAGTGCATTTTCTTTCTATTTTCAATTTTAATTCCATTTGATACCTAAGGATCATGCTTAAAAGGCAATTTTTGTAGATTTTCAGAATGAGAGATGTTGATGGTTCTGTTAGCACGTCAATGTACTTGTGAGTTGTGTTGGCTTTGCTGTTCTTTGCATGTCGTTTTGGTATCAGTTTTCATGTTTCCTGTGGAGATGAATGTTATTTAGCACAGCAAATCTTTATTATTTCCATTAGGAAATTAGAATAACTTTATACTTGATAGGCATATAAGGTCTGGTGATAAATGTAAATTGTGCTTGAAACTGTGTATTATTATTTCCAAGGAAGCCACTGTATTATTTTCAGCAGTCATTTTTTTAAAAAAATCCTGTATGTTGGAGAAACAACAAAGTTTACATTTCATACTTTTAAGAATTGGTTTACTATTTATTTATTGAAGATAGCGTAGAATTTTATATCAGAAATGACATACTTATGTATTTTTTGACCAGAGAAACACACTTTAGTTAGAAACTTTAAAATGACCAAGTTTTAGAGTAAGTTTAACTTAATAGACATGCAGTTATTTGGCACTGACTGGTTGAAAACACAATGACAAATCACTTTTTTATTTTTCAATGTTGTTTGAAATGTTTGAATTAAGACATGTAAATAGTACTAAGCTCACCTTTTCCTTTTTTCTGTATCAGTACATTTTATTAAACATAATGTATATGAATATGTAGAAAGTAAAAAGAAAATTCCTTCATGCTGGAAAAAATATTAAATGTCTTTGTTCTAACTTTCTTTGGCTATGCTGAGTTAATACTCAGAAGATATTAACAAAGGTGGCTGTTGTTTTCTTTTCCTAGATTTTTTTAAAAAAAATATTTGTTTAGGGAAATCTTACTGGACAATAAAAATAGCAGGTGCATTAGCTCCAGTGTCAAAACAAATTACCAGTAGCAGCATATTCTTACGATGACAGGAAGCCAACAACTTGAAGAAAGAGAACCATTCAAAGGAAGTCAATAAGTAGATCTGGCAATAAAACTTTGGCAAGTTTGGATAAATCATTTATTTATCTGCCTAAAAGATCACAACCATGAGTGGAAAATTCAAATCTAAAGAATTTAATACATATTATGGATAATGCAAAATTTAACTGACCTATGAAGAAAAATTCATAGTTCAGCATATAAACTCTTTCTAGTTATTTAGTTAGTACTATTAATCGTCCTAGAAAGATATTTACTCCTCCTCTCGATCTGTCAATATTTGTATTCAATCTTTCACAAACATATCACTTCATATAGTACAATAGTATCTTGGTACTCCGCCTTAATTGGTTTCAGGAGGTCCAATGGGTACTAAAAAGGATGAGTCCCAAACAAACCACATGATTTACCATGTAACCTTTTGTTTTGTCTTGGAAAAACTGTCTGTCCCTTTTCCTGTCAGTGACCTTCCCAGCATGGCTGACTTCCTATCCGCCCTTTGTGGCCACCCCACTCTTTTGCAGCAACTTTCCCACCCTGGTTGGCTTCCTGTCTGTTCCCAACAACCATCCTCATCTTATAGCAGCATGTTGAGTCCTAAAGACAGGCCAAGTACTGGGACACTTTCACATCAAAATTTGTAGAATACCAAATTTGTCGAGTTTTGAATTGTTGAGTACTAAGTTACTACTGTACTGTCTTCAGAATTACTAAACAGAGTTGTCTCCAATCATTCCTGGCCAATGCTCACCTATCTTTTGCATTACTAAAGCTTACTGCTAAGGTTGAATATGCCACTGCAGTTATGTACCTGATGTCTTTGACCAACTAATTGCTGTCAGCATCTTGCTGATATCAGTTGATCTCAAAAGCAATATTTCACCATGTGCTGAAAACTGAGTAGAAAAACAAAAACCCTGCCAAATATCTTTCTAAGTCCTCTTCTTGATTTAATTGAGCCATTTAATAAACAATTGCTTCCTTTTGTTTCTAACTTCAAATCTACAATAATGCAATCTACTTCATATCAAATGTAATTCTGAATCCCCAAAGAGTTCCTCCTCCTTGATCTATGCCTAGACTTGTAGTTTTTCCTCGGACAAATATATGCCATTTAATGTGAGATTCTGGCCTCACAGAATTTTGTCAGGCATTATGTGGTCAATGAGGAATTTACAAAGACACAGCTGGATTTTAATCTTCTTTATATACAGTATCCGCTTGAAATTAAATCCATTGGAATTCAGTGAAATTTGTTTTCAAGTATTGTTTAGAAAACTATGGCTTTCAATACAAGATGCATGGAACAATCTCTAGCATTAATGGCTAGTTTTGCCTTAATAGAAAAGAGGGGGGAAAAGGCAGCAAAAAACAAAGACAACCAAAAACATTAATCTGTTAGGGTTCTAGTCTATCAAATACAAATATGATCCAAAAGATCATAGATCCAAAAGATCCAAGATGTTTTTTGGGGGTGGTGGGGGGTGGTAGGCTCTTTACCTTCAGACAATAGCATAAGAATGCAACACCAGTAGCACTAACTACATTTCCAGTTTCACAATTGGTGGTTCCCAGAAACACACTTTTAAAGAATGAATTATTATTTTTTAATTAGCAGCTACGATGGGCTGCATTTTAAATAGGACAAAGACATATATATTCATCAATATCAATGTACTATCAAATCTAATAGAAACGTACTATAAATACAACCAACTATTTTAAGGATAAACATTTTTATTGTTCTCATTATAGACCTTGCAAGTTTTTGATGAATGTTCACAACTGGATGGACATTATACAACTTCTTTCATGATCCTGCTCAACTTCTGAATTTTGGTCTTTGTAGACATGTCAATGTACTTGTCTCCAATGCTGACAATCATTCCACCCACGATTGATGGATCGGACTAGGAAAAAATGGCAAGATTCTTAATTAGGTAGGCTACTATCACAGTATATAGTCTTGCTGTACTTGAAGTTATATTTAAGAAATCATTGCAATCAAATTTAGGACAGAATAGAGATATCAAACAATCTTGACAGTTCTCTGAAATCTATAAAAACAACTTAATTGAATGTTGGGTTTTTAGCAGTCTCAGAGTCTGTCTATCTGTCTACCTGCCAAAGATATTTCTTTGGAACTGCTTTCTTCCAATTATCTCTAACTGATCAAGATCAAGAAGTAATTCCTTTCTGTCCCTTCAGGTGACCTTCTATCACTTCAGAGACCTTGAATATGGGCCTTTTCAACTGCTTCTTCAGAACAACACTGTCCCAGAAATCTAATATGGTGCCAACCTTCCTGAGCTTTGAAAGATCATTAAGACCAGAATTTCCAGAACTCTGGCTATATAATTATTAACTTTATTTTATAGAATGGAGTATGATAAACTGCTCATAGTTGGTGGTGATTGGAACAACATATAACTCTTGTAAATAAATAATAAAAATAACTTAACTATGCAAGAGAGGAGGATTAAATGGTTAGTATATCTATTTGATAGTGAATGACATAAACATTATTTCCAGTTATTATTCTGTGATCAAGGTCTTAAAGCAACTTTCCCCAAGTTTGGGAATTCTGGAAACTGATCTCCACACATCTGGAAAACACTTAAGTCCAAAAGATTAAGAGGTCCAACATCTAAAAAAATATCAACATTAGCAGGCCAAAGAATCGGTAATTAATTCTACTGTTAATTTAAGGTTGGCTACAAATGTGGTTTTGTAAAAGTAGTTTTGTTCCTATGGCCTAGGGTAAGATCAATCATCTATTAATCAACTTACATTAGTTAGATTTGGAAAATCAAAACATGGAAAATATTTCAAGGACAGATAAAGGAATACTAATGAGGATAACGGAGTTAGCCCATCTTCCCATCTTACTTTCAGATTAAAAGGAAAGGGTTTTGTTTTAGAGAACATTTATGTAACTTGCATCAATACCTTAATTTCCAATTTTAGAGTTTCTCCTTTGGCTAAAAAACCATTCAAAGTTTTTTTCAATTCACTAAGATTGGCCTCGTCCAAGGTCTAAAATATTAAGCAAAAAGAGAAAAGTTTAAAAATTGACAGGTAGCATTCAATTCTAAACATATAAGTAAGATAAATGTATGGTATATATTTACTTAGCAATAGAATGGATAGTTATGCACAGAATGCTAAATAAATAGTTAAAAACATTTGATTGCTTTTACTCTTAACTAAAATTCTCCATTCAATAATGCCCAAGTGATATGTTGATTTCTTTTTTTTCAGAAAAATATTATAAGATATGTAAGACATTGGCAAACATAATACATAGCTTCTTACCTTACTGTGCTATATTACGCTATTCTATACTGTATCATACCATGCCACACCACACTTAATCTTAGAAAGAAGTAACTCATAAATTAAAATAGCCCCACACCCTAAACTTGCTTGAATCCCATTTAAAACCAATAAACCAAAAATGGAAAAGCATGGCATTGTACCAACCATAGCTCACAGACAATACTATCACCTTGCAAGGCTCACAATGTCCATGCAATCCCCAGCCTGATGGGACATCCTTGTCTTCAGGGAATTTCTAAAGGCCAACAAGCATGGAGGCCAATCTAACTATAGGGGATGATATTCCATAGGACAGATACTATAATAAAAAATGCTGCTTCCTGGGCCACATCAGATGAAATTCCTTTTATGAGGAATTATACTTATTTTCATTGTGTGTAGCCATGAGATTTCCTCCATCCCCAATATCTAATTATCAGTGACTTGGTATGGTATAACTATTAAAAATAGATAATACAAGTAATTTGGTTTATTTGCTTACCTGAGCAGTAGTTACAGAGCACAATATCTCTCCACGATATGCACTCATCATCTTACCAAATGCAGAAATTACACCTGGAGTGTAAGGCAACCGACTGTTTTCAGCAAGCGTTTCTTAAAAAACAAAAATATAAGAAATTACTAATAGTACTTAAGGACATCCAAACTGTATTAGAAGTGCAAACATATTAACAAATTACAAAGGAAAGCTTTTTCATTCTGAAGTATTTTACATATTTATTCAAATCTCATTTGTAGAGTTTGGTCCAACTTCTATGAACACTATAAATGTACTTACTGACAAAATTGATAGTGAGAGGAGACAGCTTCTCTTTAAGTAAAATATCATTCACAACTTGTTCTTTTACTTTGGCCTTTACATAAGGATTCATGATAGTGCCGGATAATTTAGGCTCCTTCATTACTGCCTTAAATTATAACAAAAAATAGATCTTGATCAAAATAATATTTGTTTCTAGCCAGTTAATTCATGACATACTAGTTCAATTTGTATTTGTATTGTTTAATGATACTACCACATTCACAACACTATTAATCTTCTGATTAATCTTATATATAGTTACTCCAAAACAGTTCATATCAACTTCTTAAAATAAAAAGAAAATATTGCTTTACTTTTATAACTTGTAAGAAAACTAAATAATGGAAGATTTCATTTATTAAAGAAAAAGTTACTTTTTACATGTAATTTCAAGGTTCTTTGATTTTTCTGCTTTCAGTGGGAAAAAACCTCTAGGCCTGTGATGGCAAACCTGTGGCACACAGAGCCATATTTGCTGGCAGGGCAGCCCTTGGCAGCCCTTAGCTCCTGCGCACACTGATTTTTGGCCTTCCAGATGGCTGGGGGAGGCAGTTTTCATCTTTCCCAGGCTTCAGGAAAGCCCCCGGAGCCTAAAGAGAGTGAAAAACAGGCCCAACGGCCCAACCGGAAGTCCAGGAATGAACTTCCAATTGGCCCGTCAGGCCAGGTTTTCACCCTTCCCAGGGTCTGGGGGCTTTCCTGAAACCTGGGTAGGATGAAAAATGGGCCAAAGGGGAAACCGGAAGTTCGTTTCTAACTCCTGACCTCCCCAAGTTCTGGAGGCTTTCCTAAAGGCTGGGGAGGGTGAAGATAGCGTCCCCTGGCCCTCCGGAGGCCCTCTGGTGGGGCCATTTTTCACCCTCCCCAGGCTTCAGGAAAGCTTCCGGAGCCTGGAGAGGGAGAAAATCCCCCCCCCTAGAGGACTCGCTTGCGCATGTGCAGGTGGGTGGGGCGTTCACGCAGGTGGGTGAGCACGCACATGCGCATGATAGTATGCACGCACACAGGTTTGGCACACCTTTAGAAAAAGATTAGCTATTACTACTCTAGGCTACAAAGGTTGTTTTATTTTAACAACAATATCTGGGTATAAAATGGTCTACCAAGAAAACATTCCTATACATTATCAGCAATCCCAGCCCACCCACCCCCCCAAAAAAACCCTTGAAGAAAACTTATTTCTCTGTTTTTTATAAGAAACCTGTACTACAAATCCAGTCCAAATGCTGAATATTCATATATTCAACTTAGTCTCCATCCAACTCCCAGTAATTCTAGATGGCTCTCAGAATAAAACACAAAATATCTATTTTTGCATGTTAACTACTCTTTTATTTTTAATTAGTTAGTTTTGATATTCTCTATTGTAATTAAGAAATTTCTACTTGAACTAGAATAATTAAGTACATATTCTTAATGTTTCCTATAATAAAATGGAAGGATTTATTTTTCGCCTAACATGGAAATAAAAAAAGACCTTCCTCAAATACTCATGAGCAAACAGGCACCAAGAGAGTTGCAATGCAAAATGTTATTACCAACACACGAATCAGTTCTTTTTCTACTTGATCCAATTTCTTCTGCTTAGAAGCAGCAGAGTAGAGTGCAGTGGCATATCGGCCTTCTAACCCATATATTTGAATTGGGGGCTGCAGGGTAAAAAATAACACATTAAAATGTATTGATATAGGGAGTTCTTGATTTGTGATTAGCTGTTTAACCACCGTTTGATGTTACAACAGCCTTGGAAAGGGTGCTTTACAGACTTGAAGCATTTCTAACTGTCATAAAATGCTACCCTCCCACACAGTCATGTGATTGCAATCTAGGTGATTGGCAACTTGTTCACACTTATGACTGGTTGACAAACACACCACAATTGTATGATTGTCATTTGCAATTTTCTCTGACTTCCCAAGAAAGTCAGGTGGGAACCACAAAGAAAGATGTTAAATTGCTACTGCCTGCCAAGAGGACCCTCTCATCTCTGGGGGCTGGATGAAAGTTGCCTGCTGAGAGGAGTTGAATTCCTTTAGTGGGGTTGAGAAATAGAGCTCAGATTCTGAAGATCTCAATTCTGTTCTTGCGCCCCATCAAAGGAGTTCTCTTCTGTGTTTCAAAAGTTGACATCCTCCTATGGAGTGCACATTTGGAACTCGAATCCTGGTGATCTGTCACCCATTTCTGTACTTCAACAAATGAGTGCCCTTCTCTATGCAGAAGAGAGATTATATCCTCCCGTCGGATGCAGAAATATAATTCAGATACTGATGATTTGAGCTGTTCCTGCACCCCAATGAAGAAATTCCCTTCTGCATGTGGAGGAAAGTTAACATCTTGCGGGCGCACAAATGGAGCTCAGATCCTGGTAATCTGTGCTGTTTCCGCACCCACCCAAATGGGTTCCCTTCTGTGCAGAAGGGAGTTCACATCCTTTGGCAGGCAGCTCTTTCAACCAGCCCGTAAGAGACAAGAGGAAGTTGAAACCCAAGCAGCGTGTGGCGAAGCAGTGCAATAAAGTAAGGAATGTGGGGCACTTCAGGCTGGGTGAGGGAGGCGATACATGAGTATCATTGCTCGGGCTGGAAATTACTGCTTGGATTTTGGCAAGGAGGATTTTCAGCTTCTGAGTGGAGTCTCCTATGGACTTCTCCCACCTTGCATACCTTATCTGCTATTCCATCCACTTAACAATTCATGGAATCACTTAACAACTACAACCTGGAGTGCCAGAATTATGGTTGTTCAGCAAAGCAGTCATGTGAAATCTTGCTTAACAACCACTTCACTCAATTGCCAAGATTCTGAGCTCAACCATTGTTTTAACTCAAGGTCTATTTGTAATATTGCTGTACAAGATAAGTGATCCTGGACAATTTATCATAGTCAACTAAACACACTGCAACCAATTCACTAAAATTGGTGGGATGTGAAGATTTTAGTCCTGTTATTAAAAAAACACACCCTCATGTATATTTGAACGTCAATGGGCTTTTGTTCTTGCTTTCTCATATTTCCTTGTTGTCCTCTTATATAGTTCTTTCCCCACCTCTTTAACACCTATCTTTCCTGCCAACTTTATTCTTGATTCTCTTTTTCTCTCATTTCATGAAAACATTCTGCTTCTCTTTCTTGAATTTCATACTAACTGAAAATTTTGAGAATAAAACTGAACCCAATGGACCTGTTTGAGAAAATGTGTTCACAATTCATTGTACATGATCAAAGAATATAATTAAAGTGCACTTTATAAGTCAAAGGTTCTAAATGCTATCTTTTATAACAATTATTCAATAATGACATGTTTATTCCCTTGGAGTAAAAAACCTCACTATTAAAGTTATGGTTTAGCAATACGTTGCTAAATTTAGCAATACTTTGTGTTAAACTTACCTGTACTAGTTTGGACGCTGGCCTAATCACAGAGGTACTGAAGTGCCGCACCTATAAGAAGAAAACTATTTAATTTTTTTAAAAAAGAAAGCTGTATTACATCAACTGAATGAAAAAAATCACAGTAATAAAAAATTGAATTTACAATTGAGATAGGTCACTTTGTAAAACTTAATTCTGTAGATTTGAACCAAATTCATCTTTCAGACATACAAAATGTAGCTTAAAAAAAAAACAAAACTATCCACAGGAATTAGTTTAGCGACCAACAGTTGAACAAGGCTTGCTTTCGACATTACAACAGCATCCTATTAATTCAGCAAATACAATATATTCTTAATATGATCAATTAACATAACAATAATTAATTTGATTATTTCTCAATGTCGTTCAGTATTGTATATTCTGGTAGAATACTACTTCCAGGGCTGTGGACACTTCAGTGATAATTTGGAAATTGTGTCAAAGACCCTGGACAAAGATCTCTGCTACTCTATCTATATGATTGCCAGACAATGTCTTGATGATGCATAATCATCAATCAACAGCATTTCAACAGCGCAACCACATTGTGAATTTCCCTTCACTAGATTGTTTTCAGAGAGGCTGGATAGCAATCTTGAGATTCCTGAACTCTGTGTGTGGGGTGTGTGTGTGTGGATACTCAAAAGCCAGAAGGGTCCCCAACTCTGTGGGATAACCCTATGCTTATTCCACATGCTTATGCAACTAGTTTTTCCTTTTTCCTGTTCTATTTCGGGAATTTCTTTCAACCCAAGCAATTTATCACGCTGCCTTTCCTTCTGGAAGAAAGAAACATTTACTTATTGTGGTCCTGGTATTTTATTTACAGTATTTAGCAAATTACCCATCTCACAAAATGTGACAGGACATAAACAGGTTTCGGGCTTCAGCTGAATTCTGGCAAGATGGAGAGGATGTGGATGCAGGAGACATCAGGATCTGATTCTCATCTTTAGTTCTGGGTGGGATTGCACTCCCTGTGCTGCCCATATCCTTGGTTCTGGGGTGTTTGTTGAAGGTTTTATTTATTTATTTATTTATTGCATAGTTTCGAAATTTCAATTGCTTTTCTTTTTATCCTTTTATATTCAGTAAGCCGCCCAGAGTCGCCCTATCGGGGAGATTAACAGCATATAAATTTAATAAACAAACATTTCCCGATAAGACCACAAGCGCCACGGGGAGACTGTGGGTTCACGAGTCACACTGGACCACCAGCAAACCAGGGGTCGAGTTGGCACAACAGTGGGCAAAAACGCGGTTAGCTGTTTTTTTGGGTTGCATTCAGAAAGTGCTCGGGCCTGAGGCGGTTCTTAAATTCCAGGAGGAGGATTTGTAACAAATCTGGTAGCGAAAATGGGAGACCGCCTGCTCGAAGCATCCCCTTTACACCCTCCTATCAATCGAGAGTCCTGCTTTTTAAGCAAGCTCCGTATCTTCGGGATCTTGCTTGATCCTTAAGAGGTGAGCTTTCCTTCCCCCGAACTCTCATAGGAACGGGAGAAATGCCCTTGTAATGAGAAGACCATAAACTCAGGACCCCCCCCCCCGTTTTCGTTTTTAAATCCACGAAACATAACCACTCACCTTCAGACCCAGCCCTGCCACCGAAGCCGCCATCTTCTCCTCTAGGTCAAACCGGCCTTCTCGGCCTCGCAAGCAGGAAGCGGAGACTGACGCGCAACTGCGGCTTTCTGGGAATCGTAGTTTCTGTGGAGCGCCTCATTTCTCAGCCCGCAGAGAAGCGCATATTACATACCGAGGAAGGGGAGCTCTCGCGTAGTTCCAGGGGACAAAGGAAGTCTTAAGGGGGAGGGGGGGGAAGCAAAGGCTTTTGCGTTGCTTTGAAAATGTACAAAAACCATGGGTTAGACTTATGTGGACTGAACGTAGTATGCACAAAACCTATTACTTATGTAGAAAGATGACTATTGTATAAAACCAGTATTTTCTACTGTCCTATTTTCTGTATTTATACTTTTCCTGTTTTACATCATTATCAACATCAGATATATCCATGGATGTACTTATGCAAGGGCAATTGAAAAGTGATTTGAAGGAGGGCTGGTAGAAAAACAAATATGCTCACCTGCCATTACTGATACTGAACATACCTGGACCCATAAATAACCATGGTTGACTGAAATTATCCAATATCAATGGACCCATAAATTAACATATAACCACATTGGCTGGATTTGCATAACACATTAAACTCCTAAATTTAACAACCATGTTTTAACCTTATGTGTTGTATGAACCTAATCCAAGGAAGATACGTTCACCCTCAAAAATACACAACAAGCAGAAATAGTAGAAATGAAAGTGAGCATTTCCTAAATGCTAGTAACCAGTTGCATTTGTGTTGCATCTGTTACCAATCTTGGCCCATTGGCCAGGAATACTCAGAATGCCATTCCAAGATATCCATATAGCTGTCCAGATTAGGACAGCCTGCATTATCTTCTCAATATCTGCCCCTATGAATAGCACAGAATTATATTTACCTACTCAAACTCATGGTCACTTGGTCATTGAGGAGCAGTAAATAAGCCATCTAAAATGTGCCACCTAGATTATGTATGTTAGAAAATATTTTAAATGCTTTATTTTTTATGCTAATTACCTCTATGCTTTTTATGATGAGATGCTTTTTCCACTTCACTTTAACTTATAGTTTTGCAGGATCTATTCTGAACACCAGGTGTCATCATTGCAAAAAGATTAGGCATCTTAATAAATTACTCTCTGTAATATTTGAATTATTTAAACCAAAATTCAAGTTCCAGAATCATTCGCAAGCTTGGCCATGGATAGGGATATGGCAAAACTTCTCAGGATGACAGCCACAACACAGCAATCAAAGCTCTGTCTGTCACACATAAAAGCACCCTGACCATGTTCAAGCTTGGAAAGACTATTCTGAATATTGCTTTGGATGGAGATGGAGAATCCCATCATGCCACTGGGAAGAACTTTATGGATTTTGTGGCTCTACCATCATTTTTCCCAACCCAGTTCATCCATGGTGCTCAAACTTTCTTGGAATCTATAGGATGTCAGAATCTTTCTTCAGTAAACTGCTGCTTGCTATGAAGGGGAAAAGATGTGTTGAACATGTGCATAACCATATTCTGCACTCAGGCTGCTACTATAGATCTTCTGAAATTGAGCACTGAGGCACCTAGGTTCTTGGTTAAATTTTGGAAAGCCAAGGCTTTCACAAAAACGCACTGAGGAAATAACGATGGAAGAGGCAAAGAAGAAACAGTATGGTGAAAAGAAATACTGGTGGAATAAAAGAGAGAGAAAAGTCCAGAATGATAAATATGTGAAGAGATGGAAAAGATCATGATTGTAGAATAAAACTGCTGAGAGAAATGAAGGGGGAATGGTAAGATGAATGAGGAAAAAGCTTGATCTTTAAACAATGAATTAAACCTTGATTACACAAAATGAAGTCTTTCTTTTTCATCAATCAAGAGCCAATTTAAGGGCTAAGTAAAGACACTGTCAGCCTCTGCTTTGCTGCTTGCTTTTCGGCTGCCATTGAAATGGGGAGGGAGGGCATGGTATTTGGGAAGGGAATCATTCTGTGCTGGAGGACTGTTTATTGGGGTTTGTTCTCACCATCTCTTTGCGCATGTGGAAGGAGGGGAGTTTCCCGCCGAGGCTAACTGTCCAGCATTTCAATCTGATGATGATTTTCGAAGATGTCTCCCACCTGACAGTTGGGTGAATTATGATTGAACTATGGACTGGGGTACCAAGGGGAGGGGGATGAATCATATATTGATATCTACTGCTTTCACACGCTTTTAATCAGATTCAGCTTTGCTTTGCTTCTCATCGTTTATAATCAGTAAAAGTACACTTAATTCTAAAACATGGAGTTGAGTGGTTTCTTTCTTGGTTATTAAATGAAGGGGCAGTGACATTAAGCTGAATCTCACTTCACACCCATCCCGGAGAAAACACCTTCCGAGGGGGGTGCACTCAACGATAAAAAATGTCCCTCCATGGCAGTGATCAAGAAGAAGACATGGGAGCGGCTGCAGCTCCTTAATTGACGGAAATGCTGGCTGACCTGCAAGTGGAGGAAACATCTGTTCGACCCAGGTGGACTTGGGGAGTGGGACAGAAAGAGGAATCTGAAGAACCGTTAACTGGGATTACGGTGAGGAGACCCAGAAAACCAGCAGCTGACTGGTGTGGCCCTGGAGAGGAAGATCTCATGATGTCCCAAGTCATGAAACTTCTCGAAGGAGCCTGGGAAAAGAATGTGCAAGAATTTCAGGAGCTGTCAGCTTATATGAGGGGATGGTCTGAAGAAGACTTGCTAGACCGTTTCGCTGATTGTTTAAACAAAGAGGTTTACCAGCAATGTGTGAACAGGAGCCCCCCCCCCCATAGATTGCAGCCCTGGTATGAGGCAGCTGCTGATGTGGAAATTGATTTAGCCAGACTTTATTACAAAGGAGAAGGAGAGAGTGAGGAATCCCCCCTCCCGCCAACCCCCCCTCCCAAGGTTGCCAAAAAGGCAACCCTGCGCTTACACCTCTCGTAAGCTATCAGAAACTGAGAGACGTTGGGCTATTTGGGAAAAGGAAGCTTTTGCTGTTCGATGGACTTTGATGACCTGGCGTCATTTTCTAGAGGGCGCAAAACACCCTTTTGAAGTGTGGACTGACCACAAAAACTTGGAGGCGTTAAAAAAACCCAGAAAACTGTCTCCCAAACAAATGCGATGGGCACAGCATTTTAATAGGTTCAATTTCACTATGAAATATATCCTGGGAGGGAAGAATTTTATGGCTGATGCTTTGTCCAGACTTCCACAGTATAACAGTTTGAAACTGAGTGTTGTCCAGCCTGTCATACCTACGAGAAGTCTGGCCATTCCTGTTGTCACCAGAATCCAGGCCACTTCTAAAGTGGAAGTCACACAAGACCTCGTTACAAAGCTCAAAGGAACTCTTGCAAATGATGAGTAGTTCCTCCAACATACGAATGAATGCACCATGAGAGATGGCCTTGCTTGGATTGGTGCTAAATTATATGTTCCCACATCTATTAGGGCCATGGTTCTTCAACGTGCTCATGACTCTCGCATGGCCAGACACTTTGGGTTTGTGAAAACCCTGCACCTCGTCAAGAGGCAGTTTTGGTGGCCCTCATTTTAAAAGGATATTGAATCTTATGTGGCTAGTTGCCCCACTTGTGCTGCAGCGAAACGCCCACCAGGAAAACCTCAGGGATTGCTCCAAGCGATAGCCCACCCTGAGGCACCATGGAAGGAGATCTCTATGGATTTCATTGTTGAATTACCAGAAAGTCAAGGAAACACAGTGATTTGGGTTGTCACTGACTTGTTCTCCAAGCAAGTTCACTTCATTCCTTGTTCCAAGATCCCATCCGCGAAATCCCTGGCTAAGTTGTTCATCACGCATATCTATCGTCTGCATGGGGTACCGGACTGCATCATCTTGGATAGGGGGGTCCAGTTCACCTCCTTGTTTTGGAAGGAGTTTCTAAAATTAATTGGCTCCGCCCAGGGCTTAAGCTCCGCCCACCACCCTCAAACTAACGGTGCTTGTGAGAAGACCAATTCTGTGCTGGAACAATATCTTCACTGTTTCATCAACTACCAGCAAGATAATTGGGTGGAATTGTTGCCTCATGCTGAGGTGGCATATAACAACTCAGTGCACAGCAGCACGGGATTTACGTCCTTCAGGGTAGTCTACGGACAAGATTTTGTGCCTATCCCCGAGATGCCTCGCGAGAAACCACAAGTATTGTCCCTTTCCGAATGGAGTGACCGCCTCCAGGAGATGTGGCCTCTGGCTTATCGTGTGCTGGATGCTGCACATTGAGCACACAAGAAACAGGCGGATAAAAAGAGGGCAAAGCCAAAGGAATATAAAGTTGGTGATCGTGTATATTTATCCACCAAGTTTCTTCAGACCTCTCAAAAGTCTAAGAAATTGGGTCCCAAGTATGTTGGCCCATTTCCGATTATCAAGGTTATCAACCCTGTTTCCGTCCGCCTCCAGTTGCCTAAATATATAAACCATGTCTATCCTGTATTTCATGTTAATCTCCTAAAGCCGGAATGCACTTCTCCATTGAGGGCTCCTTTGCCGGCTCCCCCTGCCCTGCTCCTGATTGAGGGTGAGCAACATTTTGAGATTAAAGAAATTTTGGACTCTCGAAAACAAAGGAACCGTATTCAGTATCTTATGGCTTGGAAGCATTTCCCTTCCTCTCATGCTGAATGGGTCGATAAGTCCCATGTACGGGCTCCTCGACTTCTCCACAAGTTCTACTCTGCCTACCCAGACAAACCCTGACCTCACTTGATTTTTTTTATTTCCCCTTCCCTTTTCTCTTCTATGTCGTCTTGTTCGTTTGTTTGTCTGTGTTCTTTCGTTTCTGCAGGCGTGACTGTCTTTTTCTGGAAGAGGGCTGGATGTCAGCCTCTGCTTTGCTGCTTGCTTTTCGGCTGCCATTGAAATGGGGGGGGAGGGCATGGTATTTGGGAAGGGAATCATTCTGTGCTGGAGGACTGTTTATTGGGGGTTGTTCTCACCATCTCTGCGCATGTGGAAGGAGGGGAGTTAACTGAGGCTAACTGTTCAGCATTCCAACCTGATGATGATTTTTGAAGATGTCTCCCACCTGACAGTTGGGTGAATTATGATTGGACTAGGGACTGGGGTACCAAGGGGAGGGGGATGAATCATGTATTGATATCTACTGCTTTCGCGCGCTTTTAATCAGATTCAGCTTTGCTTTGCTTCTCATCGTTTATAATCAGTAAAAGTACACTTAATTTTAAAACATGGAGTTGAGTGGTTTCTTTCTTGGTTATTAAATGAAGGGGCAGTGACAGACACATTTCATGAAGCAAAATATTTGCATCTGGTACGTTCTTTCCAGGGACATAAGATGTTTTTAGCAACAATATATACATTAATAACATGAAAATAAAATGCAATTTCTGACCCTACTGCCAACATCTATCTAACTGCTATGCCAATGCATCAACCTTTGATTAAAGAATGTGAGTTATACTATTATATGATTAGTCTGAGTTTTGTTTTAGGCTCATGTTTTAGCATTTAGGGTTAGGGTTAGGGTCTTTATTTTGGCTGTTTGCAGACCATGTTAACACATACCTGCATATAGCAGACCTCACTAGCATATATCTACACAGGCACACACACACACACACACACACACACAGAAACACATATTAACACTGCAAACATATATATAGACCAGTGGTGGGTTCAAAAATTTTTGGAACCTACACTGTGCATGTGGCCTCCTTTGTGGGAGTGGCTTGCCGGCCATGTGACTAGGTGGGAGTGGCTTGCCGGCCATGTGACTGAGTGGGGGTGGCTTGCTGGCCATGTGACTGAGTGGGAGTGGCTTGGCAGTCATGTAACTGGATAGGAGTGGCCAAGACGATGTCACTGAATTCTTTGCCCCAATGGATGATCTACAAAAAGAAGATATAAAAAAGGAAATTTATTATTTTGTGCACTTACTATTTAAATAAGATTAAAATAAGTATACAAAACAGTAAAAGAACTACTTACAGAAGGTAAGTAGCTTACTACTAATTACTTGTATTTCAAAGGGAATAAATACATATTTAATTTTACACATGTTAACAACTGTTGAAATTGTGTTTGCACAACAGTGGAAAAAACCAAGATATGAAAAAGAATAAATATTAGAATGTGCAGGAATGAATAAATTGACAATTAAAATCAAGAAGGCTTCGAATAGTTTTTCACATGGGATTTGTTTTATCAATTGCTAACTAACAGAAACAGGAATTAGAAATCTAAAAGTATGAAAGAAAACACCAATTATGTAAGGAAAGGTCACTAAAATGAAATATTATTAGTACTTGATAATTATTAATGTGTAGATAACTGCGGGACATTACACACCCACACACACAAACTATGACAGTGCCAGGAAAACACCAAAAAATAACAATTTCCCCCCAAAAGACTGCAGATGAAACCAGTTTTTTCCCCTAACCCTAAGAACAGGAAAGACAAAGCCACTGGAATAAAAACCATCAAGGCATTGTGGGAAATTATAAAGGACAGTGCCAGGAAGCTCACAGAACCAGCAACCACCTCACAATTACCTAAACAACCAGGTATCACACAGAAACACACAAAATCTGGCAAAGCTGCCTTGCACCAACCTGGCCTGCCCATAGAAAAGCAGCCACCTTGAGACACATAAACCATACACCAACCTATACACTTAAAAGCAACATATTGCATCACAAATAAATCATTTGCAAAAAGGAATAACATTTCTTGTAACAAACATTCTATAAACAATAATTAAATAAAACTTCCCTAAAAATAATTAAAAACCACCAAGTTCAGAGAACACCAAAGGACCCCACAGTCCTCTCCCTCCTTATCTTTTTCCTTTTTGTCCTATCTTTCTCCTCCTTCTCCCCCAACCTCACTCCCTTCTAGTACTGATGATGTTATCTAGTTTGGTAATGAAATATTTGTAAGAAAACCACCAAGCTCAGAAAGCAGCAAGGATTCCACTCTCTGTGTGTGTCTCTCTCTTTCTCTGTGTCTCTTTCTGTCTGTCTGTCTGTCTCTCTCTCTCTCTGATTCCCTCCCTCCCCCTCTCTCTCTGTCTCTCTCTCTGTCTCTCTCTCTGTACCTCTGTCTGTCTCTCTCTCTCTCACACACACAGACACATATACTGTGGTCACCTTGTGTTCCAATCACAGGTTAAAAGTACCTGGCAGTGGCGTTTTTCTCTTTGGGAGCAGGTCCTCTTCAGAAGGATGAGGCCCCGCTGGTTGCCCTCCCATTCCTTGTCTTCCGGCTGCGGCTTCATGCCATGGAAAACATAGGTGCACACACGCCCCACACAATTATAGCCTGGAGCAGGATCAAAGTCCCTCTCCCAACTGTTTCCCGCCATTACAAAGTCTCCGAGGCTGTACTTTATGGGGTGTGCGCATGTGTCTATGATTTCTATGGCGTGGAGCTGTGGCGAGGCTGGCAATGATTTCGGAGCCCATCCAGGAAGACAAGGAATGCGAGGGAGACCCCTCCCCCTGTGGATTGGCTTTGGACCAGCAGAACGTCGTCCTTCTTTTTAACCAGGCTGCTGTCAAGAGAGAAGAGTTCAGCGCATGCCATGTGGGCTTGTGCAGCAGCTGAAGAATAGGAGGCAAGGATTCGGCTGTTGCACAGGCATGCACTGCCCTCTTCTCTCTGACAGCCTCATGGTTTGCTGAATCTGGCACAGCGGTGGGATTCTTGCCTTTGCTAAGAGCTTCACTGGCCATCGCCGCGCCAGAAAGAAGCTGGTGTTTGGAAAGAACCTCCCCCTCCAGAGAGCCCATGCCAGGAGACAAAAGGAGGCGGGCTGGTTTGAATGCAGATGAAGGGTGGCAAGGGGAGACGGAAGGGACAAAATAATGTCCGTTTTCCCGTGTTCAGAAAAGCAATTCCGGGAAGGTCCTTTGCTAGCAGGCAGGTTCTAGGATGCCTGCCGCCACCAAAGGACCTTCCCGGAATTGCTTTTCTGAGCACGGGGAGACAGAAGGGACAAAATACCGTCCGTTTCACCATGCTCAGAAAAGCAACTTCGGGAAAGTCCTTTGGTGGCAGCAGGTGTCCTAGAACCTGCCTGCTAGCAAAGGACCTTTCTGAAGTTGCTTTTCTGAGCACTGGGAGACAGAAGGGACAAAATACCGTCCATTTCCCCGTGCTCAGAAAAACAACTCCGGGAAGGTCCTTTGCTAGCAGGCAGGTTCTAGGATGCCTGCCGCAACCAAAGGACCTTCCTGGAATTGCTTTTCTGAGCACGGGGAGACAGAAGGGAAAAAATACTGTCTGTTTCCCTGTGTTCAGAAAAGCAACTCTGGGAAGGTCCTTTGGTGGCGGCAGGCATCCTAGAACCTTCCTGTTAGCAAAGGACCTTCCCGAAGTTGCTTTTCTGAGCATGGGGAGACAGAAGGGACAAAATACCGTCCGGTGTACAGGGCCAGGGCAGGTGTTCCGGAACTTACTTCCAGGTCTGGTGACCAACCGGTTCACGAGAACCGGTGCGAACCGGCAGCAACCCACCACTGATATAGACATATATTTCTTGTTAGTAGCTCTCACAGAAAAGATGCTTATTAAAATATGGCCCTTGTGGGACAATATCCTCTTGGGGAAAGCAGATGTTCATTTTAGGCACATATATAGTATGAATGAAGGTCCTAGGATATGTGTCCTAGGCACGGGTAAAATTCACTTACCTTTGCTAGTGGTTCAGTAGCAATGTGAGTGTGCACATGTGCAGAGCATCAAAATGTCGTCCGGGTGGGTGGGCAGAGCCTGCTACTGAACACACCTGCAAAGGTAAGTGAACAGCAAGGGAGGGGAGGAATCCCTTGTGCCACACAATTTAGATTAGCTCTAAAGCAGGAAATCCTGCTTTCTAGCTAATATAATTTGGAGTCACAGGTGATCATTGGAAAAACCAGTTCGCCTGCACCGGTAGCATTTTTTAAACTACGGTTTGGGCAAAGCCGTAGCATTTTTACTACTGGTTCAGGTGAACTGGTCCAAACGGGCAGCATTTCACCCCTAGGATAATGTTGCAGGCTCCAATCTGTGTCGGCCACTGGGACCAGAGGTTTTGTCTTCTGAGCTTTTGGCTAGAGAGATGCTCCCTGAAGATGGGCTCCAGCACGAGTCCAAAAGGTCAGAAGACAAAACCTCTGGTCCCAGTGGCCGACACAGATTGGATTCTGCAACCTATATAGTATACCGTAGCTTCATTATTTAAGACTGAATCTAGTTTTCCATATTCTATTGTCAAGTGATGGATTCCCTGGTTTCATTTGTTAAATATAAAGTTGAATCTTGGGATAGCATGGTATTGTAATTATTTGAGATGGCTGAACAATTTATACACAGGCAGAGGGAAATGGAGCTTGTGATAAATCCAGTTAATCTAAGTATTCTGTTCCATCTCTTTATACTCCATAACTTCTCAGCTGTAAATATTTTTTAACGTTCCCCGTGGTCATTTTCCTCTGCAAATGATGTCTTTTTTTAAAGGTGCCCATTAATAGTGCAGCTATGGCAAGGAATGTTGATTTATTTTGTGCATTTAATCTCCAATAAGGTCTGCCAACTTGATTTTCTTGGGAAGGAAACTCCTTGTTGTGAGAATCAAATGAAAGGTGATGTAGCTGGTAGACATTTTAATTTCTGTTTCTTTTGGCTTCAAGTATATAAATTCCTCACGTGGTCTTTTCTAAGATACAACATGAAGTGGGAAAATATATCTTCATTCAATGCAGAATAAGGGTTGAGGAAGGACAATCAATAGCCTTTGCTGAATTGTTTTGGCTGAGAACGTACATTCTTGAGAATAAAAGATTCCCCAAGACTCTGCTTATAGCCACTTGCATACTCACAGAAAATTGCTGGCTTCTGAAAATCTATTTCATAATTCTGACAAAACAGCAAAGCTTTTAAAATGTAACCCAATAAATTGTAGCTGTCAGAATTATGGAATTTCCATCACATTTCTTACAAAAAGTAGAAAGGAAGAAAAAGAGAGAAAATATGAAGCAAAAGTAGTTATATCGATCCATGCATTTTTAATCCTCCAAAACTATAGTTTACTAATCAAAATGGCACAAAAACAAGATTTTATCTCAAGGGAACTATGGGGGGAAATGAGAAAGAGCTAGAGATGGTACAATCTGACAATAATATGCAATCCATGGTTTACTTAACCATGATTCACTGAATTATCCAATTGCCTGAATCTGTACAACATGCTGATTTGCACTACACAAACCAGTCAAAACTTCTACTCAAAACTCTAGCAAGTCCCTTGGTCTCCTATAATCACTGAAGCATGATTGGTATGTCTACTTTGGTTGGCAGAGCATCTGAAGATGAGCAAACAATTCTAAGTTTCTGGAAATGACTTCAAAAATGTATATACAACCCAATAATCAAATTCTACCAGAAGATCCTTAGGATGAAAGTTTAGGAATTGTTTTCAGGGTTTACTTGCCCTATCCTTCCTTCCTTCCTTCCTTCCTTCCTTCCTTCCTTCCTTCCTTCCTTCCTTCCTTCCTTCCTTCCTTTTTTTCTTATCTTTTAATTATTCAGTCAGCTTTTTCCTCACCTTTCAAAGTAACTTTCTTTTGCAGTTGGTTGTGGTCATAAAAAGCTATTCCCTTGTGGGCAATCTCTTTCTCAAATCCTTGTTTTTTTCAAGCAATTTATATATTCTGGATGGGCTCCACCTTCCCACTTAGCCTTCCAATAATATTTATAATACCTGCTTAGTGCTTACAATACTTTTTTCTTGCCCAGAAGAAAATTTTATAAGTGTCATAACAAACTTTGAGAATAGAAGAAAAATAACCAAATTTTGCATGCAGAGTGAAGATAGCTTTAGCCTGTATGCATCTATCTTTAGCTGCATCAGTGAGTCACTTGTGATCTAACTGTATGGCTAAGTGGAGGTAATGTACAGGCCACAGAGGGAAAACATGAGGAGATTAAGCTGTAAAATTCCACTGCTCTCTAAATCAGGTTGACAGAGATTCAAGTGGCGTGAGCTTTTTTTGTTTTCAGTCAAATTATACAGAATGTGGCATAATATGATTCAGTGCAACACTTCAAAGAATGAGAAAAATAACAGAAGGATATTCAAAATCCATCAAAATTTGCTTCAGGAAAGCATTGGTTTTTTTTATGCAGGTTGGTGCACAAAATGTCACATCTCACCAGCCCTACCCGCCACTCCAAGTTAATGCTGGATTTTGCCTGGATGATGCCAGGTTGCTAAGCAACATTGCTAGGCAGCAGGCTATACATGATGCATAGAACTAGCTTTTGTGTTGTATGGTGCTGATTACAATGATTGTTTCTCAAGCTGTAAAATATTAATTTGCTGTGTGCAAATAAAAGGAACGCTGAGCAATTGGGAGCCAAGTTCTTCTACCCCACCCCCCAGCAGTAGCTCACCTATCTTACTGATTTTCCAAGTGGAAATTTAGCCCGAGATGTGTAAAACATGGTTGGAATTCATGAGATACAAATACTTCTCATGCCTGGGGTAAAAGAGACCGGTCGGTATGTGTAATCATTTCTCAAGGTGACATCATGTAAATTAAGTGGCATTTATGTACAGGCAGGCACTCCAACAGGTATGGGAAAATAACCCTATTTTTTCCTAGCTGTGTAAATGTATGGTAATTTGGATAGGATGGAAAGAAGGAAATTAAGAGACAGCTTTTTAAAAAATGTTAAGAGATGCTCTTCATAAATCTACTATTTGAGACTTGTTGAGATTAATTCAGATTAAGAAAACAAAGAAAATAATGTGGTATTTTCTCGGCAACAGTATGATAGATTTTCACAACTTCCTTTCAGAATGGGTTTTTCAACACCCCAAATCTGGGAATCCCTGGTGAGATTTTCATCCAAATACTTACCTGGCTCAACTGTGCTTATTTTTTCAAGATCAGAAAAGGTCAATTAAATGCTACCATCTGTTTTAAGAAGCAAATGGCATAGTTTATACCACATTTTCTGAGATCAACTTGCCCTATCTTATCCCTCAAACTTTGTCCTCCTAAGAGAGCTACCTTTCACTATAAAATTTTGTAGAGAATCTCACTCTCTACAGCATTAAGTCATAGTTTGTTGAATATATCTGAATGTTTGGATTTACACAAATGTTTGGAATAGAATGTTCTAATTCATGAGCAATGGTTTATAAACCATAATGAGTTCTCAGTTCTCATGCTAAACCAAATCCAAGCAAACAACAGGAGGGCTTCCCACAATATGTGAACAAAACATGCATTCCCTTACACATACTCAAACACTACATAGCCCAGCAGTTTAAACCTTATATTTGAAGGAAGATATGCTAATGCTAGCGACAATCCTGAAAGAAATGTTAATAGTCACTTGATAAATCTCCTGTTCACATTAGCTTTCACCCTAGGCAAAACCTAATGATAGAGCTGATCATAAATCAAATCACCATTCATAGCACAAGAAAAAAAACAAACCTTATATCCTTGGTTACTGCTTAGTTGGAATGTAACCTCATAAAGACAAATATACTTATTCACATTGGAAGGAATTACCATTAGATAGATTCACACAAGCAAATTAATCACATTGACCATAGCAACAGTTATTTCCATTTCTGCAAGATTTTACAGATAAAGCACAAGTCCTATTTTATTTGTTATCATAAGCCTCCTTTATTGTTTGAAAAGCACTGCTGTAAGTCATAGATATTTGCTCTTAATTGATCCAGGATGGTGTTCCCGGTCCTAAACCAAATAAATTCTCCTGAAGGTAATACATCTTTCAGATTGAGATAACTCCTTGCCATTCAAACCAAGATTCTTCCAACAACTTTTCATCAGAGCGTTAGGTTCCTGAAGGCAACATTTAATCTCTTGAACCAAAGTTTGAATTCAGTGATCCAGTTCCAACTTTTTGCCCTGTGGTCTCCCACTAATAGCCATAGTGCTTCCAAAGCTCAATAGTCCTATGAAGCCATTGGCCACAGTCCCCCTAAAACTAATAGCTCCAGGATTTTTCTCTGACCATCACAGATCTCTAAACCACACCATACTTTCCTCAACATAATTTCCCAATTCTGCTAAAAATCAGGATTGAACTTTAAAAGCTGCCCATACTCTCTACCAATAAATGTCATGATGCTTCAAAAATCTAAGCATGGCCCTATGCTTTCATAAAATCCACCTATTTGCAGACACATCCTTTCTTTCTCCTTTTTGAGTGCATTCTCCAGTTCCTCCCAATTGCTTTGATGAACAGTGTCTGTGACTGGATTTCTTTAAGCAAGCTGACACAGATACCTGATACAGAGTTATTTTGCAAAATCTCACATCCGACACACTGTCCCCACCTAACTCCTTTCTCTAATTTTTCCTTTAGAATTTCTAGGTACCAAGTAAAGAAACAGCTGGGATCTTGTAACAAGAAAATTTTGAACTCTAATAACAAAAAAACCTTATTTAGAATTTTGTGCATATGCATATTCATATGCAAACCTTAAGTCACCTTTTCTTTTCTTTCCATTCATTCTCCTTTTCCAGGTCAGTTTGAGTGTGAAATTTTTATCAGGTGAAGAAACTTCTTTTTCCACTTTTTCATTTGTAAAAAAAACTTAGGCAGGAAGTCTCCATACATAATATTTACTGAATACAGTAATGTCCAGTCATTTACACTTGGTTGTTTATTCCCTCAGCCAGTTTCCTCTTTCTTATATTTGGTCACCTTTTTGGCTTTGAGCCATGGTGGCGAAGTGGTTAGAATTCAGTATTCAGGCTAATTCTGTCAACTGCCAGCAGTTTGATCCTGACCGGTTGAAGGTTGACTCAGCTTTCCATTCTTCCCAGGTTAGTAAAATGAGGACCCAGATTGTTGGGGGCAATATGCGGATTCTTTCTTTAGTAATTAATAATGCTGTTGGGGTGTGAGCAGATAGAGCATAGCAGCTATATATTATATTTATTAATCCAGTCAGTTAAAGTTTGAGGTAACAGAATTTAATCAAAGGAAGAAAAGCACTGATGTGTAGGAGAAAAAAGCATCTTATTACAATAGATTTGAGGATTTCCAAATACCCAGTTCCAGACAGTTGGAAGTGTAGTTTAATAATTTAATTAAAACTAGATTATACTCTCTATACAGCCATAATTATATAATCAACAGCCAAAGTAAAAAGTTACTTAAAACATTAACATAATATAGTTAGAAATCCTATTGTAGAACTATAATAGTACTTACAATATATTCATAATATTCAATGACAAATACTGGAAGGTATCTTCTGAACCAATTATACAAATTGTGAACACTTGTTAATTAATTTTATTATACTTCTAGCAGGTTATGAAGTTAACTAATATATACTTATCAACTCATTCTCTAAATAAAATAAGGGGTTATTAAATGAAAATCACCTTTTTTCAGGTTGAACTTTAGACATTTTAAATTAAAACACTGATTTCATATTTTGATCCAAGTGCATCAGCAATATCTAAAACTTCCAAATCATTAGCAGTGTGGCATTGCATTTTGAATTATTTTAAATCTACATTAACTGCAAAAAACCCCAGTTTTTTGAACATATTTAAAAATAAAGAGTACTAAATAAGCACTTGAACTATAATAGATTACCTATGCTTGTGTTTTAAGTGCAATTTAATGTTTATTATGATATTTAAATGAAATGAATTCAGCCGTTTACATTCAAAGATAGTTTCAAAGTGTAGGAAGTTATCATCCAGTCCTCTCCCAGAAAAATGAAATATCCTAGGAAATATTGAAAAGGCAGAATATTTCTCTGGATGTTAAAAGGAAGAAACATGTTGTATAAAGACAGAATAGCTCCCTGCAGCTTCCTGCCCCCACCCACTTTGTCAATAGACCATTAAGAAACCCAAGCCAGTCCCTTTACATAATAAAGAGTTCTCCCCTTCAGCTCCAGGGAATGGGATTAAGGCATGATAATATTGGCCCTTTACCCAACTCACGACATGGCATCTGAGAACTCAACCAAATCTGGATTCAAAACGCAGCCTAGAGAGTTTCCCCTGGATGGCCCCATGGGAGTCTGACAACTAATCAGTATACAAGCTCAAGATCAAAGGCCAGAGAGAGCATAAAATCAGGGACTCAGCATCTCAGCCTTCCTTATCTTCTTCTCCATCAACATTGAAACATGTGATCACCTTTTCTGTTCAGGACTCAAGCCATGTGTTCCTGTCCACCATTAAAACCATCTTTCCAAGCAGCCTCCATGTGTCCAGTGTCTTTTTCCCCACTTGAAGCCGAACCCAGGACATTTCTTTCATCAATAGGATAGGATGACGGCCTCACTCTGTGGTTGAAAATGGAGGAGGGACCCTTTTATTAAATTAATCTTTCTATTCCGGTCCAGTTGTAGTTTAACATTCATTAGATTTTTAATGCACTTTTCCACAAATCCATAGTTTCAATATGTGATTTATTTATTTATTTATTTAAGTAAATTTTGAGACTAGCTGGTTCCAAATGACTTTTGGATGGCTTACATTTAAAAATAAGAAAGTACTATAAATAAGAAACCAACTAAATTAAAAAAAACACCATAAAACCAATTCCACCCCTCCCCAAATAGCCATGGCTACCCAGAAAACCTAAAGTATATATAAAAAGTAACTCACAGACCTCAGTTTTCACCCTAGGCCCAGGCTGAAGAGAACAAACAGTTCTTCAAAAACTTTTGGATTATCATCGAGTTGAAGCCATAGGGATCTATGGAAGGGATGATGGACAGGTGTTACAACAACATACTTTTGAATTATTTATCAAACATTTGACGATTCATTACTTTGTGAGGCATTATGGATTTTCGGGCTAAAGGGTATTCATTAACATTGGAAAAAGGCCAGATGTATAGTTGTGGATCAATGAAGTGTATTTGTTTTTTGTATACAAATTGTCCCTCTATTTACCAAATATAAAGATGAATCAGTATTATTCCATGTGGATTAAAACCTGAAAAAGTAAGGATATGTTTAAAATGTGGCTGAATGATTTATATGTAATGCAATAATTTTCTATTATGTTCCTTTTTGTTTTCTATTTCTATTTTTATTAATTAATTACACATTTTAAAAAATATAAACTTTTTCCTTGTTCCTTCTTTTTATAAGAAAACATTTTTTTAATAAAAAGGAATAACTCTCATGGCTGATGTCAATGTTATGAAATGGTGATCCCCTCCAAATCTTTTAAACCAGCTCCCGTCAGGGCCAGCAAACCTAGTAAATAGTAGCAGACTACCTGATAGAATTGCAATCCTAAATACATAATTAAATCTTGACCATCTGCAGTCTGTAGCATCTTCCACATTAGAGTATTCTTGAAACTAGCACATATAGTGTTTCCATAAACACAGGTGTCTATGATTTCCGGCAGAATAGCAATTTGCTAAGAGTCAGTTTGTCTTCTTTCCACCATCAGCTGCAAAAATAAAAAGAAATAGACCGCACTTAAACAAAGCTTTAAAGTGAACATCTAATTAAACTAGCACCCCCACTTTTGATCACTTGGGGAGACAAAAATAGTTCATAAATTTAGAGACAGCCTCATTCTTCCCCATAGAAAGTAAAGAAAAATGACCTGGATGGAGATATGCACTCTATTGCCAAGGCAACGAGGACTAAAGCACCTTTTAAGAACCTCCAGATAATGTTCCAAAGTGGCTGAGATAGCTACCTTCCTACTTCACTGAATTATAAGGAGGAGGAGGAGGAGGAGGGAATAGCAAAGCCAGACTTTCAAGATTCTGTTTAGTACAGCCAATCTCAATAAAACTAGTTGTAAGACATCCTGTGGCGTTAACCACTATCTCATCTACCTCAGTGGAGCCAAACCACTTGACTTCTGAAGAAGCTGTAGCAGATCTAAGGAGTGAGCTTCAAATGAGAAACTATTTATTCCTCCCTGACTGGTGAAAACATTGGTCGGAACCCGAATTCAAATGGAATACATACAGAAAGCTATGTTTATTCCCGAATTTCCAATTAATGTCTTCCTTATGAAATAAGCAAATCTGAGGGTCCCTTTTTGGTAAATTTGATAAATAGATGTTTTCAGGTAATGCAGATAATATTGAAAAGATTGAGAGGAGATACAGTAAAATAAAGAGGATATTAAAAGAACAAATTAACATTGAATTAAACAAGAAACCCACTGCTCCTTTAAAACTAATCAGAGTTAATATTATGTCAAGAAGCCTTGAACCATTTCTCTAGGGGGAAAAATGCCTGGATTTGTTTATCAACAGCACAAAGAGACTTTAGAGAACAGAAACTATTAAATCTATATCAGCTACATTGTGCTGAATCTATTCAGGCAGTCTATTGTGTGCCATCTAAATACGGGTCTATTGATGCTGTCCTAATTTAATTTCTCCATATAGCTGTTTGAGAGAAACTGGTAGAAGTAGCCAAAGTGGCAACAACTTTGGAACATGAGGAACAAAAAAAATCTTACATTGTTTCCAGATATATGTTTTAGAGTGGTCCTGAAGCACAGACAATTCTACCAGGCTCCTCTCTCATAGCTAGATATCAAAGGATAAAGACTTGTTTTCTATATTCAATAATATTTGGCTTATCCTTAGATGGCATGAATAAATTGAATCACCCTGATAATACTGCTATTTTATTTAAAGCTTGAACAACTGAAAGCCACCAATTCTGTAGTTTCATACCTGCCTATTTCTCTTATATTAGGAAAATGTATACTGTAGTCACCTTACCACTGCATCAACAGGCAGATATCAAGAGGATCATGGAATCTTCCCCCAGCAAATTTAAGAGACAAATGGGTTACTAGGGCTTGGCAAGGATTGCTCAGTGACCTGTTATATAAAGAGCTGTCTATTTCTCTTGTCCTGACATTTACTCCCGGTATGTGAGCTGGTTCCAAAAACCATTAGTAGTAATAGGTAAAGGAGAGGATGGTTTAAGACAAATGGCTAAATGTAAAGTTTGCTATTATGATTGACAGATGGTTTAGCCACTGACTGACTTTCAAAAGGTGAAGAGAGATTAGGTTTCCCTGTATTGTACAACAAATGAAGATATTGTCCTCCAGCAGCGTAAGAACAGACCCAGTAGAAAGTAGCAAGAATATGGTCTATGCTGGTTTTAGCTTTTTGGTGGTTCATAGAAAAGAGAGCATGTTCACTGAACCAAGGGGGTGGGGGTCATATTATCCTTTCCATTCATTTAATTACCATTCTAGCACCTGAAGTCCTATAGTTTGAAAGGATAAGAGATAAGAAACTCATGTTTTTCTTAAAGCTTCCTTTAACTTCTTATTGCATAAACCCAAGCAGTTTTACATGGTACTTTTGACTGTGCAGGCCACAGTCAATGCATATTAATGAGAGCCTGATATGCTGGAAAAATGACTGGAGGCAAATGTGAATGCTGACCAATAAATGCACAGAACTTTGCAAATGCATCTGGTTCTTATTCATGCTTTAATAAAAGATCTCGATCCTCCTTCAGGTCACATGTGACATTTTTGTTGCAACTGTTGATAAAACGTAGATTTCCATTTAAAGGCAGCCTGATTAAAAAGAAATAACTGAAGGACAAGTTTTTATAGACACATATCACAAGTTAATTTGATTTTATCTTCTCTTAGGTAACAAAGTGCAACTCTTTTAGCAAAGATTATGGTGTAGATATTTAAATTGATAATGGCTAATTGGCTGGTTTTCTGATTTTGCCTAAAAGACATTAGTGAACTAGTAGTCCTTTTAATATATTTCAAATAATTAACTTCTCACTACAGTAGAATATTTAACTTGGTTCAAATGATAATTTATTGTGCTTCAACAGGAAAAAATTAATTTTGACCTGGAGAAGAATGCACAAGAAAGAAAAGACAAGAAAAAGAAAAGTTATTTTCCCTTACTGAGTTCTGACTTAGAAGAATATATTAATATAGCTTCTTCATAGTAATAATTTTAATACAGTTTCTCATTTTGTTAGAAATGGTTCACTGCTCACAGAAAAAGCAGATACAGAGTCTGAAAATATTCCGTGATGCAATATTGCCACTGAAGGCTAGAATGGTGATGGCGAACTTTTTAGAGACCGAGTGCCCAAACTGCAACACAAAACTCACTTATTTATCGCAAAGTGCCAACATGGCCGTGCTGCACCCTGATGCCGTATGTGAGTTGCCTGCCTTACCCAAGACAGGGGATGGAGGAAGCACTCCCATTGGGCTGCTGTTCTTCCATTCGCAGAGCACATCTTCCGCTGCCCACCCTCCCCTGCACCTCTCCCGAGCACATCGCCCCTGCTTCTCAGTTCCAACTCCACCGGGGAATCACTTGCCCTCTCCCCACTCCAAAGGGGGTAAGGAAAGACAATAGGCTAGGGGAGAAGGGGTGGCCTTCCTTCCACTTCCGACCTGCAGAGGCTCCAGCATTCACCTTCAGCTTCTGCATTAAAAAGGATTGCTGGAATGGATCTTGTTAACCCTTGTCTGTATATTCCTACCAATTGTTTGCAATATAAACTTACAGAGGGAACTTGGTGAGATGGGTGCAGGAGTCCTCGAATGGGATGGGGGAGGGCGGTGTGAAGATCTATACATGAAGTCTGCTGTTGGCCAGAAAGCAAAAGGCGTGAGACCATCGAGCTGAGCTGGTGAGCTTTTGGGGGCATGTGCATGGGCAGGTAGGACCCGCAGTCTATCCCACTGAACTAGACGAGGAGTGCAGTGGGGTGGTGGTGCCGGATAGCCTTGGCCATAGTTGCTGCCTTGCCCATACAACATCCGGTAAGAAGCAGATGAAGTGCTGGTGCACTGCATACAGGAGGCCCAGCTGGACACCAGGGGCTCTGGGCCAGCACAGGATGAGATGGACACGGAGCTCCAGATGAACAAGGCTGCCATGGCCAACGGTGCACTACTCAGCAAAACAGCTGATGAGGCTGACCCTGATGCTGCACCCCCTGAGCCTGCGGGTTGCTCAAGGACACTCTGCCCAGCACTCGGCTCAAAGAATTGGAGCTGGACGAAGAAAAGGAAGCTGAGCTGGAGACGGAGGGTGGCGTGAACTGCCTGCTGCTTTCAGAGCTGGAGCTCTTTCACCCTGGAGAAGACTTCTTCTTGGCTGGCCAGCTCTTGGCACCACTGCTGCTCTGATGCTGCTGCTGTTGGCACTTGGTGTGGGGACAGTGCACGTGTCCACAGAGAGGGCTCTGAGTGCCCCTCTGGCACGTGTGCCATAGGTTTGCCACCACTGGGCTAGAATGTCCTCAGTGGTCCAGAGGATCTTTTACCTGGTTTAGATATTTTTTGAGTAGGGACAGCTGCCCCACACAATCCATGCTCTGATAATGCCCAGGATGGATTACTGTTATAACATATAACATTCAATGGCAGGAACTTCAATAGGTATAGAATTGTGATGTTGTTAAATTGACTGGTGATGCAACTTCTAAAGGAGCTACAGCATTTATTTCTAGATATGGATGTTAGGAATTTGAACAAAGTAAAATTAATTTCATATCATATTTCTACTTATGTAAGTATAATGTATATAGATCCAGGAAACTACAGACCTATCAGTCTGACCTCAATACCAGGAAAGATTCTGGAAAAGATAATCAAGCAACGAATTAGCGAACACCTAGAAGCAAACAAAGTAATAGCCAAAAGCCAACATGGGTTTGTCAAAAACAGATCATGCCAGACTAATCTTATTGCATTCTTTGATAATGTGACAAAATTAGTGGACCAGTGGACCAGAGGAATGCCGTCGATATAGTTTACTTGGATTTCAGTAAGGCATTTGATAAGGTAGACCATAACCTACTACTAGATAAAGTAGAAAAATATGGGTTAGACAGCATCACCATCAGATGGATTCGTAACTGGCTGACCAACCACACTCAACGTGTAGTCCTCAATAGAACTGCATCTACATGGAGGGAGGTATGCAGTGAAGTACCCCAAGGCTCTGTTTTAGGCCCAGTACTCTTCAACATCTTCATCAATGATTTGGATGAGGGAATAAATGGGGAACTCATCAAATTTGCAGATGACACCAAGCTGGCAGGAATAGCCAACGCTCCAGAAGATAGGCTAAAGATACAGAAGGATCTTGACAAACTTGAACATTGGGCACTATCTAATAAAATGAAATTCAATGGTGAAAAGAGTAAGGTTCTACATTTAGGCAAGAAAAACAAAATGCACAGGTACAATGTAGGTGGTACCTTGCTCAACAGTAGTAACTATGAGAGGGATCTTGGAATCCTAGTGGACAACCATTTAAATATGAGCCAGCAATGTGCAGCAGCTGCCAAAAAAGCCAACACAGTCCTAGGCTACATAAACAGAGGGATAGAATCAAGATCACGTGAAGTGTTAATACCACTTTATAATGCCTTGGTAAGGCCACACTTGGAATACTGCATTCAGTTTTGGTCACCATGATGTAGAAAAGATGTGGAGACTCTAGAAAGAGTACAGAGAAGAGCAAGAAAGATGATTAGGGGACTGGAGACTAAAACATATGAAGAACGGTTGCAGGAACTGGGTATGTCTAATTTAATGAAAAGAAGAACTAAGAGAGACATGATAGCAGTGTTCCAATATCTCAGGGCTGCCACAAAGAAGAGGGAGTCAAATGTAGAACAAGAAGCAATGGGTGGAAATTGATCAAGGAGAGAAGCAACTTAGAACTGAGGAGAAATTTCCTGACAGTTAGAACAATTAATCAGTGGAACAACTTGCCTCCAGAAGTTGTGAATGCCACAACACTGGAAGTCTTTAAGAAGCTGTTGGATAGCCATTTGTCTGAAACGCTATAGGGTTTCCAGCCTAAGCAGAGGGTTGGACTAGAAGAAATCCAAGGTCCTTCCAACTCTGCTATTGTATTGTATATACTTTGAAAACCTCATGCAGCACATTTAATGTGTCAGCTGACAATGAAGGTCATGCCTTAGGAGGAACTAATAGATTACTTATTGATCAAATGTCTAGTCCAGCCAACTCCAAGTGATTCTGGATGGCTTAAGACAACAAAAGCAATAAAATTAACAATAGCAGCCAATAAATAGCATTACCTAGAGAAGGACAACAACCAAACTCTCCTACCCACCAGTAGAAACAAAACCAAAGAAGGATTCAAGGATGTATATAACTGTACTCTGTACAGTTGTCACTGTATGAGCTGGTCACCTCATGGCTGCTTCGCCCCTGAGGCTGTGCCCGGCTCTTTGGGAGCCCGCTCGCAAGAGAGCAGCTGCCCGGCAACTCCCCCCTCTGGCCAGGCAGAATGCCACTCCCCAACTTAGCGGTATCCCGAAGGTGGCAAGCAACGTGAGCACCTTACCCCTCCGACTCCCACAGCTTGGCGCCTTTGGAATAGGTGAGCAGTGCTCTGCCTGCCCAGAGAGGTGGGGTTGTCCGGGAGGTTTATTTTCGGGGATGGGCTTATATTTTTGCCCACACAAAAAAAGTGGCAAACCGTTAGTTTCGGGACAGGTCATATTTTTGGGGAAATACAGTAGCAGCAACAGGAAATACAAGATTCATTTCCTTGTGGATAATTTTCTCTGGGGTGAGGAGAGGATTTATGATAACACAAAGCAATGCTGTATAATTATCTCAGAAAATGATCTAAAACATCACACAGATTTTTATATTTTTTGCCTTCTTCTAAACATCAATCACCATAATCAACAATAACATTAGCTACAGTTTATGAGTGATCTAGATTCATAATCTGGATGGTATTATGCTTGGGAAGACTCATAACATATAAGCTAAACTATATACTATGTATGAATTAGTCTTTTCTTTCTTTGTTATTTTTTCATCATATAAAATAACAAACTTTATTAAAATGATTAGCTGAATCATTATCAATCCCCACAGATGTTTCAGCTTGAAGGATTTATTAATTGCTGCTTGTTCCACTAGATAAAAGATGTTGAAACTCTAGAAAGAGTGCAGAAAGAGCAGCAAAGATGATTAGGGGACTGGAAGCTAAAACATATGAAGAACAGTTGCAGGAATTGGGTATGTCTAGTTTAATGAAAAGAAGGACTAAGGGTGACCTGATAGCTGTGTTCCAATATCCAAGAGGCTGCCAGAAGGAAGACGGGGTCAACTTATTCTCCAAAGGGAGTCGACAGGAAGTCCAGCTGGACAGATGTGGGGGGGGGGCTCTCAAGAGCCTCACATGAACCCTATCTGACAAACCAATTCTGAGGTCCGTTTGGACCAGAATCCCTCCCTGGAGGGGGGGGGGCAAAGACGACAGCATCTCATCAAACCCAGGGGGAGGCAACCGATCCCTCGCAGGTCGGAGATTTGTCTTTTGAATCAGAGTCGGGGCGACAGCCTATAAATATGACTGACAAGATGCTGAACTTCTTGTCAAAGCAAAAGGAACAGGAGGGTTCGGAAGAGATGAAAGGCTGGTAAGATAGTTTATCTAACCCACAACCATAAATCAAACCTGGAAAAGGCAAAGAAATCTTGAGAACATAAATAATATTGATGGTCAGATTGGGACTTTTCCAAAAAGAAAGAAAGAAATGGGAAATGGAGGGTTAAAACACCAGCCCGAAACAATTTTGGGCAGAAAGGAGAAAGCAGAGAAATGACAAACCCACTCAAATATAAACTTTAAACTTGGTTTTGGATTTGAAAAAGAAACCAAATACTTTGAAAGATTTATTCTGTTTGAATTTCTTCCAATTGATAAATCTTAACTCCAAAAAAAGAAGAAGCACTTCTTCTTACTGATAACTGATAACCTAAATTTGACTATGCGTGAAGTTTTAATTAACCAACTGCCATAAATCAGAACTTTGAAAAGTAGGAGGCAGAGAAGAATACCTGAATCTGGCGAATCACAAGCCTGTTTCAAGTGATACATTGAGCAGCTACAAGAGACTGGATGAGGTAAGGGAAAGAATAACAATAGAATAATAACAGAATTCAAACTGGAAATACGAAGGGTTTTTTTGTTTTGTTTTGCTTTCTTCTTCTTCCTTTCCCCCCCGCTTGGCATAAGAGTAAGATGGCCTCAGCTTCTCTTCCGGTTTGAATTTAAGGTGGTCCAGAATCTTGAAATAAGATTTGTATAACTAACTGCAATTTTGGATCTGGACATTAAGGTAGAACAAAAGACTAAGATGGCCACCATCGTTTTTCCCCACAGCAATTGAAGTAGATAAACTTAAGATGGAACAGAACTCTGAAATAAGAACTGCATAATTGTATAATTAACTGTAACTTTGGAACTGGACATCATGGAAAACTGGGAATATGAAGAACTATGTGAAATTTTTAAAAATATACGTAAAATCAGTGAAATCAAGTCTAATTAGAATTTTGAATCCAGAGAAGTAGGTAGCTATAGAAGAACTCAAAGAAGAAGGGTGGGGGGAGACATTGAGGGGGTAGAAGTGGAGGGAAATAAAAAGCAGACAAAAAACTCCTTTGGTCCTGACAATGGTGTAGGGAAAATTGTGAAAAGGGGAGGTGTCCCAGCAAAAGGAAAAAGAAAGCTGACAAAAGTTGTCTTGGAGGCTATTAGTGGCATAAGGAAAATTGAAGCAGGAGGTTATGCCCCAACAAAGAGGAATATAAATTATTCTTTTGGTCACCTGGGGAAATCTAAAGGGAGTGGACGTGTCAAAATAAAGAAAAGGGAGAAGTCAGGAACAGAGAAGTGGGACAAAAGACTTACCAGGAAAATACCAGATAATTAGAAACTACTATAGGGGAAAATATAAAGTTAAGATAAGGGCTTTATTCCTAAATATGATAATAAAATGGAGTTGCTAACTGGTTGAACAAGATGATGGAAAGATAACTAAATAAAAGTTAAAATATATGGAATATGGATAAATATGAAACTGATATGGGGAACTTGTAAAGCAGAGGTTTGTGATTTACCTTTTTAACATGATAATTAAATTGAGTTGTGAATTGAGTGAATATGACAATAGAAGCATGAGTCAAAATCTATGAAACATGGACATATATAGAATCTTTAAGATAATGAACAAAGTGAAATGTTTACCACCTGTTACTTTATATAATACATTAAGAGAAGTGTAATGAACACTGAACAGCGAAGATTGACATCTAGAGATAATTAAGGGTAATCTAATCCAAGATATAGAAAAATGGAGAGGGAACATGAAATATACCTACAATGAGAAATTATTGTGAAAAAAGACAGAATCACAAATTGGGGGCATGTAAGGATGTATAACTATATAAAGATAATGATGAGAATAGCTGGAATTGTAACCAGGTCTACAGCTTGACCAAAACTAGGTGGGGGTGGGGGTGTTAAAAGCACAATGACTATATATGTATACTTTTCTGTTATATCACTTTTTTTACTAAAAAGGAGGAGAAAAATTAAATACGTATATTGAAAAAGAATTATAAATACCATCAACATACAATGGAACTTGCTCAGAAGCTGAAATACATCAAGTAAATGAGATGAAGAGTGGGAAGTAGAGGAGAAAGGTAAGAGAAGAAGAGAGGGATAGGAGAGAGGGCAAGGGGGGAGTGGAGGAGAGAAATGAGGACTGGTAAGGGGAGGGAGGAGAAGGAGAGAGGAAGGGGAAGTTGAGAAGAGAAGGATGACAGAGGGAAGAAAGGAGGTAGGGAGGGGGATAGGGCAGGGGAGGAGAGAGGGAGAAGAAAGTGATGGATAAGGTACAAATATGGTGTATGGAGAGCAGAAGAGCCAATAATTATTTTTGGGAGTTGTTGGTAGGATGAATTGATGTAAACATTTAATAATGCAATATGATGTTGGTTATTTAATAGTATACATGTGATTATATGTTATGAAAATGGAAAAATAAAAAAAAATAAAAAAAATATTCTCCAAAGAACCTGAAGGCAGGACAAGAAGCAATGGTAACTAATGAAGGAGAGAACCAACCTAGAACTAAGGATAAACTTCCTGACAGAACAATTAATCAATGGAATGACTTGCTTCTAGAAGTTGTGGGTGCTCTAACACGGGAAGTTTTTAAGAAGAGATTGGGCAACTATTTGTCTGAAATGGCATAGGGTTTCCTGCATGAGCAGGGGGTTGGAGCAGAAGACCTACAATATCCCTTCCAATGCTATTATTCTATGATACTTGGCATTTGACATAATAGATTTCGTCCATCTTACATATGTACTCCCTTTAAAGCCTTTACAATAGGAGTAGGCAACATGTGGCCTCTCATGTCGAGCTCTTAGCCACAAATCTTCTGCAAACCAACAAAAGAAGAGCCTCATCAATTTCCACAATTATACGACTGGTTTGATACACAGAGAAAAGAGAACAGCAAAATTAGATGATTGAATCTACAGACAAAATCTCTAGGTATAGCCTCCAATCAGTTTCATACCACATTCTAGGAAAACAGTTAAACATTTTGAGCTGTACAATTTATTGTGAAAAGATGCTTAATTCAAGAGCACCCCCTTTTTTCGAGATAGCAAAAATCTATATAAACAGGACATTTGCTGATCTCTTCCCTGCTATTAGTGCTCTTTCTGACTCACTACCAACTTTGAATTCACAAATTGGTCTAAGTCCTGCTATTTGATTTTTCATTTAGCATGCTCTGTGAACACAACCATTTTGGTCTGTAAGCCATGCTAAGTGCATTTCAATTGTGATTTAGTAGTAAGAAAAAGAGCATGGTAAGTTTGTTTTGTTAGGACACAAAAACACACATAGCGTGTGTTCACAGTACACATATTCAAATCAAACAAACTACACTGTAGTGCAATGCAATGGATGAAAAGCTGTTCATTGATACATGTGTAAAAAAGAAAGCATATAAAAGAGACCCTGAAAATGAGAAATGTGATTTATTGATTCTGATGCAAGAACTTTACTATGAAATGTGGAAGTTATATTTTTACTGGCTTAAAGTGTTGTGTTACACTTTATGTATGGTTTTTTTTTAATCCTGCAAAAAAGTAGAAATGTATGTGAATTATACTTCATAAGGCTCTAAAGAGAACTTTTATGTATAACAAGTAGGATTGCTAGCTGTGAGCCCACAGCTTTGAAATACAAAATAGTTTTTTTAAAAAATAAAGTATTTGTTGGCAATAAAATGGGAGGTTCATTGGAAATAAAATCCATAAAAGGAAATAAATTGGTTCTTTGATTTAGAAGATAATAAAATATCCATCCACTTGGAACATTTATAGTTCTGGACAGATGTTACAGAAAAAAAGAAGGAACAAAATAAGAGAAGGAAATCAGTGTGAAAAAGTTATATACATGAAGGAACTGTAGGAAGTTAAAACCCGTCCCTCTTCCAGAAAAATGAAATATCCTAGGAAATATTGAAAAGGCAGAATATTTCCCTGGATGTGAAAAGGAAGAAACATGTATTAAAGACAGAATAGCTCCCTGCAGCTTCCTGCCCTCACTCACTTTGTCAATGGGCCATTAAGATGTCCAAGCCAGTCCCTTTACATAATAAAGAGTTCTCACCTTCAGTTCCAGGGCGATGGGATTAAGGCATGATAATATTGGCCCTTTACCCAACTCACCACATGGCATCTAAAAACCCAACCAAACCTGGATTCAAAACACAGCCTAGAGAGTTGCCCCTGCATGGCCCCATGGGAGTCTGACAACCAATCAGAATACATTTCTTACACAGGAACAGTTAACAGAGGTGGGACTGAACAGGTTATAAAAAGCCTAGCAAGCCCCTCCCTTGACCCTTCTCTTCTTCTCCCCAACATTGAAGCATGTTTCTGTTCAGGACTCAAGCCATGTGGTCCTGTCCACAATAAACCATCTTTCCAAGCAGCCTCCATGTCTCCAGTGTCTTTTTCCCCACTTGGAGCCGAACCCAGAAAGGCATTTCTTTCATCAGAACGTATGAAAGCAGAAACTAGAGTTTTTATTTAATATACTGCTGGAAAAGGAGACTCAGAAGGCCTTTTCTGTAGAGAGAAGATTGGTTCTATGAATTCTATGGAATCTATTTTTTTGTATTCCAATTGTTGGAAGAAAAATCCTCTGGTTTGTTTTTCCAGCCAGGACCTATAGTCAGCACTTGAGAAGAAATAGTGAGAGAGAAGCTGGAAAGTAGAATTTTATTTCGGAAGCAGTCACTTCTCTGACTATTTCTTCTCAAGCCCTGACTATAGAATCCCAGCTGAAGAAACAAACCAGAGGATTTTTCTTCCAACCGTGTTATTTGCATGGAAAAATAACTGGGCAAGCACATCATCTATAAAGTATAAATTCTCTAGTTGGAATTTGAATAAATCAGTACTGAAATTGGCACAGATGCACGATGAACTTTGGGGCATTTACTTGGCGATTGGCTTTTGGAACCCTGTGGCATTTTAAATTAGGAACTGTTGACAACAAACTCAAGGATTTATATTCCTCCTAATAAGAATAAGTTGTGTGTGTGTGTGTGTGTGTGTGTGTGTGTGTGTGTGAGAGAGAGAGAGAGAGAGAGAGAACGATAGAGAGAGAGAGAGAGAGAACGAGAGAGAGAGAACAACAACAAACCTATATTTTCATAGCTCTATATTCCCATCACTCCCAACCATAACTGGCATAGGAACCAGAAAATCTGATAAATTGATGTCATTTTTTTGTTTCTAAAATATATGATGGGAAATCTATATCAGCATTGTCATAGATAATCTTTTGCAAAGCTTTTAGCCAGTAGCCAGGAATAAGTGGCTGCTGTGTCATTATTCTCTTCAGTAGAAAAAAAGAGAGAATCTTATCAGTCCAGGAGGGAAAAGAGAATGGATTTCTGATTACTTAGAATTTGAAGGTGAGCGTTGGCTGAAAATGAAGCACCTCAGCTTGAATGAAGAATTATTCCTATAAAACTGAGGTAGGCACTAATTTGTCTCAACTGTATTCTTTTTCTATATCTTCAAAAAAACCTACCTTCCACCTTTTGTATTCCTTCATTTACAGGAAGGTAATACCTACAATGGTATCCCTGAAACTTTTCACTTCTGAGAAATAGGGGAGGCATAGTAATATTATCTAAATTTAAATATTAAATGAATGAGATGCTTCATTTCTAGAGAGATGCTGTAGATGATTTCTAATAAAAACTGAATATTACAGCTGATAAAAAATGCCTGTAATTATTTTTTTACCCTGATTCTCTTCTGAGTAATGCTGTCAAATGCCTAGGTCTATATTGCCGCGTTTTAAATATCTTCCAAAGAAAACTTTGCATGAAGTTGGTAGATCTTCTGTTTCATCTGACAAAAAAAGCTCATAAATTCTACATGCCACCATAAACCAATAAATATTCAATAAACTGAATGTTGTGACAAATAAATCAGATTTTTCTGCCATAAGCAGAAAAGAGTGGAGGATAGGATGACATTGTCATATATCATCTCTGTATATATCATAAAGTCAGCCTTTCCATCACCCACCTTTTTGAATTCAGGTTAAAATGCATTTGAGATTGATCTGGGCTATTTTCAGATATCTTTGGACATCAGGATGCCTACCGCGATGGAGTCTGGAGCTTGCCAGTAAGTGCTTATCTTTTCTCTCTAGCAGCCAAGCATGGAGAACTCTCAACCAATCCATGCTTGCCTGTATAGCCGAGTGCCTGTTCTCATCTACTCAGGTCAATGCCTAAGCATATATCCCTTCCCTCTCTATATTATTACAATAATAAAATAGAATAAATTGCATCTATGTTTTTGTGCTTTCTTTATTAGCAATGTTAAGGTTTTCCAAATGCCTAATCCTGGTATATCCATATTTCTGCATTTGGACACTTTTATCTAATCATAGGAAAGTCCCAGGAACCAGGAGATGAACCAAGCCAAAAACCTCTCCCCTAATTGAGAGCAGAGACCACCCTTTCAGGCACAAGATGGTGATCCAGTAGTATCTCTCATATGGCATATGCTACCCTGGAATAGCATTCCCTCATCCAGAGACACAGTGCCAGCGCACAGGCTTAAGTTCCCTCTTAATGTGGCAAACAACATTTAAATTGTATAACTAATGAAATTTGTTCCAATTTCTTGAGCATAGACAAGTTGGTTTGTTCTTCTTTGAATCCCTTCGTGTCAAAAGTTACCATTATTACCCTTTATGTGTGATACAGAAAGCAGGCAGAATTTAACTTTTAAATCCTTTTAACTTTGATTTAAATTCTCCTTGAACTTCAAGTATCACCTTAGACAGTTCAATTAAATATTAACAACACAGTTTTATCAGCCATCAAAAATAAAGCATTGGGTCATTGGGTCCTCCTATTGTTATATAGTACCTATATAGTTTAAAGACCGTTTAAATTAAAGCAGAACTCTCTATTGTACATAGGAAGCTTCAGATCTGCTGAACCATGTTTACGTAGTCTCAGTAGCAGGCAAAAATATTAAGGGCTCTAACAGGAGATTATATTATAAACTTCAATAGATTGAAATCATCTTAAGCTATTCATGAGAGACATTAAAAAAAAACTGTTTTAAAAAAAAGGGACATCACTGTTTTTAAGATTTCCTGCTTCAAATTCCAACAAGATGCTATTTCATGCCATAATACTCTCTGGAGAAACTTCATTCAGGAGAATATAGTTGATGGAAGAGATAAAAATCTCTTGTTTTTAATGTACTACAATTTCATTTTATATATATCAAAGGAATGGAACTACTGTAATAAGAGTCTAAATGTCATTATTCTAAAATGAGTCAAAAAAACTCATAACCCAAGCAGACCTGATTTAAATGATCCTTAATATACTTGTGTAGGATAAGCACAGTACTCTTTATAAAATAGTTGGAAATGTACACTACTTTGGAAGTGGAGTCTCTTAGAATAGAATTTAGGCTATGGAGGATAGGAGGCACCCACATATTGAGTTAGAAAATGGATCCAAGTTTGTATGTGTGATTTCTGGAAGTGTTTTTCCACTAAAATGCTCAATGTGTGTAAAGATCTTAATGTGAGAGTCAGAGACCATATACTGTATTTAAGTAATTAACCACATGATTTTTTTCAGATCATAAATTTATCCAGTCACCTGCTAGGCTTGGAATTTTTTATTTTAGACTTTCTCTTTCTGCACAAATAGCACTGTACATTTGTGAATATTACTTTCAAATATCTACAGCATGTTTCCTGAACATAAAAGAAATCATAAGGAAAAAGAGCATCTTCAGTGCTAACAAAACAAGCAATACAACATACTCTTTTTGAGAGTGACCAGTATTTTTTTAAAAAAGAATACAGGTAGTCCTTGACTTACGACCACAATTGAGCCCATAATTTCTATTGCTAAGCTAGATAGTTGTTAAGTAAGTTTTGGCCCATTGTATGAACTTTCCTGCCACAGTTGTTAAATGAATAACTGCAGTAGTTAAATTAATAGCACAATTGTTAAATTAATCTGGCTTCCCCATTGACTTTGACTGTTGCAAAGGGTGATCACATGACCCCAGGACACAGCAACCATCATAAATATGAGTCAGTTGCCAAACATTTGAATTTTGATCACATGACCAGCACTGTTCCCTCTAAGGTGCGCGCCTGCGCGGCCGCGCACGTGGCAAGAAAATCCCGCGCAGCAGTTTCTATCTGCCGTGCAGAGATTTCTGCCAAAGCAAACGTGGGGAAGTCCTTTGCAGGTGGCTAGAACTGGCCGCCTGCAAAGGACCTCCTGAGACTTGTTTTGAAGAGCATGGCTCTTCAAGTCCATGTTCGGGGGATCCCTTAGAGGGATCCCGCTGCTCCTCCTTCCCAGCCGGGCTCCCAGCACTGCAGTTCTGCACCGCAATGGCCACCGCAGCGTCAAGGCCGTTCTCCCGGGGGGGCGGGCTGCTTCTCCGTGCCGAAGCTGGTGAGTCCCGAACACGCCGCGCTTCTCCCTGTCGGGGAGGCGGTGGGGGTCACCCAGGCTCGGGCAGAAAGGCAGGTCGGGGTGGCCCAATTGCGGAGCATCTTCCGCGCTGCCACCCAGACCAAGGCAGCGAGGGTGGGATGGAGGTTCTGCCCGAGCTGGCCGCCGCGGCGGACTTGCTATCTGCGGTCCGGACTTCGGGAGGTGATCCAGGAGGGCGTTGGCATTCTTGGGGAGCAGCTAGAGTCCGGGGGACCCTCTATGTTCCCTTCCCTTCTGGCCTCGGCAGCGCGAGAAAGGGAGAAGAGAACGGCCAGCGTCAACTTCTTCGGGGTGGTGGCTTTTACTTTCCGGGGCCAGGAGGAAGGTATCCAGAGCCAGTCCGCCTCTGAAGATGGGGTTTTATTTGCAACCGGGCATTCAAAGATTCTCCGATAAAGGAGGATTTAAGAATTGATACTTCAAAAGTTCTTCTCACGCTCCACTAATCTCTCAAGAAGGGAAGAAGGGGGAATCAGATGCTTCCCCCTTCACTAAAGAGGCAAAGGTTTCCAATTGTCCGGCAGCCTTCGTGGCAAACATTTTTTTTTCCATTTTCTTGAGGAAGTTTGACTCCGGCGGTTTCCGTAGTGTTTTACTGGTGGGCTTTTCATTTTAGGAAGGGATTTGGTCCTACATCAAGATACATTTCTGAAGATGTTATCAGTACCTCCTTTCTGATTTTTATTTTTATTTGCTTGTTTGTAAAGTTGCAAAGTTAGCGGTTGCAAGTAGTATGAGGTCACCATTGGGTTTCTGGACTAGAAGATCCCATTGATCTCTCCAAGTGGGTCTCCTGTACTTTCAGTGGGGGTGTCACAACTTCATGCACTGTTCCTGTCTGGGGCTGCATCAGAATGAGGCTCTTCTGGCAGCGGGCGAGGGGGGCATCCAAAAGAGAAGATTGGAGTGGAAGTTGTCTAATATGTCTAAGAGTTGCCTTGGATGAGATAGATGTGTGGCTATATAAATTTGATTAATGAATATAAACTTTATTGCTCTTACTGTTGCAGTATATGATTAGGAGGTATATCTGCTTGAACATGTATGTTTATACATACTTACACACATACAAATATTAAAGTCTGTTGTGGGTACATATTTAATGGAATGGCAAGGATTGGTTTATACGGAAGAATTACAAAGTGAAGTAATGGACATTACATAATCTATTGTATGTGTTTATGTCTTTTTTCCTATTTACTTGTTTAAGCTTTATTCTAGAAAAAGTTTTTTTCTCTTTATTTTCAAGATATTTTTAAATCCTTTGGGGCAAATAGAGAAATGTAGGTATAGTAATGAACATGGCTGACTTCAGAGAATACAGCTTGATATTTTAATTATAGGAAGTTTAAAGCCAACCTGTTTGTTGGCTTTAATTGAAATATTTTCTATATTGGCTTCAATTTTGGTCCAGTAAATTTATTTTTATAAGTGGAACTAAAATGAGCAAGCATGATTAACATTAAGTAGATAATACAGAGTTTAAAAGACATTTTGGTTAAAAATTTAAACCTTTAACTTCTTCAGGAAAAATTTCAGATTCCAACTGTTTATCAAGCAACAGTAAGAAATCATTCTCCTATGTCTGCTGCCTCCTCCTCCTCCAACAGCACTGCCGGATTTCCGCCCAACGCTGTGGGGGCGCCAGTGGGAGCTTTGGCGGCTTCACCTCAGCCGCAGCGCTGGGCAGCAAATGTGTCGGTGCTATTGGAGGAGGAGGAGGAGGAGGTGAAAAAATCCCCATGACCTGCAACAAAATTCATTCTTCCACTCTTATCTTGCCCTAACTTCTGATAGGTTCCTGAAATATAGATCTATAAAATTTAGTGAACATATTTCTATCTATTTTAATACAGACTCATAAAACAGATTGGGACAAATGACATTAGTGCTCTGGGATAATAGCAGGTTTACTCTATTTGGATTTTCAGATAAAAGGTATCTTTTGTGCTAAGTTCTAACAATGTAGTTCTCTAATGTAACTATGAAACAGTCCAAATATATAATTCCCCTCAGGGAGGAATTCTGGGAGTTGAAGTCCACAAGTCTTAAAGCTGTCAGGTTTGAAGACCCCTGGTTTTTTTTTTTTTTCTAAAGGGTTAGGGGTGCAAGGGTCTGGTAACTTGGCAGCTTTAACACTTGCATGCTTCAAATGCCAGAGTTTCTGAGCCAACCTTTTGGTTGCTAAGCAGGAGCGTTGTTAAGTGATACTGATATTATATAACACTTTTAATTAAGCGGGTACCTTGAATAAACATAACTTTGAGTTTCAAATAATGCTGATTTCGTTGTTGTCTTAGGTGACATCTGTGAAAAAAATTCAGGTGCTCAGGCATGAAAATGTACCACTCAAACACTATACTTTTCCGCTCACACTGAAAAAAAATTAGAGGGAACATTGATGACCAGAGGAATGCAACAGTTGAGAAAGTGAAAAATGGTAATAAGTCATTCTTTTCAATGCTGCTGTAACTTCCAACAGTCACTAATTGAGAATTAATTTGAGAACTACCTGTACTAATCCATGATTTGTTCAACTCTACACACCCACTAATTTTAACCTAATTTACTACCTGATTAGGGATAGCATTAACACAAATCTGCTATTTAATATGACTGTTACAATTGTAGATAACAAGGCAGTGGCTAGCAATCAATTACTGTTGTATTTATAATGCATATGTAAAAAGGACAATATGGCTGTTCATTGAAATATAGTATCTCCTTCACCATCTCTTTGCATTCAGGCATTATTTTACACCCCATCATCACCAACCAGGAGAGCAACAAGTAAACAAGTCAGATTTATTTTCTCTCTCTAGCTACCAAGCTTGTCACCAGTCACTTATGAATGTGTTTCTGGAGGTTTCTTGGTTTGTTTGTTTTTCTCATACCCATTTTAAATACCTGTTTTGGCAATCCACATCTGACTTTTAAAACCCCAGGAGATGCACCATGAAATAGAAAAGAAATTCAGTAATTTTTCTTCTTTTAAATTTTTCTTACTTTACTGTACCACTTTCCTACAACCCAGAAATGATTTCAATTATTTTGGACTAGGATGGAAAATAACTCCTTGAATCTTAAGGAGCATTGTAAGAGGACTGTTGATTGCAGAAAGTTTCTAAAGTGCAACATACACTCTGCCTCTATATGTTGGACTGCCTCTGAGACATTTCAGCATAGTTTCCACCTGGGGCCAGTTTAGCATAGTACACCCCTGCTGCTATGGATATGCTGCTTGGTGCCTGTTTCCTGTGCTGTTATGATCAGTGCCTCAGTGGCGTCTTTAAGTCCAACCCTTTCTAGTCACTGATAGGATTTCCCAATGTCTGCCATCTCAGCTATCTATCATGTTGACCCATGAAGAGTCTTGTCTTGCCATGGCACTTCCTCTGTTGGATCCTTCTTCTGTATCTGCTACTGCCTCAGCCATTCCTGCAGCAGCTCATCTTTGGGTTCCATCTTACTGCTGCACTCCTGGATATTCTGGATGTTGTCCAGGAAAGTGGCTTAATTGATTGTTTCCAGTTCCAGTAGGAAATATACCAGTTGGAAAAGTGATGGATTACCTCAGCCCACCTTGAAATTAACCCCTGACAAAGCACATAGCTTTGCAAGTTTAAAAATACAGTATAAACACACTGCTATAACACTATATTCTTCTTTTTGTAGCTCACAACTTTATTTGTGGTAGAGGTTTAAATCGTGAAATTGTATAGAATGGAAAGATCAAATATCTGTGAACTATTTCTCCAAACAAGCGACTGATGCTGAATGATGTTTGCTTTGAGTAAAAAGACAAAACAAACGTAACTCTCATTTGCAATGGACTTTTTCAATCAGATCTTATTTTTACTTAAAACATATTATTAAATAAGCCCTAGTTCTGTTTCAAATGCTTTAAAAATGAAGGTAATCTGTTCACAGGCACATACTGTTTAGATTGCTTCTCTGCTATAATGCAGATTATGTACGGATGACAATTTGAGAAAGTCCATTGCAAATGGGAACAGTACATTTATATTCCCATATAGTACATATAAGCAAAATACATGAAATGAGACATACCAAAGAAAGCTGAAAGATAGGATTCAATTTTCATTTTGTAAATTGGATATAGTACAGGAATATTTTTGTATCCTAATTTTACACTGGCAAAGTTCTAACATTTTCTGCTCCTGGTGCTGGGAACTGGCGTGTCAAGTAAACCATGCATATGTAGGAAAATTCCACTGACCATTGGAACTTTATGCTTTCCTGTTTTGAGCACCTTTGTCAAAAAAAACCTCAGCTACATTTTTCCATATGAACTACTGCTATTTATTTATTTTTCATCTTTATTAATGTTATCACCTAGCCCAGGAACACACACAAAACCATTGAAAAACTGAAAGAGAAAGAAAATAATACACAAAATTATTTGTATAATGTATGTAGAAATACAGTATATTTTATCAAATAAATGAAATATTTATTTTATTAATCAAAATGATAAAGAAACAGAAAAGAAAACTAAACACTAAAATTAAATTATACAGGATGTATAGTCAGAATATGCATATAAAACTCTACATATCCATTTCAATTATGCTATCATATTTTATTATTAAGCTATACTGATAAGTGATTCATTCAAAAGTTGCTAATAACTGAAGAAACTACTGAGTAGCTGTGCCCATGTATTTATCTTTCCAGTAGTGAAAAATAATTCATTTACTTAAAAGTGGAGCATGGAAATTCTACTTTCTTTGTTCATATGTTAACATCCATGTGATAGGAATATATTAAAATATTTAAGAAATATTAAATCCTGTCTCAAAGATAACACATTTAATACATTCTTCCACTAATGGGAAAATTATAGATGCTGTATAAACATGTTTAAATGAATCATTAATTTTATTAACTGTCCAATAACATGACAATTTATTCAAGCCTTTTCTATATCAGTATCAATTTCAATCAAAATATTTGGTGTTGTTCAATAAGATGTAATCTAGATTCTACTAAAGTTTTTGGCATTAATATTAATTCTTTCCACTGTCTAGGTAAAATATGAATTTGTAATTCTTTATTCCATTTAATGTAGGCTGTTTGTATATCAAATTGATTAATCTGTAATAGAATTACCACCAAAAAGCCAAAATAACAGCAAATAGCCCAAATATGCAAGAATGAAGTCAGAAAAACTAAGAATGAACTAAGACTTGCAATGAATTCCAGTGGCTGAAGCAAAATTTCACGGACTGATTATCTATTCTATAAAATCATGATCAGGTTGCCAAAATCATAGATTGGAAGCTTTGCCAGAAGTTTGGGTTCAAATGCAGCAAAAATGATTGGAAAAACCAAATTGACAAGGTTCTTGAAAATGAACAGGATCTTGTGGAACTTTAAAATCCAAACAGACACATGGTCCACAACACACCTGACATCACTATTGTGGAACAGAAAAAAGTATGGTTCATTGATATTGCAACATCAGGTGATGCACGAATTGAAGAGAAACGGCTAGACAAAATAATGAAATATTGTGATCTGCAAATTGAAGTTGAGTGATTGTGGAGGAAGAAATCAATGGTTGTATCAATAATAAAAGAAGCCCTTGGACCAACACCCAAAGGGTTGCTTAGATATATAGAAAATTTGAACTTATTAGATCTGAATATTCTGACTTTGCAAAAACCACCTTATTCGGAACTGCCTATATAATCAGGTTACCTTAACAGTGCTTAGGTCCTTGGTTAGGACTTGAACTGTTAAGTTTTTACCAGTTTTAGACTGTGAATCGAACTGAAGATTAACCATAATAATAATGCTTCTTTCAACCTGTGAAAAACAAGAAAAAAGTCAAGGAAACAGTTGGCTCATTAATAGGAAAACATGGTAGGGAGATCACTGGTAGTAGGGAGAAATCATAACTGCTTAATTCATCATTTTCATTTGATTAGGGGATTGGAGGCTAAAACATACAACGAACAATTTCAGAAACTGGATAGTCTAGTCTAATGAAGAGATGGATTAGTGGCAGCACGACAGCAGTCATCCAATATTTGAGAAACTGTCACAGAGAAGAGGGGGTCAACTTAATTTTCCAAGGCATCTGAAGGCAGGACAAGAAGTAATGGGTGGAAGGTTATTGAAGATAATTCCAACCTAGAACTGAGAAATTGCCTGACAGTGAGATCAATTAATCAGCTTATCTCCAGAAGTTGTGAGTCTTCCATCACTGGAGTTTTCAAGAAGAGATCGAACAACCATTTATCTGGAATGGTATAGGCCAGGTCTCCTGGTGGAGCAGAGGACTGGATTAGAAAACCTCCGAGGAACCTTCCAATGGTGTTATTCTATGTTCTATTTTGTAGAACAAATATAACAATATTTGTTTTAAAAATGTGGATATACATAGATTAAAAAAACGTGGAGAACTATGGGTTTTCCAGATACATGACTATGACTCCTGTCATACTAATGTTTGATGGGATTATGATGTTGCAGTAAATAGTTCATTTCTAAACAAATAAAATTGTTTAAGTTGATTACGAAAACAAAATCCTCTCTCTCTCTTTCTCTTGAGATATAGTTTAGCTGATATGCCACTATATCTTGGTACACCAGGGAAACTGGCCAAAAGAAGCAAGAGGAAAGAGAAGTAATAGCAAAAAAATCCATTTCCAAAACAGTTTGATGGTCAAATTATGGAAGATTTTGGAAACTATTCATATTTGATTTGTGTTCTGTTTCCAAGGAGGCATAACTTGACTTATGTGGTGTTATTTTGGGGACAATTCCAGAGATAAATCCCAAAAGAGACATTACAAATTGAAAACAGGAACCATAGTACCCATTTCACAATATTAAATAAACACTTTCAGATCACAAAATCAGTTGAATCAGTCCTGTTTCTTGCTTGGAGTCAGCATTCATAGGACAAAATAATCTGTTCAACACATGCAAATTTTGTTATGCCTAATCATTTGTTTGTGGTAGAAAGGTAGATAATTTGCTTCCAATTATCCTGTAATCACCCTCTCAGTGGTAGGTTTTAAACTGACTTTTAGGTGAATTTTTATTCCTAAATAATACATATCAATCACTAACTAGTATAATGTCTTCTGAACAATTTCTTCTCACTTCATTTCATCCTTTGATTCTGCATGGATCATTTAGGTTTGCATGACATACGCAGGTGACACAGTTTTACAAAAAATACTTACCAATTAAAAAGATACAAAATAATAATACATTGTTCAAATAAATAGGAGAGTGGTTCAGAGACCAGAGCACACTATTTTCAAAGGAAAATGAAAACATGGATTTCAAAGAATGATAGAGAAATGGAAGAATTTATATTAATAGCAGTAGACTTATATACCGCTTCATAGGGCTTTCAGCCCTCTCTAAGCGGTTTACAGAGAGTCAGCATATTGCCCCCAACAATCTGGGTCCTCATTTTACCCACCTCGGAAGGATGGAAGGCTGAGTCAACCCTGAGCCGGTGGGATTTGAACCGCTGAACTGCTGATCTAGCAGTAGCCTGCAGTGCTGCATTTAACCACTGCGCCACCCTTATTAAGCCAAATTAAGCCAAGGAAAAGGTACAAAGAGAAACCTAGAAATTCTTGGTGTAATAAAGCCAGAATTATAAAGGTTTCCTGGCATAACGAAGATAAATAAACACATCCAAATAAATAATACAACATTCACACACACACATGCACTATAGAGAAATTTCTTTGAAGCACTACTTCACTACAACTGGAAAAATCATTTCTCTGTATATAGCAGTTAGACTAGCAATAGCAGTTAGACTTATATACCGCTTCATAGGGCTTTCAGCCCTCTCTAAGCGGTTTACAGAGTCAGCATATTGCCCCCAACAACAATCCGGGTCCTCATTTTACCCACCTTGGAAGGATGGAAGGCTGAGTCAACCCTGAGCCGGTGAGATTTGAACAGCCGAACTGCAGAACTGCAGTCAGCTGAAGTAGCCTGCAGTGCTGCATTTAACCACTGCGCCACCTCGGCTCTGTATCCAATGCACAGAAAACTGGGGGACACACCAAAAAAGTCCAGACTCCATTGTTCACCAAAGAAATTTCAACAAAAACTCTGTTTTTCTTAATAATATACCAATGCTGCCTGATTGTTTACATCCTCAAGAATCTAAGAAAATAACTTTTAACGGAATCTGAATCACTTTTCATTGACTTTGTTCTGATTTTTAGATTCCTAAAATTGTTGCCTTGGCAGCAAATACCACACCTAACTGAACCACGGTTTTACTTACTATTTTTCAGGGCCTTCCTTTTGGGGAATAAGTCCATGCAACCTCGCCCTGCTTGCCTGAAGAGCCAAGGTGGCGCAGTGGTTAAATGCAGCACTGCAGGCTACTGCTAGATCAGCAGGTCAGCGGTTCAAATCTCACCGGCTCAGGGTTGACTCAGCCCTCCATCCTTCCGAGGTGGGTAAAATGAGGACCCAGATTGTTGGGGGCAATATGCTGACTCTCTGTAAACCGCTTAGAGAGGCCTGAAAGGCCTATGAAGCGGTATATAAGTCTACTGCTATTGCTATTGCTATTGCCTCACTGCCAGCATAATCCAGTCGATAATCAAATTCATCCCTTATATTTGCCCTGTTCCCACACAACATTTGCAAACCATTGAGAGTTAGAGCCGAGGTGGTGCAGTGGTTAGGGTGCAGTACTGCAGGCCACTTCAGCTGACTGTGATCTGCAGTTCAGCGGCTCAAATCTCACCGGCCCAAGGTCGACTCAGCCTTCCATCCTTCTGAGGTGGGTGAAATGAGGACCCAGACTGTGGGGGCAAGTTGCTGACTCAATTTGCTAAAAAAAATATCTGTAAACCGCTTAGAGAGGGCTGATAGCCCTATGAAGCGGTATATAAGTCTAAATAACAACAACAACAACAACAACAACAGTGTTCTCAACTTTGAAAATTCTTGAGCAGTAAGCTGTCCCTACATCCCTCAGTCAACAGTCATCCCTCCTCCATATGATACCTCTGTTGTTGCATTAAATTCACAAGTGACGTCTCCTGCTCTCCATATCTGTTTGGCTTTTTTCTTCATCTGGATCATCAGATAAACTCTCAACTTTGTTCCTTCTTCTTCTCCTTTCTTCCCATCCTATTTCCCTTTCTACTAGTTTTCATCTTACATTTTACCTTCTCATTTTTGGGGGATTGCAACCAATATCTTTACCTTTACACATTTTATCTTAGTAACAACCTTTTATTTTCTTCTTTCTTCTTATAGCTAAGGTATTACCATGTTGTTCTCATTCTTCCACTCTTTTAGTCATGGCATATAAATAAATGTTACTTGCAGCTCACCCTTCACCCACCACAGCTCAAAATTTCCATTGGGGACTTAGCCACATAGGGCACAGAATACAGAAAAAAATAATCTCCCCCTCTGCTTTCTGCCACATGAACCCTATTTTTTCTAAAGGCAGACCTGCTGCTGAGCTGCAGGCAGTTATATTCTGCCCTCTACCCAGAATATCACTGAGCTCCTTTGCTCCTGTCTCCTGCATAAACTTATTATAGAAAGGGAGGGGAGACAAGGAAAAAACCCCTCCAGACAGCATACTATTCAATGAGCAAAAATATTATTTGCAAAAATGATTCCTAAAGTCTCTCTTGCTTTCTGCTGCACATTTGACAGAGGGGAAAAAACATAAAATGCTCTGTGATGCACGTAAAAACCTCCCTCCCCTCACCCCTCAAAAATTCTAAGACTATAGTTGCACCATTATGAGAGGAAAATGTTTAATTATCTATAAATGCAGAGGAAGACCTGAATATATTACATTGTGACTCAAAAGTGAGTCTCAAATATTTAATAGATGATCAAACAAAATATCTTGTGACCCCAAAATGTACTTGACCCAAACTATGTTTGTTCCTTAGAATAATTATTTACAGGAGATAATGACATGTCTAATACATGCACAATCTGCGATAGCTAATTATTGTTTGTGCTCTAGCTATAAATAGTTTTTAACTGTCCTGGAATCAGCCATTGCTAACACTCAATGATAGGATTTAAATGGACTTTTAGGTGAATTTTCAAACCTAAATGATACATACAATCACTAATTAATCCAGGGACATCTGGACAATTCCCTCACCCTAATATATTAATTCAATAATTAAGAGAACTAGCAAATTTATCGGGCTAGAAATTAGGAGATTATGAGTTCTAGACATGCCTTAGACATGAAAGCTGGCTGGATAATTTTGGGCCAATCACTTTCTCTCAATCCATGACATCAGGCTCAGATGATAAGCTAGTTTAGGAGTGTCAAACCATGTAGTCATAGCTGTGTCCCGTAATGTATCGGGACTTTTTTCCCCTTTGCCAAACTGGGCGTCGGCATGACAGTAGCATCTCTGTCTAGTTGTATTTATCTTTAAGAAACAAAAAAAAATCAAGCAGGGTGATAGATTGCAGAACAGCTTTCAGAAGTGAGTGTCTTATCTGAGCAATATGAAGACGTGTTCTTGAGCTTTACTTCAGGAAATCAGAAGAAAGAATAATCACTATGTAGTGAGAAGACTAACCCAATTAGTTCACTTCCAAACACTACAGGAAAAACATGACATTATAGAAAAACACAAAAAGTTCTGGTTTTTTGGTAGCAATCTGCTGTGCAAGTCACTCAGTAGTGATTCATTAGCACTTCCTCAGTTATCCTGCATTTAAAAAAAGCTAGCAGAAAGCCCTAACATTAACTGACTTAGGCTAGCAACATCAAAAGGGTTCTGAAAAAAAAAATCCAGAGAGATGAGGATTCTGCTTCCATCATTAAAGAGAGCTGTCAATTTGCAATTATCAAAAACAAGATACCATTTATTTGGCCTCTGCACCAATCCATCCTCAAACTTTTGCCCCATATTTATGAGAAGTAGAAATTACAGGTTGAAAAGTATGGGACTTGAGTTTATTTATTAGATTTTTATTCCACCTTTATTACTTCATAGGTAACTCAAGAAAGTGAACATACATAATACTTGGGTATGGAGAAAGGAAGGAAATGGAAAAGAAAGAAAGGAAAAAGGAAAGGAAAAGAGAAAGGAAAGGAAAAGAGAAAGGAAAGGAAAAGAAAAAGGAAAGGAAAAGAGAAAGGAAAGGAAGATAGAAGAAGGACAGAAAGGGAAAAGGAAAGAGTGGAATGGACTTACTTGGACTTAATCTTCGTAAATGTCAACGTCCATAAGGCAGTGATCGTTGCATTGTGAAGGCCAGGGGCAGGACGTCACGGATTACAGCACGCCATTGATTCCGATTTAGGGCGGCTTGTTGGGCATCAGTTATTGAAAAATGGAGTGGTTGAAGATCGTGAGCCACTTGGGATATCCACGTTTTCTTTGGGGCATTTCGTGCGATTTTCCACCCATCCGGTCGCAGCGAGTTAATCGATCAGTAAGGTAATCGGCTATTGTCCATACGGCAAGCGTGTCCAAACCACCTAAGTCGTTGTCTTCTTAGGTAAAGTTCGATTGTAGTTTGGTTTTTACACAGCTGCAATACCGTTTCGTTTTTCCACCGGTCCCGTAGAGTTATGTGCAGAATGTTGCGCAGGCATCTTAGCTGGAATCGCTCTAATAGGTTCAGGTCGCTTTTAAGTAAAGTCCAGGATTCCGAGCCGTACAGTAAGATTGTGCGGATGGAAGCATTAAATATCCTCATCTTAGTCGCAATCGTCACGTCATTTTGGCTCCACAGGCACTTCCTTAAAGAGGCGAATGCGGCTGTAGCATTGCCAATGCGGCTTTTGATGTCATTTGTAGCCACTACACGTTAAGTGGAAAGTCTATCTAAGAGTGGAATGGATTGGTTCTGCTCAAAAACCAAGTCTCAAGATCCCGTGGACCCCTTTGGCTCAGGCAGTCCAATTCCATGCTGCTTCTGTCTCTCTGCAAAGCGAAGGGATCGCAGAAAGGCTGCCGAGCCCAGAATGGGGCTTCAGACGACGCAATGCTTGAGAAACTCCGGATGTGCAGAGAAACGCAGGCTACAACCAGCGAATCACGTTTTCCCAGGAACTGACGAAGCCGCAGAGAACCAGTGGGAATTCTCCCTTCTGCAGCGTTATCAGTTTCCGGGCAGAGTCTTCCTTGATTTCACCAATCACCAGATGGAGGAGAGAGTTCGGTGCAGAGAGAGAAGGGAGGGAGGGGGGATATTTTCAGTCATATTTTAAGACATTAAAAAACACTATGCGCAGTTTGAAACTTCTGCATGGTGTTTTCTTGTTATGTGCACGACTGCGCAGGCGCGCAGCTTAAAGGGAACATTGACCCTGGGTTCTGTAGTATCTAGTTTTTCCTGTACATATGGCAGGAGGGGCTACAGCTGGATTTAGTCACAGCCTGATTAGTCCAGAGACTGAGGGAATTTTCTTAAAGTAACCTTCCTTCTCTATTGGCTCCCAGTTTCCTCTCAATCTCTTGGTCCAAGTACTAGTTTGGCTCCTTGAGGTATTGAATTTGTTCAATTATTGGAATTATCTTATTGGATTTGGTTAATTGGATATTCTAAATTCTTTACAATTCGGACTATTGGCCATAGAGTCTGCCTTGTCAGATCTCATAAGGGGGTAGGAGGGACCTGGCCTCCTACCTCTGGGCCTGTGGGTGCTCTGCCCAATGCCTGGGGGCACAGGGGTGACAGGCTCCCATTTGCAGCCGAAAGAGAGAGAGAGAGAGAGAAAATTGGAGGCTTCAGGTAGGTATTTGTCTTGTTCCAATAACTACCTACAGTGTGCCACGGCTTTAACAGCCTTGCCGCGACCCCAAAAACCTACCACGGCTTCACAGCTCGCCGTGGCTTCTAACAAGCTTGCCATGGCTTCAAAGTCCTGCCGTGGCCTCAAGAGTCTCGCCGTGGTCTCAAAATCCTTGCCGCCGCTTCAAAGCTCTGCCGCTGCTTCAGAACTTCACCACAGTGACGAGAGCCATGTAATTAATTAAAGCAGCTGCTGTGGCTCAGCGATAACACGCCATGGCTTGAGAGGACAGCTGCAGCTTTAAAAGGACATAAAAACAGAGAACAGGGAACTCGGCTCGCTGGGAGGCCATTGCCTCAGAGCCAACTTTCCAGGCGGCCTCTTCTTCTTCTTGCCACGAGGCGCGGTGGCCATTTTGGAATGACCTCGTGGAAGCAGCCATTTTATGCAGCAGAGGCCTGCATTGCGGCCATTAATCGAGGCCGGCAGGCAGCTATTCAGTGCCCTAAGTCCGTAACGCAGCCATTAATCAAGGCCGGCGGTCCCCTGAACAGTCTACCACCAGGCTTGAGGCACGTGAGTGAGGCATGGCCTCCACAATTCCCGAATCAGTGCAGGCCCCTGTGGGGACCCACAATGAAGTGGCAGAGGAAGGCCAGGGCAGAATGAGAAACAGGGCAGTGGCTATCAGACCATCTGCTGACCAGCGCCCCTCTAGAGCTGCTGTGAGGGATAAGCTAAGAAGACAGAGAGCCTTGGAGAAACAAGTGGCCAGGGCTGAGAGGCAAGCCCGATTCTCCTGGTAGATCCAGATCCCCAGTAAGGCCCAGTTCTCTCCACTCTGCCTCACATCTCAGCCCTTCCCCTCCTTCTGTCTCCCCTGCTAGGCTTCGCAGACAGGTGGCCTCGCCTTCCCCCCATCTCTCCAAGAACCAGTGACGTGCAGTCAGGTGAGGCAGAGCCTCAACACTGTCATCATGAAAAGAAAAAAAATGTAAAAGGAAAAAGGCTGAGCTAGTTGCTGCCAGAATCACAGTGGATGACTCTGCTTAGTGTTTAACTGTTTAAAAAAGCCTCTAAAAAGTGCCCTCTACAGGAGGAGGCAGGAGAACCACGTGCCTCATCTAGTCTGACTTTATGATCATTCGAGCAGAGTTAAATAAGGGTTAAAAGCCGAAAAATTCCTTATGTAGATGAGGCACGTGGTTCTCTTGCCTCTTCTATAGAGGGCATTTTTTAAGAGGCTTTTTTAAACAGTTAAGCAGAGTCATCCATGGGGACTCTGGCAGCAACTAGCCCAGCCTGACCTCAGCAGCTCTTACCTTTTTCCTTTTACATTTTTACATTTTCATGATGGCAGGCAAGAGCAGAGTTGAAATCCTCTGTGATTGTGAAACAGCTGGAAAAGGTATGTGGGTCGGAGGGAGGGGGAGGAATTCAAAATTAATCCTCTTGGTGCAATTTTGTGTATGTGTGTGTGTGTGTTTCTTCACTCAAACTCTCTCTCAATTTGAGAGAGTTTGTTTGAATGAAGAGAGGGAAGGGGGTAGGAGAGGCAGGGAGGGCAGCCTGCCAGCTCGCCCGCCTCTGTGTCCGCGGCAGCCCGCCAGCAGACATGGGCTGCTGCTTTCTTTTGCCCGGCTGCCACTTTCTTTTGCCCGGCTGCTGCTTTCTTTTGCCCACCTGTCAGAGCTCAGGCGGGCAAAAGAAAGTAAGCGCTTTACACAGTGGGGTGTCAGGGGAGAGCAGAGAATGCTCAGGCATTCTCTCCTCTCCCCCGACACCCACTGTCTAAAGTGCTTTCTTTCGCCCGCCTGTCAGAGCTCAGGCGAGCGAAAGAAAGAAAGCGCTTTAGACAGTGGGATGTCGGGGGAGAGGACTGCCTCACCAACCATAAACCTCACCGCATGTTACTGCCGAGAGCGTATAGGGAAGGGGGTAGGGATCCATTGGAAGGGGGTGGGGTCTAGAGATTATCTCCCGACCTCACACCTGGCACCCCAAGGTCTTGCTGCCCTTGGGCCCTCGGAGGAGGAGCTGGAAGATCTAGAGCTCCTACCTGAAAGTATCAGGGGACTCATTTCCTCAGCTATCTCCAAGGGCATTGCCTCAGGCCCTTCCCAGAGAGAGTGTTCTTCACAAGGGGTTGCTAGACCTCATTCTGATTCCAGGCGTCCTAGGTCTCTTTCCTCTGCCCATGGTCAGGGTCCACCTAGGGCCCCTTCTCCATCAGTGGTCCACGAGGGCTCAGTATTAGGGGAGGGGGCACATCCTGACTTGGGGTTTTCTGAGGATGAGGACAACGTCCCTCCTGATCCCCCAGCCTTTCCTGATTTCTTTGCACCCCTGGCATTTAAGCCTCTTCTGCATAAGGCGAAGACGACTACTAAGATTGATACTGGGGCTCCACCTGTTTCCCAACATAGGGATCCCAACCTGGCTATGTTTATCAATCCTAATACAGATAAGGAGGAGTTTCCAGCCCCTCCTCTCTTTCTGGAAGTGGTTAAGAACCAGTGGGCTCGACCTTCCTCTTTGCCCAATCCTGGGAGTAATGACTGCCGCTTTTATAATATGGAACAGGCTTTCTCCCAGGCTCTCCAATTGCCAACAGTGGACGCCCCATTGCTCTTCTCGCTAATGCTTCTACCGTGGTCTCAGGTGATGTAGCTGACAAATTAAAGCCCCAGGATAAGTGTGCAGTGTCCTATTTTAATCGCACCACGGTTATGTGGCTGCATCAATTACAGGACCGCATCCCAATTCAGGATGAGCATCTTCACCAAGACCTCACCAAAATTATTTCAGCTACACAGTTTTCAGCTGAAGCCATCTTAGACTCTATCAAATTTGCTTCCCGGGCTTTGTCCATCTCAGTAACATTGCGGCAATTCTTATGGCTCCGCAACTGGCAAACGGACAAGTCCAAATGGAATTTGGCAGCGGCCACTGTTCCCTCTAAGGTGCGCGCGTGCGCGGCCGCGCACGTCGCTAGAAACCTCCGCGCAGAGCTTTCTAACTGCCGCGCAGAGCTTTCTACCAAAGCAAACGTGGGGAAGTCCTTTGCAGGCAGCTAGAACTGGCCGCCTGCAAAGGACCTCCCCAGACTTGTTTTGATGAGCCGCCAGTCCTCTTGCTTCTTCTCCTTCACCAGCAAAGCTCCCGCAGTGGTGCCTCTCTTTCCACGCGGAGCACCTGAGCTGGCCCCCGCGTTATCCCTCCCCCTTCCTCCTCTGCCGTGCTTTTGAGGCCGCGGGAGCTAGTAGGAAAGCGGCGGAGGTGGAGGCGATGATAGGGATAACCCAGAGCCCAGCTGAGGTGCTCCGAGCGAAGGGGGAGGCACCACCGCCGCTGCTTTGCCGGTGAAGGAGAAGGAGCAAGAGGACTGGCAGCTTTGAAATGGTCCCGCTGGCTGCAGATTTGATTCAGCGTAAGCAGGGGCCGAACACATGCTGAGCCGACTTTGCGCAGTGAGGCGGAGTAATTCAACCCCCCCAAAGAACACGTGTCTCTCTCTCTGTGTGTGTGTGTGTGTGTGTGTGTGTGTGTGTGTGTGTGAGAGAGAGAGAGAGAGAGAGAGAGAGAGTTGGATCAAAATTGGTGGCCAAAGGAGTGGAGGGAAGGAAGGAAGGAAGCCCTGCCCCCTGTGAAAAAAACTGAAGATGGAGCAGTGAATGAATAAACCATAAAAGCAACAAACAGTTAATGCGTAAGTAAGCTGAGGAGGAAGTTCTCAACTAAGGAAGAAATATTAGAAAGAAATATAAAAAGCTCAATATGCCAAAACACTTATTTTAGTCTTCATTTAATTACTTGTATTGTAGTCTGATGTAACATCTTTTTAAAGTTAACGTTAGTTAGAAAAGATAGGGTACAAAACTTAAATAATAAAAAAAATTGTACATTCATTTTGAAAAATAAATGCAATACTTGATTAATTTCATATCTTTATTTAAAATAGTTTTGGCATGGCATATGATTTTATTGACTCAGTTGGAAATGATGTGGATGTTGTATCTGATTCTGAGGCATATATATTCTTAAGTAACATAACATATAGCATATTGTCCAAACTTGCTAGACTATTTAATTGATCTTATTACTTTAAAGGGGGAGAGTTTCATGATGAATTATTTTATTACATTTATGTTGTATTTATATATTATATTTATTACATTTATATTCCACATTATATATTTGTATTGTTATTTTAGTGTTTATTGTCAATTTTGATAGATATATTAATATATCAATACTGATTTTAATCATACTAAATAACAATTACTGCTATTATTTATCAGCATTAAATATTTACATTTTTAATATCGAGTTAGTCATATTTTAGAATAATAGGATTATCTTTTAATAGGATAATTGGCAAAATCTAATTCAAATGTGATGGGTTGCATTCCAAAGGAATGTGAGAGGACAGGTTGCCTGCAAAATGCCAGGACCCAGGACCTGTTGGTGCCATGTCTCTCTCTAGCCAGTCTAATGATCTAAAAGCTGAGCAGAAGTCTTTTTTTTTTCAGGGTGAGCGGAAAAGTATAGTGTTTGAGTAGCACATTTTCATGCCTGGCATTCATCAGGCTGAAACCTCGCTCACAATTGGTGCTTGGCGCTTGGAATGTTGCGCAAATGTCCAGCAGACGAGACAGAAGTTCAAACTGTTGCTCTCTTAGGTGCTCAGGCATGAAACTGTGCCGCTCAAACACTATACTTTTCCGCTCACCCTGAAAAAAATTTAGAGGGAACATTGGCAGCGGCCCCTTACTCCAGCCCCAATCTCTTCGGGGAATCACTTGACCCGATTCTCGTGGAGAACAAGGACAAGAAAAAGGTCCTACCCTATAACATCAAGAAGCAGGACTCCTGTCCAGCTCCTTACCATAGGCCTTCTTCTTCTTACTGTCCTCCTGAACTGGAGTATCGACACCAGCGGTACACCCCTTATAGGTCTGACAGGCAGGGCCATCGTCCTTTTTATCAGGACAGGGGAAGGTACCAAGGACAGTAAAAGTGGCCCTTTTGTTGGGGGGGGGCGCCCCTTCCACAAAGTGAAATGACTCCAATCCGAGTCAGCCCATCGGCGGCCGCCTAGCGTCCCTCGCGGATCAATGGGACCAGATAACGTCGGATGCTTCAGGTCCACCATCAGGGATGGTCTTCAGTTGGAATTTCTCTCCCTCCCCCTGACTCTCTTCAGGATCTTTTCCCCATCTCAGGATCCGGATCGATGCCGTCTAATGAGTCTAGCCATCCAACATTTGCTAGATATCCGGATTGTGGAATCGGTCCCAGAGGAAGAGTATGGGCTGAGCCTATACTCCAACCTCTTTGTGGTCCCGAAGAGCTTGGGGGGATGGAGGGCAATCCTGGATCTGAAGCACCTAAACTGTTACCTGATCTACCGAGGTGGCGCAGTGGTTAAATGCAGGACTGCAGGCTACTTCAGCTGACTGCAGTTCTGCAGTTCAAATCTCACCGGCTCAGAGTTGACTCAGCCTTCCATCCTTCTGAGGTGGGTAAAATGAGGACCCGGATTGTTGTTGGGGGCAATATGCTGACTCTGTAAACCGCTTAGAGAGGGCTAAAAGCCTATGAAGCGGTATATAAGTCTAACTGCTATTGCTATTGCTATTATCTCAGATGAACACTGCCCTTTCGCAGGTCAGAGACTCTCTTTCTATCCTTTCAGCCTAGTACCCTGGGGGCTAGGGTTTCTTCTGCTACCATAGACAGGTGGTTAAGACAGGCCATCCCGGAAGCTTATGTAGCCTCAGGTAAAGATCCTCCTCAAAGGATCATGGCCCATTCTGCTCAAAGTGCCGCTATGACGGCCGTGTGGGCCACTCAGGCTCCTCTAAAGGACATCTGTAGGGCGGCCACCTGGGCCTCCCCAACGCCCTTTATCCGACACTATCGACTGGATCGTTTCGCTTCGGCAGACATGTCCTTTGGTCGTTGGGTTCTCCAACAGGTGGTGACCTCCCCTTCCCCGGGGTCTATTTTCCGCCCCCGGACTTAGCTTGGGTATGTCCCAGCTGTAGCCTCTCCCGCCGTATCTACAGGAAAAAGAGCGTTGGTCCTTACCTGAATGTTTCTTTTCTGTAGATGAGGCGGTATAGGCTACATCCCGCCCTAGTCATTATAGTTAGGCGAGGGGCGGTCAGGTGTTTGTTTGTTGTTGCCTGCATTATATATTCGCAGCTTTTCCATTAGAACTGGAGGAAACTGGGAGCCAATAGGGAAGGAAGGTTACTTTAAGAAAATTCCCTCAGTCTCTGGACCAATCAGGCTGTGACTAAACCCAGCTGTAGCCCCTCCCGCCTCATCTACAGAAAAGAAACGTTCAGGTAAGGACCACCGTTCTGACTCTGTATCTTTGGAGCGAATAGCAAATTGGAGCTGATTTACACCATATCCTCTGCTGGGCTGTGATGTTGACATAAAGGTTGGGACAGATTTGTTTTTCCTTTTTTTCCTTCCCCCCATTTAAGAGTAGAATATAATATACTGTATTGTATTCACATAATTTCCTGTCTGACTCTTTCCCTTTTTGGGCATGTCAATGGTTGCGGAAACAGTCCAAATACAAACTGTTTTTAGAAAGGCTCAACCGTCAATAAAAATGGAAATACAATTAGAGGGACTACAATAGGGCAATGCAGCTTCAAGAGGAGGAGAAGGGGGCGGGATTCAGTGGAAATTTCCACACTCTGCAGTAGTATTTGCGGTCACAGATAAGGAGGGGAAAGCAAACGGCAGAAAAGGCGGAAAGGGCATCACTATGGGGAAAGTCAGGCAGCGCCCGCGGGCCTGCTTTCAAACGCGGGGCCGTCTTTCCTATGAATTGGAGGAGTTGGAAATAAAGGGTCTCCCCCCCGCCCCCCCACCGCCGGCACAATTCGAGACCAGCCCGCCTGAGAAGCTCCTTTCCTCCCCACAGTCCTGGGAGGGGGGAAGAGTAGCACCGCCTGACGCGAGCAAAGGGGCGGGCCCGCCGGGTGCACGCAGCAGCCGAGCTCTTTTAAACACCCAGCCGCCTCCTGCTCGCTACAGCCGAGTGCCAGGGGACGCGTTCGATCCGTGGCCGCACCGCACTCCCCTTGTCTGGTGGGGCTGAGCTGCTCCTCTTCCTCCAAAGATGCCCCGTTATGAGTTGGCTTTGATTCTGAAAGCCATGCAGAGGGTGAGTGGGTGTGTGAACGTTGTGTGGTTGTGTGCCCTTTTCGGTGCCCTTGCCCTCTTTTCTCCCCCAGGTATCCCCCTTCCCCGTTTCAGACTCTGTGGGTTCCCCGGGCCGCTCAGCTTCCAAAAGCCCTCTGAGGCTTCGGCGCGCCCTGGGTTTCTTCCCGGCACCCCTGAACGTCCGACCTCTCGGGCGCAACGTGTGGCTCCGAAAGGACGGCCTTTTTCTCCCGCCATTGCTGGCTTTTCTTTCATTCTCGTTCGGCGAATCACTTCGGGAGAATTCGAGAACGTTTTTTCAATTCCGGCAATTGAACTCTTCCGATTCTCAAGCGCCTTCTCCCGCACCCCTTTCCCAAACGCTGAAAGAGCACATGTAGACTCGTCGCTTTTTTTTTTTTTTTTTACAAAACGCGATTAAAGGAACCGCTCTTAGTTGTTTAGGAAAACGTGCCAGGTTTAAACTATTTTCTTCTTCCCTGGGGTTTTTGCATGGGTTTCCCTTTAAACGCAAAAATCGCCCCGCTGCCCGTGTTCATTCTCAGCGGTGTTTCATCGACCCCGATCGCAGCTTTTTTGGACCGTTTCATTTTGGCACTTCTAGAAAGCTCCATGCTTGATAACGGCTTTCCTGATAGTTGTTAGTTGATCACCTTTTAAATGCTTCTCCCCGCATTGGAAGCTTTGGATTTCCAAGATATACAAAAACATGGATTTTATACATATAATAGAACATAAATTACTGGGATTGTTTTTTTTTAAATGACTCTAGGAGCTACTTGAAGGGTAGCATTGAAAGATTGCTTCATTTCTTACCAAGAAGTTTACATGATGTTCAAAATACAGATCAAAATAGATAGAATCGAGTGAGAGCCCATAACTCAAGTAGAGAGGGCCTATTTTTCACATTGTGGGGTTGAGATTCATGCAGAAATTCTGGGGAAGTTTCCTAAAGCACGTACTTGTTTCCCAGTACTGATGAGTCTGTCTCCATATTAAAACAGATTCTGAAATTGGCAAATACTGAAGAGCATGACATAGTTTTGAAAAAGGAAATAGATAATGATGCTCTTTTTAAATGTATTTATTTGGGTAAACTGGTAATGGATGCTTTAATTAGAAAGTTTAGTTTTTTCATCAATATAGAAGACTGCAGCTCACAGTATTTCCTTGCACTGTAGCTCTACATGCAGCATGCACAAAGTCCCACTGAGGTTTGTGAAGTTAACTCAAAGGAGGTGTGTATATGTTTACAACCTTAAAATATTTTTGCACAGGGAAGTCTTTGCTTAGTAAAACTTCATTCTACATATGGGCGGTATTATATATTCTACACATATTATGTTTTGAATACGCCTAGTCAGATTTGAGTTTTGTGTTTCTGATGTTTGAGACCTGGGTTTGCAGATTTTGGAGTATTGTCATACATTTTGTTGCTCCCATAAAATGCAAGATAAATTAGCTGTTTCAGGATATACAAGTTTTTGGACCATCTCAGATGTAAAGTACATTTTAAAAATATTTTAGAAAGCATAGAGACAGATTCTGTTGAAGTGGAACCAAGCATTTCATGAAGCAGCATGTAGACATTTCTGAATTAATGTCAAAGGATTAGGATCTTGTAGCTGAAGAGTTCACAATCTGCAAAAAAAAATCCTCAACCCTGCCATAATGTCATATCAGACATTTAAATCAGACTGTCAGCTGATCTAAAGAAATAAAGATTGCCTTCTTAAAGGAAACATGTGCCTAAGAAATAATCGATCATTTTGAGTTCCACGTTTAGATAAAAAACTTCCAAATCATTACTATGTAGATATAAGAATATAAATAATTTAGTGTGGCCTTTTAATAAACGAATATAAAGAATTGCTTTAATTTGGTCTACATTTAGAATTTTCAATCTAACAGAAATACATGTACTTTATGAACTTGCCCAGAAGAGGGCAAGAGAGCTAAACTTTTTTCTGATTAAAATACAGGTTTTTTTCCATTCATGGGAAAGTGGTTCACTGATTTCACTTCTCTGTAAATAAAAACTGCACATTTAAAATTGACTCTACAAGTAATATATGTTATTTCAAATTACTCAGAGAATTTTATATTATTTTACTACATACCAGATACAATTTTACTCAGTACATGTTTGAAGCTATTGGTTTTTCTGCTTTTGGTAGAAAGTATTTAGATATATAACTTACCTATTGGGAAATAGCAAAGTTTATTGTAATATACTGCTTTCCCCCAGTATATAAAGGAATAGAACAAGAATGATGAAAAGCATAGTGCACTGAACAGTTAATTCATCCAACATTATGAGTTTTTATATCATTTCTTCATTTGGAATTTTTCCCAGTTCCGTGTCTTAGAACTAAGAACTTTCATTTATGAACTGATTAATGTTTATAGCCAAAATTGTATTTTTTAAAAATTGAGTTTTTTCTTAGATGTATTTATGGAGGCTAGAACATGGTCATATTTAGAGACTGCTACTACTTATTGGTTGCTTCTTCAAATTCTTTTGTTGGTTGATTGGCTTGAAAAATGGACATTGACTTTACAGTATGCCTTAAAAACCGACTTTATGAAATGTAGTTAGTTATACATGCTTTTGTAAGACATTGTTACAGATAGATAGTCCTTGACTGATGACCATAACTAAGCCCATAATGTCTTTTGCTAAGTAAGGCAGTTGCTAAGTGAGATTTGCTCCATTTTATGACCTTTTTGCCACAATTGTTAAGTGAATGATGTGATCATTAAGCAAATCCTACATCCCCTATTGAACTTACTTTTTGGAAGCCAGCTGGAGAGGTTACAAATGGTGATCACATGGCACTAGGATAATGCAACTATCATAAATACATGCCAGATGCCCAACTTTTGATCATGTGACCGTGGGATTGCTGCAACGATCATAAATGTGAAAACCATACATTGCTTTTTTCAGTGCTGTTGTATCTTTGATTAGTCACTAAATGATTGATTGTTAAGTAAAGGATTATCTGTACCAGCAGAATGATGGGGCTATTATGTAATTGGCAAGTTTCATCATTGCAAGACTGTTTCAAGAATTTAGGGTCCACACTATGTAGGACTAGCATCAGGTTATATATGTAATTAAGTTTATTAAATTGTGTTCAGAGCAACAAATAAACATTGGAGAATGAATTGCAGTAAATTACAGCAGTACTTCTACATGTATCTCCAATTGTTCAATTATACTATTGTATGAATATGGATTTAAAGATAAAGCTTTTTTATCATTTTTATTTGGGATGTAATTACTTTTTATATAGGCTGGCAGATGTAGACGTTCAATAGACCAATGCCAGTTTAAGTTGGAGCTAATTTATTTAGTTGACATTAAGGAGTGGATAACTGCTGGCAGGATCAAATAAAGTAAATGGCATGTGACATGTGACCCGCAGTGGTGGGTTCAGCACCCTGGCGCAGCCGGTACACTGTGCAGGGGGCCAGGTGTCCTAGATGGGTGTGTGCGTACATGCGCACACCACTGCCTTGCGACACCCATCTGCCTGGTGGAGGTCACACAGGCACAATGGGCCGGTCGCGATATTAAACGTTCATAGAACGCAGGTGGTCCAAACAAGCCATCGTACCGGTACGGTTGCTGCTTCTCCCAGAACCCACTGGTATGTGGACAAGGATACTTCTGCATTAAGAGTGATTGATCTGTTAAGAATGATACTTCTGTTTAGTTTAATGTTCCCTGCTGACAGTAGGACTGTATGAAATTTCTTGGTATGCATGAACTTTGATTAAAAGGTGCATGAAAGTAATCTGTAGTACTGATAATTGATCATTTTTGCTGAAAAAAAGATCTCTTCACTTGAAAACACATCTTCTCTAGCCCAAGTAGAAGGTGAACCGTTGATCTGTGGTAAAGTACCAGTGAATTCAGCTTCAGGGAAGCCAGATCATTTTTTAAACCTGCAATTTACAAAGAATCTTTTTCGGGAAGATATTTTTATGATGGAGATTCTACGAGGAGGATCAAATTAGTTTGTGGTAGCAAAAAACAGGAGTTTAGTAGTACCTTTTCTGATTAATGTTTTTAAAGGTTAGCAAAATGCTACCACAGTTTGGAAAAAGTGCTACCAGATTCCTTCTGATCTCCCCCCCCCCCCCAAACAATGGGATGGTCATAGAAAAAAAGCACCTCAGAACTGCTTTAAACCTATGTTTAAACCTATGTTTGTGCTTGCCAAAGCTGTACTCCATTGCTGACAAAGGGCAAAAATATAAAGAAATGTGAAATAAGTTGGGCATCTTCTGAAATTCACTGAATCATTGTTCTAGGGGGCTTCTGTCACTTTTTAATATTTGAAAAGAAAATTTCCTAGCTAAACCTGGGGATAATTTGCAAATCTTTCCCCCTCTCCCCAATCTATTCAGAAGTAAATAAGGCAATCATTTATACATGTGGACCACAGGATACCTTGCTTATAACAGGCAAGCAATTGTAAGAGCCTGAATTTCGTGACTTAATTTACATATTAAAAACAAATAAGTTATAGAAAAACAAGTTATAGAAGTTATAGTTACAGAAGCCCCTTTGGATAGGCAGCAACTTTAAAGATCATAAGTACATGAACCTTCTAATTTCCTTTGATATTTGTAATACACAAAAATGGTAAAAGCTGAGAATTTTCTCTATATTAATAGATTAGGGAACTGGAGTTGATTCATATATTAGGCATCCATAACTGCATCTAAAAATATGTTTTCACTTTATTATGCGCACAAATGTTCTCGCTTCCCTTTGGCTATGGGAACCAATATTAAAGACCAGTTTTATACAGACATTTATTTTATTTATTACTTGTGCCTTAAATAGAAAAAAATAGCCCCTTGACTTGCGATTACAATTGAACGCAAAATTTCTGTTGCTAAGCGAGACAGTTAAGTGAGTTTTGCCTCATTTTATGATCTTACCAAGTTGTTAAGTGAATTGTTGCAGTTGTTTAGTAACACGATAGCTAAGTGAATCCGACTTCCCCATTGGCTTTGCTTGTAAGGTGGTCACATGAGCCCAGAACACTGCAACCATCATAAATATGAGTCAGTTGCCAAGTATTTACATTTTGATCATGTGATTATGGGGATGCTGCAATGATCATAAGTGTGTTATAAGTGTTATTAAACTGTTAAAATATTTTTTAGTGCCTTTGTAACTTTGAATGGTCATGAAATGAACTGTTGTAAGTTGAGGACTACCTGTGATTTGTTATTTGGTTATGTATTATCTTATTTTGTATGGATGTTCAGGGATTGGAATATTGTAACTTATTTGCAGGTACATAAGCTTTAGTTCTGCCAGAATTGTAGTGGGTGGAGTGGTTAAATACTTTCTAGGTGTTCCATACTGTATACTAGGTTACCAATGCATCCCATTGGATTATCTTGTAAATTGTTTTTGCTGTTCATTAATTTAGAATGACTACTGCCCCTTTGTGATAGGCAAATTAAATAATATTTAGGATATCTGATTTAAGCCTTACCCAAACTCTTCATTGTTTTTCTCTCTCTCTAGAGATGTACAAAATGGTCCATGCAAGGTAAACTGGATTTGTATAATTCACATCTAAACAAGGAGGCATGTTCCATACAGAAGTGTTTTGGGCAGATGGTGTAAGAAAATGTCAAGAACATTAGGGCAAAGTGGTAGCTAAAGGCAGATAAGGAAAGGAAGGCACCGGGTAGATTCAGAAAATGTGTGGGTGATTGGATGTGCCATTCCTGAAGCCAGAGATTTTGGTTGTAGTTATGACAGATAATGAAAAGAAGATGAAGCAGATGGTTTTGTGGCTGCAACAAATGTCTATACAATTGTATTTTGGCAATTTCATGAGATTTCGTGTGGCATTTTTTAATAGAAAGGATATTATGATGTGCTCTGTTATATTGTTGCCTTAGTTACCAGAAAACTAGTTCTGTAAAGAGGTAGAATCTAGAGTTTCATTTCCTTGCCAAAATGTATAATACAGGGGTGTCAAACTCAAGACCCATGGCCCGGATCTGGCCCATGAGGTGCTTAGATTGGGCCTGCAGGGCTGCCCTACAAAAAGCAAAAGACCAGCCGGCATTGCCTCTGCCAGCAAAAATAGAGCTTGCAAGAGCCGTGGGTGGACCTCCTGAGCTCCGTTTTTGATGGCAGAGGGTTGCAGAAGCCATTGCAGCCGAAAACTGAGCTCAGGAGCTCATTTTCGCTGGCAGAGTGCTCAGCCTGCCAAAGGTACTTCCAACACGAGTGATGTCAAGGTGGCCACACCCATCCTGGCCATAACTACCCTGGCCCCCCAAGGTCAAACACAACACTGATGTGGCTCTCAATGAAATCGAGTTTGACACCCTTGGTGTAACAGGTCCCTGAATCATTTGAATGTTTTCTTAATATATAACTTGAAGAGTATATAACATCTAAATTTATATCAGCAGATATGTGGATGAAAAATAACTGGTAGCATTAAAATGATGAAATTTGTTTTTTTGGAGCTCTTCATTTTAATCTTTTTCTCTTAATTCCTGCTTTTTCTAAGTTATTTCATTTTCAGTGGTTTTGAAAAATAATCAGATATTGTTACATTATCTGTTCCATTTTATAAGATGGTCAACTTGATTAAATTTATTGAATTCTATCTGTATTACATCCAGAGCATTCCCTTAATCTACTAATCTAGTCATTGTAATCATTGAGGAGCTGTTTTAGTTTGTAGTTGTAAAAAAAATCTGGGATGTGGTAATACATTTCCTAACCAATAACTTTTAGTGAAAGGCTTACACTTTTATGAATTGCAATTTTTTACTTCATTATGTGCTACCAGGAGCCTTCTAATCTAGTCAATTATTTTTAAAAAGCCATAAAATCTGACATAGCCTGTGTTTGACAAACTCATGCAGGTTTCAGATAATTATTTTGTTACTTTCTAAGTGCTTGCAAACAGACTGCTTTATGATATTTCTATGATTTGTTTAGTTACTAAAGTCAAGGTGATTTGTCTAGTTTTTTCCCTTTCTGAAAGATCAGAACAGTGTTAAACAGCTCTTTTCCATTCTGTTCGTCTGATGCTTTCCCTACACGAAAGTTCTCAAAGATTACAGTTAATGGTTTTGAGATAATATTATCTAGTACCTTAACAGCCAAGGATGTAATCCATCTGGCCCAGTGGCTTGAATTCATTCAAAGTAACTACTGTTCCTCTCACCACTTATATGCCTGTTTTAACCTTCACTTCTCACCTTCTGATAGTTGGACCTCTTTTTCCTTCTGTGAAACTACAGATGCAAAGTAGGAGTTAAGGAGTTCGGCCTTTTCCCTGTTGCCTTCTTTTCCAACCAATGGAATGTCTGTTTCCTTAATCTTCTCATACTTCATCCAAAGAAATATTTTTGGTTATTTTTGCTTTCCATGCAAGCCTCCTCTCATCGAGACCTTTAGTCTTTCTAATCCCATTCTTAAAGAGATTTGGACTATTTTCTAATATTCTGCTTTTGTTATATGGCCCCTCTTCTCATTTAAAAAAAATTGTCCATTTTGTTTCTCAGTTTATCAAAGAGTTCTTGCCAACTATACCAATAATATTACCTGTCTCTTGTTTTTTTTTTCTAGTATTGTTTTAATTTGCTCCCTGATTAATCTTATTTTTCAGAATTTCCTAATGCTGCTGAACTATTTTCCCTTTAGCATTTCCATCCATGAAATCCTTCCCACATTTTTTCTTAGTTTATTGCAGTCACCTCTTGAAACATAGAACACTAATCTGATTACCTTTAATTCTCCCTGCCTTCAGTATGGTGAATTCTAGGATGATATGATAATTATTTCCCAAGGTTTCCACAACTTCCACTTCCTCAACCATTTCTTCATGGAGGAAATGTACAACTTCAGTAAAAAATAACCTCCTGAACTCATTACTTTCCTAGAAGTCCTCCATCTTGTCAGAATTTAGCTTTGGTCAACTAGAGGTCACCTGCACTTAGACATTATCATTAGACTTTTTTTGAAAAAGAAAAATCCATATTGAATATAGAACATGAATATATAAAGCATGTTCATCTTCAAGCTTTGAAGAAATTATATGAAAAAAATGTGTATGTACACAGCTACCATAGGAAAAGGGAACTGCGTACAATGAAGATCAGTTTGGAGAAGCAAATGAATAGGAAAAGGAACATACAATTATAATTTCCCACATGATTAAACTTTTGCAATTAAGTTTACAACATTATTGATACAATATAACACAGAAACATCAAGTTTGATAAATCATGTTTGGAGATAATTGTGATTCTGAAAGAATTAAATGGTGCAATATATATAAATCCAGAATAGACTTCTTCTGTGATACTGATTTACCATCATTTTGAATAACAATTTTTTTTGTGTAATTAAGTTAATGCTTAGTAGTAATGCAAATTTGGTAGTTTATTTAGAAAAAGCATGCACTTTCTTTTTCTTTACTAATATATCTTGTTTACAGTCTTTGAAAGTTATATGTTAAATTGTGTAAAATTCAACATTGCATTTCAAAGGGAGAAAAAGCTATGTTCAACTACTTGTTATGACAGAATTCAAATTTTTCTGGTGCATAGTAAAGCCTTCTCTAATTCAATCTTTATCTTTTGTTTTTGCTGCCTTGCAGGGTTGGTACAGTAGGCCTCACTAAACTTAGCTGCAACTAAGAATTTATCCTACATCAACAAAGTTAATGATGATACTCTTGTGGATCGGAGAATAAAAGAGCACACTAAGTATTTAAGAAGCGGAAAAAAACACATTTTATCTTCTCAGATTTATACTGCATTCACTGCTATCAAGACAGCAAACCAAAGGACAGATTTTTGATCCACAGTGTGTGTAAAACTAAACTGATTTATCTTGCTAAGGCTCGGGGTTTATGACCTGGACACCAACATTTGGAAGTTACTTGTTTTACAAAAATGAGGGCGGCTTTGCAACCAGTAGACATTGCCATTGTGGCGCTCTATTTTGTGCTTGTTTTGTGCATAGGCTTTTTTGCCATGTGGAAATCCAATCGAAGCACTGTAAGTGGGTACTTCCTTGCAGGGCGATCTATGACATGGGTTGCAATTGGTGCTTCTTTGTTTGTAAGCAACATCGGAAGTGAACACTTCATAGGGCTTGCAGGATCAGGAGCAGCAAGCGGATTTGCCGTGGGGGCATGGGAATTCAATGCCTTAATGCTTTTGCAACTTTTGGGATGGATTTTTGTTCCGGTCTACATACATTCTGCAATATACACCATGCCTGGGTACTTATCCAAACGCTTTGGAGGGCACAGGATTCAAGTATATTTTGCTGTTTTGTCTCTAATTCTCTATATCTTCACCAAACTCTCAGTAGATTTGTATTCGGGAGCATTGTTCATTCAAGAGTCATTGGGCTGGAATATTTATTTATCAGTGACACTTTTGATTGGAAT